>NW_022681466.1:50101821-50824950 GCF_009764315.1 Trachypithecus francoisi
CCCAGAATTTCATATCCAGCCAAACTAAGCCTCATAAGGGAAGGAGAAATAAAATCCTTTACAGACAAGCAAATGCTGAGAGATTTTTGTCACCACCAGGCCTGCCTTACAACAGCTCCTTAAGGAAGCACTAAACATGGAAAAGAACAACCAGTACCAGCCACTGCAAAAACATGCCAAATTGTAAAGACCATCAATGCTAGGAAGAAACTGCATCAACTAATGAGTAAAATAACCAGCTAATATCATAATGACAGGATCAAATTCACATATAACAATATTAACCTTAAATGTAAATGGGTTGAATTCTCCAATTAAAAGACACAGACTGGCAAACTGGATAAAGAGTCAAGACCTATCATCAGTGTGCTGTATTCAGGAGACCCATCTCACATGCAGAGACACATATAGGCTCAAAATAAAGGGATGGAGGAAGATCTACCAAGCAAATGGAAAACAAAAGCAGAGGTTGCAATCTTAGTCTCTGATAAAACAGACTTTAAACCAACAAAGATCAAAAGACACAAAGAAGCCATTACATAATGGTAAAGGGATCAGTTCAACAAAAAGAGCTAACTATCCTAAATATGTATGCACCCAATACAGGAGCATCCAGATTCATGAAGCAAGTCCTTAGAGACCTACAAAGAGACTTAGACTCCCACACAATAATAATGGGAGACTTTAACACCCCACTATCAACATTAGACAGATCAACAAGACAGAAAGTTAACAAGGATATCCAGGAATTGAACCCAGCTCTGCACCAAGCAGACCTAATAGACATATACAGAACTCTCCACCCCAAATCAACAGAATATACATTCTTCTCAGCACCATATCACACTTATTTCAAAATTGACCACATAGTTGGAAATAAACCACTCCTCAGCAAATGTAAAAGAACAGAAATTATAACAAACTGTCTCTTAGACCACAGTGCAATCAAACTAGAATTCAGGATTAAGAAACACTGAAAACCACTCAACAACATGGACACTGAACACCTGCTCCTGAATGACTACTGGGTACATAATGAAATGAAGGCAGAAATAAAGATGTTCTTTGAAACCAATGAGAAAAAAGACACAACATACCAGAATCTCTGGGACACATTTAAAGCAATGTGTAGAGGGAAATTTATAGCACCAAATACCCACAAGAGAAAGCAGGAAAGATCTAAAGTTGACACCCTAACATCACAATGGAAAGAACTAGAGAAGCAAGAGCAAACACATTCAAAAGCTAGCAGAATGCAAGAAATAACTAAGATCAGAGCAGAACTGAAGGAGATAGAGACATAAAATCCCTTCAAAACATCAATGAATCCAGGAGCTGGTTTATTGAAAAGATCAACAAAATTGGTAGACTGCTAGCAAGACTAATAAAGAAGAAAAGAGAGAAGAATCAAATAGATGCAATAAATATGATAAAGGGAATATCACCACAGATCCCACAGAAATACAAACTACCATCAGAGAATACTATAAACAACTCTACGCAAATCAACTAGAAAATCTAGAAGAAATGGATGAATTCCTGGACACATACACCCTCCCAAGACTAAACCAGGAAGAAGTTGAATCCCTGAATAGACCAATAACAGGTTCTGAAATTGAGGCAATAATTAAGAGCCTACCAACCAAAAAAATGTCCAGGATCAGACGGATTCACAACTAAATTCTTCCAGAGGTACAAAGAGGAGCTGGTACCATTCCTTCTGAAATATTCCAATCAATAGAAAAAGACGGAATCCTCTCTAACTCATTTTATGAGGCCAGCATCATCCTGATACCAAAGCCAGGCAGAGACACAACAAAAAAAGAGAATTTTAGACCAACATCCCTGATGAACATCGATGCAAAAATCCTCAATAAAATACTGGCAAACCAAATTCAGCAGCACCTCAAAAAGCTTATCCACCACAATTAAGTTGGTTTCATCCTTGGGATGCAAGACTGGTTCAACATACGCAAATCAATAAACATAATCCATCATCTAAACAGAACCAAAGACAAAAACCACATTATTATCTCAATAGATAGAGAAAAGGCCTTCGACAAAATTTAACAGCCTTCATGCTAAAAACTCTCAATAAACTAGGTATTGATGGGACGTATCTCAGAATAATAAGAGCTAGTCATGACAAACCCACAACCAATATCGTACTGAATGGGCAAAAACTGGAAGCATTCCCCTTGAAAACTGGCACAAGACAGAGATGCCCTCTCTCACCACTTCTATTCAACATAGTGTTGGAAGTTCTGGCCAGGGCAATCAGGCAGGAGAAAGAAATAAAGCATATTTAATTAGGAAAAGAGGAAGTCAAATTGTCCCTGTTTGCATATGACATGATTATATATTTAGAAAACCCCATCATCTCAGCCCAAAATCTCCTAAAGCTGATAAGAAACTTCAGCAAACTTCTTAGGATACAAAATCAATGTGCAAAAATCACAAGCATTCCTATATACCAATAACAGAAAAACAGAGAGCCAAATCATGAGTGAACTCCCATTCACAATTGCTACAAAGAGAATAAAATACCTAGGAATTCAACTTACAAGGGATGTGAAGGACCTCTTCAAGGAGAACTACAAACCACTGCTCAAGGAACTAAAAGAGGACACAAAGAAATGGAAGAACATTCCATGCTCATGGATAGGAAGAATCAGTATCATGAAAATGGCCATACTGCACAAGATAATTTATAGATTCAATGCCATACCCATCAAGCTATCAATGACTTTCTTCACAGAATTGGAAAAAACTACTTTAAAGTTCATATGGAACCAAAAAAGAGCCTGCCAATACTTATTGGCAGTTGGCAATTGACAATGTTGTGCCAATTGCACAACAATCCTAAGCCAAAAGAACAAAGCTGGAGGCATCAAGCTACCTGACTTCAAACTATACTACAAGGCTACAGTAACCAAAACAGCATGGTACTGGTACCAAAACAGAGATATGGACCAATGGAACAGAACAGAGCCCTCAGAAATAATACCACACATGTACGACCATCTGATCTTTAACAAACCCGATAAAACAAGAAATAGGAAAAGGATTCCCTATCTAATAAATTGTGCTGGGAAAACTGGCTAGCCGTATGTAAAAAGCTGAAAGTGGATCACTTCCTTACACCTTATACAAAAATTAATTGAAGATGGATTAAAGACTTAAATGTTAGACCTAAAACCATAAAAACCCTAGAAGAAAACCTAGGCAATACCATTCAGACATAGGCATGGGCAAGGACTTCATGACTAAAATACCAAAAGCAATGGCAACAAGAGCCAACATTGAAAAATGGGATCTAATTAAACTAAAGAGCTTCTGCACAGCAAAAGAAACTACCAGCAGAGTAAACAGGCAACCTACAGAATGGGAGAAAATTTTTACAATCTATCTATCTGACAAAGGGCTAATATCCAGAATCTACAAAGAACTTAAACAAAATTACAAGAAAAAAATCAAACAACCCCATCAAAAAGTGGGCAAAGGATGTGAACAGACACTTCTCAAAAGAAGACATTTATGCAGCCAACAGATGCATGAAAAAATGCTCATCATCACTGGCCATCAGAGAAATGCAAATCAAAACCACAATGAGATACCATCTCACACCAGTTAGAATGGCAATCATTAAAAAGTCAGAAAGCAACAGATGCTGGAGAAGATGTGGAGAAATAGGAACACTTTTACACTGTTGATGGGACTGTAAACTAGTTCAATCACTGTGCAAGACAGTGTGGAGATTCCTCAAGGATCTAGAACTAGAAATACCATTTGACCCAGCCATCCCATTACTGGGTATATACCCAAAGGATTATAAATCATGCTGCTATAAAGACACATGCACACGTATGTTTATTGTGGCATTATTCACAATAGCAAGACTTGGAACTAACCAAAATGTCCATCAATGAGAGACTGGATTAAGAAAATGTGGCACATATACACCACAGAATACTATGCAGCCATAAAAAAGGATGAGTTCATGTCCTTTGTAGGGACATGGATGAAGCTGGAAACCATCATTCTGAGCAAAGCATTGCAAGGACAGAAAACCAAATGCCACATGTCCTCACTCATAGGTGGGGATTGAACAATGAGAACACTTGGACACAGGGTGGGGAACATCACACACTGGGACCTGTCATGGAGTGGGGAGAAGGGGGAGGGATAGCATTAGGAGATATACCTAATGTAAATGATGAGTTAGCAGTGCAGCACACTAACATGGCACATACATACATATGTAACAAACCTGCATGTTGTGCACATGTACCCTAGAAATTAAAGTATAATAAAAATTAAAAATTAAAAGAAAAGGACGTTGGCAAGTTACTTGTACTTCTTGTTGAATATAAAACCTTGCAAGTTTATAGACTCCTTAACCATAAGCCCTCCTGTCCTTTATTGATATATAATTGTCACGTATATCACATCTACATACACTATAAACCCAGCAACATACTGTAATAATTTTTGCTTCAAACAGCCACAATGCATTTTAAAGAAATTAAAGGGAAACCATCTTTTGTATTTTCCCACGTTTGCCATTTCTGCTGCTTTTTGTTCCTTGCTGTAATCTAAGGTTCTTTTTTTTTTTTTTTTTGGTTTGCGTATTTCTTTTTTTTTTTTTTTTATTATACTCTAAGTTCTAGGGTACATGTGCATAACATGTAGGTTTGTTACATATGTATACTTGTGCCATGTTGGTGTGCTGCACCCATCAACTCGTCAGCACCCATCAATTCTTTATTTATTTATTTATTTATTTATTTATTTTGAGACGGAGTCTCGCTCTGTCACCCAAGCTGGAGTGCACTGGTCAGATCTCAGCTCACTGCAAGCTCCGCCTCCCGGGTTCACACCATTCTCCTGCCTCAGCCTCCCAAGTAGGTGGGACTACAGGTGCCCGCCACCTCGCCCGGCTAGTTTTTTGTATTTTTTAGTAGAGACGGGGTTTCACTGTGTTAGTCAGGAAGGTCTCGATCTCCTGACCTTGTGATCCGCCCGCCTCGGCCTCCCAAAGTGCTGGGATTACAGGCTTGAGCCACTGCGCCTGGCCCAATTCATCATTATATCAGGTATAACTCCCAATGCAATCCCTCCCCCTCCCCTCCCCATGATAGGCCCTGGTGTGTGATGTTCCCCTTCCCGAGTCCAAGTGATCTCATTGTTCAGTTCCCATCTATGAGTGAGAATATGCGGTGTTTGGTTTTCTGTCCTTGTGATAATTTGCTAAGAATGATGGTTTCCAGCTGCATCCATGTCCCTACAAAGGACGCAAACTCATCCTTTTTGATGGCTGCATAGTATTCCATGGTGTATATGTGCCACATTTTCTTAATCCAGTCTGTCACAGATGGACATTTGGGTTGATTCCAAGTCTTTGCTATTGTGAATAGTGCCGCAATAAACATACGTGTGCATGTGTCTTTATAGCAGCATGATTTATAATCCTTTGGGTATATACCCAGTAGTGGTATGGCTGGGTCATATGGTACATGTAGTTCTAGATCCTTGAGGAATTGCCATACTGTTTTCCATAATGGTTGAACTAGTTTACAATCCCACCAACAGTGTAAAAGTGTTCCTAATTCTCCACATCCTCTCCAACACCTGTTGTTTCCTGACTTCTTAATGATTGCCATTCTAACTGGTGTGAGATGGTATCTCATTGTGGTTTTGATTTGCATTTCTCTGATGGCGAGTGATGATGAGCATTTTTTCATGTGTCTGTTGGCTGTATGAATGTCTTCTTTTGAGAAATGTCTGTTCATATCCTTTGCCCACTTTTTGATGGGGTTGTTTGATTTTTTTCTTGTAATTTTGTTTAAGTTCTTTGTAGATTCTGGATATTAGCCCTTTGTCAGATGAGTAGATTGCAAAAATTTTCTCCCATTCTGTAGGTTGCCTGTTTACTCTGCTGGTAGTTTCTTTTGCTGTGCAGAAGCTCTTTAGTTTAATTAGATCCCATTTGTCAATTTTTGCTTTTGCTGCCATTGCTTTTGGTGTTTTAGACATGAAGTCCTTGCCCATGCCTATGTCCTGAATGGTACTACCTAGGTTTTCTTCTAGAGTTTTTATGGTATTAGGTCTAACATTTAAGTCTCTAATCCATCTTGAATTAATCTTCGTATAAGGAGTAAGGAAAGGATCCAGTTTCAGCTTTCTACTTATGGCTAGCCAATTTTCCCAGCACCATTTATTAAATAGGGAATCCTTTCCCCATTTCTTGTTTCTCTCAGGTTTGTCAAAGATCAGATGGCTGTAGATGTGAGGTATTATTTCTGAGGGCTCTGTTCTGTTCCATTGGTCTATATCTCTGTTTTGGTACCAGTACCATGCTGTTTTGGTTACTGTAGCCTTGTAGTATAGTTTGAAGTCAGGTAGCATGACGCCTCCAGCTTTGTCCTTTTGACTTAGGATTGTCTTGGCAATGCGGGCTCTTTTTTGGTTCCATATGAACTTTCAAGCAGTTTTTTCCAATTCTGTGAAGAAACTCATTGGTAGTTTGATGGGGATGGCATTGAATCTGTAAATAACCTTGGGCAGTATGGCCATTTTCATGATATTGATTCTTCCTATCCATGAGCATGGTATGTTCTTCCATTTGTTTGTGTCCTCTTTTATTTCACTGAGCAGTGGTTTGTAGTTCTCCTTGAAGAGGTCCTTGACATCCCTTGTAAGTTGGATTCCTAGGTATTTTATTCTCTTTGAAGCAATTGTGAATGGAAGTTCATTCATGATTTGGCTCTCTGTTTGTCTGTTACTGGTGTATAAGAATGCTCGTGATTTTTGCACATTAATTTTGTATCCTGAGACTTTGCTGAAGTTGCTTATCAGCTTAAGGAGATTTGGGGCTGAGACAATGGGGTTTTCTAAATATACAATCATGTCATCTGCAAACAGGGACAATTTGACTTCTTCTTTTCCTAACTGAATACCCTTGATTTCTTTCTCTTGCCTGATTGCCCTAGCCAGAACTTCCAACACTATGCTGAATAGGAGTGGTGAGAGAGGGCATCCCTGTCTTGTGCCAGTTTTCAAAAGGAATTTTTCCAGTTTTTGCCCATTCAGTATGATATTAGCTGTGGGTTTGTCATAAATAGCTCTTATTATTTTGAGGTACGTTCCATCAATACCGAATTTATTGAGCGTTTTTAGCATAAAGGGCTGTTGAATTTTGTCAAAAGCCTTTTCTGCATCTATTGAGATAATCATGTGGTTCTTGTCTTTGGTTCTGTTTATATGCTGGATTACGTTTATTGATTTGCGAACGTCGAACCAGCCTTGCATCCCAGGGATGAAGCCAACTTGATCATGGTGGATAAGCTTTTTGATGTGCTGCTGAATCTGGTTTGCCAGTATTTTATTGAGGATTTTTGCATCGATGTTCATCAGGGATATTGGTCTAAAATTCTCTTTTTTTGTTGTGTCTCTGCCAGGCTTTGGTATCAGGATGATGCTGGCCTCATAAAATGAGTTAGAGAGGATTCCTCTTTTCTATTGATTGGAATATTTCAGAAGGAATGGTACCAGCTCCTCCTTGTACCTCTGGTAGAATTCAGCTGTGAATCCATCTGGTCCTGGACTTTTTTTGGTGGGTAGGCTATTAATTATTGCCTCAATTTCAGAGCCTGCTATTGGTCTATTCAGGGATTCAACTTCTTCCTGGTTTAGTCTTGGAAGAGTGTAAGTGTCCAGGAAATTATCCATTTCTTCTAGATTTTCTAGTTGATTTGCGTAGAGGTGTTTATAGTATTCTCTGATGGTAGTTTGTGTTTCTGTGGGGTCGGTGGTGATATCCCCTTATCATTTTTTATTGCATCTATTTGATTCCTCTCTCTTTTCTTCTTTATTAGTCTTGCTAGCAGTCTGTCAATTTTGTTGATCTTTTCAAAAAACCAACTCCTGGATTCATTGATTTTTTGGAGGGTTTTTTGTGTCTCTATCTCCTTCAGTTCTGCTCTGATCTTAGTTATTTCTTGCCTTCTGCTAGCTTTTGAATGTGTTTGCTCTTGCCTCTCTAGTTCTTTTAATTGTGATGTTAGAGTGTCAATTTTAGATCTTTCCTGCTTTCTCTTGTGGGCATTTAGTGCTATAAATTTCCCTCTACACAGTGCTTTAAATGTGTCCCAGAGATTCTGGTATGTTGTATCTTTGTTCTCATTGGTTTCAAAGAACATCTTTATTTCTGCCTTCATTTCGTTATGTACCCAGTAGTCATTCAGGAGCAGGTTGTTCGGTTTCCATGTAGTTGAGTGGTTTTGATTGAGTTTCTTAGTCCTGAGTTCTAGTTTGATTGCACTGTGGTCTAAGAGACAGTTTGTTATAATTTCTGTTCTTGTACATTTGCTGAGGAGTGCTTTACTTCCAATTATGTGGTCAATTTTGGAATAAGTGTGATGTGGTGCTGAGAAGAATGTATATTCTGTTGATTTGGGGTGGAGAGTTCTATAGATGTCTATTAGGTCCGCTTGGTGCAGAGATGAGTTCAATTCCTGGATATCCTTGTTAACTTTCTGTCTCGTTGATCTGTCTAATGTTGACAGTGGAGTATTGAAGTCTCCCATTATTATTGTATGGGAGTCTAAGTCTCTTTGTAAGTCTCTAAGGACTTGCTTTATGAATCTGGGTGCTCCTGTATTGGGTGCATATATATTTAGGATAGTTAGCTCTTCCTGTTGAATTGATCCCTTTACCATTATGTAATGGCCTTCTTTGTCTCTTTTGATCTTTGATGGTTTAAAGTCTGTTTCATCAGAGACTAGTATTGCAACCCCTGCTTTTTTTTGTTCTCCATTTGCTTGGTAGATCTTCCTCCATCCCTTTATTTTGAGCCTATGTATGTCTCTGCATGTGAGATGGGTCTCCTGAATATAGCAGACTGATGGGTCTTGACTCTTTATCCAGTTTGCCAGTCTGTGTCTTTTAATTGGAGCATTTAGTCCATTAACATTTAAGGTTAATATTGTTATGTGTGGACTTGATCCTGTCATTATGATATCAACTGGTTATTTTGCTTGTTAGTTGATGCAGTCTCTTCCTAGCCTCGATGGTCTTTACATTTTGGCATGTTTTTGCAATGGCTGGTACCGGTTGTTCCTTTCCATGTTTAGGGCTTCCTTCAGGGTCTCTTGTAAGGCAGGCCTGGTAGTGACAAAATCTCTAAGCATTTGCTTATCTGTCAAGAATTTTATTTCTCCTTCACTTATGAAACTTAGTTTGGCTGGATATGAAATTCTGGGTTTAAAATTCTTTTCTTTAAGAATGTTGAATATTGGCCCCCACTCTTTTCTGGTTTGTAGAGTTTCTGCTGAGAGATCTGCTGTTAGTCTGATGGGCTTCCCTTTGTGGGTAACCCGACCTTTCTCTCTGGCTGCCCTTAAGATTCTTCCTTCATTTCAACTTTGGTGAATCTGGCAATTATGTGTCTTGGAGTTTCTCTTCTTGAGGAGTATCTTTGTGGCGTTCTCTGTATTTCCTGAATTGAATGTTGGCCTGCCCTACTAGGTTGGGGAAGTTCTCCTGGATGATATCCTGAAGAGTGTTTTCCAACTTGGTTCCATTTTCCCCCTCACTTTCAGGCACCCCAATCAGACGTAGATTTGGTCTTTTTACATAATCCCATACTTCTTGCAGGCTTTGTTCATTTCTTTTTCTTCTTTTTTCTTTTGGTTTCTCTTCTCGCTTCATTTCACTCATTTGATCCTCAATCGCTGATACTCTTTCTTCCAGTTGATCGAGTCAGTTACTGAAGCTTGTGCATTTGTCATGTATTTCTTGTGTCATGGTTTTCATCTCTGTCATTTCGTTTATGACCTTCTCTGCATTAATTAGTCTAGCTGTCAATTCTTCCACTCTTTTTTCAAGATTTTTAGTTTCTTTGCACTGGGTACGTAATTCCTCCTTTAGCTCTGAGAAGTTTGATGGACTGAAGCCTTCTTCTCTCTTCTCGTCAAAGTCATTCTCTGACCAGCTTTGATCCATTGCTGGTGATGGGCTGCACTCCTTTGCAGGGGGAGATGCGCTCTTATTTTTTGAATTTCCAGCTTTTCTGCCCTGCTTTTTCCCCATCTTTGTGGTTTTATCTGCCTCTGGTCTTTGATGATGGTGACGTACTGATGGGGTTTTGGTATAGGTGTCCTTCCTGTTTGATAGTTTTCCTTCTAACAGTCAGGACCCTCAGCTGTAGGTCTGTTGGAGATTGCTTGAGGTCCACTCCAGACCCTGTTTGCCTGGGTATCAGCAGTAGAGGTTGCAGAAGATAGAATATTGCTGAACAGCGAATGTACTTGTCTGATTCTTACTTTGGAAGCTTCCTCTCAGGGGTGTATTCCACCCTGTGAGGTGTGGGGTGTCAGACTGCCCCTAGTGGGGGATGTCTCCCAGTTAGGCTACTCAGGGGTCAGGGACCCACTTGAGCAGGCAATCTGTCCCTTCTCAGATCTCAACCTCTGTGTTGGGAGATCCACTGCTCTCTTCAAAGCTGTCAGACAGAGTTGTTTGCGTCTGCAGAGGTTCCTGCTGCTTTTGTTGTTGTTGTTGTTGTTAACTGTGCCCTGTCCCCAGAGGTGGAGTCTACAGAGACAGGCAGGTTTCCTTGAGCTGCTGTGAGCTCCACCCAGTTCGAGCTTCCCAGCGGCTTTGTTTATCTACTTAAGCCTCAGCAAAGGTGGGTGCCCCTCCCCCAGCCTCGCTGCTGCCTTGCGGTTAGATCGCAGACTGCTGTGTTAGCAATGAGGGAGGCTCCGTGGGCGTGGGACCCTCCTGGCCAGGTGTGGGATATATTCTCCTGGTGTGCCCATTTGCTTAAAGCGCAGTATTGGGGTTGGAGTCACCCAATTTTCCAGGTGTTGTGTGTCTCAGTTCCCCTGGCTAGGAAAAGGGATTCCCTTCCCCTTGTGCTTCCCAGGTGAGGCGATGCCTCGCCCTGCTTCAGCTCTCGCTGGTCGGGCTGCAGCAGCTGACTAGCACTGATTGTCCGGCACTCCATAGTGAGATGACCCCAGTACCTCAGTTGAAAATGCAGAAATCACCGGTCTTCTGTGTCGCTCGCGCTGGGAGTTGGAGACTGGAGCTGTTCCTATTCGGCCATCTTGCTCCGCCCCCATCTAAGGTTCTTTTGGTATCATTTCCCTTCTATCTGAAGAACTTCCTTTAGCATTTCTTTCATGCAGGTCTAATGGTGATGAAAACTCTTTGTATTAATTTATCTGAATGAATGTTTCTTTTTCTTTCTTTGTTTCTTTATTTTTTTTTTTTTTTGAGACAGAGTCTTGCTCTGTAGCCCAGGCTGGAGTGCAGTGGTGCGATCTTGGCTAACTGCAAGCTCCGCCTCCCGGGTTCATGCCATTCTCCTGCCTCAGCCTCCTGAGTAGCTGGGACTACAGGCACGTGCCATCATGCCTGGCTAATTTTTTGTATTTTTAGCAGAGATGGGGTTTCACCGTGTTAGCCAGGATGGTCTCGATCTCCTGACCTCATGATCCACCTGCCTTGGCCCCGCAAAAGTGCTGGGATTACAGGCTTGAGCCACCACACCTGGCCATGAATGTTTCATTTTCATTATGGAAATATATTTTTACTGGATATGTGATTCTGAGTTGATAGGTTCTTTTTCTTTCTTTTAATGCATTAAAGATGTTCCACTGCCTTCTGACTTCCTTTCTGATGACAAGTCATTAATATTTATATCATTCTTCTCTTGTATAAAATATGTTGTTTTTTTCTGTGGATATTTTAAAACTTGTCTCCTTTTGTATGGTATTTAGTAGTTTGATTTTGTGCCTACGTGTGTACTTTGTACTTATCCAGCTTTGAGTTTATCTGAGGTACACTAAAATTCTTGGGTATGTAAATGTATGTCTTTCACTAAACATGGGGAAATTTCAGCCACTATTTTTTTAAACTTTTTTTCTGTCCCATTCTCTCATTTCCTTCTCAGACTCCAATTATACATATGTTAGACCTTTTGATATTTTTTCACAGGTCCCTGAGGCTCTTCCTCTTTTCTTTTTCTTCAATCCTTTTAGTTCTTCATATTGGATACTTTCTATTGACATATTTTCAAGTTCATTGACTCTTCCTTCTGTCATCCCTAACCTACTGTTAAGCAGATTTCCTCTCGTGTTTGCCTGATTTCGTTCACCTTCCAGTGCATTTAGGCAGTTTTTTTTCTTAAGTCTTTGCCCAGAGTTCATAGCTGTTATTTGTGGTCTAGTAGAAGTTCTTCTGCCATTACTGGAAACAGGACCCTGGGTAAGTTACTCTTGATCTCCAGTTTCCTCACCTAGAAAGTAATAATATCAACCTCATGGGTTATATCTGTAAAATATCCAGCATTTGATTTGACACAAAATAAGTCCATTTCACATCCCACTTCCATTCCGGATCAGTCTAGCCTGGATTCAACTCCCACCTTTTTCCTCCCATCAGAGAAAACAGGGTGCCTCCTCTGGGTGACAGTGTAGAAATGAATAAGGCACAAGCTTCAATTTTAGGAGCTCAGAGTGAAGGAGACAAACTAAGTCAGTTAGGGCTCTTTGCATTGTGAATGACTGAAAACCCAGTTAACATTGGTTGGAAACAAAGGGGAATTTGCAAGAGTAGGGCATGCTGCACGTATATGTTGCAGGTTTCAAGGTGTCTCTCCCTCTCTACTCTCATACCCTGCAAGGGATCCATTTTCAGGTAGTAAGTGGGGGAGGAAGAACATTGCAGATTGGAAAAGGTGTAAGGAGGCCAGTGTGGCTGGAGTGCAGAGAACAGAGTGGTGAGAGGCATTAGAGGAGGTAGAGAGATAGGCAGAGGCAAGAAGTTGTACACCTCATGGTAGGAGAGTGACAAGATCATATTTGTATGTTGAAAATATTATCCTGGCTCTAGATGGAGTTAGGGAACATAGAGACTCAGTAGCAGGTGTGGAGAGGCCACTGTAGGCACCAGGTAAGTGATAGGGGGATTATAACTAGGGGGTTGCCAGGAGTAAGGAGAGAAGCAGAACTTGAGAGCTATTAAGGAAGTGAAGACAAGATGTGATGATTGATTTGATGTTGTGAATGAGGGGAAGGAAGTGACATGATAACTCCAAGTTTTCTGGTTTGCTTAATTAGATGGGTGATGGTGCCTTTCACTGAGCTAGCCATTGTGGGAACAGAATCAGACTGGCAGCGGGGAGGTGTGTTTCTTGACATCATGACTTTGAGATACCTGTGAGCCATCAAGTGGAGGCATTGAGATTTTTCTGTTTCCTCTCCCTCGATCACTTTGCTTTGCTCAAAAATGGCCCAACATGGCCACTCCAACTCTTTCCAGCTCCAGTACCCATCAATGATTGCCTCTTTAAATTCAATTTTTTGGCTGGGCTCAGTGGCTCACACCTGTTTTCCAAGCACTTGGGGAGGGCAAGGTGGATGGATCACCTAAGGTCAGGAGTTTGAGACCAGCTTGGCCAACATGGCAAAACCCAGTCTCTACTAAAAATACAAAATATTAGCTGGGTGTGGTGGCGTGCCTATAATCCCAGGTACTCAGGAGGCTGAGGCAGAGAATTGCTTGAACCCAGGAGATGGTGGTTGCAATGAGCTGAGTGTGCCACTGAACTCCAGCCAGGGTGACAGAGTGAGACTCTGTCTCAAAATATATAAATAAATAAATTAAATAAATTCAAGTTTTTTTTGAGACAGCTATTGAATCTGATTGGTCATTGGCTTGGGATAGATTGGCTATTAAGTCACCTCCCCTTTGGTCAGATGACTACCTCTCATTCAATCGGATGTTTCTGGAAAGGAGTAGTGAGTCACATGGTACAAATATGGCTGCCTGCTGCTGCCCTTTCAGCTAAAACTAAAGGAATGGAGGGACAATTCCTAGAAAAGGGGTTGAGGATAGGGCAGGCCTCCCAAACATATCAACCACATCTTTAAAATGAGGAATCAACTAGGTGGTCTATAAGAGCTCTTTAGCTGGCAAAGATTTGTGGGCTCACTTCTATCTGTGAACAAAAAAGAACTGAGGGTCAGAAAGCTGCCTGCTATGGGGAGCTCCATCTGAGCTCTAGACACTCAGAAATATGTCCTCCTCACTTCCCCCAGCTTGGCATAGCACAGGTTTTCCTGCCTTTGCAGGACAGTAATCCCAGTTCTCAGGTCTTACTGGAATTCACCAGGTTCTACCATCAGGAGGACAACAAAGGAAAAGCCTTTGCTGGGAAGGAGAATTAACCTGTGGCTTTTTTCCCTGTGACTGATCAAGACTAAGGTTGACATCCCCCAGGTCTGTGCTGAGCAGGAGTGGGCTTTATCATTTCTGGGTTCCCACCTCACCCATTGCTCCTGGTTCCCAGAGACTTGGAGCCATGAGCGGCCGGCCCCACAGTGGTTCCCACCTGTGGGCTCAGCCCAATCAGGGCATTTACGGGGCCCATCCTTGTGGCTTAGGCATCTCAGTGCCCGTCAGCCTGGGGCCAGATCCCTGTACCACAACATCTGCCTTGTTCCTGGGACTGAGCCCTCTGGGCACTCCAGTTCCCATACCTGGACTGCTGTCCTGGCCCCACTTCTGCCTTGACCCCTGCTCCTCCATGATGAGACCTGCTCACCTGGGTGCCCTTCTTCACTTATTTCTGAGTTTCTCAAGGAAGCAATTTGGGGAAGACTGACCCAACCTCACATGCTGACACTGCCTTTGCCTTCCTGTCCATCAACTAAATTCACATATGCGTGATCTGTAAAATGGGCATGATGATAACCCCTCCCCAACAGAGACAGTCAGTCCAAAAGCACTAAGCCAACAATCCTCAAAGTGCGGTCCCAGACCAACAGCATTGTATCAGTTGGATTAGAAATGCACATTCTTAGCAGAGCATGGTGGTTCACAACTGTAATCCCAACACTTTGGGAGGTTGAAACAGGTAGATCACTTGAGGCCAGGAGTTCGAGAGCAGCCTGGCCAATATGGTGGAAACCCTGTCTCTACTGAAAATACACACACACACACAAATTAGCTGGTCTTGGTGGTGCACGCCTGTGTTCCCAGCTATGGGGAGGCTGAGGCAGGAGAATTGCTTGAACCCAGGCCTTCCTCTTTCTATAAAGCCACCAATCCTATTGGATTAGGACTGCAGCCTTGTAATCTCATTTAACATTAATTACCTTTTAAAAGCCCTATCTCCAAATACAATCACTTTGGGAGTTAAGGCTTCAATACATAAATTTGATAGTGGGCTGGGGGAGCGCAGTTCAGTCCCTAGCACCTACTAAGTTACTAAATTAGAAACTCTGGGGTGGAGTGCAGCAATCTCTATTAAAACCAGCCCTCAGGTGATTCTAGACATGCTCAAGTTTAAGAAGAATTCTACTAAACTAACTGCCCGGAGACATGAGATGTGAATTCAGTCTGCTCTGCAGTGAAAGCCCCACCACCTCCTCTCCACACACAAAAATGAGGTCCTATTTCCTTTTGACTAGATATGCTTTTGTTTTTGACCGGATATGTTGACTGCTCGGTCTCATCACATCAGTGGTCTCATGAACACGTTTCCTCTCTCAGTTTCCAAAAGACCCTTGGTTGCCTTTCTCCTCCTCCGTGGCTCACAAAACCCCAAATTCCTGCAAGGTGACTGGAACAATGCAGTCAGGGTAATTGTTTCTGAAGCCAGGTGAGACCTCACCTCAGGACACATTGACATGTCCTAGGCAAAGCTTCTGAGTGCAAGGTAATGGTTCCCTCAGAGACAATTATTTGTGCCTCTGTTTTACAGAAATTGGGTCTCAGAGAGGTAAATGGTGTCTTGCCCAAAGTTACACAGTAGAGTGGTAAAGCCATCCCTCGGAGCAGGTCTGCCGGCATCAAAGGTGGCATTCTTTGTACCGTGCCAGGGCAACTGGAACTTTAATATGTACAGGAACCCCTGAGGATCTTGCTTAAAATACAGATTTTGATTCAGTGAATCTGGTGTGGGGCCTGGGATTCTGCAATTCTAACATGCTCCCAGGTGATGCGATGCTACTGGCCCAGGACCACACTGAGAAGTAAGGTTCTACACCATGCTGTTCTCCACACATCCCTCCTCCCAGTGTGTTTCCATAAACTTCCAGCCTATGAGAGCCGACTCTCACAGGAAAGGAAAGATCCCTTACTTGTGGCCAAGTAACAAAGAACAAAAATCACAAATAGAAAGCAGTGACGTTGGTGGGGCTTGGAGAACTGCAAAATCCCTGCCTGTTTCCCCAGATTCCACCTTCAGCCAATGCCGCTAGAAAATCTGTCCATTCTGGGCCTCTCCCTGAGTTAGAATGCGCTGACTCCCTGTCACCTGGCTTCCCTACCCTCTGTTCTGACAGCAACCTCCTCTCCCCAGGACGCTGGAGTCCCTGCTGTGGATCTCCTGGGCCCAGCACCACAAGAAGCTCTCACCACGGGAACACACATATCCCTGTGCCAAGCCAAGCATATTCATGCAAGAACTGAAAAGAAAACAGTCAAGCTCTTCCTGACCCGACCTTTCCTGGAGGGACGCTGCGGACTGAGGAAGAGTCTCTCCACCCCTAGCTCAAGCAAAAAGCCCTGGGACTTTCAAAGAATCTTAGTGACGGAAGGAATTTTGAGGTTTCACTGAAGCTTCTCATTTTCCAGGTAACGCCAGTGACTTGCCCCAAGTCATGCTGCCAATCTGGGTGGGAACTCTGGTCTGTGGGTTCCAGCTCATGCTCCATCCCACTCAAGGAAGCTCCTTGAAGGTCAGTACTATGGACTGAATTGTGTCCCCTGAAACGTATGTGTTGAAGCCCTAACCCTTAATGTGACTGTATTTGAAAATACGGTCTTTAGGAGGGAATTAAGGTTAAACAAACTTGCAAGGGTGGGGTCCTAATCCATTAGAACTGTGGCCTTATAAGTACAGGGAAAGATCTCTTGCTGGATCTCTCTTTCTCCCTTTCTCCCTCTCTCTCCCTTTTCTTTTTTCCCTCTCTCTCTCCCTTTCTCCCTCTCCTTCTCCTTCTCTTTCTCCCTTTTCCCCATTCCATGTGAGCACACAGTAAGAAGGCAGTGATCTGCAAACCAGGAAGAGAGCTCTCACCCTGCTGGCACTCCGATCTTCAGCTTCCAGCCTCCAGGACTATGAGAAATAAATATCTGTTATTTAAGGCACCCAGTCCATGATATTTTGATATGGCAGCCGGAGCAGACAAAGACAATCTGGCTTTGAGTTCATCACACTCTCATTCAGCATCTCTGGAGGAACTCGCCTCTGATGTCCTCACATGGTGCTTCTGTAATTCTGTAATAAACACCTCTTCTCTCTGGACTGCTGGAAGGTGAATTGGCTTTCTCCACTCTCAAGAATGGATTGATCTGACTTGACTCTGAGTGTGATCTGGGGCTGATGAAAAAAGTTGTGCTGTGTGCAGATGAGAGCAGGGAGGGCGTGGAGCAGAACTCTCAGGGAACAACAGGGAAAGAATGTGAGCCTCAGCTTCTTACCCACTTCCCAACCACTGCCATTGACTTGTAGCTGCCCCACTGCCATCTTCACCTTCCCACAACCCCAGCCTCCCTGATTGCTTCATAACGTCCCGAGTGTGCCATGTAGTTCATTCCTCCATGCTTCCTCCATCTGCTGACCACCCTGCCTGGAACACTCCCTCTTTGTTCCCTGGCAAACCTTCAGCCATCCATCAAGATCCAGCACAGTGACCTCCTCCTCTGTGAAGCCTCCTCCACCACTCTCCTTAACCCCCAGTTACTTACTTGTAAAGAAATAAACACAAAAATAACAACTAAATCCACACATACCTACACATGCATACACACACACTTATACTAGGTTCCTGCTTCAAAAGACACAGAAAGACCTAATTAAAAGGATATTGGGTCACCCAAGGGTGACCAGAGAGCTGGGGAACCAGGTTTCAGGCTGCGCAGCCAGGAACAACGCCAGGCAGCGCCCTCAGAGCAGGTATAGGAGCTGATGGGCGCCACACCTTGCCCCGGCTTGCACCTCCAACCCTGCTAGCACTGGCCCCAGAGAATGGCGTGGTGCTGCAGCCACCATCTCCACCACTAGAGACGCTTCAGATCATCTCTCAAACTCCTCCCCTCCGTGTGGCACTAGCTGTGGGTATGACTTGGTCTGATTGGGAGGGCCCAGCTCCCCTGGCCTGCCCTGACTCTAGAGTGAAGGGTGGCTCCTTGCCTCTCCAAGACCCAGAGGGTGGGGAATTCCTCAAATATAGAAGGGGATCTATATGTTGTATAAAGTCATCTTAAACATCGAATTAACAAATACTGAAGTATTGCTCCTGGAGGAAATACAGGCTTAGGTTCCCACAAGCCACTGATCACAACATTTTCATCAACTGGTCAACAGATAACATTGTATTCTGCATGTTTCCAGTTTTGTTTTGTTTGTTTGTTGTTGTTGTTATTGTTTGAGACAGGATCTCGTTCTGTCAGCCAGGCTGCAGTGCAGTGGTGCCATCTCAGCTCACTGCAACCTTGGTCTCCCAGGGTTCAAGTGCAATTCTCACGCTTCAGTCTCCTGAATAGCTGGGGCTATAGGCATGTGCCACCGCTCCTGGCTAGTTTTTGTATTTTTAGTAGAGATGAGGTTTTGTCATGTTGGCCAGGCTGGTCTTGAACTCCTGACCTCAAGTGATCCCCCTGCCTCGGCCTCCCAAAGTGCTGGGATTACAGGCATGAGCCACTGTGCCCAGCTGCATGTTTCTATTTAGAGATACCTTATAGCAATATGTACATATTGTTGATCCATTAGCGTTGAACTCATGGGCAACAGCAGTATACCCCATGACTGAATGGAGCAGATCTCACTCAAGCATTTTTCTTTGTAAGGAATGTTGCCATCTTCCTGTGCTCAGGAACTCTAGACAGCACTTCAGCACCAGGCTTGGGGGTCATCTTAAATAGCACAGTCACCAGCAAAGGGCACAAAAATGCAGAAATCGTGTCACTAAATAGACTGTGGAAAGGTCACTTGTTTGCAGTATGAAAGCAGAGATGAGAAGACAGTGTCACCTTGTTCAAACTCAGCTGGGAACATCTGTGACAGGTGACTCAAATTTTTTCCTCTCTTCACATGTCCATGAATGACTGTGAAAGTGCCACAAGCATCAATTTGAGGGCCATAAATAAATTCTAGCAGGTAGGCAAATTGGAAAATATGGAATCTGTGAATAATGAGAACTGACTGTATCTCTGTCTACATATACACATTCACATATATCAGTATAACTTTATATGTACACATTTTCCCTATCTATTTCCATGCCTATAAATCATATTACTGTGAAGTTTCTCACCCATTGAGAGTTCCCAGTTTCACAGGCAAGTGAAACATCTACCAGAACAACAGCCCCTGCAATAATGTCCAGTTAGATTTTTATTGGCACTTATAGCAAGACCATAAGCTGGAGAGCAAGGTGTGCTGGAGAGCAAGGAGTTTTTCTCCATCCCTTCAGCCTCCAGCCAGAGCCATATATTTGCACAGGTCACTGCCCTGCCCAGAATGCTTGCTGAGCCCTAAGAGAGAGCCAGGCAAAGTCTCCCATCCTCAGGGACAGAAAACATGCGAAACAGAGAAAAACATCAAGAATTACCCAGTGGGCTGGGCGCAGTGGCTCACGCCTGTAATCCCTGTAATCCTGTAATCAGCACTTTGGGAGGCCAAGGTGGGTGGATCACCTGAGGTCAGGAGTTTGAGACCAGCCTGGCCAACATGGTGAAACCCCATCTCTACTAAAAATAAAAAAATTTAGCCAGGCATGGTGGCGGATGCCTGTAATCCCAGGTACTTGGGAGGCTGAGGCAGAAGCATCACTTGAACCTAGGAGGCAGAAGTTGCAGTGACCTGAGATAGTGCCACTGCACTCTAGTCTGGGCGACAAGAGCGAAACTCCATCTCAAAAAAAAAAAAGACACAGTGAAAGGGAAGAAAAAATGGATGTCATGCAGCCAAGAGAAAAAGCCTTTTGTTGAAGGAAATCAGATTACTGAATACGTGAATGAATAAACGTGCAATTCCAAAAGCCTTGAGAGTCACTGGAAGTCAGGGAGCTGTCCCCACAGAGGGGCTGACTAGGAAAGGACTGGAAGCCTTGCTCATCTCCTGGACCATCACGTCAGACTTCCAGGCCAGAGGCGGGGTGGGGAAGATGGGAGGGTATGTTGGCTTTGGAGTCTACACAAATATTTCCACTGGGCTTATATTAGCTCATTTGGTTGTCACAACAGCTCCTGTGAAGTATGAAAGTCAGCGACCGTTATTCTGATGATTTGACAATTAAAGGGGTGTTCAAATTCACCCCAAATCCTGTGGCTAGTAAAATACCCAAGCCAGGACTGAGGATTTTCTTTTTTTTTTTTCTTTTTCCTTTTTTTTTTTTTTTTTGAGATGAAGTCTTGCTCTGTCAACCAGGCTGGAGTGCAGTGGTGCGATCTCGGCTCACTGCAACCTCTGTCTCCCAGGTTCAAGTGATTCTCGTGCCTCAGCCTCCTGAGTAGCTGGGACTACAAGTGTGCCACCACGCCTGGCTAATTTTTTTATATTTTTAGTAGAGGTGGGGTTTCACCGTGTTGGCCAGGCTGGTCTCGAACTCCTCAAGTCAGGGTTTTTCCAGTGCAGCCGGCTGTCTCTTGGTTGAGAAGGGAGGAGGAATACACAGAGTTGCGGCATCCATGTCATATATTTTCCGCATATACTATGTGATTTCAGAGGGAGTGTGATGATTCCTACTGACCAGCATTCCTATTGACAGGATCGGGAAGCAGGTTCAGAGGGGTGCAGCACCGTGCCCAAGAGGCCAGTGCCTGTGTTAAGGGCATTCCCAGAAGCTGGGAGAGCCCTCAAGGAGTCTGTGTTCTTTTTGGGTAAAACTGAGCCAGGGGCACACAGACTGGCTGGATGGCTGGGGAAGAACAGCCCCTGAGCGCTTGCAGTCAGGCTGGTCTGACTGGAAGTGTCACGTCACTCTGCCCTGAAGGCTCTATGGTTCACCCTGGGTTCTGGCACATCCTGCCTGACACCTCGCCCCACCACTGGGCTTGGTTGGCCAAGTCCGCTGTGCTGAGCTCCAGGACTTATAAAGTGGTACAGTCGGTCACCCCTGGCTGCTGCTGGGCCCTGCCGCTCTTTGCAGCCACAGCCTGGCAGCTGCCGGGGCAAGGGCTTTGAGTGCTGTGTGGTGTGTGCGTGAGTGCGTCCTGATCACACAGCTGCCTCAGCGGGGATTTTAAAAAATCATTGTCCTTAAAAGTCCATGACAGGAGCAAACTCATATTGAGCTCCTACTGGGCACCTGGCTTTGGCAACCCAAAGACGTGGTCCCTGCCTTCGAAGAGTTTAGTTTCTCAATTGGGAGAGACTGCCGGCTCAGGGGGCACTTAGAAATGCCTGGGGTATCTAGGATGCCCCAGTGACTGGGGGCACTGCTGAGTGTGAGCAAGGGGACCAGGGATGTTAAATTCCCTATAACATGTGGGATACTCCTTCATAACGAAGACACAGCCTGCCCCAGACACCACTAGCACCTTCACTGAGAAACACTGGCAGGAGATCAGTTTGGGCCTCCCGGTCATCTCTGAGGGAAGTCCAGCATTGTCACCTCAGTTTGCAGATGTAGACCCTGAGGCTCAGGAGGTTAAGATACTAGAACGAAAACTGGCCGTAACAGACTCTAGAGTCTGTGTTCTTCCTCCGTCTTCAAGGCTGCTCTTCCAAACCTGCAGGGAAAATGGGGAGATGGCTGTGCCAGCCTCCTCGGAGACTCACTGGGCTGTTGGGTGAACAAGCCTAAGAGAGCTACTCCCCAATCAAACAGAAGAAGAAATGGCTTCTGGAAAGTTGGGAAGGCTCTGGGATGAAACTGGGAGGGGCAAGGGGGCAGGCAAAGAGCAGAGGGAGGGAGGAAATGAGGGGAATTGGTGTCTTTGGACAGTTTCCATGTTTCTCAAAGCACAGGTCTTGAAGAGTCTTGGTGGAGCTCGCTGGGGCAGATGGGAGTCCCCGTAGTCCACCCACCCGGTAACAGCCCATTTCCAAAAGAACAGCAGAAAGGATCAGAATTTGTTCCACAGACCCCTCTCCTGGGAGCCTTGGAGAATCGCTGCCTTAATGGTTTTGGCTGCTGCTCCTGGTTCCAGGATAGGGAGCGGGGCGAGTGGGAGGGAGAGAGGAAGGGCCGCCAACCCCTGCTCCACTGAGCAGCCCTGTCCCGGGGGGACTAACACATCTCCCTCTTGGGGCCCCGGCTTCCCCAGGAGCATACATGTGAACAGCATGTAAAAGTACTGTTTTAGTCCACTAGGGTTGGGGAGCTTACAAACAACAGAAATTCATTTCTCACAGTTCTAGAGGCTGGCGAGTTTAAGACCTGGCGCCTATTTCATAGATGGCACCTTTTAGCTGTGTTCTCACATGGTGGAAGGGGTGAGAGGTCTCTTGATATAGTTTGGATGTTTGTCTACTACAAATCTCATGTTGAAATGTGAAACCTAGTGTTGGAGGTGGGGGCTCAGGGAAGGTGTCTGGGTCATTCTCTCATGAATGGCTTGGTGCCCTCTCCTTGGTGATGAATGAGTTCCCACTGTTAGTTCACACGAGAACTCATTATTTTAAAGAGCCTGGCACCTTCTCTCTCTCTCTCTCTCTCTCTCTGTCTCTCTCTCTCTCTCTCTCTTTCTCTCTCTCTCTCTCCCTCTCTCTCCCTCCCTCCCTCCCTCTTGCCCTTTCTCTTGCCATGTGACACACCTGCTCCTTCTCCACCTTCCTCCATGAGAAAAAGTTTCCTGAGGCCTCACCAGAAGCTGAGCGGATGTTGGTGCCATGCTTGTACAGCCTGCAGAGCTGTGACCCAAATAAACCTGTTTTCTTTATAAATTACCCAGCCTCAGGTCTTCCGTTATAGCAACACAAAATGGACTAACACATCTCCTTTATGAGGACTCTCCCGTCATGACCTAATCACCTTCTAGAGACTCCCCATCCTAATACCATCACCTAGGGAGTTAGCATTTCAACAAACAAATTTTGGGGAGACACAAACATCAGACACAGAAAGTACTTAGGTTCAAGACCTTGAACCTTATCCACCCCCTAGACTTTGCACCAAACAAGGTGGTGCGTTCTGAGTGGAGCTGCCTCCTTGTGGGACTGATGCAAGTATAGAATGCAATGGCCACACACCGATGAAAGTGAGGCTCCAGGACTGCCATTATGAGCTGTGTGACCTTGGGCAGAGGATGGAGGCTCATTCATTCATGCCCTTTCCTTCCTTCCTTCCTTCCTTCCTTCCTTCCTTCCTTCCTTCCTTCCTTCCTTCTTTCTTTCTTTCTTTCTTTCTTTCTTTCCTTCTTTTTTTTTTTTTTTTTGATGGAGTCTCGCTCTATTGCCAGTCTGGAGCGCAGTGGCACGATCTCTGCTCCTGCAACCTCTGCCTCCCAGGTTCAAGTGATTCTCCTGCCTCAGCCTCCCGAGTAGCTGGGATTACAGGCGCCCACCACCACGACCAGCTAACTTTTTTTTTTTTTTTGTATTTTTAGTAGAGACGGGGTTTCACCATTTTGGCCAGGCTGGTCTTGAACTCCTGATCTCATGATCCACCTGCCTTGGCCTCCAAAAGTGCTTAGATTACAGGCGTGAGCCACTGCACCAGGCCCCATGCTCTTCTTCCTCCCTCTCTCCCTCCCTCCCTTCCTTTTTTCTTTTTTTCTCTCTCTCTCTTCATAAAATGAAGCCTTTTTAGCATCAGAATATCAAGCACTTCCTAGCTCTGCCAAATTTCAACATTTTACCATATTTATTTCATATCTTAAATAGAAGGAACATAACCTCACAGATATACTTGAAGCTCTCCATAAGCCCTCCCTAGTGTCATTCATCCCCATCCTCCGGCCTGCTCCACGGGAGACTGGTATCCTGACTGTGTTGTTTCTCAGTCTGCAGGTTTGTACTTGAAGTGTATGCGTGGACCCATAAACAACGCATGGCATTGTTTTGCATGAGTTTAACTTTTTCATAAAAGGTATCATGCTGTGCATTCTCCTTTTTTCATGCAATATTTTGTTATTGAGCTCTATACTTGCTGACTATGTAGCTCTGATACATTAATTTTAAGAGTTACATAATATTCCATCACATGACCATTCCACAATTTATTTACCCATGTTCCTGTTGATGGACATTTGGTTGTTTCTAATTTTTGCCATCACAGTCAATGCTTCTGTAAAAATATATGTACCTGTGTCCTTGTGCCCACGGGAGGGAATTGTTTTAGAATGTACACGTAGGAGAAGAATTTCTGTGTTTCAATTACCTACTGCTGTATAACAAATCACCTCAAAAGCTCACAGTGATCATAATTCATTACTGTGGGTGGGTCTTCTGTTCCACATGGTGTCAGCTGGAGCACTGGGACAGCTGTGGTCTTTCCACAGAGGGGAGCTTGGACTTCCTCACAGCATGACGTCGAGTTCCAAGAAGAAGGAGCATTTAAACACAAAGAGTGTGGTTGCAGATCTCTTAGGGCTTGGCCTAGAAATTAAAGCTCCTGGAAGCTTTCATTCAGAGAACTAGATGGGCCTCTTGGCCTATGAGAGAGAACAAATTCTAAACAATCCTGGCATAAAATCTTCTTCTAGGAGCTTTTTCAATTTTAGGCAATTAATCATTCATCTTATAATAGATGAAATTATTAGCTCCCAACCTAGGATTATCCTAGAGTTAAAGAGAGAGAGACTCATGACACAGCATTACTTCTGCTGCATTCTTTTGGTCAGAACAAGTTACAGGCCAGCCCAGCTTCAAGGAGAATGAAAATAGACTCCACCTCTCACCGGGACGAGTGGCAAAGAATTTACATTCACCTTTAATTCACTGCACTTGGGTCATTGCCCCTGCACATTTTAAACTTTACTTGACTAATGCCAAATTGCTTCCAAAAGAGATGTTCCAATTTATAGTACTATCATCTGTGTATAAAGGTTTCTGTCTTTCCATAATTCTCCCCTGGTACTTGGTATTGTCAAATTAAAACATGTTTGCCAACCTGGTGGGTGTGAAGTGGTGTCTCAGTGTTGTTTAAAATTTCATTTCCCAGGTGAATATGCTTATTGACATTTATTGGGCTTTCTCTTCTATGGCCTACATTTCATATTCTTTGCTGTGCAGTTCATATTATTTTCTCATTTCAATTTTTTTTTTTTTTTTTTTTTTGAGACAGAGTCTTTCTCTGTCGCCCAGACTGGAAGGCAGTAGTGCAATCTCGGCTCACTGCAACCTCCCCCTCCTGGCTTCAAGTGATTCTACTGTCTCAGTCTCTTGAGTAGCTGGGATCACAGGCTTACACCACCACACCCGGTTACTCATTTTAAAATCAATGTATCCTTTTCTTTTTGATTTGTTGGAGTTCTTTATATATTCTGGGAGCTACTCCTTTGTCAATTTCATGTGTTACGAATACCAAAGTCCCTGGAGAAGGCTAGGGTAGGAGCTGGGATAGAGAGTGTAAGTGGAGTTGGCCAGGGGACTGGGAAGTGGTTGGCAGCTGCACCAGGGAATCAGGGAGGTGGGCAGTGACTGGGACCTGGACATGCAGGCCCCAGAAGGCTCCAGGGAGGGATGCACTTGAGGGAGGGTTGCCGACTGTGAGGCATTTTTTTTTTTTTTTTTGAGACGGAGTCTCACTCTGTTGCCCAGGCTAGAGTGCAATAGTGCGATCTTTCCTCACTGCAACCTCTGCCTCCTGGGTTCAAGCAGTTCTCCTGCATCAGCCCCCCGAGTAGCTGGGACTATAGGTGTGCACCACCATGCCTGGCTAATTTTTGTATTTTTAGTAGAAACAGGGATTTCACCATGTTGGCCAGGCTGGTCTTGAACTCCTGACCTCAAGTGATCCCAGCCTCCCAGAGTGCTGGGATTATAGTGTGAGCCACTGTGCCTGGTCCACTGTGAGGCTTTTGATGTGGTGGTGTGAGCTCACAGCACAAAGTACTCATAGAGCCCTTGCAGCCTGCAGGGCTGCCCTGTGGAAAGAGAAAAGGCCTGAGAGAATGGTGTCCCTGACTCATGAAGACTCATGTGCCAGTGCAGTGGGTGAGGATCACACTGCAATGTAGCTAAGTGACCCAAATCAGCACCTCCAGGGATGCTGGGGAGGTGGCACCCATGTGAGCGTTGCTACTCCTGCCACTGGACAGCTTGTTTTCTGCCTCTCCAAGTGTCAGTCAGACTCTCGAAGAGCCAGTCATTTAATGTGTTCAGCCTATAATTGAGAGGCTCTGTTCCCAGGCTGGGCTGGACTGTGGGCCACGGACACCTGGGTCTGGGCTACTTACTCTTCTGGAGGCCAGGCAGAGGAGATGGGCAGCCCTGAGGGAGAACAGACCAGTACTGAATTTTGCTTATTCACGTTGTTCCTTGGGACATCAAAGCTGGCGATATGTACATTAAAACAGATTCAGTGACAAGGCAGAAGTGCCTCAAGGTCCCCCAGGGGATTAGTCTTTAATAATTCCTCTTCTAGATGAGTGTGAAGTTTTATATATAATATTTTTTTTTTTTTTGAGATGGAGTCTCACTCTGTCGCCCAGGCTGAGGTGAAGTGGCACAATCATAGCTCACTACAGCCTCGAACTCCTGGGCTCCAGCAAACTTCCCACTTCAACATCCCGAGTAGCTGGGACCACAGGTGCCTGCCACCACACCCAGCTGATTTTTTGTAGTTTTAGTAGAGATGGGGTTTCACTGTGTTGGCCAGAATGGTCTCGAACTCCTGACCTCAAGTGATCCGCCTGCCTCGGCCTCCAAAAGTGCTGGGATTACAGGCAAGAGCCAGCATACCTGCCATATATAAATATTTTTATCACAGTATCATTTGTATGTGTTTAAAGAAACTAAATAGTCAATATTAAGGCATTGGGTGAATTAATTATGGCACATGTGTAATGTGATATGTCATGGAGCCATTTGGAATGTTGTGATAAATGATCATTTAATTTCTTGGTGAATTACACATATTGCTGAATTCCTTTCCTGAAGGGTAATACACTTCCTTCACTTTCACCAATATTTTGTATTATCATTTAAGCATTTATGCAAAATGACATGTTCTTGCTATTATAAATTTGCCTTTGATAACTATAAATGAACATTTTAATTAAACATTTATCAGTTACTTGTTCTTGTTCCTTTGTGATTTGTCTATTCAAACATCCATCTACTTTTCTATCAGAATGTCCATCTTTTTCCTACAAAACTTTTAGCATGTATTTTGTATTTTGAAGCCATTTCAAATTTACAGAAAAGTTGTGAATACAGGGTAAAGAGTCTTTTATTTCCTGAACCACTTGAGATCTGATGCACCACCCTACCTCCAAATACTTCACTATCAAAAAAAGGATGCTGTGGCTTATGCTTGTAATCCCAGCACTTTGGGAGGCTGAGGCAGGTGGGTCACCTGAGGTCAGGAGTTCAAGACCAACCTGGCCAACATGGAGAAATCCCATCTCTACTAAAAATACAAAAATTAGCCAGGCATGGTGGTGGGTGCCTGTAATCCCAGCTACTTGGGAGACTGAGGCTAGAGAATTGCTTGAACCCTGGAGGTGGATGTTGTAGTGAGCAAATGTCATGCCACTGCACTCCAGCCTGGGTGACAGAGTGAGACTCTGTCTAAAATAAATAAATGTTAATTTCCTTTACTAAAAGGGAAATCTCTATTTTAGACAGCTTAGTGAACTGATAGAAGTAGGCGGTAAAGAGCTTTTCCTGCAATGGCTGATTCTCAATTTCTTTTTGCTCAAAGTAATATACCAAAGTGGCATATTTTGGGGTGACATGCTCTGAACCCCATGGGGGGCAGATAATAAACAATAAACCTAATAAAGTAAATTATACAACAAGGTAGAAAGTGGCAAAAAATATTGAGAAAAAAAGTGGAGCAGGGTAGGGAGGAAGAGGGCTGCTGGAGAAGGGTGGGGAGGAGTGGGAAGGTCAGCAAGATACTATATTTTTAGCCAAGGGTGAGCTGAAACCCACACACAGAAGGCACTACAGCTGCTGGATACATTGTCTGGTGTTTAGTACAACATGGCCAGTTTTTCTTCAGTTGCTGCAATGGATCATGGTTTCTTTGGTTAAGCTCTGGTGGAAGTGTTTGGCTTGCACTGAGGCCACACTGTGTGAAATATGATTTTTTTTTTTTCTGAGATGGAGTTTCTCTTTTGTTGCCCAGGCTAGAGTGCAATGGCATGATCTTGGCTCACTGCAACCTCTGCCTCTGGGTTTTAAGTGATTCTCCTGTCTCAGCCTCCCAAGTAGCTAGGATTACAGGTGCATGCCACCACACCCTGCTAATTTTTGTATTTTTAGTAGAGACAGAGTTTTGCCAAGACCAGCTCAGTCGTGGAGGCCCTAACCCAATGGCACTAGAGGAATTAAAGACACATACACAAAAATATAGGGTGTGGAGTGGGAAATCAGAGGTCTTGCAGCCTTCAGAGCTAGGAGCCCTGAACAGAGATTTACCCACATATTTATTGACAGCAAGACAGTGATAAACATTGTTTCTATAGATTATAGATTAACTAAAAGTATTCCTTATGGGAAACAAAGGAATGGGCTCTCTGGCTAGTTATCTGCAGCAGGAACCTGTCCTTAAGGCACAGATTGCTCATGTTGTTGTTTGTAGCTTAGGAACACCTTTAAGTGGTTTTCTGCCCTGGGTGGGCCAGGTGTTCCTTGCCCTCATTCCAGTAAACCCACAACCTTCAGCATGGGCATCATGGCCATCATGAACATGTCACAGTGCTGCAGAGATTTTGTTTATGGCTGGTTTTGGGGCCAGTTTATGGCCAGACTTGGGGGCCTATCCCCAACATGTCCTCCTTTTTTGTTTTGCAAAGTGATAAAAGCAAAAGCAACTTTGTCACAGTGAGCTACTTCTTGCAGGAATTGGGATCTGCATCTGCAGAACACACAAAGACAAACAACACAGATTAAAAGCACAATCATCATTGAAATCAGAGTCTCCAAGTGTCTTGATCAATTTTAATGGGTTAATAGCTGCTAATCTCTCTGCAGCTCCGTCATGCACTCCAGTTCCTGGCATTAAGGTCAAGTGTGCCTGGGATGCTTTAAATATTTGTTCTTTTAATTTTGCAGCATCCAAATACAAGTTTGCAGAGTGTCCTTCTAGATGCTTTTTTATTCTTTCCCAAATTTTGATCTTATTTAAGAGTCATTAATAGTTTCCACAAATCCTTATATTTAGCTCCTATAGCAGGCCATATCATTTGAGGTTGAGATGCCACTATATGGCCATGTTTCCAGATAATAGGAACTCTTGCTGTATTTCTTACTATTTCTACCATGTGACCATTTTGTTTAGACCAACTGAACATAATGTGGCCATGGCACACAGACTGAGAGGTGCAATTCAAGCTAAACATTCTCTTAGGGGACCAATCAATAATGATTCTATAGGAATCATTGTGCAACACCTCTGACTGTTCTCCAATGCAATCTTCCCAAACAAGTACGTTCATTATTTCTGGCCAGGTCCAATTCTGTTTACAAATAGGTTTTTGAGGGCAGTATGCCTCAATTATAGGAGCAGATTTATTATGGTAAATACTGAGATCAGAAAACATGTGTAACTCTGTCATAGAGTGATTACATCCAGGCATTATTGCCAGCCAAGATTGATAAATATGCCCAATAAGTATGATTGTTCTCTGTGTCAGCCCTTGTTGAAGGAATACTCATGGAAATGGTGATCACCACTATCACAGCTATCATTAAAATTACTTATTGTTACTGGTTGTCCTGCTTTCCTCAGGTTTTCTTCTGCCATCTGTGACAGCTTCTTGATCTGTCCCCAGGTAGGTGGCTGCATTCAACAGGTGTTGCTTGTGACAGTTGGGGTCCTCCAGGGGTCCTCAGGTTCCTCCTGGAATCTCTTCCTCAGCATTTGGCTCATGATAAGGTTTCAGGTTTCTTGATGGTATTCAAACTGGCTATTGATTCAAGCATAACCTCTACCCCAAGTTATTATTTTACCTATTTCCCAACTTTTTGTTATTGGATCTCTCCACCAAACAAGACGTTCTGCTTCTGTCTTTGCAGTTGGTTTCTGTAGATGCTGTTCAACTGCTGATAGCATCTGACTCTTAGGCAGGCTCAAAAAATTTGAAGTCAATAACGCTAGATTCAATTGTAGATGGGGTGTCCCGTAATCCCTGTTTCCCCCTTTTTGCTTTTGCAACTGCTGTTTCAGAGAGATATTAATTCTTTCTACAATGGCTTGTCCTTAAGAATTATATGGGATGCCAGTAATGTGTTTAATATTCCATATAGACTGTAATCCCATCACTTTGGGAGGCCGAGACGGGTGGATCACGAGGTCAGGAGATCGAGACCATCCTGGCTAACCCGGTGAAACCCCGTCTCTACTAAAAAAATACAAAAAAATCTAGCCGGGCGAGATGGCGGGTGCCTGTAGTCCCAGCTACTCGGGAGGCTGAGGCAGGAGAATGGCGGGAACCCGGGAGGCGGAGCTTGCAGTGAGCTGAGATCCGGCCACTGCACTCCAGCCTGGGCAACAGAGCAAAACTCTGTCTCAAAAAAAAAAAAAAAAAATTCCATATAGAGAAAAATGTAGCTAGAGCTTGGCAAGTATAACCTGAGGCATTATCTGTTTTAATAGAAGCTGGAATGCCCATTACCAGAAAACACTGCAAAACATGATGTTTAACACAGGCAGAAGACTCTCCTGATTGGCATGTAGCCCAGACAAAGTGAGAAAAGGTGTCCACACATACACGTACATAAGCTAGTCTCTCAAATGAGGGAACATGTGTGACATCCATTTGCCAAAGAGAATTAGGTTCCAATCCTCGAGGATTAACTTCTCCTGTAAGAGATCAGGAACGCACCATTTGGTAAGTTGGGCATCACTGGATAATAGCTTTAGCTTCTTTCCAGGTATTGTTGAGGTGATCAGTCGTTTGATTCCCTGCAGTTAAAGGTCCTGGAAGAGGTATGTAAGCCCTAATGTGAGTGGTGTAAAACAGGTGCATTCTACTCCTAACTACTGCTTGCAATTGGGTAAATAAAGTCATCAGTTGTTCATCTGTATGAAATTGTAACTGAGCATTTTCAATTAATTGTGTGGAATGAACCACATATGAAGAATCAGAAATCACATTAATAGATATACCAAAAGCAGTCAATACCTCAATTACAGCTACAAGCTTCACTTTTTGAACTGACGTATAGGGAGTCTGGAAAACTTTACCTTTTGACCCAGAATAAGAAGCTTTACTATTACTAGACCCATATGTAAAAACATTCTCAGCACCTTCAATTAGTTTAAATTTAGTTATTTTAGGGAGACTCCTATTAGTTAATTTCAAAAATTGAAATACTTTTGTTTTAGGAAAATGATTATCGAGAACACCTACAAAGTCAGGTAAATGGGTTTGCCAAGTAAGAGTATTTATAAAAGCTTGCTGTATTTGTGCCTTCATGAGAGAGACAATAATCTTTCCAGGATCATATCCATGTAATTTAACAATCCGAGTTCTCCCATTTCCTATCATAGCAGCAGTTTCATCCAAGTAAGGAGTCAAAGTCTGTGAATTAGGATGTGGAAGAAAAAGCCACTCTACAAGACTTGCTCTTGAACAGTAACACTAGCAGGTGAATGCTGAATTGAAAAAATTAGCAAATCTAGAGTCTTCTCTGGATCTATTCTATTTATTCGAGCTTATAGACTTGCTTTTTGATTAGCTGCAGCTCTGCCTCAGCTTCTTTTGTTAATTGATGAGGGCTAATGAGACTAGGATCTCCACTAAGGATAGAAAATAGATTATTCATGGCATAGGTAGGAATTCCTAGAGCAGGTTGTGTCCAATTAATGTCCCCTAGTGATTTTTGAAAGTCATTTAATGTTTTCAATTGATCCCTACATGTGGTTACTTTCTATGGCACAATGGTAGTGTCATTTACTAAGGTCCCCAAGTAGGAGTAAGGAGTATTAGTCTGAATTTTGTCAAGAGATATAATTAAACCAGTGTGAGAAATCAAATTTTGCAAGTGATCATAACATTGGAGTAATATTTCTCGAGTGGGGGCAACACAAAATATATCGTCCATAAAATGAATAATATAACACTGTGAAAATTTTTTACAAGTAGGTTCGATTGCTTGCCCTACATAAGTCTGGCAAATTGTTGGACTGTTTAACATGCCTTGTGGCAACATTTTCTAGCAAAAACGCTTAGCAGGCTGCAGGTTGTTTACTGCAGGAATTGTAAATGCAAACCATTCACAGTCTTGCTCAGCTAAGGGGATAGTAAAGAAACAGTCTTTTAAATCTATGACTATTAAAGGCCAACTTTTTGGAATCATAGCAGGAGAAGGCAATCCTGGCTGTAATGTCCCCATAGGTTGTATAACTGAATTAATGGCTCTAAGATCTGTCAAGATTCTCCATTTACCTGATTTTTCTTAATTACAAAAACTGGAGAATTTCAAGGGGAAAATGTTGCAGCTCTGTGTCTTTTTTCTAATTGTTCAGCAGTGAAGTCCTCTAAAGCCTTCAGTTTCTCTTTACTCAGCGGCTATTGCTCTATCCAAATTGGCTTATCTGTTAACCATTTTAAAGGTATAGGTTCCGGAGGCTTCACAATGGCCGCCATCAAAAATGATATCCTAAACCTTGGTGGGAACTTTGTCTTTCCACTTGAAGTGGTTCCTTCAAACCTTGCAAATTCTTTCCTAGTCCCAATACCAGGGACATACCCCATTTCATGCATTATATGTTGACTTTGAGGGCTATATAATTGCTCTGGAATTAGAACTTGTGCTCCCCATTGTTGGGGACTTATGGGGAAATCTCTTCCCCATAAATTTTTAGGTACAGAAGTTATAATTGGTTGAATAGTCCCAGGTTGTCCATCGGGCCCTTCACAATGCAAAATATAACTACTTTGATGTACTTCAGGGACTTTATCAACTCCAACTATGTTAAATTGCATGGGTTGAATTGGCCACGTGGACGGCCAGTGCCATAGAAAAATGATTGAAATGTCCGTGCCTGTATCTACCAAACCTTTAAATTTCTTTCCCTAAATAGTTATTTCACAAGTAGGATGTTTATCAGTAATTTGATTCACCCAATAAGCTGCTTTGTCTTGTTTATTTGTGCTTCCAAATCCTCCTGTTAGTTTTAATTTCACTTTTCCCCATTTCCACATATGGCACAATCAGGAGTTATGCTATACGCTCTCCTGGCTCTGCTTTCCAGGGAACAGAAGTAGATATAACAATTTGAATTTCCTCATGGTAATCTGAATCAATGACTCCTGTGTGTACTTCCACTCCTTTTAAATATAAACTAGGCCTGCCTAGAAGTAATCCTATCGTTCCTACTGGCAACATCTGACTGGAGACAGCAACCTTCTTTAACAGTCCCATTACAAAAGGAGAACCTGGTCCATATTGATTAATAGCTTGTTTAAATTCTTTGAGTAATTTAAAAGGAAAAGGCCCAAATATAGCTATAATATTTCCCTGTTGATCTGGGGGGTGTATTTTAACTGGGAACTGCCAAGTTTCTAAATCACCTTCTCTTCTGGCTTGCTGGATTCCTGCCTGAATACAACTGAGAGTGGTCGCCCTTAGGCACTGCTCGAACAATCACTGGGGCAACTACTTTTCACCCAGTGTCCTCCAGAAAAGAAAGATCTGGAAGGTCAGGCCACTCTTTTACTTCAAAGTAATGAGGGGGTGCAGAAGCGTAGGAACAAAACTCTCCCTCCTTTGCCGCTTTAGCTTTAGCTGGCCAACAAATCTGCTCTGTTACTTCATTATACTCTCCTTCCTCCTCATCATAAGTGTAAAAAGGTTCCAAGGTGGAACGAACCAGAGCCTACACTTGTCCCATTGTTACCCTGATGCTTCTGAGCTCCCCTTCTTACTCACCATGGGGATTGCTTAAGAGTACTCAGGTGTCCTCCACCTTAGTTCCATGTTCTCCAACTTAGCTCCAGTGACCCTTTGACCTGGATTTGAGCCTCATGTATGGGCACCACTTGCTAAGACCAGCTCGGTCGTGGAGACCTAACCCAGTAGCGCTAGAGGAATTAAAGACACACACACAGAAATATAGGGAGTGAAGTGGAAAATCAGGGGTCTCACAGCCTTCAGAGCTTAGAGCCCCAAACAGAGATTTACTCACATATTTATTGACAGCAAGCCAGTGATAAACATTGTTTCTATAGATTATAGACTAACTAAAAGTATTCCTTATGGAAAACAAAGGGATGGGCTGAAACAAAGAGATGGGCTCTCTGGCTAGTTATTTGCAGCAGGAACATGTCCTTAAGGCACAGACCACTCATGCTATTGTTTGTGGCTTAGGAATGCCTTTAAGTGGTTTTCTGCCCTGGGTGGGCCAGGTATTCCTCCCCCTCACTCTGGTAAACCCACAACCTTCAGCATGAGCATCATGAACATGTCACAGTACTGCAGAGATTTTGTTTATGGCTGGTTTTGGGGCCAGTTTATGGCCAGATTTGGGGGCTATCCCCAACAGAGTTTCCTAATATTGGTCAGGCTAGTCTTGAATGCCTGACCTCGGGTGATCTGCCCACTTTGGCCTCCTAAAGTGCTGGGATGAAAGGTGTGAGCCACTGCACCTGGCTGTGATCTGTCTTTTAATGTTAGAATCACACTCAGCTCAACAAGATTCTAACTCCATGACACTCACTCAGGGTGTGAGAGCCACTGAGGGGACACAGTTGTTCCCAGTTCCCCATCCCACACTCTCAATAGTTCACTGAGTGGAAGAGCAATCAAAAAGCCTTACACAACTTAAAATTGTTTCTGTGGCCATATGTGTATCTATATCTTCTTGCAGACCTCAATTCATGTTTCACATTTAACTCCTTAATTGCTGAGGGATTCATTTTGGAATAAGATATTATGGTGAAGTTCTAACTTTACTTTTTTCCCAAAGTGTTCACAAAATGGAATCATTCTTTTTTTCCTCTTAATCTGGAGCATCACTTTATTGTGTTCTGAATTGGACATTTAAGGGCACACCACTAAACACCTGCTTTGAAAGTTGACGCTAATTCCTTAATCATTCCTCTTTGCAGGTGTTCTGACTCCCTTGACCTCACATGATTTTACTATTAACCGGTCACACTTTTCCATTTGCCTGTAAAGATACCCTGTGTCATGTGCATCTGTGTGAAGAGAGTCCACCAACCAGGCTTTGTGTGAGCAACAAGGTTGTTTATTTCACCTGGGTGCAGGCGAGCTGAGTCCAAAAAAGGAGTCTGCAAAGGGTGGTGGGATTATCATTAGTTCTTATAGGTTTGGGATAGGCGTACAAAGGACATTCTCAAGGGCGGGGAGAACACTACAAAGTACCTTCTTAAGGGCAGGGTAGGATATTACAAAATACCTTCTTAAGGGCGGGGAGAGGGAGAATATTACAAAGTACATTCTTAAGGGTGGGGAAGAATATATCATATCAGTTAGGGTGGAGCAGGAACAAATCACAGTGGTGGAATGTCATCAGTTAAGGCTATTTTCACTTATTTTGTGGATCTTCAGTTGCTTCAGGCCATCTGGATGTATATGTGCAGGTCACAGGGGATATGATGGCTTAGCTTGGGCTCAGAGGCCTGACATTCCTGTCTTCTTATATTAATAAGAAAAACAAAACAAAATGATGAAGTGTTGGAGCAGTGAAAATTTTTGGCAGTGGTATGGAGAGATAATGGGCAATATTTCTCAGGGCTGCTTCAAGCGGGATTAGAGGTGGTATGGGAACCTAGAGTGGGAGAGATTAAACTGAAGAAAGATTTTGGGGTAAGGGGTGATATTGTGGGATTGTTAGAAGGCACATTTGTTACATAGAATGATTGGTGATGGCCTGGATGCAGTTTTGTATGAATTGAGAAACGAAATGGAAGATACAAGGTCTGAATAAGAGAAGGAGAAAAACATGTATTAAATGACTAAGAATTGGCAGGACCCAGGACATCCAATTAGAGAGTGCCCAAGGAGGTTCAGCATAATTATTAGCTTGGTTGGTGAGCTTTTGGGCTCTATCCTTGAGGTTTTTTATGCCATCATATACCAGGCCAGATTGATTTAGGTAAAAACAACACTCTTCATTTAAAAATATACAGAGTCCTCCTTTTTCAGCAGTGAGTAAATCGAGGCCTTGGGGATTTTGGAGGAAAGAGAAATGCAAAGCCAGCAATTGTTTGTTAAAGAAGGATTAGAAACAGCTAGGAGAGAGTGAGTGAGATTGATAATGTGGTGGAGATAGCTGGGGAGAGGTAGAGGGTGACATAACAACGGGAACAAGAATAAGAGTGAGTATAAAAGTAAAGAATAGGACTTCATCAGGGTGAAAGTATTGGAGTGTGTCCTGTCAGCAAAGATCATCTATCCACTCCAAGAGGGAGTTGAGAGTGGCGGATTGGGGATAGATTTTCATGATGGACAGGAAATCAGAGGTTTTAAGAGGCGGGTTAATGGCTTGTAACTTACATGGAAGAGGTTATGAAATGACGACAGAATAGAATGGGCCTGTGAGGCTGGAAGGAGGTTTTTTTTTTTTTTTGGTCTAAGAACCATCTGCCTTGAGTGGAGAGGGATTGATAGGTGGAAACTTCAGTAGGAGAGTAAATAGGAGTGACCAATGAGAAGGAGAAAAACTGGCCATGAGGGACAGAAGTTGGAATGCTAGCTGCTTCTTTAGCTATCTTATCAACATAAGCGTTGCCCTGAGCAATGGGATCTGATGCCTTTTGATGGCCCTTGCAGTGAATGACTCCAGCATCCTTTGGAAGTAAAGCAGCTTTATGAAGAGTTTTTATTCAGGAGGCATTAATGATGGAGGACTCTTGTGTAGTGAGAAAGTTTCTTTCTGCCCATATAACAGCATGGTGGTGCAGGATATGGAAGGCATACTTAGAGTCAGTATAAATATTGACAGGTAGTCCCTTTGCAAGAGTGAGGGCCTGAGTTAAGGCAAGGAGCTCAGCTTGCTGAGAGGTAGTGGAGCGGGGCAGAGCAGTAGCCTCAAGGATAGATGTAGAACATACTACTAAAGCATAGCCTGCCTTTGCTGGTGAATGGTGATTAGGCCTGGTGGAACTGCCATCAGTAAACCAAGTATGATCAGGGTAAGGAACAGGAAAGAAGGAAATATGAGGAAATGGAGTGAATGTCAGGTGGATCAGAGAGATACAGTCATGGCGGTTAGGTGTGGTATCAGGAATAATGGGGGGACCAGCCTAAAACAGTAAGGTCAAGCTGTTTGGACAGAAAGGCTACAGGGCACAGTCCTGGTTCTTGTTTAAGAATTCTTACCACACAGCCCTGCACTTCAGCTGTGTGTAATGAAAAAAGGTTGGGATGAGTTCGGGAGAGCTAGTGTGGGAGCAGCTTTTAGGGTTGTTTTTTAAGGAATGGAAAGGGGAGTAGGGAAAAGATTTAGGATTTATGGGGCAGCTAGGTTTTGTGTGTGTGTGTGAGTTTATATAATGGTTTAGTAGGGATGGTAAAACTGTATCCAAAGGCAGAAGTACCTAACCATGCCTAGGAAGGAAAGGAGTTGTTGCTTTGTAGAAGGGATTAGGGTTTGGGAGATTAACCAGACACAATCAGCAGGGAACGCATGTGTGTTTTCATGAAGAATTATGCTGAGATAAGTAACAGATGAGAAAGAAATTTGGGCTTGACTGAAGTAATGAGGACTGCCCATGAAGCCTTGCAGCAGTACAGCCCAGGTAATTTCCTGAGCCTGATGGGCGTCAGCGTCAGTCCAAGTGAAAGCGAAGAGAGGCTGGGATGAAGGGTGCAAAGAAATAGTAAAGAAAGCATGTTTGAGATCCAGAACAGAATAATGGGTTGTGGAGGGAGGTATTGAGGATAGGAGAGGATATGGGTTTGGCACCACAGGGTGGATAGGCAAGACAATTTGGTTGATAAGGCACAGATCCTGAATTAACTTGTAAGACTTGTCTGGTTTTTGGACAGGTAAAATGGGGAATTGTAAGGAGAGTTTATAGGCTTTAAAAGGCCATGCTGTAACAGGTGGGTGATAATGGGCTTTAATCCTTTTAAAGCATGGTGGAGTAAGGGTGATTAGGTTTTAATGGGATGCTAAGGGGTGCATGATTGGTCGCCAAGGAGGGAGTAGAGGTGTCCTATACTTGTGGATTAAGGTGGGGAGATACAAGGGAAGGATGTGAAGGAGGCTTTGAACTGAGGAAAAGGGTAGCAATGAGGTGCGACTGCAGCCTAGGAATAGTCAGGGAAGCAGATAATTTAGTTAAAATGTCTCGACCTAATAAGGGAGCTGGGCAGGTGGGGATAACTAAAAAGGAGTGCATAAAAGAATGTTGTCCAAGTTGGCATCAGAGTTGGGGAATTTTAAGAGGTTTAAAAGTCCGGTCTTCAATACCCACAACAGTTATGGAGGCAAGGAAAACATGCCCTTGAAAATAAGGTAGTGTGGAGTGGGTAGCCTCTGTATTGATTAAGAAGGGGAAGGATTTACCCTCCACTGTAAGAGTTACCCAAAGCGTCTGTGATGGTCCTGTAGGCTTCCAAGGCTGTCAGGCAGTGCCGGTCTTCAGCTGCTAAGCCGAGAATATCTGAGAAGGAGTCAGTCAGACAGCCTTGGGCCAGAGTTCCAAGGGCTCTGAGAGTGACTGCCAGGTGAGTTGGACAGTCCGATTTCCAGTGGGGTCCCGCACAGATGGGACACGGCTTAGGAGGAATCCCAGGCTGCAGGCATTCCTTGGCCCAGTGGCCAGATTTCTGGCACTTAAAGCAAGTTCATGGGGGAGGAGGTCCTGAAGGAACACCTGGCCACAGTGGCTTAGCCCTGTTGAAGTTCTTGTGTGTTGGAGATGTGGCTGGGGTTTCTCTCACAGTGGAGGCAAGTTAATTGCAACTCAGAAATACGTTGCTACTTGGCTGCCTCTACTCTATTATTGTACACCTTGAAGGTGAGGTTAATGAAGTCCTGTTGTGGGGTTTGAGGGCTAGAATCTAGTTTCTGGAGCTTTTTCTAATGTTGGGAGTGAGCTGGGTAGTGAAATGCATATTGAGAATAAGACAGCCTTCTGGCCCCTATGGGTCTAGGGTGGTAAAGAGTCTAAGGGTTGTTGCCAAATGGGCCATGGACTGGGCTGGGTTTTTACATTTGATGAGAAAGAGCCTAAATGCTAACTGATTTATTTGGGAGAGGTCACTAAAGAAAAAGGAGCGTTAACCTTGACTATGCCTTCAGCTTCAGCCACCTCCTAAGAAGAAACTGTTGGGCAGGTGGGGCTAGCCGTGGATTGAAACTGTAAACCAGACCGGGTGTGAGGAGGGGAGGTCATAGAAGGGTTATAGGGTAGGGGAGCAGAGGCTGAAGAAGAATTGGAACCTGGCTTGGCCTGGCGAGGAGCAGCCTGGGGAGGAGGGGAGAGATCAGATGGGTCTGTAGAAAAGGAGGACTCACAGGACTCAGAGCTTGGGGTGGAGACTGAAGGAACAGACAGAAGAGAAAGAAGAAAGATTTGGGACAAGTCTCATTGGGAGCAGAGATTAGGAAGGAACTGATGTGTAAAAGAATGCCTGGACGTCAGCCACCTCAGACCATTTGCCCATTTTATGACAAAATTACCTAGATCTTGTAGGATGGAGAAATTGAAAGTGCCGTTTTCTGGCTATTTGGAATCATTGTCGAGTTTGTATTGGGGTCAAGTGGTATTGCAGAAGAAAATAAGGCATTTAGGTTTTAGGTCAGGTGTGAGTTGAAGAGGTTTTAAGTTCTTGAGAACACAGGCTAAGGGAGAAGAAGGGGGAATGGAGGGCGGAAGTTTGCCCATAGTGAAGGAGGTAAGTTTAAAGAGAAAGGTAGAGACACGGAGAATGTGGTGGGTGGGCAGCCCTGAGCTGCAATGTGGGTGAGCAGCCAAAGCAGGTGTCCCCACAATTGACTTGCCACCAAGGGAATGTGAGTTAATCGCCAAGGCAGGTGTCCCCGTGATGATCAGACACCAAAGAAATGTGGGTGAATAATCAGGCAGGCATCCCCGCAGTGATTAAGCACCAAGGGAAGACTGTCTTCCCCAGTCTGTGACCAGCGCTGGAGTTTGGGGTCCACAGATAAAATGTGTCTCCTTCGTCTCTACTAGAGAGGAAAAAGAACAGGAATTGGAAGGACAGGGAGATTGAAGGGTAGCGACACAGGGAGATTGAAGGTAGCAAGAGAGACTGGAGAAGAGAGTGAAAAGACCACTTACCCGATTTGAAATTGGTGAGATGTTCCTTGGGCTGGTTGGTCCCAGGACCCGAGGTCATAGGTGGATCTCGTCATGAAGTGAGGGTGAGGAGAGGGGACTGGTCTCCCAAAGGAGTCCTCTTGTCCTGGGTCTTTGGCACCAAATGTCATGTGTGTCCGTGTGAAGAGAGTTCACCAAACAGGCTTTGTGCGAACAACAAGACTGTTTATTTCACCTGGGTGCAGGTGGGCTGAGTCCGAAAAAGGAGTCAGCAAAGCAAATGGTGGAATTATCATTAGTTCTTATAGGTTTGGGATAGGCGTACAAAGTACATTCTCAAGGGCAGGGAGAATATTACAAAGTACATTCTTAACGGCGGGGAAGAATATATCGTGTCAGTTAGGGTGGGGCAGGAACAAATCGCAGTGGTGGAATGTCATCAGTTAAGGCTATTTTCACTTATTTTGTGCATCTTCAGTTACTTCAGGCCATCTGGATGTATATGTGCAGGTCACAGGGGACATGATGGCTTAGCTTGGGATCAGAGGCCTGACACCCTGAGTGACTTGGCAAATTATTTGCTGAAATTCAGAGGCAGTGATATGTTAAATTAAACTAAATTTAGCCTGAGGATGTCTCTGTACCTTGAGCCCATAATGAACTGCAACCTAACAGTATGTAAACAAACTGAAAGTCTAACTTATGAGCAAATATTTTGTGTAACGATTTTCAGAGTCTCAGCCAATCACAGCAGCCAAGCTTCAGCCAATCTCAGGATGCCACCAGATTGAACCACGTTCAAACAAGGCCAACCTAGAGCTGTAACCAGTCAAGCTGTTTCTGTATCTCACTTCCATTTTCTGTGCATAAATGCTCCCTGACCACATTGTGGAGTGGAGTTCTCTGAACCCCTTCTGGTTCTGAAGACTGCCCCATTCACAAACCATTCTTTGCTCCATTAAACGCTGTTAAAATTAATTCATCTAAAGTTTTTCTTGGCTGGGTGCAGTGGCTCACACCTGTAATCCAGTACTTTGGGAGGCCGAGGCCGGCGAATCACTTGAGGTCAGGAGTTTGAGACCAGTCTGGCCAAGATGATGAAACCCTGCCTCTACTAAAAGTACAAAAATTAGCCAGGCATGCATGCCTGTAGTTTCAGCTACTCGGGAGGCTGAGGCAGGAGAATCGCTTGAATCTGGGAGATGGAGATTGCAGTGAGTTGAGATCCTGCCTCTGCACTCCAGCCTGGGCAACAGAATGAGACTCCATCTCGAAAAAATATATACATAAGTAAAATAAAGTTTTATTTTAACAGGTATAATAATAAATATTTTGAGATGGAGTCTCACTCTGTCACCCAGGCTGGAGTTCTGTGATGCAATTTCAGCTCTCTGCAACCTCTGTCCCTGCCCCACACCCCGAGTTCAAGTGATTCTCCAGCCTTAGCCTCCTGAGTAGCTGGGACTACAGGCATGTGCCATTACACTCGGCTGGTTTTTTTTGTATTCTTAGTAGAGACAGGGTTTCACCATGTTGGCCAGGCTAGTCTCGAACTCCTGACCTCAAGTGATCTGCCCACCTCAGCCTCCCAAAGTGCTGGGATTACAGGCGTGAGCCACTGCGCCTGGCTTTTTATGGTGTTTTTGAGGTATAGAGGTTGCCAAAGGCGATACTAAGTAAAATCAGGTACACATCATTTCAGAGCCTTAAATCCACGAGGGCTGGGAAAGAGGAGAAGGAGAAGTGAGGATAAGCAGAGGCACTGGGGATGAGGAAGAACAGGCATGGAGAATGGGGGCAGTGAGGAAATACTGCCCTCACTCTTTGTCTAGAGCCATGGGCTAGTCTAGTTCATGCCTCTGACTTGCCCCTACTCCTGAGATGCCAATCGGGTGCTGAAATGCTGCCAGCATTCTTCTTGCCCAAAGCCTGCTTGGGTAAGCTTGCACTGCCACCCAAGATGCTGGCAGACTAGGTCTGTGGGGGTGATTAGTTCTGGTCACCACCCATTCCTGGTTCCTCATGCTCCCCAAGCATTTGCTCACTATTATTGAAGTTAAGCTTGGCCATGAGACTTGCTTTGTTACTCCCAGGTGACATTTTCTGAGCCAACCTGTGGCTCACCATACTCTCTTTCCTTCTGCCAGAGGGACCAGCCATGCTCCAGGTGAGGACTGTTTCCTCAGCCTAGGTTCCAGAACGAGGAAGATGTGAGCAGAGCCTCCAGCTGCTGTGCAGTGGGCGGACAGCAGGAGTGAGAAATGAGCACTGTTGCTTGAAGCCACTGCAATTTGGAGTTATATTGTTATTGCAGCATTACTTATCCTATCCTCACTGATCCTGTGGCTTCCCAGTCAAAATTTAGGACCCCAAATTAGGGTAACTTCCCATTTGCAATATCTCCCCACTCTTCTAGAAAATTACTGAACCATACCAAATGTATAAAAATCCCACCTGCCAGGCATGGTGGGCTGCACCTGTAATCCCAGCTACTTGGGAGGCTGAGGTGGGAGGATTGCTTGAGCTTGGGAAGTTGAGACTGTAGTGGACAATGATCGTGTCACTGCACTCCAGGCTGGATGACAGAGATCTTATCTCTAAATTAAAAAAAAAAAAATCCCCACATGCACTCCTACATAAACTACATCCAACATGTTCAATCCTCTGATGTTGCAAATGGATGAAATGAGCCAATTTGGTGAGACCTATTCTTGCTGATTCACTGGAGGCTCCAGGTGAGTGCCCCTTTTTTTTAGAACTGTCCACAATCTGTACCTTGCTTTGGATTTTTGCCAGGGACGTACAGTTTTTGGATTTTTGCCAGGGACGTACATTGACTGGGCCCTCCCTTGTGTAGCTGTGATTATATTGACTTGTCTTCTGGTCTCTGGTTTCAGAGTTGTCTGATTTCTTCACAGTGTTAACTATTACGTGATCACAATTGCAAATTTTGACAGTTTCTTTATACACCTCAGGCTTTAATTTCACCTTTGTGATGTCTGTTCTCTCTTTTACCGTTTGAAAATTATTCTCCTTGATGAAGATGGAAGCCAAATAAAAGCTGAGTTGTCCTGATTTCTCCTCATTATCTGTTTATGTTATATCAAAATCCCCAAGCCTTGGACTGTCCTTGACTTTTTCTTTTTCCTTTCTGTGAAGAGACCTTAAAAATCCCTTTGTGGGCTGGGGGTGGCGGCTCATGCCTGTAATCCCAGAACTTTGGGAGGCCAAGGTGGGCAGATCACCTGAGGTTAGGAGTTCAATACCAGTCTGGTCAACATGGTGAAACACTGTTTCTACTAAAAATACAAAAATTAGCTGGGTGTGGTGGCACACACCTGTAGTCCCAGCTACTTGGGAGGCTGAGGCAGGGAAATCACTCGAACCTGGGAGGCAGAGGTTGCAGTGAGCTGAGATCACACCACTGCACTCCAGCCTGGGCAACAGAGTGAGACTCCATCTAAAAAAAATAAAATAAAATAAAAATAAAAATCCCTTTGTGTTTTCTTTAGTGTATTTCACAGGCCTCAGCTTATTCTGGATTAATTTATCTTTTCTAGCACTATTTGTTACTCAATATTCATCCAGACATTACCTTATTTGAGAAAATGCTAAAATGACAACAGATATCCAAGTTAAAAATGCTCATAATTATATAACCTAATCAAACCAAAGATTTTTGTCCATGATTTTCATTCTTGTCTTTATTATTAAATATTGGCAACAATATTATCTATAGCAAACATTAAACATATTTTAAAGATAACATAGTTTTGTAACGTGAAAAAACCAAAAACCTACATTTTAATTGATGATCATAAAGCAAACACAAGTGTACCACCCCTCCAACCCACCGACCCAGAGAGATCAAGGAAAGAAATAGATCACTTCTAGCACCCCAGAAGCCTCCCTCATATTGCCTCCCAATCTCTACCTGTCCCTCCCCATGTAAGTAACCACAATCTCAATGTTAATCTCTTCCTGGCTTTCTTTTATGACTTTATCCACTAAGCATGTGCCCCTGAACTCTAGTTTAGTTCTGCCTGGTTTTGAACCTCATATAAATGGAATTATACATAATTCCTTTTGTGCCGGCTTATTTTGTTCCACATTACATTTGTGAGATTCATCCGTCGTTCTGTAGGAGGCTATATAGCTGATACATTGTCTAAACATACCACAGTGTATTCATTCCATTTCTGATGACCATCTGAGTTGTTTTTGGTTTTTGGCTGAATAAATGGTGCTGCTGTGGACAATATGTATTTCTTGGTGTTCATGTGCGTGCATTTCTTTCTTTTTTTTTTTTTTGAGATGGAGTCTCGCTCTGTCGCCCAGGCTGGAGTGCAGTGGCCGGATCTCAGCTCACTGCAAGCTCCGCCTCCCAGGTTCCCGCCATTCTCCTGCCTCAGCCTCCCGAGTAGCTGGGACTACAGGCGCCCGCCACCTCGCCCGGCTAGTTTTTTGTATTTTTTAGTAGAGACAGGGTTTCACTGTGTTAGCCAGGATGGTCTCGATCTCCTGACCTCGTGATTCACCCGTCTCGGCCTCCCAAAGTGCTGGGATTACAGGCTTGAGCCACCGCGCCCCGCCGTGCATGCATTTCTATTGGGTATATGCCTAGGGATGAACTTGGGTCAGAGGCTATGTGGATGTTCTGCCTTAGTAACGTCTGTTTTCTAGGCTGGGCACAGTGACTCACACCTGTAATCCTGGCACTTTGGGAGGCTGAGGTGAGGGGATTACTTGAGGTTAGGAGTTCGGGACCAACCTGGCCAATAGGGTGAAACCCCAGAGGTACTAAAAATACAAAAATTAGCTGGGCATGGCGGTGAGCACATGTGATCCCAGCTACTTGGGAGGCTAAGGCAAGGGAATTGCTTGAACCCAGGAAGTGGAGGTTGCAGTGAGATTGCACCACTGCACTCCAGCCTGGGCAACAGAATGAGGCTATCTCCCCCCAAAATAAATAAATAAATCGATAATGTCAGTTTTCCAGAGTGGTAGTATTTCCACCCCCATCAGCAGTCATGATGGGAAGATGAACATGGTTCTATACTCTTCCTAATATTTGCTATTGTCAGTTTCATTTTACTCATTCTGGTGGATATAGAATAGTATCACATTGTGTTTTATTTTGTATCTTTCTTATTAATAATTATGTTGAGCATCTGTTCATTTGTTTATTGTCCATTTAAATATCTCTTTTGTAAAGTTCTTTTTCAAATCCCTTGCTTAATTTTCTTTTTGGTTGTTTGCCTTTTTCTTATAAATGTGAAAGAATTTTAAAATATATTATGAATGTGACCCTTTTATGGTTACAAATATCTTCTCTCGACTGTGGCTTGTCCTTTCATTCTATTAATATCTTTTAATAATCAGAAGTTCTTAATTTTAATGTTATCAGATTTAGCAATCATTTTATTTATGACTGGTATCTCCTTTGACCTAATTCAAAAAGTGTTTCCCTCTATGAGGTGTTGAAGAACTTTACCTCTGTTATCTCAAAATGTTATTTCCATCTCTCCTTGCTTTCCTCCCTTCCTCTTTCCTTCCTTCCTTTCTGTTCTTTATTTCATTTTTCACATTTATCTCACATTTTTCCCTTCACATAAATGGAAGTGTATAGTACATATTCTTTCTTTGAAATAATGTATAATTATATTTCCAACATCATTTATTCGAAAAACTGTCATTTCCCTACATTGCTCTGCAATGCTATCTTTGTTGTAAAACACACACACACACACACACACACACACACACATCTGAGTTTGTTTCTAAGCTTTCCTAACCTATTCCATTGATTAATTTGTCTGTCTTTACACCACATTGTATTACATGCTTTAGCTTTATAATAATTCCTGGTGTTTTATAGAAAAAGTTCTCCCATCTTTTTCTCCTCATTTAGGAATGATGTGGCTATTCTTGGTACTTTGTATTTTCAGGTGCATTTTTGAATCAGCTTGTCAAGTGCAACAAAAAAGTTAGGATTTTGATTAAGATTACATTGAATCTATAGAGTAATTTGAGTACAATACACATTTTTACAATGTTAAGTCTTCCAATCCATGAACATGGTATACTCCTCCATTGGATATTCTTTCTTGTTTTTCATACTCTTTGGAGATTTACTTTGTAACATAGTTCATTAACTTTATTCTTAGGTGTTTTATATTTTTATGCTGTTGCATATGGCATCTATTTTATTTCATGCTTTTTCCTGAAATACAGAAATGGAATTAATGTGTATTGAGCTTGTTTCTAATACCTTACTAAACTTATTAATTCTTAAAACTGGACTGGGTGCAGAGACTCACACCTATAATCCCAGCACTTTGGGAAACCAAGGCGAGTGGACCACCTGAGGTCAGGAGCTCGAGACCAGCCTGGCCAACATGAGCAAACCATGTCTCTACTAAAAATACAAAATTAGTTGGGCCTGGTGGCACATACCTGTAATCCCAGCTACTTGGGAGGTTGAGACAGGAGAATTGCTTGAACACAGGAGGCAGAGGCTGCAGTGAGCCAAGACTGTGCCACTGCACTCCAGCCTGGACAACAAGAATGAAACTCCATCTCAAAAAAAAAAAAACTTATCTTGCTTTTCTTTATGGGTTTTACTGTGTTGACTTTTCTATACATATTATATGTAAATAATGACAGTTTTATTTCTTTGTTTCCAATAATTTCTTGTCTTACTGCACTAGGTTAAAACAATGTTAAATAAAATTGGTGATAACAAACATCCTTATTTTGTTCCTGATCTCAAAGGGAAATTTTTCAACATTTTACCATTACATATCAAAATTACTATAGGTTTTATTAAGATGCCCTTCTCAAGTTAAGGAAGTTCTTTTCCATTCCTGGTTTGCTAAGAGTCGTGAATGATGCTGGGTAGAGTAGTTCACATCTGGCCCTTTGGGAGGCCAAGGCAGGAGAATTGCTTGAGGGCAGGAGTTTGAGACCAGCTTGGGGAAGATAGTGAGAACTTGTCTCTCCAAAAAACAAAATAGACTCATGAATGAATGTTAAATGTTATCAAAACTCTTTTCCCTCTAGGTAATGAGATAATAATATGGTTCGTATCCTTTATGCTGTTGATGTGATAAATTATAGATTAATTTTCAGACGTTAAACCAACTTTGCATTCCTAGAAGAAATCCAACTTGATCATTCATAAATAGGCTTGGAAATATTTTGTTTAGAATAGGCCAGGCACAGTGGCTCAAGCCTGTAATCCCAGCACTTTGGGAGGCCGAGACGGGCGAATCACGAGGTCAGGAGATTGAGACCATCCTGGCTAACATGGTGAAACCCCGTCTCTACTAAAAAAATACAAAAAACTAGCCGGGTGAGGTGGCGGGCACCTATAGTCCCAGCTACTCAGGAGGCTGAGGCAGGAGAATGGCGTAAACCCAGGAGGCGGAGCTTGCAGTGAGCTGAGATCCGGCCACTGCACTCTAGCCTGGGAGACAGAGCGAGACTCCATCTCAAAAAAAAAAAAAAAAAATATATATATATATATAGTTTAGAATTTTTACACCTATATTCATGAATGGGATTGACCTATAATTTTCCTTTCTCCAAATGTTCTGGCTAGATTTTGTTGTAAAACTCTTGCTGGCTTCACAAAGTAAGTTGGGAAATGATATCTCTAATTTTATTCTCTGGAAGAATTTTCAAGATTGGCATTGTTCTTTCTTAGGTGTTTGGCAGAATTTGCTAGTAAAGCTGTCTAGGCCTGCAGTTTTCTTTGACTTTAAATTATGCATTACATGTGTTTTATAGTTATATGACTATTCAGGTATTCTATTTCTTCTTATGTCACTTTTACTAACTTGCATTTTCCAGGGAATTTGTACATTGAATTTAATTTGTTTGTTTGTTTTGAGACAGAGTTTTGCTCTTGTTACCCAGGTTGGAGTGCAATGATGCCATCTCGGCTCACCACAACATCCATGGCTGGCTGCAACATCCATCTCCTGGGTTCAAGTGAGTCTCCTACCTCAGCCTCCCAAGTAGCTGAGATTACAGGTGCGCACCACCACACCCTGCTAATTTTGTATTTTTAGCACAGGTGGGGTTTCTCCATGTTGGTCAGGCTGGTCTCGAACTCCCGACCTCAGGTGATCTGCCCATGTTGGCCTCCCAAAGTGCTGGGATTACAGGCATAACCCACTGTGCTCAGACCATTGCATTTAATCTTTCAGGTTTACCGGTATAAAGTTGTTCACAATCTTTTTTCTTACCTTTTTAATATCTGTGAAATCTATGGTGAGATTCCCATTTTCATTGCTGCCATTCATTATTTATGTCTTTTCTGTATCTCTCTCATCTCTTTCTTATCAATCTTACTTGGGGTTTATCAGTGCCTTCCATTCTTTTTTTTCTTTTCTTTTCTTTTTTTGTTTGAGACAGGGTCTTATTCTGTTGCCCAGGCTAGAGTGTAGTGGCATGATCATGGCTCACTGCAGCCTCAACTTCCTGGGCCCAAGTGATCCTCCTGCCTCAGCCTCCTAAGTAGATGGGACTACAAGCACTCACCACCATGCCCAGCTAATTATTGAATTTTTTGTAGAGATGTGGGTCTCACTAAGTTGCCCAGGCTGGTCTCAAAGTGTTGTTATTACAGGAAATGAGTCATCATCCTGGCCTCATTCTTTCAAAGAGATAATCATTTAGCTTATTGATACTCTAGTATATGTTTGTTTTCTAAATTTCATTTAATTTCTGCTTTTTATTATTTTCTTCTTTCTACTTTCTTTGAGTTTAATTTGTTGTTATGTTGTTGATGTTTTGAGGTGAATACTTAACATTTTGGTTTTTCAGTCTTTTTTCTTTTCTAATACGGATGGCTCCCGACTTACAATGGGTTCACTTACGATTTTTCAACTTTACGGTGGTGAAAAGCAATATGCATTCAGTAGAAACTGTACTTCAGATTTTGAATTTGGTCTTTCCCAGGCTGGAAATATGCCTACAATACTCTTGTGAGGATGGGCAGTGGCAGTAAACTGCAGTTTCCAGTCAGCCACATAATCCTGAGGGTAAACACGGGTTACTCTACATTGTGCTGTGTTGCCAGATGATTTTGCCCAACTGTAGGCTAATGTAAGTGTTCTGAACACGCATAAAATAGACTAGGCTAAACTATGATGTTCAATAGTTTAGGTGCATTAAATGTATTTTTGACTTACAATATTTTCAACTTATGATGGGGGTATCAGGATGTAACCTTATAGTAAGTCCAAGAGCATTTGTATATGCATTTAAAGTTATAAATTTCTAAGGCTGGGCGTTGTGGCTCACACCTGTAATCCCTGCATTTTGGGAGGCCGAGGCGGGTGGATCACCTGAGCTCAAGAGTTTGAGACCAGCCCGACCAATATGGTGAAACCCTGTCTCTACCAAAAATACAAAAAAATTAGCTGGGTGTTGTGGCATGTGCCTGTAGTCCTAGCAACTCATGAGGTTGAGATGGGATAATGGCTTGAACCCAGAAGGCAGAGGTAGCAGTAAGCCAAGATTGCGCCACTGCACTCCAGACTGGGTGACAGGGTGGGACTCTGTCTCAAAAACAAATAAATAAATAAAAATAAAGTTATAAATTTCCTTTTAAGCTTGTCTTTGCATCCCACAACTTTTGATATGCAGTATTTTTGTATTATCCAGTTCAAAATAGTTTCTAATTCCTACTGTGATTTTTAAAAATTTATTTTCTTTTTCTTTTTCTAACAGAGACAAAGTCTCAATATTTATAATTAACTTATCAATTCAGTGGAAATTAAATAAAAATACAAACAATATATTTTTAACCAGACAAGTTGATTCTGAAAGCTCATACAGAAAAATAGACATGCCAAGGACAGCCAGGAAAACTGTGAAAAAGGAAAACAATGAGAGAGTAATATTCTTACTGGCTATTTTAATATAATCTAAAGCCTTAATAATTAAAACAATATGGTACTGGCATATGAACAGATAGACAAACTTAGAGAACAAATCAGGAAGTCCAAAAGGAGAAATTAATTCATAGGATAATTTAGTACAGTTTATAAGCATTGCAAATCGAGGGGGTGGGTGGAAAGACCGACTTTGCAGTAAATAGTATTTGGAAAATGAATAGCCATCTGGAAAAAAATAAGTTGGGTATTAACTTGTGCTATTTCCATTCCCTTCTGTCCAGCTTCATGGTAACCTTGGGAACTAACAGGCTATAATCATGGTGAAAGTCAGCAGCCTTCCAACTACTGAAGGGGTTAGAACAGGGAATGGCACTCTTTCAAAGCACCATTCCCAGAAAATTGGCCTATTTGAATTGTCTGTCAGTGCCCTGGAAAACCCCTCTTGCAAGGCTATCTTTGTTTGACCTGATGTAGAACTTGCTCAGTACGAAAAGCTTTTTTCCTGAGGGCATTTGTCAAAAATAATCAATTGCTATTGTTTATTATTATTATTATTTTGAGACAGAGTCTCACTCTGTCACCCAGGCTGGAGTGCAGTGGCGCCATCTTGGCTCACTGCAACCTCTGGCTCCTACGTTCAAGCGATTCTCCTGCCTCAGCCTCTCAAGTAGCTGGGATTACAGGTGTGCACCACCATGCCTGGCTAATTTTTTTGTATTTTTTTAGTGAAGATGGGGGTTTCACCATGTTGGTAAGGCTGGTCTCAAACTCCTGACCTCAGGTGGTCCACCTGCCTCGGCCTCCCAAAGTGCTGGGATTACAGGCGTGAGCCACTGCACCCGACCCAGTAGTTACTATTTAGTATCACAGGACAAACAACAAAGTAACCAAAAAACTTACAAGGAAAAATTGAGGAAAGAGGTATCCTCAGGGGGCTAGGAAAAGCTCGATAGATTTCTGGGACTCTAAAAGGTCATACATGTGCCCAGGACTGTGTGCATGCCCAGGGCTATGCACATGCTCAAGGAAGACCTCAGAAGGCCCTGAGCCCTTACCTCTGGCTGGCCTTAAAACTGTGCAAGCAGAAAGTAAAGATTAAGGTAGGATTCTAAACTGGCTGAGCACTGAAGCATGCCCCAAACTCACACAGAGTTCTTGGCAAAGATTGGGAGACTTTCTGGTTCCAGGCATTTAATAAAATATCTGTCCAGTCATTAGCTTACCAGTAAGTTAACTGATCAGAAAGTTCAGTGGCCACACATGAGAAAGAATACAGGCAGACTTTATAGAATTAGGTCAAGAAATTCATTAAACAAATAGTAATAATAACAAACCCTGGAAAGCCAGATCTGATTGCCAGGGTTGCCACATTACATTATATAAAATGTCCATTTTCAACAAAAATCATGAGACATGCAAAGAAGTAAGAAAGCATGGCTTATACACATGAGAGAAGTCATTAATGGAAACTTTCCCTGAGGAGGCCTGCATATTGCATTTACTAGATAAAACTTTAAATCAGCTATTTTATTATATTTTATTATTTTCTGAGACAGGGTCTTGCTTTGTTGCCCAGGCTGGAGTGCAATGGTGCGATCACACCTCCTGGCAGCCTCAACCTCCTGGGCTCAAGTGATCTTCCCACCCCAGCCTCCTGAGCAGTTGGAACTACAGATGTGCACCACCATGCCTGGCTAATTGTTTTTTTTTTGTAGAGACAGGGTCCCATTATGTTGCCCAGGCTGGTCTTAAATTCCTGGACTCAGGCGAGCCACCCACCTTGACCTCTCAAAGTGCTGGGATTACAGGTGTAAGCCACCATGACTGGCCTAAATTAGCTATTTTAAATATGCTCAAGAACTAAAGGAAACTACACCTAAAGAACTAAAGGAAAGTATGATAACAAAGGATTTCAATAAAGAAACAAATTATACATTAAAAATAACTAAATGCTGGAGTTGAAAATTACAACTGAAATGAAAAATTTACTAAGAGGAGTTTAACAGCAGATTTGAGGAGGCAGAAGAAAACATTGGTGAACTTTAAAGATATATCAATTGAGGTTATCCAGTCTGAGGAACAGAAAGAAAAAATATTCCTAGCCAATGCACACTCAGTTTTTCCAATTAATTTCAATTATTTGGCTGGGTGCAGTGACTCAAGCCTATAATCCCAGCACTTTGGAAGGCGGGGATGGGTGGATCATATGAGGCCAGGAATTCTCCACCAGCTTGGCCAACATGGCGAAACCCCGTCTCTGCTAAAAATACAAAAATAAGCCAGGTGTGGTGGTGCATGCCTGTAATTTCAGCTGCTCAGCAGGCTGAGACACAAGAATTGCTTGAACCCAGGAAGTGGAGGTTGCAATTAGTGGAGATCATGCCACTGCACTCCAGCCTGGGTGACAGAGCGAGACCCTGTCTCCAAAAAAAAAAATGAATGGAGCTTCAAGGTCCCATGGGAGTTTCAGATAAAGAGGATAGAAGAGAAATAATTTTGAAGAAAGAATGGATAAAAACTTCCTAAATTTGATGAAAAACATTAATCTGCACTTCCAAGAAACTCAGTAAACTACAAATAGGATTAAGTAAAAAAGATATACTTGAAGACACATCATAACTAAACTGTTGAAAAACAAAGACAAAGAGAGGATCTTCAAACAGCAAGAGACAAATGACTCATTACAGACAAGGGATCCTGAATAAAATTGACAACTATTTCTCATCAGAAACCATGGAGGACAGAAGGCAGTGGGATGACATATTCAAAATGCTGAAATTTAAAAAACAACTGAGAATTTGTATATCCACTAAAACTATCCTTCAAAAATGAAGCAGAACTGAAAACATTCCTTGGTAAATAAAAACTGAGATTTCATCACTAGCAGACCTTCCCTACAGGAAATAAAGGGACTCCTTCAGGCTAAAATGAAAGGGCAGAGTGTTAAGTCAAATCAACATAAAGCAATAAAGAACACTCGTAAAGGTAACCACAGAGGTAAATAGAAAAGATGGTGTAATTTTTTTTGTTTCAAACTTATTTTTGTCCTGATTTCAAAGACAGCATAAAACAATAACTAAAAATTGGTGTTGATGGGCATACAGTATAAAAAGATGTAATTTTTATACAAAAAGTAAAAACCTTTCATGCAGATTTTTAAAAGTCTAAATTTTTGCACAAGAAGGGAGAGGAAATGGGAATATACAGGGGCAAAGCTTTCATTGTAATCCCCAGGGCAACCACTAAGAAAATAATTTTTCAAAAAACAGTCAAATAAGTGACAAGGGAATTAAAATGGTACACTATAAAATATTTATTTAAGGCCAGACGCAATGACTTACACCTGTAATCCCAGCACTTTGGGAGGCCGAGGTGGGTGGATCACGAGGTCAGGAGATCTAGATCATCCTGGCCAACATGGTGAAACTCCATCTCTACTAAAAATGTAAAAGTCAGCTGGGCATGGTGGCACGAGCCTGCAGTCCCAACTACTTGGGGAGGCTGAGGCAAGAGAATTACTTGAACCTGGGAGGCGGAGGTTGAAGTGAGCCGAGATCACACCACTGCACTTTAGCCTGGCGACAGAGCAAGTCTCCGTCTCCAAAAAAAAAAAAAAAATTATTTTACACAAAAGGCGATAATAAAGGAATGGATAGATAAAGGCTTTCGGGGATAGATATCCCATTCTCCATGATGTGATTGCTGCACACTGCAAGCCTGTATCAAAACATCTCATTTACCCCATAAATATATACACCTACTATGTACCTACAAAAACTAAAAATAAATTAAAAAGACATAAGACATATAGAAAACAAATAGCAAAATGGTAGATGTAGATCCTACCTTATCAGTAATTACATTAAATAGAAATGCACAAAACACTTCAATCAAAAAGTAGAGATTGGCAGAATTATATAACTATATGCTGTTTACAAGAAATACATCTATTATTCAAAGACACAAAAAGGTTTAAAGCAAAAGGATGAAAAAAGTAAAAGGGCAACAAACAGTTAAAAAAATCCAGAAAGGCTATACTAATACCAGACAAAACAGACTTTATGACAAAAATTTGTTTGATACAAAGTATATTTTAAATAATTTTAAAGAGGGTCAATCCATTAAGAAAATATTGGCCGGGCGCAGTGGCTCACGCCTGTAATCCCAGCACTTTGGAAGGCCGAGACAGGCGGATCACGAGGTCAAGAGATGGAGACCATCCCGGCTAACACAGTGAAACCCCGTCTCTACTAAAAATATAAAAAAATTAGCCAGGTGTGGTGGCAGGCGCCTGGAGTCCCAGGTACTCGGGAGGCTGAGGCAGGAGGATGGCGTGTACCCAGGAGGCGGAGCTTGCAGGTGAGCGGAGATCAAGCCACTGCACTCCAGCCTGGGTGACAGAGCGAGACTCCGTCTCAAAAAAAAAAAAAAATTACAATTATAAACATATTTGCACCTAACAATTGAGCTCCAAAATACTAAAGCAAAAACTGGTAGTATTTGAAGAGAAAAATAGACAATTCAACAATAATAGTTGGAGACTTCAATTACTCACTGTAAACAATAGGTAGAACAATTAGATCTTAAACTAGAAGATCAACAAAGAAATGGACTTGAACAACACTAAAACCAATTCTATCTAACAGATATCTATAAAACACTCCACCAAATAACAACAGAATACACATTCTTCTCAAGTACACATGGAACATTCTCCAAGATAGACCATATGTTGTGCCATAATGCAAGTTTTAATAAATTTAAAAGTACTGAAATTATACAAAGTATTTTCTTCAACTGCAATAGAATGAAATTCGAGATCAATGATAGAAGAAAATTGGCGAAACTCACAAATATATAGAAATGAACACAGTCCTAAATAATTAATGGGTCAAAGATGAATTCACAAGTGAAATTAGAAAATATTTTGAGATGAATGAAAATAAAAACACAACATACTGAAGTTTATGAAATGCAGCGAAAGCAGTTGCTAGAGGGAAATTTATAGCTGTAGATGGCCTATGTTTAAGAGAGGAAAGATCTCAAATCAAAATGTTACAAATATTTTATTTGTTAGCTAAAAAATATACACAAATACAACATAAAGTTCCAAAGGTAAAAAGACTATTTATGATACACAGGTTGCCCTCCCATCCCTGTTTTCCAGTACATGGTTCCCCTTACCAGAGATGTCTGATCACTGTTGCCAATTTTTTGGATATGCTTTCAGAGATAGCATGTATATACAAACATGGCATGTGGAATATGCATTGTGTATTTTATTAGATATTGCCAGATCACCCTCTAAAAAGGCTGTAGCAATTAACATTCCCCACCAGCAATGTTGAGTGCCTAATTTTCCTCATCCTTACCAAGACTGAAGTTTATCATTTGGGGTTCTTGTTTGTTTGTTTGTTTTACCAATCTGATTTTATTTCTTTGTTCCTTTCATTTTCATTTCCTGACTCCAAGAGAGCTTGAACATCATTTTTATTGGTCATTTAGAGCTCCTCTTCCAAGAGTTGCCTATTTGCATCCATTTATTCTATCAGAATATTTGTCTTTTTCTTTTTCTTTTTTTTCTTTTTTGAGACGGAGTCTCTCTCTGTCGCCCAGGCCAGAGTGCAGTTGCGCAATCTCAGCTTACTGCAACCTCTGCCTCCTGGGTTCAAGCAATTCTTCTGCCTCAGCCTCCCAAGTAGCTGGGACTAGAGGCACACGCCACCACGCCCGGCTAATTTTTGTATTTTTTTTTTTGTAGAGACGGTGTTTCACCATATTGGCCAGGTTGGTCTCGAACTCCTGACCTCATGATCCGCCCACCTCAGCCTCCCAAAGTGCTGGGATTATAGGCGTGAGCCACTGTACCCAGCCTGTCTTTTTCATATGAATTTTTGGAGTGCTTGAAATGTTATAGATTTAATACTTTACCCATCATATGTATTGAAAGTAGTTTTCCCAAGTGCTATCATTGACTTTGTTTGTGATGTTTTTTGAACAAAGTTTATTTTTGCATAGTCAAATATAATCTTTTTCTTTACAACATTCAGATTTCTTATCTTGCTAAAGTTACACAAAATATTTAAATTTGCTGCTAAATTTTAAAATAATATTGTTTACATTTGCATTTTAATCTGACTGGAATTTAATTTTTCCAAGTATAGTAGGGGGTTCTTTTTGCAGTTTTTCCAGATGAGTAACAAATTATGCCAGCACCATTTATTAACTAAACAATCTTTTCCCCACCAAATTGAAATATCACCTTTGACATACTTTAAATTCTCATATATTTGGTTTTATTTCTAGACTGTTCTCTTCCATTTACCTGTAGGTCTATCCCTATACCAAACTGTTTTGATTACAGTAGGTTTTTTTTTTTAAGATAGGGTCTCACTCTGTCACCCAGGCTGGAGTGAAGTGACGCGATCTTGGATCACTGCAGCCTCTGCCTTCTGAGCTCAAGTGATTCTCCTGCCTCAGCCTCCCGAGTAGCTGGGACTGTAGGCACGCGCCCCAGGCACAGTTAATTTTTTTGTATTTTTAGTAGCGACGGGGCGTCACTGTGTTGACCAGGCTGGTCTCGAACTCCTGGCCTCCAGTGATCCACCCACTTCAGGATCCCAAAGTGCTGGGATTACAGGTGTGAGCCACCATGCCCAGCTTAATTACAGTAGTTTTTAACATATAGTAAGACAAGTCTCCTTTTACTACTCTTCATCTTCATAATTTGGTTGGTTATTCTGGAACATTTATTCTTTATATTTGCTTTAAAATCACTTACTCCTTCCCTCTTCAAAAGACTATTGAAGAGATCACTGAAATTGCATTAAATTTATAAATTAATTTGGAAGAATTGATGGTTTTATGCTATCAGGCCTTCCATTACATTTTTACTTGTTTAGAATTGACTTTGGTAGCTGTGTCATTAACATAAAAAAATACATAATAGACTAAAAAGGCCAGGCGCGGTGGCTTATGCCTGTAATCCCAGCACTTTGGGAGGCCAAGGCAGGTGGATCACCTGAGGTCAGGAGTTCGAGAGCAGCCTGACCAACATGGAGAAACCCCATCTCTACTAGAAATACAAAATTAGCCAGGCGTGGTGGTGCATGCCTGTAATCCCAGCTATTTGGCAGGCTGGGGCAAGAGAATCTCTTGAACCTGGGAAGCAGAGGTTGTGGTGAGCCGAGACTGCACTACTGTACTCCAGCATGGGCGACAAGAGAGAAACTCTGTCTCAAAAAAAAAAAAAAAAAAAAAAAAGACTAAAAAATTCTAGCATATTAAACCAAGCTTATCAATGAGAACACTCATATTCTATAAGTCCTTGCTCATATTTTAACTACTTGACTTGTCAAATTCTTAAAGGGATATTTAAAATGTTTCCACCACACATACATTTTTATTAAATTCTCTTAGTATTATCAGGAGTATTTGCCTTAAATATTATATTTACCTGCTTTATTATTTGGTTCATAAGGCTTTATGTTTACTATCTCTTCTTTATAAAGAATATTATCTTATCATTATGTAATGTTCCTCTTTGACTAATTGAATGTCTTTGATCCTAAATTTCATTTTATCTGATACTAACATCACCACTACTTTATTTTTCTTCCATCCCTTTATTTTCCACACTTTTTGCTGTTTAACTATGAGTATATGCTTGTACATATATTTTGTTTTATAAATTTACTTTGACAGTCTTTTCTCTTGGTATTATAACTGATATTCTCGATTTTATTCCTACCAATTTTATTTTATGCTTTTTCTCTATTAGACTTTTTATTATTTGCTTTCCCTTCTTTTTCCTTTTTCTCCTTTTTTTGTTAGTTGAACAAGTGGCTTCTATTGAACTAATGGAAGAATTAGACAAGAAAATTAACTGAAAAGGGAAAAAAAACTCTTGAGGAGATACAATTAGAGCATTTAAAAAGTTTCTGGGAGTAAAAGAAACTGTACAAATTTAAATATTCAAAATACATTGACTACTGAAAGGTGGGTTGGTTATGTGGAAAATTGAATTAGTGGTTTGGAAGATGAAGGAGCCAGAACAGCTCACAACACAGGAGAAAAATGTAAAGACCCACAATATCCCGTAATTCTTTCCTGCATACCACTTAGAAATATACCTTTCCTCCTGACTTTTGTCTGTATCCTTAAAATATCTGAATTCATTGGAAAGGTTCCAAGATGGTCACACCGTGTTGCCTTTGCCTCTGGGAATATCTGTGTTCCATGTGAAGGCTATTTCACACATTCCTCCACACCTTTTGTTATCCTTCCTGAAGTTAGGGCAAGGGTGCACTTCCTAGTCTCCACTGTAGTAACAAATTTTGATACCTTGGACTTCAAAAGTTGGGAAGAGAAGAGAGGGCAATTATAACTGTTGCCCCAAAGAAGACTACAGGAAGGGATAAATCACGGAAATAAGACCTAGTGGGTGAGCCTGATTTCACCTGATTTCATACTGCCTTCTTGGAAGCCATTATATGTTCTCAAATCAAGTGTTCCTTTTGAGACATAGTCAAGTGTAAAGGAAAGAGCATTAGAGTTGAAATCAACCCAATCAGGGTTTTTTTTTTTTTTTTTTTGAGACAGAGTTTTGCTCTTGTTGCCCAGGCTGGAGTGCAGTGGTGCCGTCTCTGCTCACTGCAACCTCCGCCTGCCAGGCTCAAGTGATTCTCCTGCCTCAGCCTCCCAAGTAACTGGGATTACAGGCGCCCGCCACCACTCCCGGTTAATTTTTGTATTTTTAGTGGAGACAGGGTTTCACCATGTTGGTCAGGCTGGTCTCGAACTCCTGACCTCAGGTGATCTGCCCGCCTTGGCCTCCCGAAGTGCTAGGATTACAGGCATGAACCACCATACTAGGTAGGCCCCAACCAGTATTCTAACTCTGCCTCCTACTAGTCTGTAAAACCTCAGGGAAGCCACTTTCCTTCTTTGGGCCTTGGTTTTGTTGACTGTTAGGATGGATCATATTATTATTTCTAAATATTCCCTGTCCTTCCCCTTGAGGGGATTCTATATCCCCACCCCATTGCCATAAGGTTTGACCACATGACTTGCTTTGGTCAACACGATGTGAGCAGAGTCAACACGTTTCATTCTGGGCAGAAGCTCTTAAGAGTCAGCACAGGTCACAATAACCAGCTGATTTTCCTTTGGCCAGAACAGTATTCAATGTAGTCTGGGGCCCTGCAGAGGCACACCTGAGCTGATGCTGGGGAGTGAAGACTTATCAATTAGGATAGATTAAACTGTTTGTTTGGGGTTTTTTAATCATAAAATAACAATTGCTTAAATAGACAGAAGTTAATTTCTCTCATACTATCTTTTATTTTTATTTATTTTCTTGAGGCAGAGTCTCACTCTGTCACCTAGGCTGAAGTGGAGTGGCTTGATCTTAGCTCACTGCAGCCTCCGACTGCTGGGTTCAAGCAATTCTTCTACCTCAGCCTCCAAGTAGTTGGGATTACAGGCGTGTGCCACTATACCCTGCTAATTTTTGTATTTTTAATAGACACGGGGTATCGCCATGTTGGCCAGGCTGGTCTTGAATACTTGACCGCAAGTGATCCACCTGCCTCAGCCTCCCAAAGTGCTGAGATTACAGGCACAAGCCACCATGCCCGACCACATTATCACATCTTTTATGAGGTTCAGAAGTAGGTGGCCTGAGCCTGGTGTGGTGTGGTAATGCCACAGAATTATCAGGGATTCAGGCTTCCCCCAGCTCTCTGCTCTGTCACTTCTAGGATGTGACTCCTGTCCTCAGGGTCCAAAATGGCTACTAGAGTTCCAGCCATTGCATCCACATTTCAGGCAATGGGATGTGGTAGGGGAAGAGAAGGAAATCCTCTCTTCCTTTTACAGAGACTTACTAGAAGTCACATATAACAGCAGGGCGGGGAGGAAGGAGGGTGAGGAGGGGAGGGAGGTGGTAGGAGAAAGGAGAGGAGAAGGAGGAGGGAGGGAGGAGAAGGAAAATAATGAAAACCACTGGGCCAAAACAAGTGTCCCCTTGCTCATAGAATAAGTGGACAGCAACCATATAGAACTGCCTGTGTGCCTCCAACTCCTTTGTGAGCCTGGGGCTGGAGCTAAGGAAGAGGCAGGGCCCAGACTCTTGGCTTCTGTCTCCTTGAGAACATATTGTAAAAGAAGGACTTGAGGTCAAGCTGGAGGTTGCTCACCTGTGAGGTGAACCCACAGGTTTTGAGCCAGGAAGGAAAGGCCAGGGTAAGACTTGGAAGATAAATGGTGGGATTGTGTGTTAGGGTGAGCAAAGCTGCGGAACAAATAGATGTCATTCAGTCATAGAAACAAGAAACGAGAAAAGGCTTGCTGTTTCTCACAGAAAAGTCCACAGTAAGGCTTTAGGTTAGTGGTAGCTCTGCTCCATGCCATTTGGTCCACTGGCCAGTGTAAAGAGAGGAAAATCATTTAAAAATAAAAAGTTGCATTATGAAAGATTCCAAATACTTACAAAAACAGAGGGAATGGTATTATGAACCACTTTCAGAGAAATCTAGACTCTATCTTTGCCCTTCCACCTCATTCTCTACCTCCCCTTCCTTATAGGTAACCAGTTAAAAATATCCTCTCGATTAAAAAGTTCTGTGGGGTGTGTGTGTGTGTGTGTTCCCTCCCTCCTTTCTTGCATGAATGGCTATATACTAAACATATTTTCTCCATCTTACTTTTTTCATGTAACACCATATCCTGGCAATCACCCCAAAGCAACACATAGAAATAATCCTTGTTCCTTTTAGCAGCTGCACAGTACTCCTTTATTTAGATGGCTCATAGCTTATTCAACCAGCCCGATTGATGGATATTTGGGTTGTTTCCAGCCTTTCTTTTTCTCTCTCTTTCTTTCTTTCTTTCTTTCTTTCTTTCTTTCTTTCTTTCTTTCTTCTTTCTTTCTCTCTCTTCCTTCCTTCCTTTCTTCCTTTCTTTCTTTCTCTTTTCTTTCTTTCTATATTTCCTTCTTTCTTTCTTTCTTCTTTCTCTTTATTTTTTCTTTTCTTTTCTTTTTCTTCCTTCTCTTTCTTTTCTTTCTCTCTCTCTCTCTTTCTTCTTTTTTTTGACAGGGTCTTACTCTCCTGCCCAGGCTGGAGTGCAGTGGCGTGATCTCAGCTCACTGCAACCCGTGCCTCCCAGGTTCAAGCGATTCTCCTGCCTCAGCCTCCCTAGTAGCTGGGATTACACGTGCCCACCACCGCACCTAGCTAATTTTTGTATTTTTATTAGAGAAGGGGTTTCACCATGTTGGCCAGGCTGGTCTTGAACTCCTGACCTCAGGTGATCTGGCCGCCTCAGCCTCCCAAAGTGCTGGGATTACAGGCTTGAGCCACTGCGCCCAGCCCAGCCTTTTTCTAATACAGATCATGCTGTATCAAATAGACTGAGTATATATGTTTTGTATTTCTGCCATTGTGGTTTTGGGATAGCTTTTTAGAGGGTAGGATTGTCAGAGGCATTTGAACCAGAGTAACTCCATCGTGAATAGGGGCTACGTAAAATAAGGCTAAGATCTGCTGGGCTGCATTCCTAGTAAGTTAAGGCATTCTTAATCATAGAATGAGATAGGAGGTCGGCACAAGATACAGGTCATAAATACCTTGCTAATAAGACAGGCTCTAGTAAAGAAACCGGCCAAAACCCAACAAAACCAAGATGGTGACAAGAGTGATCTTAGGTCATCCTTACTGCTGCACTCACACCAGTGCCATGACAATTTACAAATGCCATGGCAACAACAGGAAGTTACCCTATATGGTCTAAAAAGGGGAGGCATGAATAATCCACCTCTTGTTTAGCATGTCATCAAGAAATAATCATAAAAATGGGCAACCAGCAGCCTTCGGGACTGCTCTGTCTATGGAATAGCCGTTCTTTTATTCCTTCCTAATAAACTTGCTTTCACTTTACTTTGTGGAATTGCCCTGAATTCTTTCTTATGTGAGATCCAAGACCACTCTCTTGGAGTCTGGATCAGGATCCCTTTCTGGTAACAGGAAAGCTGGTCAAAGTGCAATTGCATATGTCATTTTACTAGAAATGACCACATTCTCCTCAATAGGAGTTATACCATTTGCCTTCCCTCATTGGGATATGAGTGTACCTGAAGCAGCCGTGACTCTCCCAATTTTATGTTTTACGAATGGAAGAACAGAAGTACAAGGGTATTAAATGCATTGCCCAGGTCATAGAGTTAGTGAGAGGCAGAGCTGACACTTGGACCCAGCCAAGAAATGCCTCCTTCGTAGATAACAAGAAGACTCACAGCAGCGGCCTGGCAGGACCTCACTATCTGCCCTTTGGGGAGAGGAGTTAGGCAGGCTTGACTCCTCCATAATCAGCATCCTGGCCCCCTGGGACTGCCTCGTCTCCAGGAATTATTTTCCAGTTCAGCAAAAGTTCTGTGTTTCCCACCTTCGGGTCTGCCCCTCAGGGACCTCTCAGGGTGGGATGCCATCCCCCAGGTCATCCCATCCCTGTGTTGGAAGCAGCCCTTCCTCCCTGTCCCTTGTGAGCCATCACTGAGCAGCCAGCAGATGGGAGCTGATGCTCCTTTCTCCCCTAATTAGAGCATCTATTTTCATGCTAAAATGTGATCCATGCATGAAAAGGAGGGACAAATGTGCTTGGCTATCAACTGCCTCTCTGGAGACAGTCATTTGAGGGAGCACTTAACATTTTTAGTTTTATAAAATGACTCAGCGTCCCTCAATATGCTTTGAGAGAGAGCAGCTTATCACCACCAAGGAGAGGGCAGAAAGGAGGGGCAGAAAGCCAGCCCCTACTTCACAGCTTTTATACTGCATAACCTTCACACAACCCTATGATGTGACTACTGTGACCTCCTTTGAATAGGAGAAGGAACTGAGGCTCAGAGAGGTTCAGCAAGTTGCCAAAACTCCCCCACAAGCAAATGGCAGAGGCTGTTCAAATCTAGCTTGTCTGGCACAAAGACCTAAGGTTTTTCCAGTGCATTCACTTCCTCTTCACTAGAAGAGACCCAGACTCCACATAGGAAAACTTCCAGGATGGCTGTGTCCAGGGATCCCAGCGCCCTTTCTTTGGAAAACTTTCAGTAACCTTCCTCCTGGTCCACTCACATGCAGGTCGGTCCACACTCTCCCTAGGCGACAGCGTCTAACCCATGGCTAGTATCAGTTGGGTTATGTGTGTGTGTGTATGTGTGTGTGTGTACGAGATTTCAACCCAACCTAGTTTAGACATTTGAGTGAATTTTGCATCTCACCAAACTCTGAGGCAGGGTGGGCTTCGGTGACTCAATGTCAGGACTTTTACCATTCTTTTTCCATATTCCTCAGCTCTTTTACTTAATCAATTTTACTGTAATCCTGGCCATGCTCGTGTTTGCAAGATAGCTGTGAACAGCTTCTAGGGCTATGTGATTCTTCATGTTCAGGGAGAGAGAGGCCTCTTCCAAAGTGCTCTTGAGAGAACCAGAAAGCTCTCACACTCGTCTTCTGTAGTTGTATTGCTCCAAATAGGGTCAAGTGCCCACTCCAGATCCACTTACAAGGCCAGAAGATGGCCTTGAGTTCTATCTTCCACCCCTAGTGCAAGGGTGGTGTTATTTCCCCCCAGGCATATGGGAGATATGGACACAGGAACTTATATTAGGGTAGTTATCATGAAAAGGGGTATAGATATTGGGCAAGAAACTCCATGTCTACCACAGCTCCCAAATCCAAACCTCCAACCCAGTCTCTGAGTTCCAAACTACTAAATTGAATTGCCTATTCAATATCTCCTCATGAATATCTTACATGCACCCCAAGGCAACATAGCCAAAATAGATCGCTTGAGTCACTTCTCCACTCATCTGTTGTGTTCCTCCTTCAGTCTTCCCTTCTCAGGAAATGGCATCAACCATTCACCCAGTTGCTTAAGCCAAAAGTTCCACCATCTCATACCATTCTCTTCATACACTGAGCTCCAGCTGTCAGAGGTGTTCGCACCATAGCGACTCCATCTTGAATAGGGTCTGGGTAAAATAAGGCTGAAACTTATTGGGGTGCATTCCCAAGAGGTTAGGTGTTCTTAGTCACAGGATGAGAGAGGAAGTTGGCACAAGATACAAGTCACAAAGATCCTGCTGATAAAACAGGATGAAGCTGGCCAAAACCCACCAAAACCAAGATGTCATGAAAGTGCCCTCTGGTCATCCTCATGGCTCATTATATGCTACTTATAATACATTAGCATGCCCAATGACACTCCCACCAGCGCCATGACAGTTTACAAATGTCATGGCAATGTCAGGAAGTTACCCTATATGGTCTATGAGGGGAGGAAACCTCAGTTCTGGGAATTGCCCAACCCTTTCTCAGAAAACTCAACCAGTAACCTACCTCTTGTTTAACATATAATCCAGAAATAACAGACCGGGCCTGGTGGCTCACGCCTGTAATCCCAGCACTTTGGGAGACCGAGGTGGGCAGATCACCTGAGGTCAGGAGTTTGAGACCAGCCTGGCCAACATGGTGAAAGCCTGTCTCTACAAAAAATACAAAGATTAGCTGGGCGTGGTGGTGCATGCCTGTAATCCCAGGGGCTAGGGAGGCTAAGGCAGGAGAATCCCTTGAACCCAGGAGGTGGAGGTTGCAGTGAGCTGCACTCCAGCCTGGGCAACAAGAGTGAAACTCCATCTAAAAAAAAAAAACAAACAACAACAAAAAACTATTAGTATACTCAGTTTAGCAACCCATGCTACTGCTCTGCTTATGGAGTTGCCATTCTTTTGTCTCTCTACTTCTGTAATAAACTTGCTTTCACTCTATTCTATGGACTTGCCCCAAATTCTTTCTTGCCCGAGGTCCAAGAACCCTCTCTTGGGTTACTTTCTAGTAACACAAGCACTGTTCCCACCACAGGGCCTTTGCACTTGCAGTTCCCTCTGTCTGATATGCTCTATCCTTAGAACTTCACTTGGAAAGACCCTTCTGGTTATTTAGGCTTTTACTCTAATATCACCTTTCCTGGGCACCCCATCCAAACTAGGGTCCCAGCCTATCTCCTACCTGTTACTGTGCATCACACCCTATCACTCTGTTTCAGTTTCTTAGAACTTATCTCTATGTCAAATGATCTTGCCAATTCACTGTTTGCTTATTATCTTTCCCCTGTTTAGAATGAAAGATCCATGCCAGCAAAGCCCTTGTCTGTCTTTGAGTCTAGTTCTGTTGCCCAGGCTGGAGTGCAATGTCACTGCAACCTCCACCTCCTGGGTTCAAGCGATTCTCCTGCCTCAGCCTCTTTCGTAGCTGGGATTACAGGTGCCTGCCGCCACACCCAGCTAATGTTTGTATTTTTAGTAGAGACAGGATTTCACTGTGTTGGCCAGGCTAGTCTTGAACTCCTGACCTCAAGTGTTCCACCCACCTTGGCCTCCCAAAGTGCTGGGATAACAAGCGTGAGCCACTGTACCCAGCTGTCTGTCCTGTTCACTCTGTGTCCAGTGGATCTCTGCAAAGACCACAGTTGTCACCTGGCATTGTGAAACATAGCAGCCCTGACTATCTTCCAGCACCTAGGTAGGCCAGGTACATGCAAAATGCTCAATAAATGGATACATGGATGGACATATGGGTGAATGAGTAGTGGGGTGGTTGGGTGGATGGGTTGGTGGGTGGATGGATGAATGGGTGGATGGATAGATGGATGGATGGATGGCATCCTTAAGTATAATCCTGCCTGAGAGTAGAAAGATTCTATGGGCTGTAGGCTGGTTGGGGCAGAGATATACACTGGAAGTAGAACTCCGTCTTCCCTCTGTCATTTCCCTCCTCAGGTTGAAGAAAAGTTCTAGCTTCGAAATCGCTAATATTTTTAACTATTCATTCTTGTAATCCCATGTGATTACCCGTCCAATGATGCATTCTTTTTTTTTTGAGACCGAGTCTCACTCACTTTGTTGCCCAGGCCAGACTACAGTGGCAGGATCTCGGCTCACTGCAACCTCCACTCCCTGCTGAGTTCAAGCAATTCTCTTGCCTCAGCCTGCCAAGAAACTGGGATTACAGGTGCATGCCACCACGCCTGACTGACTTTTTTTCTCTTTGTATTTTGAGTGGAAACAGGCTTTCACCATGTTGGCCAGGCTGGTCTCAAACTCCTGACCTCAAGTGATACATCCGCTTCAGCCTCCCAAATTGCTGGGATTACAGGTGTGAGCCACTGTGCTCGGCCTCCAGTGGTGCATTCTGACCTCCACACCTCATCACACCCTGGCCCAGACAAGCCACTTGCTAGTCATGACCCTGCCTTAAAAAGTGTTGAAGAAGTAGCATCCAAGAACTAAAATAATAACATTATTATAATAGCCAACATCTGTGCAACACCTCAAAGGTTGCAAGGTGTTATTTGCATAGATTATCTCAACTATGCATCATAATGAATCTGGTGCTATGTTCATTATTATTATGTCACAGAGGCTTAAATGGGCCCTGACAGATGACCTAGTCCAGGGATACTTGGCTCTTGCATGCTAACGTATGAGCCAACACCTCTCCTATGCACCCACGGCAGACATCATTCATCCATCAAGGCACTCTCCTGTTTAGCCCAGTCCCAGCTTCAGAGCTCTTCTCAGTATTGTGACCCAGACAGCAGCTACCCATCAACCAGACTGCCACACAGGACAGAAAGCATTTTCCCACTGGGCTGGTCCATGTCCTTCATTTTATGTATGTGGAAACTGGGGCCTGGAGATGCTACCCAGTGAATTAGTGACAAAGCCAGGGCTTTCTCTTTCAGAACCCTGGACCCTTGGTCCATGTCAGAGGTCTTTCAACTCACCCCTGAATGTGGTTTGAGATGATTGGGATTCTAACATAACTGGACATCGGAGCTTTTAAAGTTCCCTGGGAGACCCTAATGTGCAAACATGGTCGAAAACTACTGAGGCTTTCTCCCTCTATTAACAACGTTGACCACATTCTCCTGACGTTAAGAATCATCCAGGGCCACTCATTAAATACAATATACATTTGTAAATGTATAGACCTGAATGCAAGGTACATTTGTAAATGTGCAGACCTCTCCCCTGAGAAATCTGAGTCAGGTCTAGACTGGAGCCCACGAAGCTGCAATGTCATAAACATCCCAGGTGATTCTGATCGTCAGGGAAGTTGGGCAATACAGGCCCAGCTGGGAACTCCGAACAGGCCCAGCTGGGACTCTCTGCAAAACTCAAGAATAAGGGCAATCAGCTACTACTGAGTACTGGAAGGCAAGGATGATCTGGGCTTTATCTTTTTAAATAGCTGCAAAGACTCGTGTTCATTTACCAAGCAGTTGTCTTTTCTTTTTTCAGTCTAGATTATTACATAATCCATCTTGAGAATTTATAAGAATAATATTGCCCTCGTGCCTGGCTTATGTAGAAAAAGGGACAGCAAGGAGACAGATAAAGTGGAGCAGAGAGAGAAGGATGAAATGAAAATTATTTGTCTATTTTAGACAAGCAATTTTCTCTAATGTTCTGTTCTCTTGTTTGGTTGTTCTAGTGAGAGCTCAAGGACCTTTTAAGGTGGAACGAATCTAGGGGTTGTTCTTTGGGGAGGCAGTTAGCTTTGGGTACCTGGAAATACGGGTAGGAAAAGCTGGGAACAGAGCCCAGGAGGAACCAAGTGTCCAATGACAACACCAGGGCCCAGAGACCCCACTGCACACCCCAGCTGGCCCTGGGAGAGGACAGAGATAAAATTCGGAGATTTCACCATGTCAGACATGGAGCTGGGTTCTTTTCGCCTGCATGAAAATACTGCAAAGTACTCATAATATCTCCATTTTACAGATGAGAAAACTGAGGCTCAGAGAAATTATACTATCTTTGGCTTCATCCAGGGACTGCTCACTCTAGAAGGAAAAAAACACAATTTAATCCAAAACTCTCAAAACTACCAAGAAGAGCCAGGTGCACAGGAACACTGGGATGAGAATATGCTCGGCATTTTAAAAATGGAAACTAGAGTCATTTTTTTCATGTATGCATATTAATGGACAGAAGCCACCCAGAGAATTGTAAATAGCAGATTCACCACTGAAATTTATTTGTCCTTGAGTTAATGCTAAAGTAGGTGACAAATCCAAAGCATGAAAGAAATGGGTCTGGATTTAAGAGGGGGCCAGGAATATGCACCAAAAGCCTTAAAAATGTGCACAACCTCTGGCCAAGCAATTTCACCTCTAGGAATTTCTCCTCCCAAAATAGCTGGGTAAGTGGGCAAAGACGTCTTTACAAGGCAACATTGTTTATGGTTTTGAAAAACTGGAAACAACATAGTGGTCCAATAATTGACTTAATAAAATATAGCATATTCATACCGGCAAATACCACAAAACCACGAAAAATGATGTTAGGTCTGCTGACACAGAAAGCAGTTCATCACACATTTGCTGTGTGAGAAAACCTGCGTTGGAGAAGTATGCGTGATATGATTATGGCTGTGTTAAAAACAAATAAACAATATTCCAGTAGTGATCAATGATCAGATATCAGATTATTGGAAATAGATCAGATATATAGCAAGACTTCAACAGCGGCTTGGCAGATTGTATTTCTATATAGATATAGGTAGGATGAGAGATCACTTCTGTTTGTTGCTTTTTTTTTTTTTTCCTTCAGGGAACATGTGTCACTTGCGTAATTAAATAAAAGCTTAAAAAGTCTTTCAAAGGAAAATGTTCCCAAGATCCTGCAAAACTGTTGTCAGTGGTTTCTCCAGAAAGAAACTGATGAACTGGGCCACACGAAGGGGGCTTGCTTACGCCACTGGTGAAGGGGAGGCGCAGGACAAACAAACCTGGAGGATGAGAAGGGGCTGGGGACATCAATAGCAGGGGTCCAGGCCAGAAAATGACCAGGGAGGCATGGGGCTCATATGCAACCATTACCCACCTCCCTCCCACAGCCAGGTTACAAGCCACATGGGCATGGTTGGTCCTGCCCTGGACGCGGGTCCCTGGCCGGCTCATGGCAGGTGGAGTTCAGCACCTTCCACACCCCATCCCTAGCATGCACAGTAAGTCCTCAGTTAACCTCCTCAATAGGTTCGTGGAAACTGTGACTTTGAGCACAATGATGTATAATGAAATCAATTATTAAGGAAACGACATGGGATGAAACCACATTATTGAGAACCTGCTGTATGTCATTCTGCTTAAAGTTGCAGTTTCCAAGAGCCCATCGAGAGTACGTTAAATGATGACTTTCTGTATGTGGATCTATGGGGGCTGAGAGGCCTCTCAGTAAGAAATCGGAAACCTTGAACCACATCCACAGCTGGGGACATTCCTACTGAGAATGGCCACCTTGGAGAGGGTGGGGTGGGTGGAGAACGGGGGTTCCTGGGAAGAAGTGATGAGGCAAGGAGCATTCAGCGTACGGAGCCCCCTCAGAAACCAGCCTGGGTGCTGCTGGTGAGGGTGGTCCTGTTGTCTGTAGTTGCTGTTCTTTCACGCAGAGAACAAAATCCTAAATCATGGGGCTGCTGGCTCTAGCCTGGCAGTGGGTCTGCGTTCAGGGGACAGTGTGTGTGTGTGTGTGTGTGTGTGTGTGTGTCTGTCTGTGTGTGTGCAAGCGCGTGTGTGTGGGCGCATATGCACTTGCATGTATGTGTAACACTCAGGACCCAGAAAAAGGCCAAGCTACTGCTACCACTGTCCCTTAAAGATTGCAAATGCTGGCCAGGTGTGGTGACTTATGCCTGTAATCCCAGCACTTTGGGAGGCCGAGGCGGGCGGATCACTAGGTCAGGAGATCGAGACCATCCTGGCCAACATGGTGAAACTCCGTCTATATTTAAAAAAAAAAAAAAAATTAGCTGGGTGTGGTGGCATGTGCCTGTAGTCTCAGCTACTCGGGAGGCTGAGGCAGGAGAACTGCTTGAACCTGGGAGGTGGAGGTTTCAGTGAGCCGAGATGGTGCCACTGCACTCCAGCCTGTGTGACAGAGTGAGAATATGTCTCAAAAAGAAAAAAAAGGCCGGGCGCAGTGGCTCACGCCTGTAATCCCAGCACTTTGGGAGGCTGAGGCGGGGGGATCACCTGAGGTCAGGAGTTCTAGACCAGCCTAGGCAACATGGTGAAACCCTGTCTCTAATAAAAACACAAAAATTAGCCAGGCATGGTGGTGTGTGCCTGTAGTCCCAGCTACTGGGGAGGCTGAGGCAGGAGAATACCTTGAACCCAGGAGGTGGATGTTGCAGTGAGCCAAGATCACGCCACTGCACTCCAACCTGGGTGACAGAGGGAGACTCTGTCTCAAAAAACAAAAAAAATTGCAAACGCTTGTTGCTAGGGTGATCAGGCAGCGGCCCACAGACTTTGGTGGCCCTTGCAGAAGCCCATGTGGAAAGTGAGGCCAACAGAGGTAGCTGTGTCTCAGGGTCACAAAGGCAACAGCAGCAACCCAGCAGAAGGGGCAGAGGAGGCCAGGCAGGGGACCTGAGATGAGCAGGAGCGGTGTCTGTCCTACCCTTGAGCCAGCCGCTTTCTATTCTTGAGCCATCCAGTGTCCAATTGCTGCTGTCACAAACAACTGTAAACTTCATAACTTAACACAACACACATTTACTCTCTTGTGGTTCTGGAGAAGAAGTCCTCACGCCAAGGTGCTGGCAGTGCTGTGTTCCTTGTGGACACTCTAGGGGAGAATCTGTTTCCTTGCCTTTCCCAGCTTCTAGAAGCCACCTGCCGCCTTGGCTCCTGGCCCTTTCCTTGCATCTTGCTGACCCTTGCCTTCTCTCCCTCTGCTTCTGCCACCACGTCACTGCCTCTGACCCTGACCCTCCTGCCTCCCTTTTATGAAGGCCCTGGGAGCGGAAGTAGGGGCCTAGGATGAGCAGGCTTTGGTCATTAATATTAACTGGTCATTCAAACTCACAGATTAGTGAAGCTTAAGAATGCTTAGGGTTTGATACCCATGGGGAAACCGAGGCCCAAGGGGAGCTAGGGACCTGTCCAAGGCTGCAGGGCTAGTTTTCCAGCCTTCCTCTGTTCTGCCTGTCTGTTAAACTCAACTGACGCTGAGGAATATTGTTGTTGTCTGTGGTTGCTATTCTTTAAGGCAGAGAACAAAATCCACCAGATTATTTTTCAGGGTTTGCTTTGCAAGTAAACGCCCCAGAGTCCCCGAGTGTCATTCATGCAGGAACTTTCTGTGCCTCTGGGCTCTTTGAAAGGTTCTTGCCTTGCAGGGCCCTCCATCCGGGGAACATGGAGGACTGGGGTGGGGGAAGGGAGGGTGGACTGGGGCCAGAGGCACCCAGTGCTGCCATATAGAGCAGTGGCAAACAATCGGTCCTCTGAGGCTGCTGGTCACCCTTTGACTTTTTTTTTTTTTTTTTTTTGAGACAGAGTCTCATTCTGTTGCTCAGGCTAGAATGCAGCAGTGTGATCTCAATGCACTACAACCTCGCCTCCCAAGCTTAAGAGATCTTCCCGCCTCAGCCTCCCAAGTAGCTGGGATTACAAGCGTGTGCCACCACACCCGCCTGGCAATTTTTGTATTTTCAGTAGAGATGGGATTTCACCATGTTGGCCAGGCTGGTCTTGAACTCTTGACCTCAAGTGATTCACCCACCTTGGTCTCCCAAAGTGCTGGGATTACAGGTGTGAGCCACCACGCTCCACCACCCTTCAGCTATTTCCACAGGAAGGGATGTCATCCTCTGGCCTTGACTGGGGGTGGGTTCTGGGGCTGAAAGGAAAGTACTTGGAACCCACCCACTAAGAAAAAATTTCTCACAAGATCATTGACGTTTTGCAGAACCCACATGTGTGCATGTTTGGGTGGTGAGTGGAAGTGCGGAGGGGACTAAATGCTTAAATTTGTTTTTCTTTCTAGAGCCAGCCAATTTCTCGCCGACATCAGAACACCTGGGTTTTCGTCCTGCCCCTGGTTCTCCCCCAGTATGACTCTGGGGCTTGTGATTCCTCTGGGCCTCAGTTTACCCATCTGTAGAATCAAATGGCAAAATGGGTCGGGTGTGGTGGCTCACACCTGTAACCCCAGCACTTTGGGAGGCCAAGGCAGGTGGATCACCTGAGGATAGGACTTCGAGACCAGCCAGGCCAACATGGTGAAACTCCACCTCTAAAATACAAAATACCCTGACTGAAAATACAAAAATTAGCTGGGTGTGGTGGTGTACGTTTGTAATCTCAGCTACTCGAGAGGCTGAGGCAGGAGAATCACCTGAACCTGGAGGCAGAGGTTGCAGTGAGCTAAGATTGCGACACTCCACTCCACCCTGGGTGACAGAGTGACACTGTCTCAGAAAAAAAAAAAAGAAAGAAAGAAAGAAAGAAAAGAGTGGATAACCTCCGAAGTGTCCTCCAGGATTCCAGGACTCGGCCAGCTCATGCTTGGGTGCTTACCACAACCTCCCTACTGGGCTCCCACTGCCCTCCTGTGCTCCTGGGGTCTCAAACCCACCTGCTCACTAGAACCAAATCCCCCGACCACATGTGGGCTTTGCTCTCCGTCATGCTCCAACAATGCCCAGTCTGGCGCCTGGCCCTCAGCAGGCCCAGTCCCATGAACTGCTAGGAGATGACTCAAAGCCTCCCAGAAGGAAGAGGTCAGCGAGCCCCCAGCACAGGGACCGGGCAAGGGTTCTCTGTGCACAGGAGGGAAGTCCCTCCGTCTGGCTCCGTTCTGCAGGAGAACTGCAGAATCCCAGGAAACCAGTTGTTAAGGAACCAGCAATGGCCACTAAGTCAGATAATGAGTACTTGGGTTTTTCCAGCCCTGTTTACCTTGTGTTAAGTACACAAAAATGATGTCATGTGTGGCACAGCTGACCGGGTCTCTCTAGGCCTGGACTCTGGCCGCATCAGGGACTCTCCCTCACCTCACGCCGGTCCCTCCAATCCTCACTAGTATGGGTGGGCCTTGGGGAGGGGGCATCAAGGCCACATCAGAGTTCTCAGTTCTCTCCCAGTCTCCCATTTACTCCACTGCCCACGCCTCCCCAAGTTCAGCCGCTGTCATCTCTCAGCAGGAAGACTGCCCGGCCTCAGCCGGCCCTCCTGCTGCCACCCTATCTCCTCCACCTTTACCCCAGCCTGCAAAGCAGCACCCTGCCTGATACCCTTGACTGACTCTAATTTTGTGCTCAGAAGAAAGCTTGGCCTGCCCTGAGGCCCTCGAGATCTGCCCACCATCTCCTGCCTTGGAATACTTCCCCCCACACCCTGCGACTCCACGCTTTAACCCCTCCACCCGCCGGAGTTCCTTGCACGTTCTCGAAGCTTTACCTCCCCTCCCCAAGATCTTCATCCCTTGGGACCCCTTTTCCGCTCACACTGACTCTACTCCTACGCTTCCTCCCTTCCTCAAGGGAGCCAACCCCTCCCCTGGTTCCCTCCTGTGCACCCTCAGAGGGTCCTGCCCACAAGAGGAAAGCCACTGACCTGTAGAGACTGTCAGACCTGCAAACTTGCAGGACTCAGGAAGGGCTCTGAGGTTTGCTAATTACCTTAGGAAGAGATGTGCTGGGGTTGGAAGGAAGGGTGAGAACTTTGGTTGAGGAGGTAGGGAAGGCTTCCTGGAGGAGGAGGTGAAGGGGATGAGCCAAGGACTGCAGGAGAGGCCAGAAGGGGCCCTCTGGAGCGCCAGGCAGTGAGACCCCATCTCATATCAACCCCAATTGCCTCCCCCACCCCCTTCTTCCCTCCCATTCCACCTGGCTTTGGAACAATGGCCTGAGTCTTTCAGTAAAGGCTTACCTGGTGCTCCCAGCTTCCTCAGGGTCAGTGAGGATGGGCGAACAGGGCCAGGTGGGACGGGAGGGGTAACCTGCCCCTTGGTAGCAGCACGCATGGTGGACCAGTGGGCAGTCACAGCAGCCCTGGAGAGTGGGCAGATCTGGGCCACAGGAGGGGACGCAGGGCTGGGGAGGCTGCCCTGTGGACTGCAAAGGAAGGCATGAGGGTTTCTCCCCTATCTCCTGATGCAGAGGGCAGATCTGCAATATCCACTATGGCCCCAGACTGGTCCCCTCTGGCCCCAGTGGACTCAGTTGGAAAGGCCTCCTGTTCAGGAAATTGGTTCCCACCTGACATGAGGACTGAAGGCCTGGGGTTCCCCGTCGGGCAGCCTCTCGGGAAGAAGTGTCCTCCTGCCCCGTCTTCATTCTTTGATACCTGCCCCTTTGTGCAGACCCAACGCAGCAGAGCACCCAGCAGGGCTGCTGCCTGCAAGAGGCCAAGTCTGAGGACGGGGAGCCTCTGCGGGCCCACAGGGTAGGTAGTCTACTGGGCACTTGCTTGGTGCTGAGCTCCATCCAAGCTGGGGTCTAGGGTCACAGGAGGAGCAAGACCGCCTTCCTGACCTCCAGGGACACCTCGTCCAGGGCAGGAGACGAACACAAGAATCTTTCACGCCTCATGCACACTCAGCTGAGGACAGGTCAACCATGTGGATGGGTACTCCGACAGAGAGGGCATCAGATTCACAATGACCAAAGCCACCTCAGTTCCCTCACAGCCCCTCTGTGATGGGAAGGTAGCTGACATTTTACAACACTTATGTATAGAGGGCACACGTGTGCACACACCCAAAGCCAGGCAAGTGCCTTCACCACTCCTGACCTCAGCTTTGACTTCTGCTAAATGGGCTTATGTTGTAAAGCTGTTGTGAGACTGGATGTGGGAATGGACGTGACAGGGCTCACCTCTCGGTAGGATAGTATCCAGTGTTAGCTTCCTAAGCACAAGCAGCTACACTCTGACAGATGAAGTAAGTTGGGACCCCAATACAGGAAGACGGGGGTGAGTTGTCTGGGGCCAAACTTCAGGATGCCAGGCTCTGGGCACTGCCTTTACCTTACCTCTTCCCCCTGCAGGGTCAGGGAGGTCCCCTTCCTGCCCTCGCCTTACCTCTTCCCCCTTCAGGGTCAGAGAGGCCCCCATCCTGCCTTCAATTCTAGGCTCTTGACAGACGAAGCCACCCCATGTCCAGCACCCTATTGCTCAGTCGATGGGTCATGAAGCCACATGAGCTCATTGTCCCGGCCTGTCCCAGCCTTGACCGTTCTGCAGTGGAAGAGCTGGTCCTAACCTGGAAATCCCCCCCGGCAGGCAGCGGGGGCAGCGCAATGTCTCCCTCATCCTAGCTCCTGACTCGCTGGCAGCGGCAACCACTTCCTCTGGCCAGGCTGGGCCAGCAGTTGCGCTGCCTATAAATAGAAGAGTGAGATTCCTCGTGGCCCAGTGAATGGCACTGACATCCTGCCTCCGTTGACTGAGCCCTGAGTCACAGGCCCCTGCCGGAGGCCCTGCTGCTCCAGGCAGACCAGGCCTGCACCACTGACAAGGCCTGGGAGGAAGCATTAGGGCAGTCGAGAGTCCCTGGGGAGGCTGACTGAGGCTTAAAGAAATGCGGCTGGCATTTCCTCCCGGCAAGGCTGCCCAGGGCCCCGCACTCGGGCTGGCTGGTGAAGGAGTGTGCTGGAGGGCTGCGTGCGTGCAGGCACGGTGTCAAGGTGGCCGGCCCCAGGAAACCTAGCAGCCCCTACACTCCCTTCCAAGAGTGCAATGGAAGGGGGTTGCTTCCCAAGAGCCTCATCTGTGCTCATGGCACCCTCATTCTGCCTTTGTTCATTTAAAAGCCAAAACCAAACCCACAGAGAGATAGGCACACCCACAGGAGCTCAGAAAATCGGTGGGAAGGCTGGAAAAACAGGCCTGGGCAAGGGCAGGAACCGAGACAGCCCCTGAGGACCAAACAGCAGGAAGGGCAAGCGCATAGATCGGGGTTGGGGAGCAGGAATGCGTGGCAGGAGGCAGCTGGGAGACTCTGACTGTCCTTGTCCTTCTGCCCATGAATTGGAGGGGTGGACAATCTTACTGGCTAGGTGGGTCGCATGTCCACCCTATGGCAGGGCAGAGGGAGCTCCCCAAAAGAAACTAAAGGCCTGTGAGGAAGGGGAGTTGGGTGGTCCATGCTCAGCAGATGCCCACCATCCATGCTCTGCTCTGAGGGCCATCAGACACCCACCTATCCAGCAGACTCTCCCCCCCGGCCCTCATTATTCCCCACTCCCGCCCTAGCTGCCTCGCACTCTAGCTTTTGGGATGAGTTTTGTTTTGTTTTCTTGTTTGTTTCTTTCTCCTCCACTGGATCCACTGGAATCCACGCTCCATGAAGACGAGGACCAGGTCAGGGTGTGTTCACCTTTTGCTGTGCAACTGCCACGTATTAAATGAATGAATGAATGAGCAGCCTGCAGGCGTGGGGCACACACACTCATAAGCACACTCCTGACACGACTCACACATACTCCATAGACACACTCTCCCCCTCCCCATGGAGTTCTCATCTAGTTAAGAAGTGTGCACAGTGGCTCATGCCTACAATCCCAGCACTTTGGGAGGCTGAGGCAGATGGATTGCTTGAACCCAGAGGTTTGAGACCAGCTAGGACAACATAGTGAGACTCCATCTCTACAAAAAATACAAAAAATTAGCTGCACACGGTGGTGTGTGCCTGTGGTCCCAGCTACATGGGAGGGTCACTTGAACCTGGAAGGCTGAGGCTGTAGCAAGCTATGATTTTGCCACTGCACTCCAGCAGCCCAGGCAACAGAGGGAAACCCTGTCTCAAAAAAAAAAAAAAAAAAAAAAAAGAAAGAAAGTAAAAAAGAAAAAAAAAAAAATGAGCAGCCCACTCTCACTGTCACCTTAAATCTCTCCCCAAATCCCAGCTGTCCAATTGCGTTCTCTGCAGTCCTGAGCCATGAGGAGTGAGACATTCTCCTGATCCACACCCAGGCGTTGGTGATTTCTCAGTCCAGAGGGACTGGGTGGAAAAACCTGCTCTTGCTCAGGAGGAGGGGAAGTTTGTTTCTGCTCCATTTTGAAAGCCTCGCTGGGCCAGACACGGTGGCTCATGCCTGTAATCCCAGCACTTTGGGTGGCTGAAGTGGGTGGATCACCTAAGATCAGGAGTTCAAGACCATCCTGACCAACATGGTGAAACCCTGTCTCTACTACAAATACAAAAATTAGCAGGGTGTGGTGGCACGCACCTGTAATCCCAGCTACTTGGGAGGATGAGGCAGGAGAATCGTTTGAACCCGGGAGGCAGAGGTTGCAGTGAGCTGAGATCATGTCACTGCACTCTAGCCTAAGTGACAGAGCAAGACTCCATCTCAAAAACAAACAAAACAAAAACAAGAAACAAACAAACAACAAAACAAACAACAAAAAGCCTCGCTGGTTCCCTGTTATCTATCTACAAGTTGAAGGCCCACCTCCACTGCATGGCTTCTCAGCCCAGGCCAAACCTCAGAGCCACAGGGAATGTATGCACTTCTCCAAACGCCCCATGTGCTTTCCCATCTCCATGCCCGCATGCAAGCTGATCCTTCCACCTAGAATGTGTTTCGCTCCCCTTCCCCGGTCCCCATCCCTTGCTCACCTTGCAAACTCCTAGTTATACTTCAAACCCATCCAGATTTCAGCCCCTTGCCAGACTATGAGCAACAGTAATGGTTTCTACTCCTCCCTTACCCAATTTGTCCTAAATGCTCAAGCAGCACAGATATACAGAACTGTTGGCTTGGCAAGGCCCTTAAAGACCCACAGTGGTCTGCAAGCCCAGGGTGGCTGGAAATGTGTAGGGTATTTTTTGGTTGCCACAGTGACAGGGACTGCTGCTGGCATTTAATAAACTGGGGACCAGAAATGCTCACTAGGAAGAACTATCCCTCCCAAAGGGTCAACAGCACCTCACTGAGAAATACTGAGTTGCCTCCTGTTGAATGGGGAACCCATGACCAGGGAGGGAAGACGTCTTGCCAAGGTCACACAGCACCAAGGTGGCTGGTACTCACTCCCTTCGTGGAGCACTCCTGGGTGGTGGCCCTGACACTGGCCCTCTGACCCTCCAGGTCCTTAGATCCTGGCCTGGCACTGGCCATGCTACCAGCACCAAGGATGTCATGACAGATGTGTCTGGGAATACCCCTACAGCTCTCACCAGCTGCCACATCTTCCCCACCCGTGCTGGAGCCCAGATGGCCTGGCATAGGCAAGGATGTGCCCGGAATGTGGAGCCAGTCTGCCCGGGGAGGGGAGAGCCTGGCTTGTGGCTCACACACACTCACCAGAGTGAGGGCCAGAGTTCTACAATTACAGCGTCTGGCTCCATGAGCTTATCCAAACACAAAGATCTTAGCCTAGGCGCTAGTGGGCACAACACTCCAGGGCCCAGCCTGGCCAAGGCAGAGAGAGAGGCGAGGTCTGGTGTGCCCAAAGTCATGCCCTCACCCCTGCTCCGAGACGGCATGGCTAGCCGCCTGCAGAACTCCCACCCTCAGGCCCTTACAATGGGCTAGAAACTGAAAATTATACACACACACACACACACACGAGACAATGGTGTAACAAACCCTGTTACCCCACCACTCGGCTGTGACAATCATCAACCTATGACCCATCCTACCTCATCCAGACCTACCCACCTTCCCATCCACATCCCTCCTCGCTGTGTGTGTATGTGTGTGTTTTGAGATAAAGTCTCACTCTGTCGCTCAGGCTGGAGTGCAGTGGCGTAACCTCAGCTCACTGCAACCTCTGCCTCCTGGGTTCAAGCAATTCTCCTGCCTCACACTCCTGAGTAGCTGGGACTACAGGCACCCACCACTACACACCCAGCTAATTTTTGGATATTTAGTAGAGATGGGGTTTTCCCGTTAGCCAGGCTGGTCTCAAACTCCTGACCTCAAGTGATCCACCCACTTTGGCTTCCCAAAGTGCTGGGATTCCAGGTGTGAACCGCTGTATTTGGCCAATTTTGAAGCAAATCTCAGGCATGACATCATTTCATCCATAAATATTTCAGTGTGTATCGCCAAAAGAATTCTTCCTTCCAAAAAACAAAGCGCCATAATCACAACAAAAAAATTAATAATAGTTGCTATTATTATCAAAGAGCAAGTCAATGTTCCAATTTGTAATTACCACACAATTGCTTTTTGAGTTTGTTTAGATTTTGATCCAAATGAGGTCTACACATTGCAGTTGGTCAGTATATCTTCTGAGTCTTTTTGGGTCTACAGGTTTTGTTTTGTTTTGTTTTTGAGACAGAGTTTTGCTCTTGTTGCCCAGGCTGGAGTGCAATGGTACGATCTTGGCTCACTGCAACCTCTGCCTTCCAGGTTCAAGCAATTCTCCTGCCTCAGTCTCCCGAGTAGCTGAGATTACAGGCACCCACCACCACAGCCAGATAATTTTTGTATTTTTAGTAGAGACAGGGTTTCACCATATTGGCCAGGTTGGTCTCGAACTCCTGACCTCAGGTGATCCACCCACCTTGGCCTCTCAAAATGCTGGGAGTACAGGCGTGAGCCACTGCGCCCGACAACGTTTTTTGTTTTGTTTTTGCTTGCAGTTAGTTGTTTGTCTTATGGTATTTTCCTCCATCTGGGTTTTGTGGATTGCTCCCTTGTGGTGTAGTTCAACATGTTCCTCTATCCCCTGTTTTTCCTAAAAGTTGGTAGTTGGAAGTACAGACTTGATCAGATTCAAGATATATACATATATAGATAGATAGATATAGATATATATATAGATATATATAGATATAGATATAGATATAGATATATGCGCGAGACTATGTCCTTAGATGGTATCGAATTCTTCTATTAGGAGGCATATAATGTCCAATTATTTGTTCCTAATGTTAGCAGCCATTGAAGCTTTAAGCAATTAATTCATTAAGGACTTCAGAATGATATTATATTTCAATCATTCAGCATTTATTAGCTGGAATCCATCTATAAAAGAGACTTCTTCTCCTCTATGATTTGGTTACATAGTGATTCTGTTTGAAAGGGACTTCTGTAGTTGATCAGCTCTCTCAAAGGACTGCTAGGGTAAGTGGGCCAGAGAGGGCAAGCCTGTCACTAAAGGACACACAGCAAATTGGGAGCAGGGCTAGAACTCAAACCCAGGTCTGCTGCTTCATGCGCAGCACTGATCTGGAGGCTGTGTAGTGGAGCAGGAATCAGAGGCCTGGACTTGAATCTAGGACCTGCCATTTATAAACAGTGGGCTTTGGGCAAATCTTTCTGCCCCGATGCTTCTCTGTAAATGTAGGGATAATCCCATCTAATTGACACAGCCCCAGGTTCACCAAGGTTAGTTTCCTCTTTGCAGGAGGAACTTGGAGAAGCCCAGTCTGACCTCCCAATATGAGGTTCATTCACCAAGTCAACCTTCAGGTTCACAGCCTCTCCCTCTTACTTTCTATGGCTGCTTCCGGACCCGCCTAAGGGCCCCCACAAGAGAATAGCCCATGGCCAAGGAGAGAGACTATTTCTCAGAAAGCACAGGCCTCTCCCAGCAAAATGGTGAACTCAGAACCAGCTACATATTTTATGGGCCTTCAATTCAAAATTATTAAGAATTTCAAGGTAGTGAAAGCATAAACAAAGCACAAAACCCTTTTACTGGAGGGCTCTGTTGTGACTGCATGAGTGGCAGGCCCACGGAGGTGGCCTGGGGTGAGCTCCATCCCAGCTTGCGTTTGAAGGCATGTGGACACACTTCATTCGATTCAACAAAACTTGAGTAAGTCAGGACACATTGGCCATAACCAACACAAATGCAAATCAAACTAGCTTTGGCTAAAAGAGAGTTTACAGTAAACAGCGTTTCTTAATCATAGTCCTGTAAACGTTGTTTCTTGGGAATCTTCTGAGTCAACCTGTTGACAAAGCTATAAACATTTATTGTGGAAGGCTGGGCGCAGTGGTTCATCCCTGTAATCCCAGTGCTTTGGAAGGTTGAGGCAAGAGGACAGCTTGCATAGTAAAACCCCAGTCTCTACAGAAAATTAAAAAACTAGCAGGCGTGGTGGTGAACACCTGTAGTCTCAGTTACTAGGGGAGCTAAGGTGGGAGGACTGCTTGAGCCTGAGAGGTCAAGGCTGCAGTGAGCTATGATTGCATCACTACACTCCAGCCTGGGAGACAGAGCAAGACCCTGTCTCAAAAAGAAATAGTAAATAAAATAATAATAAATAAAATAACCAGGCCGGGTGCAGTGGCTCACACCTGTAATCCCAGCACTTTGGGAGGATGATGTGGGTGGATCACTTGAGCCCAGGAGTTTGAGATCAGCTTGGGCGACATAGGGAGACCCAATCTCTACAAAAAATACAAAAATCAGCCACACATGGTGGTGCATGACTGTAGTCTCAGCTACTCGGGAGGCTGAGATGAGAGGATTGCTAGAGCCCAGAAGACTTGCAGTGAGCCAAAATAGTACCACTGCACTCAAGCCTAGGTGACAGAGCAAGACCCTGTATCAATCATCAATCAATCAATCAATAAAACATTGTGAAGAAGACAATGTGAATGTCAATAACATGAACAATGTAAAAATTATAGCTGATGGCTGGGCATGGTAGCTCACGCCTGTAATCCCAGCACGCTGGGAGGCCCAGGCGGGGGCAGATCACGAGGTCAGGAGATGGACACTATCCTGGCTAACAGTGAAACACCGTCTCTACTAAAAATACAAAAACAAAATCAGCCAGCTGTGGTGGCGGGCGCCTGTAGTCCCAGCTACTTGGGAGGCTAAGGCAGGGGAATGGCGTGAACCTGGGAGGTGGAAGTTGCAGTGAGCCGAGATCACACCACTGCACTCCAAGCCTGGGTGACAGAGCAAGACTCCGTCTCAAAAAACAAAAACAAAACAAACAAAAAAAAATTATAGCTGGCAAAGATAGGATGTGAATAAGCAGAGAAAATGGTAAGGGCATCCATATTTTTTCTTATTCTAAAAAGGTTGGGGAACACACAAAATACTGCCTAAAGTTGAACAAAAGAAATAGGCTTTTTTTTTTTTTGGACAGAGTCTCACTCTGTCACCCAGGCTTGAGTGAAGTGGCACCATCTTGGCTCACTGAAAGCTCTGCCTCCCAGGTTCAAGCAATTCTCCTGCCTCAGCCTCCTGAATAGCTGGGACTACAGGTGCACACCACCACACCCGGCTAGTTTTTGTATTTTTTAGTAGAGACGGGACTTCGCTATGTTGGCCAGGCTGGTCTTGAACTCCTGACCTCAAGTGATCCACCTGACTCGGCCTCCCAAAGTGCTGGAATTACAGGCGTGAGCCACTGCACCCAGCCAGAAATAAACTATTAGATACAGGTCATCAGTAGATGACCTACATGTATTATACATTTCAAAGTTGAGGGGGTTAGGAGTGTCAATAAACTAAATCCTCATGTACCTTACAGAAAAGTTAATGGCTATTGGTCTAAAGTTATAAATCAAGAAATAGGTGTGTAAGCATATTATCTAGTAACCGGGGAAAAATACAAAAGGAAAAAATACAAAAGGAAATGTGTGAAATAGCTTGTGTCTGGAGTACAGCTGGGTAAAGAGGGGAGAATAGGGCAGGAGGCTGGGGATTTTCCTTACAAGCTCTTTTGTGCTACAGGGGCAGCATCCCAAATCCATGAATCCGAAATCCAAAAGGCTCCAAAACCTGAAACATCTTGAGCGCCAACATGATGCTCAAAGGAAATACTCACTGGAGTATTTTAAACTTTTGGATTCTGGGTTTGTGATGTTCAATCAGTAAGTACAATACAAATATTCCAAATTTTTTTTTTTTTTTTTTTTTTTTTGAGACGGAGTCTCGCTCTGCCGCCCAGGCTGGAGTGCAGTGGCCGGGTCTCAGCTCACTGCAAGCTCCGCCTCCTGGGTTTACGCCATTCTCCTGCCTCAGCCTCCCAAGCAGCTGGGACTACAGGCGCCCGCCATGTCGCCCGGCTAGTTTTTTGTATTTTTTAGTAGAGACGGGGTTTCACCATGTTAGCCAGGATGGTCTCGATCTACTGACCTCGTGATCCGCCCGTCTCGGCCTCCCAAAGTGCTGGGATTACAGGCTTGAGCCACCGCGCCCGGCCCCAAATTTTTTTTTTTAAATCTAGTATCTGAAACATTTCTATTCCCACACATTTTGGGTAAGAGATACTCAACCTGTATTTGATTTGTTACTATGCTCCTGTATATTTTGATAATAATAAGGTAAAAAAGGGATGGAGTTTATTGCCTCATATAAGCCAGACACAGAAAATCAGAGGGGCTAATAATCTCAGCTGACTGCTTCAGGGCCTCATTCTCTCAGGCTCCACCATACAGCCACTGGTAGCTCTGGAATCAGATTTTAAATTTTTTTTCTTTTTTTTTTTGAGATGGAGTTTTGTTCTTGTCACCCAGGCTGGAGTGCAGTGGCACAATCTCAGCTCACTGCAACCTCCGCCTCCTGGGTTCAAGCAATTCTCTTGCCTCAGCCTCCTGAGTAGCTGGAATTACAGGGCCCGTCACCACGACTGGCTAATTTTTGTATTTTTAGTGGTGACAGGGTTTCACCATGTTGGCCAGGCTGGTCTCGAACTCTTGACCTCAGGTGATCTGCCTCGGCCTCCCAAAGTACTGGAATAACAGGCATGAGCAACCATGCCTGACTGGAGTCAGATTCTTAACAGCTCATGATCCAAGGGGAAAATTCCAAATATTCCAGAAAAGACTCTGATTGGATCTCATGCCCAGCCCCTGAACCAAACCTGGGCATGATTGGCTCACCAAGACCATGTGACCACTGGGTTACCAGGGCGGCTACAAAGCTCCAGGACCAGATAGAGTGATAGGGGAGCAGTTCTCTGAGGAAAGGGGGTGCTACTATTGGAAGAAAGGGAGAACAGACACTGGGGACAAAACCAACAGAAGCTCATGACACTGGGACTCTACCATGGGCCTGTCCCTGGTACAGGTACAAGTATGACAGCTGTGGAGATGACTGCAACCGGGAGCTCTTATAGGGAGTTGGGATGGGAGATGTAGACAAGGACACGAGTCACTGTTATCCAAGGGCGAATGTGGAAAGAGCCATAACATCCACGGGAGGTTCCATGAGAACTAATGGACAATGAGCCACTGCCCACTGGGGAACTGATGTCTTATGAATTCCAAGGATCAGAAGGTCCCTGCTACAGCACAATGATGGGTTCAGATTCCATGTCTGCTCAGGGAAATTACTTCACTTCTCTGAGCCTGTTTCTCCATCAGTAGGATGCAACAGTGATTCCAAGTCGGCAGTTGTTACAGATTGGCTTGGGAAGCTGAGAGCTTGGCACGAGGTAGACTTCTACCTCTTGGGGTCCCAGGGCCACCCATCCACGTTGCCAGCTTTTTCTTCAACACTAGCTAAGGTGCATTAATTTCAATTTAGCTTATGGCCAAAATGTCCTCCTTAGAGTTGTTTCACTGTATAGTCTGTAGGATACTAGAAAATTATCCAAATGCCTAAATAACCTAATTGCACCAAAATGGTCAGTGTAATCCCCATTAGAACAGGTGTTCCCTGAAAGCAGGCAAAATAGTATTCATGTTTGCATCTTTCTCTAGTACTTAACAAAATGGACACTCATTCATAAAGATTTTTTTAAATCAAATATATGAATAAAGGGCTGAATGAGGGCCTAGAAAGGATACTTTCTAGGAAAATTGTGAAACTGTAAAAACAAGAGATCAGTTTGCCAAGAGAGACTCCTGGCAGCCCCTCCTCCTGGCTTCGGAGGTCAGCTAAGGATAAGCGGAGAGCAAGTGTGTACCCCAGCATGGGGACTGGGAGGCACGGCACATTGGACCAGACAATGGACAATGGGCCCACTGCATTTGCTCATTCAACAGATGTTTACCAATCACCTGCCATCTGCCAGGCACCTGGGATACATCAGCAGCAAAGAGAAAAAAACTCACCCTCTGGGACATGATATCCTGGGCATGATGTGTGAAGAGCCGGGGTGGCCCCTGAAGGAACCTGGCCTATTCATCCCCATGGTTGCATCTTCCCGCCGATGTGTTTCTAATATTAGTTGCAATAACCGCAGCGATCACTCATAGGGAACCTTCCTATATTCGTCGGGACCATTTCGGTTTTAAGTCACAGAAACAACTTAAACTGACTTAAGCAAATAAAAAGGAAAATGTTGATATCCTAATTCCTAAAAGTACCAGAGATGAACTAGCTTCTGGCCTGGCTGGATCCAGGAGCTACAAAGACATCATCAGGACTCTGCGTCCTATGCTGGCCCTTGGCTCCACTTCCTCCTGACTTCATTCTACTGACTTCATTCTCAAACAGCCGAAGAGTAAAAACGGCCTCTGGCAGCTGCAAGCTAATGATCTCAGCAAAGAGCAAGTACCTCTTTCCTGATTGTTCCAGCAAACCTTTGGGGGCACTGTTACAGTGACTGGCCAGACTTAAGTCCCAGGCCCAGGCCTGAGCCAATTCTTGGAGTCAGAGCAGGGGATGTGGTGATTGAACTTGGATCTGGTGGCAGGCCTGGGAATGGGGTGGAGAAGACAGCACCATTTACTCAGTAGGGACTGAGACTGGGCCCCAAAATTAGGGCTTATTGGAAGATGTGATGAGGCACAGGCAGCCCCAACAATGCCCGCTACACTCGTGCACCAGGTACAAACTAAGTTAAGCCCTGCAGTGGTCCTATGCAGTGAGAACATTCTTAATCCTATTTTTTGGATTGGGAGACCTGCTCAGGGAGGCAGAGTACCTTGCCAGCATCTCATACCTCAGTGGAGGATCAGGGAGTATGGATTCTTTTGTACTAAGCAGAGAGGTTAGTGGGGAGGCCATAGCCTCTGAAATACAGCAGAAGATCAGAGAGAATTTGATTAAGTGTAGTAAATGGAGGGGAAGAGAGCAAGGGGAATAATCTCTGATGAATTTGGCACCATCCTGGCCCCCATTAACTCTCCCATCCCCATAGTAATGATACATAAATCACAGATAAACCTGGTGTAGTGGCTCATGCCTGTAATCCCAGCACTTTGGGAGGCCAAGGCAGGAGGTTCACTTGAGCCCAGAGTTGTAGACCACCCTGGGCAACACAGAGAGACTTGGTCTCTACTGTTATTTTTTCAAATAATAATAAGGCCAGGCGTGGTGGCTCATGCCTGTAATCCCAGCACTTTGGGAGGCTGAGGCGGGCAGATCACTTGAGGTCAGGAGTTCAAGACCAGGCTGGCCAAAATGGGGAAATCCCGTCTCTACTAAAAATACAAAATTAGCCAGATGTGGTGGTGCTGCCTACTATAATCCCAGCTTCTTGGGAGACCGAGTCAGGAGAATCGCTTGAACTCGGGAGGTGGAGGTTGCAGTGAGCCGAGATGGCGCCACTGCCCTCCAGCCTGGACAACACAGCAAGACTCCATCTCAAAACAATAATAATAAAATTAAAATAAAATATGAATATATCACAGTTACTCATGTATTCACATTCCCACACATCTACCCTCTGGTTCAATGTTTGCTAAGTAGAGTAGGGCAGATCCTGGAGTCAGGCTGCTTGAGTTCACTAAGAAACAGCCTTGGGCAAGGGATTAATTGCTGATGCTTTAATTTGGAGGTTGTACCCCCATGCACCAGGAGTGAGGAAACAGAGGAGTGAAGTAGGAAATTGATGGGAAGCAGGGCAAGATGATGGATAACCACACTGCTGCCACTTCACAGCAAGCAAACCCTGGCTCCAAGAAGGGAGAGAGAAAGAAGGAATTTATCCTCCCATTTCCTACTGCTCAAAGGTCATCCCATAGAACTCCCTGACCCCCACCCCACTTCTGGGTTGCATTCTCCAGCCCCTTTAGCAGCCATGTGGGAGCCAGGTCCCATGCCCTCCTGGCATATGGTTTCAGAGGAGTCAGGCTGGAAAAGCAGCTGGTCAGTTTTAGCTGTGGAAGTAACTGCGGGGACCCCATAGAGTCCTTCAGCCCCAGCTGTGGCCAAGGCCCAGCAAGCAGCCAACAGTCTGGTGGGCGGGGGAGCTGCGAGGATCTGATGAGACAAGCAAGATGCATGTGACACACCCACATTCCAGCCGGGCCTTAACTTCTCCAAGCCCCTGTTTCCTTGCTGAAGCACCTGCGAAATGGGCAGCTGGACTAAACTGGGGTTGCCAACCTGACATCCTCCAGACCTCTGGGAGGAGTCCATGATCTGTTGGTGACAAGCTCATCATCATCATCATCCTCTTTGCCTATGGCTGGAATGATTTCAACTCCGGGTCCTGCCTCAGGCTTGTGCAGTGATGGAGCAGTCAGCTGAGACAGTGAGTTGTACATATGCCTTGAAGAATACATTTGGGGAAGTGGATTCTGTCTTCCTGTATGGGGTTTAATAGATATTATCTTTCAAGCCCTGGAATCCACAGGGGGAAAATAACATTGGTCTAGACAGGTGAAAGGTGAGAATTATGGCACATGATCATTGGTGCATGGTAGGCACCTACCTCTCAGGGTCCCCGGGCCACGCACCCACATTTCCAGCTTTTTCTTCAACACTAGATAAGGTGCATTAATTTCAACTCAGCTTAAGGCCAAAGGTTTCAGGGGAAAAATCCCAAATATTCCAGGGAAGGACTCTGATTGGATCTCATGTCCAGTACCTGAACCAATCCAGGGCATGACTGGCTCACCAAGGTCATGTGACCACTGGGTTACCAGGAAGGCTAAAATGCTCCAGGACCAGATAGAGCCATAGGGGAGCAGTTTTCCAAGGAAAGGGAGTGTTACTATTAGAAGAAAGGGAGACGCTGGGATTTACTATTAGAAGAAAGACGCTGGGACACACCTTGGCAGTCCCTCCCAGCAATGATGTTCTTGGATACCAGGATTCCATGAGCTTCTTCCAAGTAGTCCCAAGCTCCATTTATCAAGGGACACCCAAATACCCAAAAGGAGAAAGGTGCCATTCTTCCAGCTACCCCACTGGCCCAGCTGTGTTCCCCTGCGCCAGCCCTAGGTTCATCAGCCATGTGACCTTGGACAGGTCATTCTACCTCTCTGAACCTGTTTCCTCAACAGTAAAATGAGGCTGATGTCTAGATATAAAAATTGAAACATACGCCCATACAAAGAATGAAAGAAACATACGTGAATGTTCAAAACAGCCTTACTCATAATAGACAATATCTGGAAACAGCTCAACTATCTGTCATCTGATAAATGGTTAAACAAACCATGGCACATCCATACAATAGAATAATAGAATGCCTTCCAGCAATGAAAAGGAACAAACTACTGAGATGCATGCAACATGTGGATGGGCCTCAAAAACATGCTGAGTAAAAGAAACCAGACACAAAAGAGTACACGCTGTGTGATGCTCTCTTTACATGAAATTCTAGAGAAGGCAAAATGAATCTGCAAAACAAAGGCAGATCAAGGTTGTCTGGGTCAGAGGGATTGGTCATAAAGGTGATGAAGAAACTTTTAGGGGCAAATAAGAAACGTTGCACATCGTGATTGTGGCAGTAGTTACAAGGGTGCACGCATCTGACACAACTTATGAATTATACACTTACTGGGTGGGTTTTGTTACATGTAAAGTATATCTCAATAAAGTTTATTTTTAAAAATAGAGGACCAAAGAAAAATGCTGCCTTTATTAAGACCCTTTCTGTGACGGAAACCCAACTCAGGCTGGTTTTAGGAAAAAGAGGCTAGGCGCACTGACTAGCACCTGTAATCCCAGTGCTTTGGGAGGCTTAGGTGGGAGGATTACTTCACTTGAGGCCAGGAGTTTGAGACCAGCCTGAGCTACACAGCAAGATCCCATTGCTAGAAAAAAAAATTTGATTAGCTGCGTGTGGTGGCATGTGCCTGTGGTCCCAGCTACTCAGGAGGCTAAGACAGGAGGATTGCTTGAGCCCAGGAGTTTGAGGTTGCAGTGAGCTATAATTGCACCACCGCACTCCAGCCTGAATGACAGAGCAAGATGCTGTCTCAAAGCAAAGAAAGACAAGAAAAGAAAAAAGAAAGAAAAGTATTGGCTCACAAAATCAGGTTAGTCCAGGCTGCAGTTGGTTTCAGGCATGTCTGGATACATCCTCTCCATCTCTTTGGTTTTTTTGTTTGTTTGTTTTGAGACAGAATCTCGCTCTGTCGGCCAGGCTGGAGTGCAGTGGCATGATCTCGGCTCACTGCAAGCTCCGCCTCCCGGGTTCACGCCATTCTCCTGCCTCAGCCTACCTAGTAGCTGGGATTACAGGCTCCCGCCGCCATGCCTGGCTAACTGTTTTATATTTTTAGTAGAGATGGGGTTTCACCGAGTTAGCTAGGATGGTCTCGATCTCCTGACCTTGTGATCCGCCCACCTTGGCCGCCCAAAGTTCTAGGATTACAAGTCACCACGCCTGGCCTCATCTCTTCATTTTCCTTCCTCTTTGTTGGCTTTGTCAAGTTGAGGACAGGACGGCCACCAGCAGTTCCCAGCCTACATCCTATCAACACAGCAACTCCCTCAGAAACAGAATGTCTCTTTCCCCATAATTGCTGCAGATGTCCCATGGCAGAGTCTCAGGACTTGGCCTCCAGGCCTAGATCACATGCCTGTGTCTAAAGCCAGGGTTTGGGGTTGGCCACACCAGAACCCCAGAGATATAGGGTAGGGGAGAGGTGATCTCCTGAACGTATTATCAGAAAAAAGAGGTCTTAAAAGAGGTATTATCAGAAGGGGGCATGGAAAGCCAACAGATGGCCACCTCACACCCAGGGAGTAGTGTCAGCACACACCCCTACCTCCAGACAGTTCCACATTGGCCAGGCTATCAGGGACAGACCTCAAACCCACACGGGCCCAAGGCTGCTTTTCCGTGACATCACAAACTCTGCCTGTTAGATACAAGAATCAAAACAGAAAGCAAGCACTAATTGCTTCCCCACCAGTTGAGCCAAACGGAAAGCCCTTCCTGCCTGTGCTGGGTCGTCTGCACCCCAAGGAAGCTGGCAGGGGAGTTAGCAGTTCCGCACCAGCCACTCTGGCCCAGGTCCAGTGGGAATGCCTTGGAGCTGGACTTAGAAGACAAACCCCCCAGAGGGCAAGATACCTCTGTGGGCCTGGACCTCAGCGATCTAGACCTGATGGGAATCCACAGCAAAGAAGACTTCAGCTTTCCAGTTCAGAGCCACTGTCCCAACACTGACTGTCAGGAAAGGTTGTCCTTGCAGGGTCAAGGAGGGAAGGCACCATTCTCCAGCTGTGACCCAGACTTCACTTCGTGAGCCATGTGGTGCAAGCACCATTCACTGGGCATCTTTCCCACGCCAGGCACTGCTGAGTTCTCTGCTGAAGTGTACTCCTGGCTGGGAAGCGAAAGGCAGCCACAATTTCTTGTATCTATTCGGAAGCCCAGAGAGTACACACATTCCTACAGGGAACTATGGCGCCCATCAAACAAATGAGGCAACGGGCTCAGCAGGGACCCCAGGTTCTCAGCTCAGTGACCGCCTTGATCAGACTCCCAGGCAAAGGCTTGTCCCAGACCAACTCCAGGAGGTCAAAGCGCTTGTCTCAGCCTTGTCTAGCGGCTAGGCTGCTGACGGAGCTGAGGGTACTTCTGATCCAGGAAGCCAAGGCAGCTTAGGGCTATCTCCCAACCCAGCTCCCCAGGGAATCTGGGTAAGAAAAGCCTGAGCTGATGCCCACTGCATCTCCCACTAAGGCGTTGGCTGAATCTGCCTGTACAGCCATGCTGCTTTCTGGGAAGCAGGTTTAATGGACATCACTGCCAAGAGTGTACACTCCGCTGCAAAGCGCTCGGTGGGGGGACGGTGAGAGCCAGACTGAGGAGGGAGAGGGCCGATGCCAAGCAAGGAAGGAGCGGCCGAGTACACGGGGCCCTCCTTCCAAAGGAAGCCCGAGGGCTGGCCCAGAGCCACTGGACTCCGGGAAAGTGGTGTTCTCAGCTCCCAGATTCTATCTCTACCCTCCACGAGTGAGGCAGGCTGGCCCTCTGGCTCTGCAGACCTGCCAGGGAACAGCTGACTGCTTCCTGGAGCCGACAATGCACCCATCGTTAGCTCCCTGCGCTGGCTGCCTGCCCAGCCGACCCACAGGCCAGGCCTCTGGAGCTGAGCTCGGCAGGAAGGAGAGAGGGGCAGGGACAGTGTGCTAGAGACCTGGGCACCCCCAGTAGAGCTCTGTCCCTGAGGACTCAGACAAGCAAGCCCCATGCAGGGCTGTGCTTCTTCCTAGATGCCTCTGTCCAGGCAAGGAGAGCTGGGTGACATGGGCCAAGCCTCTTGAGTGTTCTGAGCCTATTCCTCATCTGTAAAATGGGGCCAAATCCCACTCTGCCGACAGCTGGGATTGGTGCAAACAGGGCAGGCTGGGGGCAGCTGTGGGTCCAGGCTGACTGGCAGGGGACACAGAGCATCGGGAAACTAGCGGACGATGACTTACCCTGCTGGGGCAGCCCCTACCCACGCCTCAGCATACTGTCATGTCCAAATGTCCAATTATTATTAAGCACAAGAATATGCTTCTTATTATCTATATGCTCATCATGAATACTAATGACTAGTACTACTGAAACAGCACTAATCTGGAGGGTCAGAAGCTGTGGATTTTACATCTCATCTCTGCCATATTCTGTGTCCTCAGATAAGTCCTCCGATCCCCTTAGCCTCAGTTTTCTGCTAGCAAAATGAGGATCAAAAGATGACTGAGCAGCAGAGACAATAATGGAAATGAAAGTTGGCCAACTGCAAATGGTCCCGTCCCTCGATCAGGCTCTGAAGGCAAAGCTGGAGAAAACGTCTTCCATCTCTAGCTTGTGGGCATTTAGCCCAACAGTTCTCCTCTGATTGCTTAAGAGACTCACCTGAGGAACATAAGAAAAATAAATAAATAAATAACTGGTCAGGTGTGGTGGCTCATGCCTATAATCCCAGCATTTTGGGAAGCCTGAGCCCAGGACTTCAAGACCAGCCTGGGCAACATAGTGAGATCTCGTCTCTACAAAAAATAATTTTTTAATGGCCAGGTGCCGGGCGCGGTGGCTCATGCCTGTAATCCCAGCACTTTGGGAGGCTGAGACGGGCAGATCACTTGAGGCCAGGAGTTTGACCAGCCTGGCCAACATGGTGAAACTCTATCTCTACTAAAAATACAAAAGTTAGCCGTGCGAGGTGGTGGGCACCTGTAATCCAGCTACTCGGGAGGCTGAGACACGGGAATCGCTTGAACCCAGGAAGCAGAGGTTGCCATGAGCCGAGATCGCACCACTGCACTCCAGCCTGTGCCACCGAGCAAGACTCTGTCTCAAAAACAAAAACAGAAAACACCAGCCAGGCACAGTGGCATACACCACACGCTACTTAGGAGGCTGTGGGAGAATCACCTGCACCACGGAGATTGAGGCTGCAGTGCACCGCACTCCAACCTGGGAGACAGAGAGAGACCCTGTGTTAAAAAAACAAACAAATAAAAAACAACAACAAACAAAAACAAAGATACCCGTCCTTGGGCCCTTTCATTCCCCAGCAATTCAGATCCAGTGGGTCCTGCATGGGGCCAGGCACTGGCACGTTTTTAATGCTCCCAAGTGATTCTCCTGTGCAGCCTGGTAAAGAAGCAATGCAGCCACCCACTTAGAAATCAGACGGGATAAAGCCCTCTTCTCCGGCTTCCTCACTGACAATTTCATCAATCCTGGTTTAGAGAGACCTGGTGCTGCTCAAACACCCTCTAGCAAGATCACTAAGCTTCCTGGCCAAAGGCCAGCAGCAGCCCACAGCATATCCTGCTTGGTAAAAAGAAAATAAAGGCTTTCTGGCCCGAGGGCACAGGGCCATTGCTCAAATGAGTTATGAGCCTGATCCTTTTAAAAGTCCCAATCCTGCTAACTGGGTGGGGAAGTACAGGCATGAGTAAAAAAGGCTGGAAGGATAGATTTCATTAGCAGACATTATCTCTAGGTATGGGCATTTATAAGCCCTTTCCATCTCTTCTCTCTTTTTTTTGTTTTGTTGTGTTTTTTGGAGGGAGGGTCTGGCTCTGTCGCCAAGGCTGGAGTGCTGTGGAGCAATTTCGGCTCACTGCAACCTCCACCTCGCAGGCTCAAACAGCCTTCTGAGAAGCCGGGACTACAGGCGTGCACCACCACGCCCGGCTAATTTTTGTGTTTTTTGTAGCGACAGGGTTTTCGCCATGTTGCCCAGGCTGGTCTCAGCCTCCTGAACTCAAGTGATGTGCCCACCTAGGCCTCCCAGTGTGCTGGGATTATAGGTGTGAGCCACCAAGCCTGGCCCCTTTGTATTTTTCAAATGCCCTATAGTAGAAGGCAATTCTTTTATAATTGTGAAAAAACAGTAATCAGTTTTATATTTGACATATTTCCTGTTTTAAAAAGTTGATGTAGACCAGGCGCGGTGGCTCATGCCTGTAGTCCCAGCACTTTGGGAGGCCGAGGGGAGCGGATCATGAGGTCAGGAGATTGAGACCATCCTGGCTAATACGGTGAAACCCTGTCTCTACTAAAAATACAAAAAATTAGCTGGGCATGGTGGCAGGTGCCAGGAGCTACTCAGGAGGCTGAGGCAGGGGAATCACTTGAACCTGGGAGGTGGAGGTTGCAGTGAGCCGAGATCGTGCCACTGTGCCACTGTATTCCAGCCTGGGTGATAGAGTGTGACTCCATCTGAAAAAAAAAAAAAAAAAAAAAAAAGTTGATGTATTATCTTTTGCAAATATTTTGTGGTAAAGAATGAAGAACTGCCCAGGCGCAATGGCTCACACCTCTAATCCCAACACTTTGGGAGGCTAAGGCAGGAGGATTGCTTGGCCCCGGGAGTTTGAGACCAGCCTGGGCAATGTGGCAAAATCCTGTCCTTACAATAAATGCAAAAACTAGCCAGGCATGGTGGTGTGCGCCTGTAGTCCCAGCTGCTCGGGAGGCTGAGGTGGGAGGATTGCTTGAGCCCAGGAGGTAGAGGTTGCAGTGGGCCTGGTTCAGGCCACTGCACTTCAGCCTGGGTGACACAGTAAGATTCTGTGTCAAGAAAAAAAACAGAATGAGAAACTAGCCGGGCGAGGTGGTGGGCGCCTGTAGTCCCAGCTACTCCGGAGGCTGAGGCAGGAGAATGGCGTAAACCCGGGAGGCGGAGCTTGCAGTGAGCTGAGATCCGGCCACTGCACTCCACTCCAGCTCGGGCGACAGAGCAAGACTCCGTCTCAAAAAAAAAAAAAAACCAGAATGAGGAACACATGCAAGAACAAAGAGGTTCAGGGGAATGAAGGGCAGGAGAAAGGGGCCCCATGGGAGGGGATGGTTGAGGGTAGCAAATGGGAGGGAAGCTGATCAGGGATGAAGAAACCTTTGCAACACCCCTGTCCATTGGAGACTGTGAGAATAGCATTTCATGGAAGCCACACCCATCCCTTACCAAGAAAGGATAAATGCCATCATGTTTAAACTTTACCTTGGAGCTGTCCTTGCCCTGGGCAGAAAAAAGGCAAGGTTCCTGAGCAAACTCAGCCCCTTCAAAACTGTCTCTGGGAGAGCTCGTATGGAGGTACAGTCACAGTAGCACCGGCCAGTGCCCACTGGAGCCAGGGCTGGGCTGCAGGGAAGATCGTGGCAGTTGGAGTTCTGCAAATGCTGAGCACACAGGGTCATCTCCTCCAGTGACGAGAGCTTTTGAGCGGCACCTAGGGACCCTGGAAATACCTCAAGGGAAAATTTCCCCTGCTGACCCATGAAGGCAGTAAGACATAGAGTGGACCCTCTGGGGCATGCAGAGTCCTGCTTGTCACTTTGTCCATCTCCCCACCTGTCCTTCACTTCAAGCCACCAGCCCAGCCTCCACTGAAGAGCAGGATTCTGTTGCTTCGGGTTTAGTGACATTCTCGTGGATTGACATTGTTGCGGAAGGCAGGCATAACACAAATTGATTTGTTTAATAAAGTATTTCTGGCTAGGTGCGGTGGCTCACGCCTGTAATCCCGGCATTTTGGGAGGCTGAGGCGGGTGGATCACCTGAGGTCAGGAGTTTGAGACCAGCCTGGCCAACATGGTGAAACCTCATCTCTACTAAAAATACAAAAATTAGCTGGGCATGGTGGTGGGTGCCTGTAATCCCAGCTACTTGAGAGGTTGAGGTGGGAGGATCCCTTGAGTCCTGGAAGTCAAGGCTATAGTGAGCTGTGATGAAGCTACCGCACCCCAGGCTGAGTGAAAGAGTAAGACTCTGTCTCAAAAAAGTAAAAAATAAAAAAAATAGGTCTCAGAAAAATTTGGATTCAGCCGAGCGCAGTGGCTCACACCTGTAATCCCAGCACTTTGGGAGGCCGAGGCAGGTGGATCATGAGGTTAGGTGTTCGAGACCAGCCCGGCCAACACAGTGAAACCCCGTCTCTACTAAAAATACAAAAAATTAGCCAGGTATAGTGGCAGACACCTGTAATCCCAGCTACTTGGGAGGCTGGGGCAGGAGAATCACTTGAACCTGGGATGTGGAGGTTGCAGTGAGCTGAGATTGTGCCACTGAATTCCAGTCCAGGGGACAGTGTGAGACTCCGTCTCAAAAAATAGTAACAATAATAAAAGTGAAAAAATAAAAAGGTATTTCTGCTTCTCGACAATCCCCCAGGATCTCCAAAAGCCCTGGCTGGTCAAAATAGAGTCATACGTCACTTAACAACGGGGATCCATCCTGAGAAAGGCATTGTTACGTGATTTTGTTATTGTGCCAACCTCACAGAGTGTACTTACATAAACCTAGATGGTGTATAGCCTGCTGCACACCTAGGCTAGATGGGGTAGCCCATTGCTCCCAGGCTACACACCTGTACAGCAGGTTCCTGTCCTGCATGCTATAGACAATTAGAACACAATGGCAAGTGTCTGTGTATCTAAACATAGAAAAGGTACAGTAAAAACACAGTGCTATGATCTTATGAGACCGCCGTCCTACATGCAGTCCCTCGTTGACCAAAACATTGTTAGGCAGTGCATGACTGTATCTGTGGGGTGGGACTGGATAGGGTGGGGGCAGGGAGACCTGCTGAGAATGGAGGAGATCCATGAAGTGAAGTAAGGATGGAGAACTTTCAGTCAAGGAAAAGCAAGCTCCGGGGTCACAGCAGAGGGGGAATGACCCTCAACCCACTGCAGTTCTATTTTCAAAATGGCTAGTTCACTGGGCCTCAGACAGTGGACTCTGAGCTTTTATTTTATTTTATTTTATTATTTTATTTTATTTATTTTATTTTTTGAGACAAGGTCTCACTGTGTCGCCCAGGCTGGAGTGCAGGGGTACGATCTTGGCTCACTGCAACCCGCACCTCCTGGGCTCAAGCAATTCTCGTGCCTCAGCCTCCCGAGTAGCTGGGATTACAGGCACACACCACCACACCCGGCTAACTTTTGTATTTTTAGTAGAGATGGGGTTTTGCCATGTTGGCTAGGCTGCCTTCTATTTTAAAATACTATGCAAGTTCCTGCCCAGATAGATGCCTCCTCCACTCCTGCCTCAACTTCTCAGGAAAGGTTGGGGGGCATCTTGTCCAGCCCAACACTGTTGTCTCTAACATCACTGACCCGGAAGATGACCTTCCTTAGGCACTGCACGTGCAGCTAGGCTCTTCCAGGCCTTCACCGCACACAAACCAGGGAGCTCCTGCACCCTCCTGGGCTCTGATCTGCACAGGAATATCTTGATGTCCAGCCCTCCCGACCCTCAGCCACTCCAATCCTCCACCAGAAGAGAAGATGCTAAAAATGCACGCAAACAAAATTGTTTTAATAATCAGCAAGTCCCCATTCACTCTTAGTTTGGAGGTACATTCCAGTCTGACCCCAGGAAGTCCCAGTCCTCCCAGAAGGGCCAGGTGGGTGAGGGGCAGGTTGCTGGCCGCTGCCCGATGCACACTGCAAGAACAATAAGGATTTTTAGGGGCATTATGACTGAGTCAGAAAACACAGCTGCCCCTGAAAGTCCCTCATTTTTCTTGCTGTCCTTGAACACTCTCCAAGTGAGGAAGCAGTCGTCTGCCACGCCCAGGTGAGCCGAGGTGAAGCTGGTGTCCCCTCACCTGACACTGACCCCCCTCCACACAGCCCATGGGAAGGCTGCAGAGTCTCCAGAGAGGCACAATTCTCTCCAGTGCTGGGCCCAGCTGTGGCCAGCCTCGCTGCCATCCCAAGGCACGCCCAGGAATGACCTGTGTTCCACTCAAAGCCAACTCAGAACCCAGCGCCTTCTGCCTGCAGGGAACTGCAGACCAGCATCCTGGTGGAATCCCAATGTGAACGGCAGCCCCCAAAACTCAGGAATGTGGCAAGAACTATAGCCTGTAGCCCCTGTGTTCACAGGAGAGGCGTGGACCATCTCAGAGAGACAGCGATGGTCTCAGGCCTGGTGTGACACATGAACACAAGCCAGCCAGCCTCCAACCTTCTTGGAACCAAGGCCTCTGCTGAGGCCAGGCCTGATTCAGGCAAAGAGAAGAAAACACCAGGAAGTGCCCAGAAGAGCAATCCAGGCCTGAAAACCTGGGAGAAGAGCTGCCCCGAATCCCTCCAGCCTGTCTTAAAGAACAGCACACAGACATGAGATTCCGACAGGAATGGGCACGGGAACTCCGGTTTCGATTCTCTCTAGCAGTCGTGGCCTTGGTTACCCTGTCTGTAAAATGGGCCTGGAAGGAGCTAAGCTCCCACCACCCTCTCTCCCGTTTTAAAGGGAAAGCCAAAGAGACTTTCAGCTCTGTTACAGAAAGCAAAGGGGCTGGAAGAGGCTGCAACCTGTGAGTAACAGCGTGCCCTGGGGTGCCGCTGAACGTATCTCAGGCCAGCCCGCCAATTCTCGGCCATATCCCACCCCACCCTTAGCAAAAGGGCTTCACATTGGCCTGAGTGGGAAGGCAGGTCCTCCCAATACTCTTCTATGAAAACGGCCTACAATGGGCAACAAAGACAAGTGTGAAGACCTCTGGAATGTCCTAGGTGGTTTTGGGGTTCAAACCAACAAGCTCACAGGCTCTGCTGGGAAGCACAGGCTGGAAGAAACCAAGGTTGAGTGAAGGAGATGGTGAGAAAGTGGCCACAAAGAAAGGAAGAGACTGCTGGCCAATTTGTTTTTTGTATGGGATGATAAAAAAAAGAGCTTCCAGAATCAGACACTTGTAGAGGATTCTCCTTAATGAGACAATCCCTTCTGCGCCGAGGCCCAGGTGAGCCTCCAGGGCAGTAGAGGGTCAACCCCAGCATCAGGGCCCAGACCAGGAAGGCCCCTAGGGAATCAGGTCCTGCACGTGCCTCCCACCTGTGGAATGTCACCCAGCAACAGGAAACGTGTCTCCTGAGACCAGGCCACTTTGCGCAAGGCCCCAGCACAGCTGGAATCTGTCCAGCCTGGCACTGCACCGGCTCTTTGGAGGTCTGACCATTGGTCCCACTGTCCATGCAGGAAACCTGGCCTCTCAGAACACAGGCTGCCTCCACTGTGGTGAAAACACATCCCCACAAAAGACAGCCAGCCTGCCCTGGCACCACTACCCGCTGACTTGCCGTATGACCTGACCCTGTGTACACTACTTGGCTTCCCAACCTCAGCTCTCCTATGTGTAAATAGGAATCATAAGCCCCACTTGGAAGGGCTTGAAACGTAAGGATTGAAAGAAAGCAAAGTGTGTAGCAGGCTCCTAACAAAAGTGGATCCCCTCAGATCCCAAGGGCAGGGGCTGGGCTAGAGCTAATTCTTGCCCTCTGGGAAGGGGGCTGGGTCAGGGCGTCAGCCTGTGCTTCGCTGCACCCTGGGCACTGACATTGCACCTTCTCCCCCACACTCCACGCTCCTTCCAGTTCAGACTGTGAGGAAGCGTGCCTGCTATTCCGACTGCCAGCTCCAGCCTCAGCCCTCTCGAACTGCCATTCTGGCACCTGTCACCCACCCGGAGCTTTCTGTCCTAACCAAGATCACAGACATATTCTCCACCAACAAAGCAGAACCGAAGCAGTCCCCCCACACTAGGCTCTGCGTTATCTGAACCACTGAACAACACACCTGCATCACCGTGCTGAACTGCTCCCGCTGCCTGGCACACCTTACCTCATGTGGTGCCGTGCAATAAGCAGGCCAAGATCTGGCTCACCACTCACTAGCCTTGGGCCAGCAACTTAACCCCGAGTGCTTTGGTCTGCTCCTGTGTGAGTCTGGGGTTACTACCTATTTCACAGGGTTGTCTGGAGGACTGAATGGGTTCATTCATGGAAAAGGCTTAGAACTGTGCCTGGCACAAAGCGTTCAATCAAGATTAGCTATTATTACCATTCCTGCTTTATTCTTCAAGACTCAGCTCACCTCTTCTGGGTGACCTTCCTTGACCCCAGCCTCTTCCTGGGTTATAGCCCCTTCCTTCTCCCCATTCCACCGTCCCAAAGCTCATCACACTGTGCTTTACCTATTGGTCCACCCCACCAGAGCGCAATCCGGGGACCACCTGCCTCACAGTCACACACACTTATTAACAATGCTGATTGCACCCCCCTCCCCAGGTCTACCAAGGGGCCCTGGAATCTGCATTGTTAATAGGCTCCTGCTGTGATTCTCCCAAGTTTGAACCACTGCTCTGGCACCTGTCATCTACCTGAGCTTTGTGCCTTAACCCAGATCACACCCATATTCTCCACCAACAAAGCAAAACCCAAGTCCCCACACCCAATGCTACAGGCAGTGCTCGGCCCAGAAACAAAAGAGCTTGGTCCAAAAACAAGGAGGCAGAGTCAGGAGAGCTGCCCCTGACAGTGGCTGGAGGATCTCCTCACACTGTGCTGGGTATGTGATGGTGACCCATCTGGACTTGGCTATGACAGCAGAGCTAACCTATCACCAAACACACCACCCACCCAGTCCAGTTCCATGCGCATTCCCTGAGTGCTCACTCCGCGTGGGCCTGCACTGGGCACACGCTGATGACTGAGGTGCATCATGTGCCAAGTGGCGATAAGGACGGGTCAGGGTGATGTCCCATCAAGACCAAAGGGATGAAGTCATGACCCAGCTTTTGCATTTTGTAACTGTGGTTGGTGCAGACCCACCATCCTTTATTGAAAATTCTCAACTCAAACAAAACTCCAGATACTGAAAGTTGTTTTTGTCACTGAGTGGGGAAATCTGACCCAAACTGACTTGAGACTGTCAGAGTCTGTATTTATCCTGGGGAGTGTGGGTTTTCATACTCACCCGAGTGAGTGCCCCTTCCTCTGCGGGCTGACGGGCCACCAGGGCTTACCAGGGAGCTGCAGAGTGAGGAGGCTCCACTCTGAACAGAGTCCCTAAAGTGCCAGCAACCCACAAAACCATGAGAGAAGAAAAAGAAAGGGCAACTAAATATCAGCCCTTGTTTGGAATTGGCTTTAGAGAAAAAAAAAAAAAAGCATCCACCAGCCCTATCCTAGCTAGGAAAGAAGGTGACCAGGCAGAGGGCAAAAGTCCCAAAATGTCTTGGGAGAGAAACCGCCGACAGAGAGAAGGTGCTGGGCACATACAGGAACCCGCTGTCTCTCTGGGATGCTGGAGCCTGCCGCCAGGGCTGGCTGAGAGGATCTGGCCCTGCAGTCTGGAAAGGCCAGGCCTTCTTTGAGTCGGGGGGGGCCAAACATCCTTGGTGGAGCTTGGGGGCGCTTGGAGGTTGGGGAGGACAGGGGCGATTCCAGTACACAGACTAGAGGAGTGGGCTCTGAGGGTCCCGCCCTCCTTCTGTCTACTCCAGCCAGTCTTCCCTAGGCCAGCCCACTACAGAGGTGGGAGTCAGAGGGCTCGGCTGGATTTAAACTTCTGATGCAGTGAGAAGCCGTCCTGGCCTCGCAGGCTGGCCCCGCCCTTGTTGGACATTCCGGGGCTGGGATGAACAAGCCAGGAGACCTGAAACTCATCCATCAGAGCCGCTGGGTTTACGATAATCAACCTCTCTCTGCCAGAAATTCTTTTGCTAAGAACACATCGGCTCTGAAACATTCATTCTCAGCCCCTCACTCCCCATACACCTCACAAACCCACCTGGGACTGGGCTCCCCCAGCAGCACCCCTGCCTGGCCCCAGGCAGCCAGCCAACATGTCTTGGGGCTTGGCTCTGACCCCAAAATCCATCAGTGGGTGGAGGCCTGAGTGAGTAGCCCTCAGAAAGGCTGGACCTGGGCCCAACTGCAGTTGTCCACACAAAAACACACTCCCGCCACCGAGGCCAGGCCAATGAGGGCAGCGCCTGCTTTCCATCTATGTTTCCAGACCATCTGGAGGAGCCAAGCAGGGGTGGGTACTGACATTGGAGCCACAACTTTTATCTCTTTAAGGCAACTCCACTTGGCAGGGGGTGGGGAACAAGACAAGCAGACCAGGCAGGCAGACGGCAGGGCTAACGTCTGCAGAAGAAAACAGTATGTTTAAGGATGCATTTATCATTTTGACACAGCGTCAGCCAACTCCGGTCAAAGGGCCATCCTAGCCCACCACCTGTTTTCATAAAGTTTTGTTCTTTGGGCTTTTTTTTGTGGGGCGGGGGATGGAGTCTCACTCTGTCACCCAGGCTAGAGTGCAGTGGCACAATCTCAGCTCACTGCAACCGCCATGTCCCGGGTTCAAGCGATTCTCCTGTCTCAGCCTCCCGAATAGCTGAGATTACAGGCACCTGCTATCATGCCCAGCTGATTTTCGTGTTTTTAATAAAGACGGGGTTTCACCATGTTGGCCAGGCTGGTCTCGAACTCCTGACCTTCAGTGATCCGCCCATCTTGGCCTCCCAAAGTGCTGGAATTACAGGTGTGAGCCACCGCACCCAGCCCTCATAAAGTTTTATTAGAACATAGATGTACTCATTCATTGACGTATTCACAACGACAGCAGAGCAGAATCTGCTTCTGAACAATCTTTGCTTGGCACCTGGTGAGGAAAGGCCTCTGAGGGTCATGGGGACAGCCAAGTCACCTTCCCTGGTGGAGGTGCAGCTGTTTGGGCATCGCACACACTGGTCAGCTGGACTCTCATTCTGACTTCAGGCTCCTCCTGTAGCTGAAGCAGAAATGGGCCCTGGCAGAGCGGGGACTCTGAGCACATAGCTGCCATGGTCTTAAGTAGATGCTACTCCAAGGCAGAGTCTCTTACTCCAAACCTTCAGGCCATATGTGTTCCGGAACTTTTCAGGTTTTAGAAAGGGAATATGGTGACTATGCCACATATTATGTAACACCCCAGCAGGGCAGCACCCATAATCAAACATTAATATCTCTGCAGGAAAACCCATGAATATTTACAATCCCCAGGATAAATATGGACTCCAATAGTCTCAAGTCAGTTTGGGTCAGGTCTTCCCTCTCAATTAGTGACAAAAACAACTTTCAGTATCCAGAGTTTTCTTGCATATCCAGAATTTTGGACAAAGGATGGTGGGCCTGCATCAACTACAGTTACAAAACGCAAATGCTGGGTCCTGACTTCATCCCCTTGGTCTTGACGGGACAGCCCTCCAAACCCCCTGACAGACGGTCTTCGTTGCCACCTGGCACATGGAAGCACATACAAGGCTCACAGTAAATATGTTCTGAATTAATTCAGATCACCAGATTTTTTTTTTCTGCCAAAGAACAGCTACTAATATGAATGATGAAAATGTAGAAAAAATAGTATTTAATGCCAACCCCTGTCTGCCTGCTTCATTACCAGGAACAAAGAAAAGCCAATATAAATGAATAATTCTTCCAACTCCATTTACTCAGAACAAGGAAAAGAAACTATTTTCTGGTCACTGTTGCTGCCTCATGGGCAGGCACATTAGGTTTTTGGGGGAGCAGGTGAGTGGGTGGAGTCGAAACTTTAAAAACCCATTATTTTTCTCCCTTGTGTACTTCCTTAGAGCCTCCCTGTGGCCAAAGTTCCATTTGGAAATCTAAAATAATTTATCTCATCACGAATTCCTAACAGCTAATTAGAAAAATGTACTAATTGGATAATCTGGTTTCAGATGTTCTAACTATACTCCTTTGGGGGGGGAAGCAATATATACATATACATAACTTAATAGCACTTCTTCCAAAAAGTGTAAAGTATCCAGAAGAAACAGCACTTCTTCCAAAAAGTGTAAACTACCTTCCGAAAAGCCTAAAGTAGGCCATGCATGGTGGCTCACACCTGTAATCCTGGCACTTGGGGAGGCTGACGTGGAAGGACTACTTAAGCCCAGGAGTTCGAGACCAGCCTGGGCAACATAGTGAGACCCCCCCCATCTCTACATTTTTTTAAAAAGCCTACAGTATGAAGATCAAAAAGAGTCACCTTAAAATAGTAGTGATACTGCAAAAGTATTTTAATACACATTATCTACAAACAGATAAACCATGTCCTACAAAATACATAGTTTTTCTACATTAGAGGATCTGAAAATATATTTTGGTGATAACTCCCACCAGATGTTTGGGACGTAAATGGATTTTTCCCCTTTTTAATGCAACACAATTTTAGCATTCTGAAATGTCATACCCTCTATTTCTTAATCGAGTAACTCTTACAAATGACTACCAGAAATTTCCTCATTGCCAGAGATTTCTAAACCCCAAATTGGGAAAGAGGTTCTTGATTCCATTGGCGATTTCGACCTCTCCTGGGCACGGGGCAGATTTCTGGGATGGATCTGACTCCATGATTGGGAAATGCTTTTGGCCTGCCTGACAACATGGTCTTGAGGTAAGAAGGCAAGAGGGTGTCTGTTGGGAGGGGCTGTGCCTTGACAGCGACCTGGACAGGGCATCCCTCTCGTGCCTCGAAGAACTGTCTGGTCAACGTCATGGGCCCGGCACACCCTCCCAATGAGCTGAAAGCTGCCTGCAAGCTCCAGGGCTATATGTAGTCAGGGCTGACTGTCCCTCGCAGGGAGGTGATGAGGACGAGGCCGAGAACTGCCACCTGCAAACACCAGCGTCTGCAGCCCTGCCACCCCGGTGGAGACCCCAGTAGACTGACCACAACTCCTTGTGTAGAGGACGCAAGCATCCTCTGGGGGCATTTTCTCTGGCCCTTCGCTGGACACGTGCACCCATCTGACAAATATCAACCATGCTGGGCACGTGTGGCCTGGGCCGACACAGGACTGCAGAGGGCACCAGGGGCTGCCGCTGCTACTGGCCAGTCAAGTCACTTTCACTTTTTGTTTTTTTTTTCCCCTGGGTCACTTCTCACTCTGAAGGGAGAAAATGTTCTTTAAATGACAAGACAGAAAATCTTTAGAAGTGTTCCTTTTCATTTTCTTTTTTTCTGAGGACACTGTTTTTATCTGAAGACTGGATAACAGGCTTTACTCCATGGGGCTGAGAACATGATATCCCAAAGCCTGGCACTTTGGTAAACTGAGCACTTTGAACTAAAGGAGAAAGCAAGTTCTCTCTGACTTTCTTCCAACCTTCTGTCTCTTGCCCCTCTTTCTCCCCAGCAGCCAGGCACAGAAACCAGAATTCCTCTTCCCCAAGGTGGGTCATAGGAAGTAGAACTCCTCTCCCCCAAAGCAAGACATAATATCTAGAAAAGTCACTCTCTCCCTTCACAACCCTCATCCCAAAGGGGTCCTGCCCCATACACCCCAACATGCTGCACTGCACAGTGAGGCCAAAAAGCATCTGAATAGACAGGCCTTGCTGGGTGGCCCCCTCTGTCTATTACATTAGGTCACACCCTTTCTGTCCAATCACATTCCTAGATGGCTGTCCATTCTTCCTCCAATCTAAGCATAAAAATAGTTTTCCCTGGGTCTCTGCGTCTTATTTCTGAAGGCTCCCATGTCGTGTAAAACACTGATTAAATAAATTTGTCAAACTTCTCCCCTGTTAACCTGTCTTTGTTACAGAAGTGTCAGCTGTGACCCTTACGGGGAGGAGAGGGATTGCACCTTTCTGCCCCTACAACCCCAGCTACACGACTTCAGTCCCCTGGGCTGCTTAGCTCTAATATGATTACACATCTAAATGCAATACATGGAGCAAAGTGGTATTATTTTTCTGGGAAAAACCAACATCATAAAAGGGTCTTTATTGAATCAAAGGGCTCATGAACTGTTGTTCTCTTGCCTAATTATGGCTCCCAAGTGAACAAGGCTGGGTTTCCAGGCAGGAGTCGGCACAATTCTCCGGCCCAAAGACCAATGGGCTATTTGTCACAACTTGTCTAATTACAACGAAATCTGCCCCAAGGACGAAAGGGAGAATGCCAAGATAGGGTGGCAGCAGCCCCTCCCCCTCCGGCTCTGGAAGCAGGGAGCTGGTCCTCAGGCCTCTCTCTATCCCCACTCCTTACATTCAAAGTCAGGATCCTAGACCCTGCCCCTTCCTGCGGTCAAAGTTTAAGTGGTCTTCCAGCATCCCAGTACTGCCCCCTGTAATCTCATCTCTATAGAGAAGGCCCATTGTCGAAATGGGATATTTTGGCAGATGTTTGAACATTCAGAGATTTGGCCAAAGTTAGCGCGCACCCAGACCTGAGCAAAGACAAACACTTGCCATCACCAGACACAGGAGGAGAGAGGGTGTGTGCCTTGGGCCAGAGGAGGGTTCACCCTCCACACCAACCAGACCAACCAGCTGGAGCAAGTGGTCTAGGTGACTTTTCCCAGATATACAGTGGTCTGGCCAGGCAAGTTGAAGACTAACATTTTACCTGTACTTAAGTATCTGTTTAATCGCCCTCGAAGTTCCAAAAGCAAAGACACTTTTCAAGAGAGACAGGGTCTGACTCTATTGCCCAGGCTGGAGTGCAGTGACCCAGTCAATCACAGCTCACTGTAACCTTGAACTCCTGGGCTCAAGCGATCCTCCCACCTCAGCCTCCTGAGTAGCTGGGACTACACGCACACACCTCCATGCCTAATTTTTCCTCTTACTTTTTCAGAGGCAGGGTCTTACTATGTTGCCCAGGCTGGAGTGCAGTGGTGTGACCATAGCTCACTGCAGCTTCAAACTCCTGGCTCAAGCAATCCTGTCTTGCCCGTCTCCAGAGTAGCTGAAACTACAGGTGTAAGCCACCACACCCAGCTAATTTATTTTTTATTTTTGTAGAGATGAGATATTGTTATCTTGGCCAGGCTGGTCTGAACTCCTGGCCTCAACCAATCCTCCCACTTAAGCCTCCTAATGTGTTGGGATTATAGTCGTGAGCCACTGAGCCCAGCCTTTCTCTTTTGTAAGATATGTCCCCCTCCCCACCCTTCCCATGTTCTTAAGCCCACAAAAGCAAGTTTGACAAGAAGGAACTCAGCACAAGCTCACCCTGACTCTCCCACTAACCTCTCCTCTCAGATAGGCTTAAGTGGTAGTCACACGAACCCAACCCCCGGAAAAGGCTGTGACTCTTGGCCCCCCACCTCCACCCCACGCCCCTCCCAAGCGGTAGGCATGTCTCACTGAAGAGGCAGGACCCACACAACTCACCCCCACACCCCAACAGCAAGGATTTGCTCTTCTTCCACTGTCTCCTCCCCAGATACCAAGCCAGCAAGCAGGCACACCAGCCTCAGGTAGTCCTTCTTTGACCTCATTGTCCCATGAGCCCTGGGATGAACATTGTCACCCGGGAAGAACTACCATGTACCACCCCCGACCATGCACCTGGTGTTTCACACAGACATTCTTGTTCAGTCCTTATAATGCCCTGAGAAGAAGGTACGTATTATCACAGACAGGGAAACTGAGTCTTGGGAAGACGTCCCTGGCCCGACCCAGCTAGTCTACAGGAGAGCCAGGTTTCTGATGCCAAAGCCCACACCCTTTCCCTGTCTTAAGCAGAGAAGCATTTTCTGTTTTCAACCAGCCTGCTGGAAAGCCAGGTGCTACTAGCTAGTAAGCAGCAATGCAATCTAATTCTTTTCGGGGGGGTGGGAGACATGGGGGAAAAAGGGGGTTTGTTTTACAATGGACGAGGAGGGAAAAGAGAGTTATTTCTTAAATGTTTGCCTGGGAGACCAGAATTTAAGCCTCAGTCACCAAGAAGGAAAACCCAGTGTTTTCACTTGAACCCCACATCCCCCAGGGCAGAAATCCAGTGAGAGGAAGCGAGTTTCATGAGAATGAACCACAAAGTCTTCACAGGCCGATCCAAATTTCCCAGCTGCAATCTCCGAATCCCTCACCCAGCCCTCCCACCCTCCAAACCACAGCCCCAGGCTCCACCCCATGCCCTCCTCGGCTCCTCCTCCTCAGGATCTTAGAAGAATGCCAAGGGGTGTCTGGTGTATTCAGTCCAGTCACCCACTTGACAGAGAAGGGGGCTCTCAGGCTGCAGTGACAAGCTCAGAGGAAAATCAGGCAGCGGGGCTTTCCACATGGCACCTCCCTGCTCAGTTCTCCTGGGCAGCAAATGCAAGGGATCTGGCTATGAGGTGATTTCAAAATTCCTCAGACCGTGCCAAAGGGAGGAGGGAGGAAGCACCCACAGTGGGTAAGATGTCACCTGCTCTGGGTCCTGTAAGCCCTGCCCCCTGCCCAGAGCCAGTGAGGCCTGCTGAAGGCTCTTGAGCATTGAAAAGATTATGGTCTATCCCTACCTCCAGTCCCAAATTCTAAAGAAAAACACCACTGAGCCATGAAAAAGTCTAAATCCCAAGAAATTCTGATTTCCGCCCCCCCACAATGATTACTCTGCAGCATTTTTTGGAATATCAAATTCTTTTCTCGTCCCCCTCACCCCCCTTCCATTTTGTCCCCTGCTTGACTGGTCCTACTAGAGGATGTTTAGCTTGCCCATGGCATGAGTGAGGGAGCGAGCCTTGAGCAGCTGTGGCAATTCAAATGTCTTCCCTGGGACCTTTTCTGAAACATGCTCAGTGTCAGGACCGGACGAGTCTTTGGGCCTTTAGGAGTGATGCACTGCTGAGCAGATGTGCAAGGCAGCCACATCTGCTACCCAGGGTTCCTTTAAGGACTCGGTGCCAGCGAATCCAGGCCCAGCCACCTCCTGTTCTACAGCCCCAGCTTGCCAGCTTCCAACCTGGGAGGCTGTACCCGGAAGGCCGGGGGCCCTGCTCCTGTGGTACCGAGGCAAGCTGGGAGCTTCTGGGACGGTCTCTTCCCCTCTAAGTCGCGACTCCAACCATACAATGAGGACTTATAATACCATTAATCTGCTCTCAGAGCTGGGGCAAAAATCAGAGCAGGCGGCGAGGGACTGTGCCCATCTTACTAACGGACACCCCAGCATCTGCCTGGCCCAGCCCCTAGCACATAGTTGTCAGACCACAGAAACTGAGAAGACTGAGACTCAGATAGGAGATGGGAATCCCAGACAGTATCCCCATCTCGTGATTACAATGCTCCTATTCCCAGTGGATTAAGTAACTTGCCCGAGGCCCCATGCTCCCAAGCGACGCAGTTAGTCCTTGAACCTACCAGACCCACAAGCCCGAGTCTCAATCACTCTGCACCAATTTCAACCAACATGTATGTACATACAGATTCAAAATAAAGAGCCGGGTTGTATGAAAAGAGAGAAGGTTAGCACTCCCCTTGACAAGGATGGAAGAGGCCCTTGGGTCTGACAACGCACATACAGTTAAGGCACTGCCACCTACATCATGGCATCTAAACATCTTTTTTTTAAAATTTAAAATAATAATTTAAGACAGGGCGTGGTATTTCACGTCTGTAATCACAGTACTTTGGGAGGTCAAGGTGAGGGGATCACTTGAGGCCAAGAGTTCAAGACCAGCCTGGCAACATGGTAAAACCCCGTCTCTACTAAAAATGCAAAAAATTAGCAGGGCATGGTGGTACATGCCTGTAATCCCACTGAGGCAGGAGAATCACTTGAACCCAGGAGGCAGAGGTTTCAGTGAGCAGAGACCATACCACTGCACTCCACCTGGATAACAGACTGAGAATCTGTCTCAAAAAAAAAAAAAAAAAGAAAAGAAAAGAAAAGAAAAGGAAAGAAAGGAAAAGAAAAGAAAAGAAAAGAAAAATAAACAGGCCGAGCGTGGTGGCTCACACCTATAACCCCAGCACTTTGGGAGGCTGAGGCGGGCAGATCATTTGAGTTCAGGAGTTCGAGACCAGCCTGACCAACATGGCGAAACTCCATCTCTACTAAAAATACAAATATTAGCCGGGTGTGGTGGTGGGTGCCTGTAATCACAGCTACTCGGGAGGCTGAGGCAGGAGAATTGCTTGAACCTGGGAGGCGGAGACTGCAGTGAGCTGAGATTGTGTCACTGCACTCCAACCTGGGCAATAGAGTAAGACTACGTCGAGAAAAAGAACGGACGGAAGGAAGGAAGGAAGGAAGGAAGGAAGGAAGGAAGGGAGGGAGGGAGGGAAGGAGAAAAGAAAGAAAATAATAATTTGAAAAATTTTATTTAAAAAAAAGAGCCAGGGGACGAAGACTACCAGTCGGAGATCTACTAGTTTGTGCCAGACACCCTGACATACATCTTTCGTAAGCTTCGCCACACACTTACTGGGTAGGTATCATAACCCTCATCTCACAGGGAAAGAAACTGGGGCACAGAGAAGTCACTGGGCCAAAGCCATGTAGCTGGTGAGCCGCAGTTGGAACCCAAATACATCTGGACGCAAAATGTGCCTCCATGGCCTTCAGACTGGTCTGCTTCGAGAAAAAAGCCCTTCACGGAAACCAAAATGATCCCTTGCTTCTGAGACAACTCTCTTTCAGGGACTTGTCACAGATTAGGAGCGCTGTTCTTTTGTGTAAAAAGAACTGAGACTGGCCAAATATTTACCAGCCCGCGCAGAGGGCTGTAGACTGGCCCAGCAGCAGAATTAACTCCTCCTGCAGTATCAAGGGCCAAGCTGTTGCTAGACAAAGTGGAGGAGAGAATCCTCACCATTCAGACAGCTCAGCTTTGGGCAAAGACGGACCAAAGGAAACCCAGGGAAGCAGCCAGGGGCTCGGCAGGGATGGCCACCAACAAAACCCTGGAGGTATTTCTTCTAAGGTTCAGAATTTCCAGAGTTGCTAGGAGTGCAGATGAGAGGACTGGCTTCTCCCAGTACCTCCTTTGTCATTCCAATCCTGCTGGACAAAAACTGATCTTTAATCTTTCATAGGTTGGGATTTTTCTTTTTCTTTAAAAAAAAAAAAAAAGCTAACAAGGCAAGGTTAACTATTCACCAGGCTGCAATTTACCTAAGAGTTGAGGGAATGCAAGTTTCTTCCCAATAGGCAGGACCAGGAATCCAGCTGGATTTTTAGGAGTCTCCCATCGGTCTCCCTGGGGGTCTAGCTAAAACCCTCCCTATCCTACCAGCTTTCTACTTTGCATTTAGCTGCTTCCTGAAGAAGGCTCCAGGGTAAATCAGTCTATGTTCAAGCTACTTCCCCTTGAAACCCTGAGGTACCCATCTTTGAAGGATAGACTGGGAATGGGGATAGGAGCCAGGAAGGAGGCCTCTGCTCCAGGAAACTATGAATTCGAGAGAGCAAAATCAAAAAGCTCTCCACTACAACACAATTCCTCAATACAACGGCCTACACGGAAGCATAAATCAGTTGCAGGAGGCCAGGCTAGCCCAGCCCACTGCATAGCTGATTCAATCACATTTTGCAAAGGAAAAAAACCCAAGAAGGAAAAACCTAATCACTCATTTCCCCCAAAGAAACGAAGCACCAAGTCATTTCCTAAAAATCTCTAAAGCCCTGGCCAGACCCAGAAAGAATGGGGCACAGCCTGAGGGAAACTGCCAGGGGCGCCACAGTGCTTCTCAGGTCTCATTCCCAGCCCTGAGAGTCCACCTTCTCCAGCCTGTCCCCTCCAGGGTGGGTGCAGGGCAGCCAGCCTGGCCTGCTTTTCGGCATCTCATTGCTCCAGCCCACTTCTGGGATGTTTTATGACCACGCAATATTCTGGAGATTTCCACTTCATTTACTTTTAGACACTGATCCCCAAGGCTGGGAGAGGCATTGGTTCAAAGGGAGAACTTTGTTTTCCCAAGCTGATTCAGCGCTCCAAGAGCATTTTTCTTAATTAGGGGCGAGGTCTCCAGTTGAAGCTCCCACCAGTTCCACTCCTAGAAAATTTTGTCTCCAAAATAAGAATTTGTCAAGATGCTCAGAAATCTACCCCATGGCCAAAGAAACACTTTTCTCTCACAATTCTGACATCTGCACCTTCTACTGGCTAAGCCTCCAGGACAAAGCTAACATGGACAAAAGTCAGGCCAACTGCAGGACTGGGTATGCCTCTTCCTGGGCTCCCAGGCCCAAACCTGCCTCCGTGACCCCAAAGCACACCTGACTGCCCACCACACACCTGGTTCCCGTGTTGGCTCCCACGTGCCCCCAAAACAGGGACAGCAGCATGGGCAGGACGCCTGCAAAGGACTACTCTACACGTGGCCTGCAGAGGCAGGAGCCTGTGGGAAAATGCCTCTTGGAAAGGTTTTTTTTTTTTTTTTTTTTTTTTTGCACGACCTGGCAAGGGGTGGGCCAACCTGGCCGTGACGGTTCCTCCCTCTCACCCTCCCTCCTCCCAGCTCCTAAAAACCTCTCCTGTTTTCCAAAGCCAAGTAAGACAGGGACCAGACGTTCCCTATTTTGTCAACCAGTTCTTCACACAGTTCAAGTCACCTCACTGCATGTCCCCATATGTTTTTCCACGGCCCCCACGGCCAAGAACCAAAAAACACAACACAAACAAAAGGACAAATAACCAAAGTTCCAACACCAGGCAAACCCGAGGTTTCAGGGGTTGGTGGGTTTTTTCTTTTCCGGGAGTAGAAGCAAAGCACTACTATAGACTTCCTATAGATAAGAGACTTTAAGGGAGACTTTAAGGAATTCCAGCATAAAACTTTAAGAGGACTGGCGTGGGTCCACATTATGTTGCATCTGTCAGGGAACAAAAAACTGGCCATTGGTAACACATCCACAAAAATCCATCTTTAAAGAAATGGTGTTTGGGAGAGGGACAGGGGCTTCCAGCACCACCGGGCCAAACCTCGGCTTCCCACCTCCCCACGGGCAATTCTAGAAGTCAGGCCCGGTTCTACCCACCCCCAAGCTCAAGGTTGCCGCCCTGGAAAGCGCAACAGGGCAGACCTCGGTAAGTGGCAGGGCTTGGCCCATGGGTAAGCTGGGTCCCGTCTGTCCACTCAACCCAGGTCGCCGGGGCGGGGCCCACGTCTGCCCAGAGGGTACGGACCCGCAAGCAGTGACCGACTCACACTTCCGAGAGCGTAGCTATTTCTCCAGCGAAGTGCGGGGATTTCCCGAATCCCCGCACGCAGCCGGTGGCGAGCGCACCTCGCCACTCCTTCTCCAGCGTGGACCTGAGAGGCAGCCCGGCCCGGAGCGCAAGGCGAGCCCGGGAGGAAGCTGGCCTGGGGCGAGGACCGTGGAGAAGACGCTGGTCCCGGGGGCCGAGGACTGGGACTTTGTAGGCCAGTTGATCCGACACCCTCATCTCGCCCGCAAAGACCCAGCCCTCAGCTCCCATCCGTATCGGAGTTCGGGGTGCGGCGCGTCCCCGACGGGCTTCCCGGGTCTGGGTCCGGCCGCCGGCTCTGTGCACCGCGCGCCGCTCAGCCGAAGCTCCGGGTGTCCCTCAGGCGGCATCCCCCGGGAAAGTCCACCGCCCCGTCCGACCTCGGGTCGCGGCTCCAAACCCAGCCCTCGAAGGGTTACACGACGCTTGGCGCGCTCGGCGGCCTCCGGACCTCCCTCGGGCCGCCTCGGTGCAGGCCGAGGGACAGCGCTGGGGGAGGGGGAGGTGCGGGGACCAAAGCCTCCCCATCACAGCCCCATTCCCGAGTGGGGCGCAAGAGTTAGGCGCCGAGAAACTTCGCCACGCTCCCACGCCGCGCCCGCAAGGCCCAGCTCCGCTCCGCCTCGGTTACCTGCGCTCAGCTCGGCGGGCGAGGGGCGAGAGGCGAGGGGCGCGGGGCGCGGGGCGGGGGCCGGTGCCAACCTCTCGCCGCAGGCCGCGCCCTCCCGCACGGCCGAGCCCGCGCCGCCGCCTGGACCCGTAGCCCCCAGCCAGGGCCCGCGCCCCGACGTTCCGGGAGCCCTTCGCGCTCCTGGCCGGGGGCCGTGGCCTCGCTCGACCTGCCCAGGACCTAGGGGCCGCCGCTGCCCCCTCCGCTAGGAGAGCGAGCCAGGCGAAGCCGGGAGAGGAGCGGGATGACGAGACCCCTCGAAAGTTGGGGGGGTCCGCTTGCTCGCCGCGGCCCGACCTGGCTCCACGTGCTGGTGACACATCAGGAAAGCTGCGCGCCCCGCGGCTCCCGGCGAGCGGACGCGGCCAGCGCCCGCCCGCACCGCCTCCCGGAGCCGAGCGGACGGCGCCCCGCCCCGGCCCGCCCTCCGCCCGCCCCTAGGCGGCACCGCCCCCGGCCGCGACGCCCGCTCCAGCCTGCGGCACTGGCGGGAGAGACCCTGACGGCGGTAGGGGGCGGCCCGGGCTTCCCGGTCCCGGGTGGCCCGCCCTGCCCCGGGTATGGGGTCCCGACGCCGGCGGCCCGACTCGACAGTCTCGAGTGCCTTCCTCCCAGTCACGCAGTCCTTCCCGCCTCCGAGCCCAGTAATTTTCCCTTTTCCTCCTTTGACCCGTCCGAGCAGCTGCCAGCGCTTCCTCCCGCCGAGACCGGCGCGGAGAGCCCCCTGCCGGCCGCTCCACTCCTGGGCCGCGCCCCGCGCCCGGTGGAGCGCGCCTGCCGCCGGCCTCAACTTCCCCATCTGGAACCTGGAGCCCCCGGGCACTTCTGGCAGGGCTTATGGTGGCAAAGATCATATATTAAAGCGCCAAACATAGTACCCGGCAGCATGCTTTGTTGAGATGTTAAAATTTCGTGCTTTCAAGTCCCAGTTCCAGCGGCCTGCAGACAACCTCTCTTCCTGGCTGTGCTGTTTGAAAAGCTGAGTTCCTTTAGGGGGACTGTGGAAAAGGAGTGGGACAGAAAAGCCTCGAGGCTGAGGGAGAGCTGTCGCAAGATTAGCGAGGGGTGGGAGTTCAGTGGAATCCCCTTGGTGGAGACCTGCTGCCCCACTCTCTCCGGAGACGCCAGGATGTGGGAGAGTAACTGCGTGTCTCCTCTAGGACCTGGACCAGGCCTCTACCAAGATCCCCAGCCTCAAGATGGCCAGGATTCCAGGGACCGTGAGTGATGGGGGAGCCCAAATAACCACTGAGGTTGAGTTTCCCAACCTCTTCAGGTCGAGATTTGGAACCATTTAAAGAAAATAACGTGACATATCTGTATCCCGACATAGATATTAGCTATGTACCTGCCTTCTCTTTCCTGGCCTCACCAGCCCTGCCTTCAAACCTCACTGTGAGACTGGGCACGGCGGCGCACACCTGTAATCCCAGCCCTTTAGGAGGCAAGGTAGGAGGATTGCTTGAGCCCAGGAGTCTGAGACCAGCCTGGGAACATAGTGAGACTCTGTCTCTACACAAAGTTAAAAAAAAAAAAAAAAAAAAGTAGCTGGGCGTGGTGGCAACACGCCTGAGGTGGGAAGATCACTGAAGCCCAGGAGTTCGAGTCTACAGTGAGTTATGGTAGCACCACTGCACTCCAGCCTGCATGACAGAGCGAGACCCTGTCTCTAAACCTCACTTTGGTAAGGGTTGAGGGGTATATCTGCTCCCCCTGTCCCCACATCGGGATCCCTGGGTGGGACATGTCCAGAAGCTGGTGCTCCCGGGAGTGCGCATCTGGGGGAGGGATGGCGGCGGAGCGCCAGCAGAGACACCCGGTGCTGGGGCATGGAGAGCGCTGGCCCCAGGCCTCTGTAATCGCCATTTTGTGGGAGCGCGGGATTAGAAGGGAAGAAAGAAGATGCCCTGACATTGCTGGAGATGCAGCCAGTGCTGGAGGGGGTCTGGAGTTAGTGCTCTGCTTTCTCTTCCCCTTTTATTGCTCGCTCCAAATCTGACAAACCCTTAGGATCTCTAAGACTCAGGAGCCGGGAGGAGCCGGTGTCCTGGGGGGATGAAAGGGCAGGGTTGTAATGGGTTTACCCCGGTGCTGATCCCAGAGAAGCTCGAAGAAGATTAAGATTTGCTCCCTGGGCCTGAAATCTCCCTGCTACCCCCTGAACACATCAAAGGACACGGCCATGGGGGGTGCCTAATCCCATCAATGGAATCAAAGCTGGACAAGAAAGGAAATTCTTCCATCTTGGGGCAGCAGCAGGACGCAGCTCGCTACAGAAAGGCAGATACCAGGGCCTGGCCTTTTCCACTGGCGGGAACATCCCAAGAAAGATCCAGTCCACAGGCAGATAGGGACTGCTCTTTTCTTCTTGAGGTGGCCACTGTGGGAAGGTCAACCACAAGAACTTGGGACACCCAGCAGCAGGACTGGGCCTGCCTCCGGGGGCAGAGAAGGACCCCGGGGGCAGAGGACAGGGGGCTCACCCAACATTCCAACATCACACAGCTTTTCTGGCTCCCAGCTTGACTTCTGGAAAGGGCTTTTGCATGTGACACTCCTTGCGTCAGCGTTTCCCAAAAGGTGGTGCTCATATGAGAGATGGTTTTAGATGGGAAAAAATGTAATATGTAGTATTAAATGTAAATTTTCTGAATATTGCTATTACAATGAGGCTAAAATGGTTAAAGTGAGCCAACTCAAAGACAATAATTTAGTAAATAATGTTATAGGTAGTATTCTGATATGGCAGCAATAGTGGCAGTTGTATGCAAATTACTATTACTAAAGTTAGAAAAATAGACCGGGCGCAATGGCTCAGGCTTGTAAGCCACAAGCACTTTGGGAGACCGAGACAGGCAGATTGCTTGAGCTCCAGAGTTGAAGACCAGTCTAGGCAACTGACGAAACTCTGTCTCTAAAAAAAAAAACAAAAAAAAAAAACAAAAATTAGCTAAGGGTGGTGCCGTGCACCTGTAGTCTCAGCTTCTTGGGAAGCTGAGGTGGGAGGATCGCTTGAGCTCAGGAGGTTGAGGCTACAGTGAGCTGTGATCATGCCACTGCACCCTAGCTTCAGCAACAGAGTGAGACCCCATCTCAAAAGAAAAGGAAAATAAAAGAAACACACTCCTTTCAATCATCTTTAGAGAAATGTTGCTTTAGAACTAGCTTTCAAACTCAGTCATGCCCATGATAGGAAATATCTGTGTGTGTGTGTATGTATATATGTGTATGTATCTAGGTACATATGTAAAACAAATGTTTTATGAAACAATTCTTATGCACTCAAATATATATTCTGCGTTACCATTTCATTTTTAAAATGCTGTTTACAACCTGTTAAATTGATTTCACTTAACAGGGTTACCTCCTGCTCTTTCAGAACTACTGCCTTCAAGAACATATACCATGATGATGATATTAACATCTCTCAGTTATTTTTATTCATTCATTTATTTGAGACAGTCTCACTGTGTTGCCCAGACTGGAGTGCAGTGGTGCAATCTCGGCTCACTGTAACCTCTGCCTCCCAGTTTCAAGCAATTCTCCTGCCTCAGGCTCCCTAGTAGCTGGGATTACAGGCACCCACCACCGTGCCCGGCTAATTTTTGTATTTTTGGTAGATATAGGGTTTCACCATGTTAGTGAAACCTGACCTCAGGTGATCCGCCCGCCTTGGTCTCCCTAAGTGCTGGGATTACAGGTATGAGCCACCGCACCCAGCCCAGAAAGAGATCTGAAAGAAGACATAGGCATCCTGGGACCAGAGGGAGAATGGGGCAGGTGATAACCTGAAGTACTTTGTCGATGACTATGGAATTTGTGAGGTTGATTTTCTCAGCATATTCTGCTTAGATGGCAATGCACCTGGGTTTGGTTTCTCTCGGCCCAAATGGTCTGGACAAGGGAGAGCCCTAGAACCCAGGGGAAAGGCAAGCAGGAAGGGAAATCTTTACTGCAGAAAAAGCACTCTGGCATTACCAGGCTTGTCACTGCTTATGGCCTGTTTCCATTCCTCACCTTCTCTGCAACCTTCAAAGAGTTATTTCCTGCCTCTGAAGTTCAGTCTCCTCGTCGACAAAATTGGGACGTGATTTTCATCTCTCTGATTTCTCCCAGCTTGATTGTTCCATTACTGGAGGAAGAGAAGTTGAGTTTTCTTTTTCTGACCTTCATTCATTCAGCCAACAAATGAAGAGCCTCTTTATCTACCAAGGGAAGGGAAGATAGGATGCTTGCCCTCAAGCAGCAGCAGAGGGGTAAATTCCCCAGAAAGGAATCCATTCTTTCCAGGTGTTGTCATATTTCAGCAATGCCATGGCTGTGCTTTCAGCTGAATTCAGTTTTCCTGGATGATGGGGTCTGGGGAGGAGGCAGGTGATCTGAGGCTCCTGGGAAGTGAGGTCACACAATGATCCCTACTGGCCCCAGGTCCCAGCCCTCTTACTCAGGGTTCTCTGAAATGCTTTCAGTAGCCAAAGCACATGTCTGGAAAATATTAGAGCCCTTGATCCAGAAGTTAAGTCTTTGGCCTATGAGCTTTATCTTTGCACTCACCTTCTGTGACTGAACTGATTCTTGTCTTTAAGTTCCCACTGTGTGTGTGATGGCCACTGTGCCATGTCACCCCTTCAAGAAAGGATTTGTCCCAGCTGCTTGGAGTGCTATCAACAGACTGCCTTCTGCCATAGAGCCGCCTAGTCTAAGGTTTCTGGACAGCCCACATCCAGTGAGTGGTGGGGGAAGGGGGCTCTCCCTCATTTCACACCTGCTTCCCACCCTTCCCCAGGTGGAATAAGCATTCTGCACATTAAACTCTGTCTAGGGGTCTGCCTTCTGGGGAATCCAATCTTTAACAGTGTATATCTCTGTCCCTCTCTTGCTCCTAAAACCTTAATATTGTAATCAAGTATAATGATTTTGGTCATCATCTGCTGTTCCTATTGATCAGGTATGAGTGTTTGACAAGTGAGGTGCCAGTTTGGCCTACAGGCTGGCAAAGAGATAGACCATCTCCTGGGTGCATGTCAAGTTAATAATGAAGATGACTTTTCCAAGAAGATTTGAGCTTGTGCATTTGAGCATAATCTCTATGATAAAGGCAGAGCTTTCTGGGTGACCCAGAACAAATCACTTCCCTTCTTTTTGCCTGTTTCTGCAGTGTGAAATGAGAGGGTTGGCTGGTTTCATTCCTGTCAGTGTATGATTCCAAATTGGTAACTTCTGTCCCCAAGTTTGGGGTTAGACCCTTAGGGTTTGCTAATAAAACCATCTACAGGGAGTGAGAATTTGTTTAATTCAAAAATCAATTTTACCTGCAAGTTAGAGGGGCCACAGGGGAAAGAAAAGAACCCCTGCTGAGATGCAACCTAGATCATGATATTTGAGTGTCAAAGATGACTGAATGAGGGCAGAGATACCCAAGAGCTGGTTGTGCTCTGTTGAGTTCCTATTCATCCTACAGAGCCCAGCCACAATGTCACCTCCTCAGGGAAGTCTTCCCTAGCCCTTCAGGCTGGGACCTTCCTTGTGCCAGGGCTCTGTCTCTGTTCCAGCTGCTGGAAACACAGACATGAGTGAGACACCATGCAAGTCCTAAGGGGCTTCCCAGTATGGTGCCAGACACACAGAGGGGTCCCAGACAAGAAAATGAGTGACTCCTTACCTGGGAGAATCAGAGCCTTCTCATAATACCACAGTCTTGCCACAGGCATCCAACCTGACTCCGATCCAGCATCTGCCTCTAGCTGCCAATTTGCAGGAAGTACTGAGGACTGAGGAGCTTACTGGGTTGCACCAAGAGTTTGCAGTAAGCAAAATCTAGACTGTGGGAAACCCTCCAGGTCCAGTGGCCCAGGATCCTCAACAGACACACTGCAAGGAAATAAAAGGGAAGGAAAGGATACCGCCTGGTTGAAAAAAAGCTTCTATCCATTTTTTTAAATGAGCAGTTAAACTATGGCGTATAAAGATGCTGCAATGCTCAATTAGGTAATAAACTAAAATGCAAGGAAGTGATTAGAGGGTTAAGGATACTTACGGCCCTGGGGGCGGAGGGGTTGTCATGATTGGGAAGGGCACATAAAAAGGGTTTCTGGGATATCTGGCAAAAATATCTGACTTGGATGGTGTTCTCCTTATAATTCATTAAGGCATTCACTTGATTTGTGTGGTTTTCAAATTTGTGTTGTATTGTATAGTAAAAGATTTAAAAACATATTTCTTGGGCCAGGCGCAGTGGCTCACGCCTATAATCCCGGCACTTTGGGAGGCCGAGATGGGCAGATCACGAGGTCAGGAGTTCGAAACCAGCCTGGCCAACATGGTGACACCCCATCTCTACTACACATACAAAAATTAGCCAGGCGTGGTGGCACGTGCCTATAATCAATCCCAGCTACTCGGGAGGCTGAGGCAGAAGAATTGCTTGAACCTGGGAGGCAGAGGTTGCAGTGAGCCAAGATCACGCCACTGCACTCCAGCCTGGGTGACAAGAGTGAAACTCCATCTCAAAACAAAACAAAACAAAACACACAAAAAAAGCATATTTCTCCAGGCTGGTAACGAGCTAAAACTCATAGAATGAGGCATAATATGTAGAATTGCCAAATTCTGGTCTGTGTTTTAAAAAATATCCTGGAGGTTTTAGCTGCCCACAAATGACTATGTCTGCCTGCGTGGCTCTCAAAATGCAGTACCAGAGGCCCTGTGTTTTGCCCTGGACACTAAGGAGGAGCAAAAGGGAGGACTCTACCAGGGGTAACCAGCATGGGCGGAGCCTTTGCAGCTCCAGCGCTTCCCATCAGGAAGGACTGCTTATAACTCTCTGGATGGAGGAGCCCTGGTCACATAGATCTCCATCAGGAGGTCGCAATGGTCAAGCCCCATTGCAGAAGGGGCTACTATGATGGGTGGGGTGGCCTGTGATCCCCTTGCTTCCGCAAAGTCCAGGCTCTGAGGTAGAAACCTAAAATTTCAGGACACGAGGCATTTAGGACATAGCTCTTTCAACTGTAGAATTTACAACTAAGGAAGCTGAAGTCTAGGGAGTATCAGCGATTTAATGGAAGTCATGCAATAAACTCAACATATGTGTCCATTTCTGCCCCTGCCTTCACTTATGTCCTCATTCTTTAAGCCAATGACCTACCCCTGGCTCCATGGGGGTACATGTATATAACTGCGGGCCTTCAAGATAATTACAAGATTTCTGTTCCCCAAGCTCACCCTGGTGCTTGTATCTGACTTGTCTTCACTTCAGTTCCTCTCACCAACCTTGACCTGGATTCCATACTTGACCCCTGCCTCTGGTCCTTCACCTTTGGAAGCCCATGTTTCCCCAGTATCTTTACACTGACCTCTTCTGTACCTTGTACTTTTTTTTCTTTTTTGTTTTTTTTGAGACAGTTTCTCATTGTCTCTCAGGCTGGAGTGCAGTTGCACCATCTCAGCTTACTGCAAGCTTGACCCTCCATGCTCAAGCGATTCTCCCACCTCAGCCTCCTGAGCAGCTGCGACTACAGGCATGTACCACCATGCCCAGCTAAATTTTTTGTATTTTAAATAGAGACAGGGTTTCGCCATGTTGGCCAGGCTGGTCTCAAACTCCTGACCTCAAGTGATCTGCCTGCCTCAGCCTCCCAAAAGTGCTGGGATTACAGGCATGAACCACCGCGGCTGGCACATTTTGTATTTTTTTTGTAGAGATGGGGTTTTGCTGTGTTGCCCAAGCTGGTCTCAAACACCTGACCTCAAGTGATCCATCCGCCTTGGCCTCCCAAAGTGCTGGGATTACAGGCGTGAGCCACCGCGCCCAGCCCCTTGCACTTCTCTTATATTGACTTTGGCTTGGCTCATCCCCCTGCCCTCCGCTGGGGTGGAATTCTCTGCTGCAGCTCCTTCAGATAACCCAATGTTCAGTCCTGAAGCTCCTTCTCACCAGGAATTTGAAGGGACAGGATTCAAGGCAATATCCAGTAGAGCAGGACTTTCCACCTTCCTATTCCCATCCCTGAATATCTGGACTCTGTCTAAGCTAAGGCGCTTGTCAGGAAAGGCCTCAACTTGTATTTAATAACACTTTCATGATGACACTGACACCCTAGCTCGGCATTACCTTCAAAAGTCAAGAGTGTCTCTTCCATTTATTGGGATCTTAGAGAAAAGGTCAATATTTCTCTGCTGCCTGGGCTCTATACCTTCTCTTCTGATAACCTGAGACTCTGCTCACATTCAGTCCACCTAAAGCTCCTCATGGTCATCTGTGTAACAGGCCTCAGGGAAAGTAATGTGGTTTTTGAGGGCTACATTAACAGATGTATGGGGTATAGAGTGAAGGAGGTGAAGTTTCATTCATAAGACTCTATCTGTAGTAGTATGTTTGGTACCGAGTGTTACAATTGAAGAGGAGGACAGACAGAGGAGTGTATCAAAAAGAAGGTCCAGGAATGGGAGGAGGTGCTCAATGTCATGTTATTAATATGTTAAATCGGACTGTTTATCCTAGAGATGATGTGGGGAGTGCCATAACTGGCTGGGGGCAGATTCAAAGGGTCAGTTCACCAGGAATGGGAGAGAAGCGCCCACCAGTTGAGCAATATGGTTTGCTTTGTAGACAGGAAGGCAGGCAGTGCGCATGGCCTGCATAACTCACCTTCCAAGGAACAATCCAGAAACGACTGTTCCGGAAACTCAAGCACCCTCTCTGAAAAGTTGCGCCGCCATAACACACGCAAATCGGGCGTGACCCGAGTCCCCGCAGGCCACCTGGACCTCAGTGTCCCCATCGGCGAATCAGTGAAGACGATTCCGGCTCTGAGGAATGCGGCTGGCGGAAAGGAGACGCGGGGACCGGTGGGGAGGCGAATTGCGGCGTGGCGGGGTTCGAGCTCATCTGTAAGGTGGACCCTGCAGTCTCCAGGCCCAGGTGCACAGGCCCCAGTCGACTGCGGAGCCCCGGGGCAGGAGAGGAGCAGGAGGGCGCCTGAACAGAATCCGAAAATGGAAAAAATGCCACGTAGAAGGGACGGCGTAAGTGGAGAAAACTGACTTCCCACAGCCAAACCCCAACCTCGGGTTTACAGGCACGGACGGGGTTCGAACCCGCGATCTTCGGTTTACGAGACCGACGCCTTACCACTTGGCCACCGCGCCTGACAGCCCAGGAAGCGGTAGAAGCTCTCAGTGGAGGGGAGGTGGTACCGGCTGGGAGCGGCAGCCTCGTCCCCGCCCCCGGCCCCGCCCCGCCCCGCCCCGCCCCGCCCCTCCCCCGCAAGCCCGAGCCCCACTCTGCGAGCACCGCTCCCGCGCGGCCAGTAGTAAGTCTCGCGCCTGCCGCCTGCCGGACCCGAACCGGCGTCTTGAGAGAGCCCGGCCCTCCTCCTTCCTCTCTCGCCCCGGCGCCCGCCGTGAGCGCCGCCCCGAGGCCCAGCCCGCGTCTAAAGCAGGCGGCGGGGTCGAAAGCGACGGCACAGAGCCGTGCCTGAGTGGGAGAGAAGCCTTGGTGGAGGCGGAAGCGGAAGCGGAGACGGTGGCCGCGGAGCGGGCCGGGCCGGGCAGTGTGTGACCCTGGCCGGGTCATTTCTGTCGTACCGGACAGCGTCCGTGGGCGGCCGGGGCCGGGTCGGTAGGGACCAGGGCCCAAGAAGAAGGGCGGCGCGGCCGGGGGCGGGGACTGGGACGAGGCCAGCGCTCCGAGGAAGACGCGGGGAGCCCGGGGCATGGAATCAGGCTTGGGGCGCCGGGAGGTGACCTTCCTTCGCTGGCCCTGCACGAAGCACGACCTTCCCCGGGTTCAAGTCGTTCCCCTTGCAGCCCCTGGCAAGGTGGACTCTGAGCATCTGTGTAGCCTGGATGACCTTGCCCCGGAGGAGCCGAGGTGGGCACGCCAGGAGAGGCCCCCAGGGATGTCATGGCGACCCGATTCGTGGAATCATATAGTCTCTCCTACCGCGGAACAGTTCACGATGAAAAGGAACCATTCGTATTCAAAGGACTGATTGTCAGCATAGGCAGAGCCCAGAAACACACGTGAAAATTTACTGGAAAAGCAGGGAGCCTGGGACTGGGGATGGGGGACAAAGGGGACTTTAATTGGCATTGTTTTGTTTCTGTTCTATGGAAGAGGCAGAGGTGAGGGACTGGGAACATGAGTGCCTATTAGGATGCTGTATACTTTTTTGGTAAACCTTTTATTTTCTTTAAATAAAGGGGGGAATTAGGTCCCCCCTGTTCTTGTTTGGCCTGTGACTACAGCATCTGTTCCAGGAGAGAGGCGAGTGTGCATGGGTGGGGGAAGAGAATCCCTTCTCCCAGGCAGGGCTCATGCTCACTGGGGACAGCCACCCTGCCACTACCACTGCCAAATTAAGCCTTATTTGTGTGTAGAATTTTTTGTTTTTGTTTTTGTTGAGATAGAGTCTCGCTCTGCCCAAGCTGGAGTGCAAATGCAATGGCACAATCTCGGCTCCCTCCAACCTCCGCCTCCCAGGTACAAGCAATTTGCCTACCTCAGCTTCCCAGGTAGCTGGGATTACAGGCGCCTGCCACCGCTCCCGACTTTTTTTTTTTTTTTTTTTTTTTTTTTGTATTTTTAGTAGAGATGGGGTTTCATCATGTTGGCCAGGCTGATCTCAAACTCCTTACCTCAGGTGATCCACCTGCCCCAGCCTCCCAAAGTGCTGGGATTACAGGCGTGAGCCACCGTGTCTGGCCTCCTCTTTATGCTTTGAAAAACTCTCTGGACTCGGTGGGGCGCGGTGGCTCATGCCTATAATTCCAGCACTTTGGTAGGCCAAAGCGTGCGGATCTCTGGACCCATCAACTAATGATGCTGGAAAAACTGGATATCCACATGCAAAAGAATGAAGTTGGACCCTAACCTAGCACCATATACAAAAATTACCTCAAAATGGATTCAGGACATAAGCATAAGACCTGTAACTATAAAAATCCTGAAAGAAAACGGGGAACGGCCTACAACATTAGATGCGGCAATTTTTGGGGGGTATTAGAGCAAAAGCAAGAGTAGACATATGGGACTACATCAGACTTTATAAAAACCGCACAGCAAAGGAAACAACAGAATGAAAGGCAACCTGTGGATGGGAGAAAATATTGCAAATCAGATATCTAATAAGGGATCACTATCCAAATTAAAATTTAGACTCCTACCACTCAACAACAACAAACAACTCAAAAATGGGCAAAAGACTGGGTATGGTTGCTCATGCCTGTAATCCCAGGCTTCTCTTGGGAGGCCAAGGCGGGAGGATCACTTGAGGCTGGTAGTTAGAAACTAGCCTAGGCAATATAGTGAGACCTCATCTCTACAAAAAATAAAGCAAGACAGGCATGATAGCACCTATAGTCCTAGCTACTTGGTAGGCTAAGGCAGGAGGATCACTTGAGTTCAGGAGTTCAAGGTTGCAGTGAGCTATGATTGTGCTACTGTACCCTAGCCTGGCCAACACAGCACAAGAAAAAGTGGATCTTTTCATCAGTTATAACAAGTGCACAACTCTTGTTCAGGGGAAGCCGTGCAGTTGGGAAGGCAGAGAGTATGTGGGCCTTCTCTGTACTTTGTGCTCAGTTTTGCAGTGAATCTAAAATTGCTCTGAAAAGTTAAGTCTGTAAAAAGGAAGAAATGAATTACTGAGTCATGAAAAAACACAGAAGAACCTTCAATGTATATTACTAAGTGAAAATGCATGTTACTGCTATGGTTTGAATGTGTCCCCTAAAGTTCATGTGTTAGAAACTTGATCCCCAATGTGGTGGTCTTGGAGATGGCACCTAGTGGGAAGTGTTTGGGTCATGGGGCCACCACCCTCATAAATGTGTTAGTGCCATTCCCGAAGGAGTGGGTTCATTATGGAGCAAGTAGTTTTCTTATAAAAGAAGTTTGCCTTCCCACCCTCTCTTTGCCCTGCTTCCGTGGGTTGATGAAGCAAGAAGGTCTTCACCAGATACCAGCTCCTCCATCTTGGGCTTCCCAGCCTCCAGTCCCATGAGCCAATAAATTTCTGTGCGTTATAAATTACCTAGTCTTTGGTATTCTGTCTTAGCAACACAAAACAGACTGAGACAAGCTAAACTGAAAAGGCTATATACTATATGACATTCTAAAAAAGGCATTTTAAAAAAACTATGGAGACATGTTAAAAAACAATGGAGACAGTAAAAATATTAATGGTTGCCAGGGGTTGAGGGGTGGGAAGGATGAGTAGATAGGGCACAGAGGGTTTTTAGGGCAGCAAAACTATTCTGCATGATATAAGGGTGGATACGTGTCATTATATATTTGTCAAAACCCATAGAGGGGTTCTGGGCTGGGAAAAATAAAAAAAAATCCCATAGAGCGTTCAACACCAAGAGTGAACCCTAGTGTAAACTGTAGTTTGGGTGATGATGTGTCAATGCAGGGTCATCAGTTGTAACAGATGTACCATTTTAGTGGAAGATGTTGATGGCAGGGGAGACTAGGGAGATATGGGGGCCATAGATATATGGGGAACTCTCTGCTTTCTGCTTAGTTTTGCTGTGAACCTAAAACTGTTCTTTAAAAGTCTATTTTACAAGGCTGGGTGCAGTGGCTCACGCCTGTAATTGTAGCACTTTGGGAGGCCAAGGCGGGTGGATCGCCCAAGTTCAGGATTTCGAGACCAGCCTAGGCAACACGATGAAACCCCATCTCTACTGAAATACAAAAAATTAGCTGGGTGTGGCAGCATGCACCTGTAATCCCAGCTACTTGGGAGGCTGAGACAGAAGAATTGCTTGAACCCGGGAGGCAGAGGTTGCAGTGAGCCAAGATCACGCCATTACACTCCGGCCTGGACAGCAGAGAGAGACTCCATCTGAAAATAAAAAAGTATATTTTACAAAAATGGCGCTGGTCTCAGTGACTGACACCTGTAAGGTCAGGAGTTCGAGACCAGCCTGGCCAACAGCCTGGCCAACATGATGAAACCCTGTCTCTACTAAAACTACAAAAATTAGCCAGGTGTGGTGGCATGCACCTGTAGTCCCAGCTACTTGGGAGACTGAGGCAGGAGAATTGCTTCAACCCAGGAGGCAGAGGTTGCAATGAGCCGAGACTGTGCCACCACACTCTAGCCTGGGCAACAAAGCAAGACTCCATTTCCAAAAAAAAAAAAACAAGAAAAATAATTATTGAATTCTTTCCTGTCTGACCTGTTGCTATGAATCGTTATCAACCCTGGGCCACACTGTAATTGCCCTTTGGTGGGGTCACTGTGGGTTCACCCAGGTCCACTTCTCAGCTGGGTAGGCCTAGGAGCTGGTTCTGAAACACAGAGCTCCAAGTGGGCAGGAATCAAGCCTTACTCACCTTCATACAGCGTAGTCATAAGAGCACCTGGTTATTTATTCTTTCAGCAAATCACGGAACATCTACTGTATGCCAAATACTGTTCTCAATGCTAGGGCTATAGCAGTGAACTAAGCAGCACAGATCTCCGTCCTTATGGAGCTTCCATTCTTAAATAAGCAAAACATACAGTCTATCGGTTGGTAAGAAGTACTAGTGAGAAAAATGCAGGGAAGGAGGCTAGGAAGTTCTTCGTGGGGGTGGGGTGGGGTGGGGGTTGCAGCTTTTTTTTTTTTTTTTTTTGAAACGGAGTCTCGCTCTGTTGCCAGGCTGGAGTTTAGTGCCACGATCTCGATTCACTACAACCTCCACCTCCCGGGTTCAAGTGATTCTCTTGCCTCAGCCTCATGAGTAGTGTAGCTGGGATTACAGGCACGCACCACCACGCCCGGCTAATTTTTGTAATTTTTTTTTAGTAGAGACAGGGTTTCACCATGTTGGCCAGGTGGTCTCGATCTCTTGACCTCATGATCTGCCCACCTTGGCCTCCCAAAGTCCTAGGATTACAGGCGTGAGCCACCATGCCCGGCCGGGTTGCAGTTTTAAATAGGTGGTTGCTTGGTGCTGTGGCTCACGCCTGTAATCCCAGCACTTTGGGAGGCTGAGGCAGGTGGATCACCTGAGGTCAGGGATTCAAGACCAGCCTGGCAAACATGGTGAAACCCCGTCTCTACTAAAAATACAAAAAATTAGCTGGCATGGTTGTGGGTGCCTGTAATTCCAGCTACTCTGGAGGCTGAGGCAGGAGAATTGCTTGAACCTGGGAGGGGAAGGTTGCAGTGAGCTGAGGTCGCTCCATTGCACTGCAGTCTGGGCAACAGAGTCAGACTCCATCTCATAAATAAGTGGGATAGCTTAAATGCAGTCACAAATTCTTTGCAGCTTTTCCCACTTAGAGGTGGAGTCTCTTCCCCCACTTTTTGGTACAGACTGGCCATGGGGCTTGCTTTGACTAAAAGAATGTGGCAAAAGTGAAGTTATGTAAGTTCTGAAGCTTAAGGCCCCTAGAGAGGCTGCCTCTGCCTCCACTGTCTTAGGAAATTGCCCTGAGAATGCTGTGGAAGAAAGACAGTCTAGCTACCGAAGGCTGAGAGGCCCCGAGGGTCATTCCAGCCAACAGCCAGCACCATCTGGCAGACATGTCAAGTGGCCATCTGCGACCTTCCAGCTCAGCTGACCCCTCAGCTGGAGGCAGCTGCAAGAATGAACCCAGGCGCAACCAGCAGAGGAACTGCCAGTCTGCCACGGAATCAGGAAGGTAACAAACCTTTGTATGCCTTAGGATTTGAGGGTGGTTTGTTACATAGAAGCAATAGTTCATTGATACAGGAGGCCATATACAGGTTACACATCTTTCCATTCTAGGTTTGTGGGCTAATGGTTATTTGCATGGAGTAGGCAACACTTAGTGATACAGGGTAACTTTGTCAGGGGCCATGTACGGTGTCCCTTCAGCCTCCATTTAGTCTGTTTCCTCATCTACAAAATGGGAGAGTTACCCATTAGTTACATCCCTGCGTTAATTATAAATTGAGCAAGGTTCATTATCCACTGCTAAAGTGAACAGCAGAATGAAATGCCAGCTTGATCCTTCTGCCTTTGGTACAGTAAACACTTTTCCCTTTGATCAAGTTTCACAGCCACCACAAAAGCTCTAAATTAAGGTGCCATTAATAGGAGGGGAAAGTCAATGCAACTTGAGACTTTTTGGAGAGTATGTGGCCACTTACTCATTTATTTCTTATTTATTTTTTGAGACGGAGTCTCGCTCTGTCTCCAGGCTGGAGTGCAGTGGCACGATCTCGGCTCACTGCAACCTCTGCCTCCCAGATTTAAGCGATTCTCCTGCCTCAGACTCCCAAATAGCTGAGACTACAGGTGCCCACCACCATACCCAGCTAATTTTTGTATTTTTAGTAGAGATGGAGTTTCACCATGTTGTCCAGGCTAGTCTCAATCTCCTGACTTCAGGTGATCTGCCCGCCTCAGCCTCCCAAAATACTGGGATTACAGGCATGAGCCACTGCACCTAGCTTTATTCATTTATTTAGAGAAAGGGTCTGGATCTGTTGACCAGGCTGCATTCCTTCTGGGATGGGGGATCTTCTGAGACAAAGTCTGGTGGAGAAGGAACTAGAGGCCCTGGTGTTTCAGGCACCTACTGCTATGTCTAATCAACTACCCCAACACTTAGATCTTAAAATAACAAGTTTACTGTTTTCCATGGCTCTGTGGGTTGACTAGGCAGTTCTGCTTCATCTGGTGGTGGTTGGAGATTTGGGATGGCCTCACTGTCCTGCTGGCCCTGGCTGGGGCCTCAGTTCTCCATGTGGCTGTTTGAGATCCCTCACAGCTGGGTTTTCCAAGAAGGTGCATTTTAAGAGGAAGGACACAGAAGCTGCTGATCCTCTTAAGGTTGGAGCTCAGAAGTCCCAGAATGGGCCGGGCGCGGTGGCTCTCACCTGCAATCCCAGCAGTTTGGGAGGCCGAGGCGGGTGGATCACCTGAGGTCAGGGGTTCTAGACTAGACTGGCCAACATGGAGAAACCCTGTGTCTACTAAAAACACAAAAAATTAGCTGGGCATGGTGGTGGGTGCCTGTAATCCCAGGTACTCAAGAGGCTGAGGCAGGAGAATTGCCTGAACCCCAGAGGCAGAGGCTGCATTAAGCCGAGATCATGCCATTGCACTCCAGCCTGGGCAAGAACAGTGAAACTTCATCTAAAAAAAAAGTCCCAGAATGTCACTTCTGCCTCAAGTGATGCATTTTTGCATCTCGTGATCAAAGCAGTCAGAGTTAGCCCAGATTCAAAGAGGTGAAGAATAAACTTCACCTCTCAGTGGAAGAGTGGCCTGCACCCAGGGAGGGAATAAATCCATGGTACCTATCTTTGGAGGCTGTATCACACTTGTCGTTCACTGGCTCTGTGACTCTGAGCGTAGACACAAACTGGACTCAGTCCTGGGGCTGGATTCACTCTTTACAAAGATGTAAAGAGACACAAAGTGGGTCTCCTTTGTCTCCGCCCCACCTCAAAAAATGGCCTCATCTTGAGGGCTCACTAGTGGGAGTGTTTGGACCAGATACTCTCCCACGTTTCTTCCAGCCCTGATGGCCTTCAGAGCCCACACTCATAGCCTCCCAACTGCAGAACCAAGGTCTGAGGGTCTGACCCAGACTCTGCCAGAGTTTGGCAAAGTCCATGTTTTGGTCAGGGGCTGCCTGCTGACCTGGGTAAGCTGGGAAAGTCAACCCTGAAACCATAGCCAAGTGGTGGCAGAGCTGGAAAAGGTATTTCTCCCCGGAGGGGCCAGTTGGGCTAGAAAGCAAGGGCCGAGAGTCCACAAGCTCCCGTGGGCTTGGTGCTGTCAAGCAGGCTGTAGGAAGTAGGTTCATGTTTCAGCTCCTCTGCACCCTCAGTTTAGGCCTTTCAGAAACTCTAGCTCCTTTTTAAACCCAAAGGCCACACCAATATGGAGCCCAAGACAAAGCCCGAAATCAAAGTCAGAGCTTGGGGTTTGAAGTGAGAGCCAGACCTGAACCTGAGGTGGCAGGAGAGTGAGGGGAACTTCCTGCAGCCGCAATCCCAGCCACCTCGTTAGTTCCAGGGAAGTCTGGCTTCAAGCCAGCTCCAGATGTCCTGGGCCCTAGAGCCCCCAACTGCTCCCAGTGGACTTGGTGCGGGGTTGACCCCCTCAGCCCACTTTAAGGCACAGTCCAGCCAGCCAGGCTGAGCCACAGTGGAGCTGCCACCCTTCCTGGTCCTCTCTTCAGCCCTACATAGCTGTGAGCAGGGCTGCAGGCTCCACCTCCTGGCTCTGCTCCAGTCGTGCTCATGTCACAACCCCTTGTTGCTGGAGAAGGGATCCAGGCTCCAGGGCTCAGCATGTGTCCTGCCTGTTTTCTCTGCCTTCCCAGCCTGCAGTGACCCTGCCCCATCTGAGCTTGAATCCCAGGTGAATCCCTGGGCTGCCTGGGCTTGAATCCCAGGTGACATGTGGCCAATGAGATCACCTGTTGTGGCTGTTTCTTCATCTGAAATACTACCCACCTCATAGGGAGTTGTGAGGGTCAGATAACTCAGGACATGCAAAGCACTTGGAACGCTGTCTGGTCTAGCGTAAGCCCTAAACAAGGGCAAGCAATCATTATTAACCACCTCATTGATGCCTCTTGTGGGCCAAGCACTGGATAAGGCTCAGGGATTTGGGAGGGGAGGGTGGTAGAAGGAGGAATGAGGCCAAATCCGCTTCCCCAGGGCTCGAAAGAGTGGACAACCAGCTGGACTAACCAAAAAAGAGGACCTGGCCCCATCCTCTCAGAGCACCCCGGCTGCTGACCTGATGGGTCTCTGGATCCAGTGGTTGGTGGTGCTATCACCTGCTGCTCCCAGGGGCCCTGGGCCTAAAGCCTGGTTCTAAGAATGAGGGGCTTTCCACCCTGGGGGAGTAGTTTGATCATTTCCTGGAGAAATGGCTTGGCTGACGTAGACCCTCCCAGCAAGGCTGTGAGAACCCCGACTCCCTCGCCCAAGCAACCACCCTACCACCCTAACCCCAGTGTGACTGTATTTGAAGATGAGGCTTTTGAAGAGGTAAGTAAGGTTAAATGAGGTCATATGGGTCAAGCCCTAATCCAACAGGTCTAGTGTCCTTCTAAGACAACAGAGACAGCCGAGAAAGAGCTCTTTGCATACAGAGACAAGGCCATGTGAACACACAGCGAGAAGGCGGCTATCTGCAGGCCAAGGAGAGAGGCCTCACCAGAACCCAGCCCTACTGGCACCTCGAGATTGGACTTCCAGCCCCCAGAACTGTGAGAAAATAAGTGTCTGTGTAAGCCTCCCAGCCTGTTGTGTTCTGTCAAGTCAGTCCCAGCTAAGACATACCGCAGTCCAGGCCACCCTCACCTCTCACTACTCAAATCTGAAACTGACCTGACCAGGCCACCCCCAGCTTAAAATGCTTTGGCATAGTCCCCACAGTGCCACTCACCATTGAGCTAGCTGGTTCGTAGTTCCTCCCCACGGCAAGGCCTCTGTACCTGCTGTTTCTGCTCCTGCTTCCGCCCTGCCCTCCCATCTCGTTTACCTGGCCAGTCTCTCCTCCTCCAAGTCTCAGTTGAAGCCTCCTCATGTGAGTCTAAGTGCCCTTTTTATACCCCATGATTCTCACCATTGGCTACACCTTGGAATCACCTGGGAGCTTTAAAAAACATCCCAGTGTCCAAGCCCCACTCCCCACCAATGGAATCAGAATTGCTGGGGTGGGGTGGTTTTAAGAACCTCTCTTGTACATTCTAGAGGCTCCCTGTGCCATGAGCCCAGCACCTCCCCTGCACCCGGCATCTGTTAGGTGCTGGTGAAGCATCCGCTTAGTGAGTGAATGCGATAGATCCACCCTTGGCCCCCTAGACTCTATACCACCTGGCTAGGCTGCAGCCCTCCACAATTCCCCTCTCTGTCCACCTCCCAGTCATAGCACCCTGAAAGGGTGGTGCTTTTTCCAAATCTCCTCCCCATGGCAGTTCCCTTAGATCCTACAGTCCTTTGGAGCTCTGCTGAAAGGCCCCTTCCTTGGGAGAAGCCATACCTGATGCCTGAGTGGGCTCAATCCACTTGCCCCCAGCTCCCGAAGCCCCCCATATCTTCCTCTTGGTAGTGCTCATCACTCTGGAAATCAATTATATCTCTCCCCTCCCCCAGGAGCGTGGGGACTTCACAGGGCAGAGGCCTTGCCTGTACGAATTCCCAGTGCCTGGCACACAGAGTGGTGCTTGGTAGATGATGCTGGTGGGTTGAGTGATTTCTGTGCTCAGATATTTTCCACCCATTCATCTGCTTTAGCCTGGGCCCAGCAGATGACCCTAAAGGGCCCTCTAATTGATTGAGGGCCTGGTAAGTCGATGGGATCCAGTGATGAAACACCTTTAGTAGGTACTGTGGCCTCAAAGGGGCACATGGATGACATCATTTTTTAATAGGACTATAAGGCAATGTTCTCCAAAATGGGTGAATGGGGAACACACCTGTGCAGAGGGTACAGCCTGTACATACAGCAGTGCTCGCTCCCACCTCTGTCCAGGATGGTAAACTGAGGCAATTCCAAAGACCTCCTTCAATAGGTGTTATGAGTTGAATTGTGTCCCCCCAAAAGATATGTTGAAGTCCTAAGCCCCGATACCTATGCAAGCTCATTTTGGAAACAGGGTCTTTGCAATGTAAAGATCCTATTTGTAATCAAGTAAAGATGAAGCTCATTGGATTACTTATCTGAAACTCAAGTTTTACTACGCATCCTGTATTCTTACTTGCCAAATCTGGCAGCCCCAGTTGGGAAGGAAAGAAGGAATATGTGGAGGAAGGAGGGAACTGGCCAGGCGCGGTGGCTCACGCCCGTCATCCCAGCACCTTGGAAGGCCGAGGCGGGCAGATCACTGGAGCTCAAAAGTTTGAGACCAGCCTGGCCAACATGTTCTCTACTAAAAATACAAAAAATAGCCAGGCGTGGTGTTGCGTACCTGTAATCCCAGCTACTTATGAGGCTGAGACAGGAGAATTGCTTGAACCCAGGAGGCGGAGATTGCAGTGAGCCGAGATTGTGCGACTGCACTCCAGCCTGGGCAACAGAGCAAGACTCCATCTTAAAAAAACAAAACGGCCAGGCGCGGTGGCTTAAGCCTGCAATCCCAGCACTTTGGGAGGCCGAGGCGGGAGGATCACAAGGTCAGGAGATCGAGACCATCCTGGCTAACACGGTGAAACCCCGTCTCTACTAAAAAATACAAAAAACTAGCCAGGCGAGGTGGCGGGCGCTTGTAGTCCCAGCTACTCAGGAGGCTGAGGCAGGAGAATGGCGTGAACCCGGGAGGCGGAGCTTGCAGTGAGCTGAGATCTGGCCAATGCACTCCAGCCTGGGCGACAGAACGAGACTCCGTCTCAAAAAAAAAAAAAAAAAAAAAAAACAGGGAGGAGGCAATAAAGATCCAGGATGACACAGCACTCCCAGGATTTGGAGGTGACATCTCCTGAGCCAGGAGGCTATGTAAGTCCAGTGAGTGGGGAGCTGTCTGCCCTCCCTAGAGGACTCATGGCACCAGGGCCTGCACTGGGAGGTGGAGGGCCTGGGCCACCTGTGAAGCCACTTTCATGCCTGGAATCCCATAAGAGAGGAAGGGGCAGAGGGCAGAAATCCAGGGGTCTGGGTGACTAAACTGGGGACCACCTTGGTACTTGATGGTGTGGCAGAGACCAGCACTGGCAGGTCTGAAGCCAGTCCTGAGTGGAGGCATTGGGCAGTCACCCTGGGGAGCCACAGTGGCGGACATGGAGGAAGCATGGCACGGGGACCCCACTGAACCCCTAGGAAGACCTCAGTGGGAAAGAGCATGGCCAGAGGACAAAGTTTCCAAACATCATAGCCCTGTGGCTGGAATGGTGGTGTTACAGAGGCTTCTGGGATCCACGTCTTCTCCCCTAGGGACTGAAGAGTGACACTGCCCCCACTCCACGCTGCCCCTGGGGACAGCACCAGCCACCCTGGGAACCACAAACTTGGTGAGGGGTAGGGGATTGCTCTTTTTAAGGGAGACTGTCTGTCCCTGTGAGCCCTGGAACTAGGCCTCTTCTGCCCACCCTCCCGCAACCAAAGAAACTCGGTTCAGTCAGGCGAGAAGAGCAAACTGTTTATTTACACCTTGGTCTGTACAGTACAGCTCCTTGGGAGGAGCCTGCCACCAACAGCCTGTTCCTTTTGAGGCAGAAGCAGGTTGGAGGCATAGAGCTCGGACCCTGGACAGCCTCAGGGCCTCACCCCCACTATCCCCTCCCTGGGGACCACAGGGCAGGTCCCACCCCAGCCCTAAAACTAAGCCTGTTTCCAGACAGAGCCTCCTGGGGCAAAAAACTCAAGTTGAATCCCAGAGTCTGAAGCCATCGAACAAACCTTTGGGCATGAGGCCACGTGTGTAGTTCATTCCACATAGGCCTCAGAAGACCCAGCCAAGAAAGTGGGAGGAGATGGAAGGGGGCCCACAGCTGTGAGTGAGTCCTCGGCAATGCACCGTCCGCTCTGTGACATCAGTCGGTATTTAATGGCACTCTGGTCTGAGCACCTCAGCAGACAAGGAAGGGCTGGGCAGGTATTCACAGCAGGCAAGGGCAGCAGCTAACGCCTCTTCCTTCGGCCCGAGTGGGGCCCGCAGCTGTTCTAGACACAGATGTGGTGGCCTCAAGGCAGGCCTGGAACCACGGACAGGTCTTCCTCTGGGGGCAGAGATGGTACACGGAGTGGCTGCAGTCCCATGACATGTCCGCTGGGGCCAGTCAGTGCCCCAGGTTAAAGAGTGATGCTCTGCCGGACATCGCTAACAATGCAGGAAAAGCTCTGTGGGAGAAGCTGCTTTACACCAAGTTGCCCTTTTCTGGAATGCAAGGCTCCTAAACTAGCTGCAGGCTGGAGAAGGGACTAAGTGGGTCCTAGCCCCCCATGTTTAAGACAATAATGAAAGATTCTGTACAAAGTTACCAAGTCTACAGGCTGAGTGAGCCAAGGATAAGTGGGGCCTGATCCCTGTGGATGAATGTGCCCGGGAGAGTTGGCCTCACCTGGGGGAGGCACGTGGAAAAAGTACACATTTACAAGGCTCGGGAAATGTCAGGGAGACGAGACTATGTAAAAAAGGAGGCAGTGGGTAATGTGGAAAATCCTGTACAGTGGCGATGGGGAAGAAAAGGCACAAGGACAAAGACCGCAAACCATGCAGATGAAAACAGCCTGTGCAGCACAGCAAAGCGGATGGGCCCCAGCAGGAGGCAGGGTTACCCTGGGGACAACAGCACTTGGATCCTGCAGGAGACATGGCCTGGATGCCATCCCCAGCTGGTGGCTCCGGGGCAGACATCTCTACCTTACAGGTGGGGAGAGGAGCAACCTATGAGGTCAGGGCAGGAAGGCCATATGGGAAACCTTGCCTGCTGAGCATGGTGGCATTATACTTCCCCAGGGTCTACACTTTTAGAAACAAATCTTTCTAGAAAGCAGCCTGTTTTCTCTGGTGGGCAGCAGAGAATATGGCAGAAGGGCCTCGGAGTTGTCCTGCCATGCAGGTAGGGCAGGCTCCTGGTTCCAGCCTCTCCTGCTTCCTGCTGGCTGCTCCATCCATGTGTGCACTCAGGGCAGGAAGTGAGGACCTGGCAGGTGCCTAGGATCAGCGTTCAAAGTCATCCATTGAAGGAACGGCCCTTCTAACTTGAGGTCCCTTGGCGCAGCAGGCCTCAGTCTTATCAGCCAGCAGCGTCACCCTAGAGGGGATTCCCTGGGTCCCAACGGGAGGGCCAGAGTCTGGGAGAAAGGACTGTGGAGGATACCAGCACTGAGTCCTAGGTGGCCCCTTTCCTCAATCTAGAATCCACAATAGCCCTTGAAAAAGAGTCACTGTGGATCTGCCGGGCAACCAAAGTCATTTTCTTGGCATGGTGACCACGCAAAACTTTCCTGGTATGATCACGTCTAAAGTTAGTGTTTGTTTTTTGAAAAAATAAAGACAAGAGTTTCACCATGTTGCCCAGGCTGGTCTGGAACTCCTGAGCTCAGGCAATCCACTCGCCTTGGCCTCCCAAAGTGCTGGGATTACAGGTGCGAGCCATCGTGCCTGGCCTAGAGTTCGTTTTTAAGTTTAAATTTGCTAATGCAGTAAACCCCACCACACACACAGGACATAGAAAGAGGGCTTCACTTCTCCCAGTTTCACCTGGCCCTGCTGGCCCCTGGAGGCTTCTGCTGGCTAAGTCCCTCACTGGAACCAAGAACTCGCACTTGCATCCCCCACCCCCACTCCCCTGAACACCAGCACCAGCGGACTAGCACCTGGAGTGTCCAGTGTGTGAGTGGGATGCTGGTTTGGCTAACAGGGAAAGAGCTGGAACTCCCTTATCAACCCAGTCAGGAAACAGACCAGAGGCAAAACCCACAAAGAAATTATCTCCTCCTGCTCAGCTATGCAAATAGGTGGCAGCTGTTTCTGAGGCTGCTTTCAGGGGGACAGCCTCACCTGTCAGTTCCCTGCCGACTCTGTTCTACCTGCTCTTTGCAATGAGCCTGTAGCCAGTATATCCCAACACATGCCACCCACTGACTCCAGGGGCACCAGGCCGAGGTCCTGCCCGCCCACTCTGGTCTGCTAACCTCCGGGTTGGTGAGAACAGTTGGATCCACCAGCTCCTGAAGGCATCTGATCTCCCATCCTGCAGGCCAGGACCATTCAACAACATAAAGGAAAGGGTACCCTCCCAGCAAGAGTGCTCGCTGTCATTCAGCCACGGGCTTGACAAGCCCAATAGCCACTTTGACCAGTTTCCTCTACCTCTGGCCAATGACCTTCCAGGACAGGGAAGTCTCAACCTCGGGCTGCATATCATCACCTGGGGAGGTCTTTGCACATCTGGATGCCTGGACCACACCCCCACCAATTCAATCCGAACCTCTGGTGGTTCAGCCCAGACAGCAGAAGCTTACAAATCTCCCAAGGTAATTCCAATGCACAGCCAAAGCTAAGCCCACTGTTCCAGGCCCTCGTGCAGGTTCCTGAGCTTTGTGTTCTTTTATTTTTAACTTTTGGTAGAGACAAGGTATCACTGTGTTGCCCAGGCTGGTTTAGGACTCCTGAGCTCAAGCGATCCGCCTGCCACTGCCTCCCAAGTGCTAGGATTACAGGCGTGAGCCACCGTGCCTGGCCTGTTCATGTTTTAAATAGGTCAGAAATAAAGTCACGAAAAGGAATTTCTCTGTGACAGTTCACAAAGAAATCTACCAGTTTAAAATAAAATGACCTAGGATTAACTCTGGCCAATTCAACGTTAAAAGAAAAAAAACATTATTACTAGAACTTTCTTAAAGCCTCTCACCGCACAGGGACTTGCTGAACCAGGAGGCACTTCATTTTCTAGTAGATAATGTATACAAAGCTCACTCCTGGTTCAGTTCATTTTGCCTGACTTCCAACTGACCACCAGGGCAGCTCAGGGCCATGTAAAGTCTGAGTCTACTACAGAAACCCTCGCCCCACCCAAAAAACACCTCTAGATTTCAGATAAGTTACTGCTAATCCCTACTCGGTAGGGTTGCCAGGTTTAGCAAAAACAATAAAAACAAACAAAAAAAACCCCAAGTAGGACACGCAATTAAATTGGAATTACCTGAGCAGCTCTTTACAAAATTCCATGCCTGGGTCACACCCACAACAATTAAACCGGAATGTCTAAGGACTCAGTCTCATCATCAGAATTTTTCAAATCTCCGCATTTCAAATATGTCCTGGCCAGGCATGGTGGCTCGTGCCTGTAATCCCAGTGCTTTGGGAGGCTGAGGCGGGAGGGTCACTTGAGGCCAGCAGCTCGAGTGAGGCAACACAGTGAGACCCTGTCTCTACAAAAAATAAGAAAAATTAGCTGGGTGTGGTGGTGCATGCCTGTAGTCCCAGCTACTGAGGCAGTTAAGGCAGGAGGATCACTTGAGCCTGGGAGTTCAAGGTTATGGTGAGCTATGACCATACCACTACACTCCAGCCTGGGCAACAGAGCAAGATTCTATCTCTAAAAATAACATCTGTCCCAAGTACAGATGTTCATTCTAAAATTATTTGTCTATCTGAAATTCAAACTTAACTAGGCATCCTGTCTACTACCTTGCAGCCCCACTACTGAGGTGTAAGGGCAGAAACAAAGATCAAGCTCCATCCCTACCACCAAGGGCTCTGGGACCTGCCAGGGGCTGTGGAGCTGGGACCCTTGGGGCATCTGCCCCCTCAAGCTAGCTTTTGAGCCCAGAAGAATATTTTTACAAACATATGCGATCTTTAAAAGCCAAGCAGGTAGGCCAGGTTTTACAAGAAATGTATTCTGGCTGAAGAAAGTAAGGTTGGACTTGAGGTGTTTGTGAGCTGGAATTCAGCCCCCCATTTAAAAGCCAGCCCTGTTCCAGAGGCCCCTCTGGCACTGCACCAGGTCCCGGGGGCCTTTTGGACTCCAGCCGCCTCCTGGAGCCTGTTCCCACGGCGCCCCCTAGAGGGAGGAGCCTGAAGCACACCCCAGGCTGCCAGCTGCTTCCTTCCACCCGCCTTTCCCGTGGCAGATTCCTTCCCACGTTGTGACTCAGGCTGTGGAACCCATGCCTCTGCAGCCTTCTCTGAAATTCCAGTGCAGCCAAAGAGTAGATAACATTTTACATATAAAATACTCAACCCTGGGGCAAGGCCCCCACGCACCAGTACTCCTTCAACCTAACACCCAGGCCAAAGCTATGTCAGGATCTGTCTTGTTCCTTTCAGCCACGGCCATTGCTTCCTATTGGCAAATTCTCAAGAGACCCTCTCCTCATGCCTTCTTCCACTGCCTCTTTGCAGACTCTTGGGGGAGCCCAAGAAGACCCGCGTCCTAAGGGGCTGAGAAACTCCAGAAGACCGACTGCCTAGCCTAGTCTTCCCGGTGTGGGTGGCTCCAAAGTCTTGGATCAGACCAATGCAACCCCATTATTTGCAGCATGAAACTAATCCCCAACATAGGATTCAAATGAAGCCACGAGACCCAACAAATGCAAAGGCTGATTGGAATGGAACTGAAGGTTGGTCCTGGCCACAGCCCTGTCTTTGTCATGAAGGGGTCACACCCAAGTCCCCAGATCCCCTCTCCTCACTGTCAGTGCCCTCTCTTTCTGCGTCTCCCCCTCCACTGTCCTTCCCAACATGCCCAAACCTTCCTTCTCATACTATAAGATGTGCTGAAGAAAACAAGAAACTGCAGGGGGGAAAATAAGACCACACACGTTTATATATATTTGGATTAAGAAAATGAATCACAAGCCATATAAAATTGAGATAAATTGGAAAACTCTAAGGTAAGTACCATGTCTATTCCCAGCTGCCTAGAACAAAAGATCCATTAAAAATCCATGGCATGAATTTCCACCATGGATCGGAAGGATGGAAGACTAAGGTTTTCCTGCAACTTTCCCAACCACCTCCCACCAGTGCAGCAAGTGCTCCCATGACTGAGAACCAAATACACGTGTTTCTAAACGCTGGAATGAAGCAGTCTTGCTGCCACGTGAGTGGAGCCCGGAGCTCAGATTCTGAAATCCAAACCCAGGCCTACCATCACCAGGCTGCATGGAGAATGAAGACAGGAAGCCAGGCAGATGGTCTCTCCATGCATCCATCTTAACATGCAGCCATGGAAAGGAAACTGGGATGGGAGTTGTGTTCCTCCCCAAAACTCATTTCTTTGGTTGCCTGATGTCAACTCCTGCCTTAGACATCCCATCCCAAACTCTCTCCTTCGTTTTTATCCCTTCATGTTACACCCAGTGAATGCTGCTTCATTGTCTTAAAACCAAAACAGAAACGGGGAGGTAGGTAGCACGGATGGGGAGTGTTTGAACTCTACAGGATGAGGGTGCTCCGCACTAGCTCCTCTGAAACCTGAGTCCTCTATTCACTCTGCACACACATCACAGAGGGCTGCCGGCCGGCGGCCAAGGCGTTTGGTGAGGGCCCCATCTCATGGACCCTCCAGATGCCCCTTCATCCTCTCTGAGCTTGAACACCGGGGCTTGAAAGGTGGCCAAAGAGCTGGCGAGGACACAAATATGGGGCATTCGAACTCCTAGGAAAGATCACAATTTTGCTCCCACACCCAGGGGACTAGGAGTGGGGTGAAAGAGCCCATCGTACTAGAGCGAATGTGGATCCTTATCCCCAGAGGTAGAATCATTTTACCCAGTACCAGAAACATGAGCTTCCAGTTCTTGTTTTTACAGTAACTCCTGATAGCAGACCTTGCCCCCTCCCACTTCCAGTACCCTCCGCCCCTTGCAAAGGGGCCACAAAGTGCATGCACGGCTAACCGTGTGGATGCTGCCCACAGCCACGGCCACTCACCCCTCGCTCGTGTGCACAGCCTCCCCACATATATACACATGTACACGTAACGCATGGTGGCCAGAGAGACATTTACAGTGTGAGTGTGAGGCCCGGCTTAGGCCTGCATCCTTGGGCAGGGTCTGCCCCTTGGTTCTAGGGTCCTAAGGCTGCTCTGCAGCCAGCCCCGTGCCTTAGTGTTTTATCTCGAGGATGGAAGGGTTGTGGTCCAGGATGGCGAGGATAATCTTGTCCATGTACTGCCTCAGCCGGAAGTTGATCTCCTCCTGCTCCTTGAGGGCTTCCATTAGCTGAAGGAAATGGGAAAGATAGGTCAGTGGCTGGGCCTGGGATGGGGTGCAGGCAGAGTCCAGATTCCCAGGCTTGTCGCAGGCCAGTGCCTGACGACAGAGGGCATCAGGAGACCCTGGGCAAGGCGGGCCCAGGACAGCCTCAGCATTTGGATGCCAGGACGAGTGTCGAAGTGGCTCAGCCCCTAGTATTACCTATGCAGGTGCCCAGGCCCCACCCCCAGAGATTCCAATGGGATCAGTTTGTAGAGTGGGCCCAGGTATGGGTAATCTTTCGTAAAAGTAGAGAACACGGGCCAAAGTCATTTACAATCAAGACTCACAAAGCCCCAGGGCCCCTAAGACTCCAAAGGGGAGCTGTCTCCTGCCTGGAACACCTCTCCCCACCCCCAGCCCCACACTGCTCTCCTCCAGGACAGTGTTCTTTCGGACACTGCTGACATGCTGCCTCTGCCCTGCGGCTGGGGCCCAGCTCACCTGGGAGCTCCTTGAGGACAGAGGTCAGTTCATCGCCCCGTGTCCCAGGCAGAGCGTAAGGCTCAGTGACAGAGTGTCTTACAATTCCTGTTCAAATGCAGCCAGGGCATTCTGGAGGCCCGGCCTTTCATAAGCATACTCTGGTGTGGCAGGAAGGGTAGGCTTTGGCTCTGGAGACAGCTGGATCCCTCTCCCTCCCTAGCTGGGTGGTCCTGGGTTCCACCTTCCCAGCTTGGAATGTGGAGCTGTTCCTAAAGCCTCAGAGTCATCAGGAGGTTAAGTGAAAACACATCACAGAAGAAGCAGGTGCTGGAGAAATGCTAATGTCCTCTCCCTCTGGGTTGGGAAGAGTGGGAGTGATAGCCTAACCCAGAGTCACGGCTTGATCCACTCAGCTGGCTATGTTGGCACTTTTCTGGCAGACCTAAGACTCACACGGCACTCGGAACCACACCTGCACTCCTTCCAGCACAGGCAGAACTCAGAGCTGACTTGACCTCTCCAGCAGCCCCCTCCCCTGCTCACGGCTTTGCCCTCTGTCATGTGGGATAGTTGTAGATGGGACTCTCTCCAAACCCTGGCCTGGTTTTCTCACTCTGGGCAGGTGGGGGCTGGGAGAAGGAATTACAGAGGAGCGGCCAGGCCCCAAAGCAAGAGCCAGTGATGTGGTTACCTCATCACGCGAGGCAGTGTCTATCTCGGCAGCCAGAGACTGGGCTTTAGTCTGGGCGGCAAAGAGGTTTTTTGCTTCGTAGAGGCTGAGGCTCAAGATCTGCCCATTCAAGTCATCGTTCTGATCCCGCAGCTTATAATTCTCCTACAGAGAGAAGGACGAAGGCGACGTCAACCCCAAGAGGCATCCACAGCCCACTGGAACCCACTTCTCCACATCCACCGTCCCCGACCCATCGCCAGTGCCATTCCCACAGGTATGCATCACGGCCAGTTCAAGGGGCCATAGATGTTGCAGCCTTTGCCAGGTGCTGGGGGGTAAGAGGGCTGGGTCCTGGTCCAGGGGCCCGGCGTCCTGGGAGTGCACAGGGTTTGTGGAGGAGTTATAGCCCTGCTCAGAGCAGCCAAGGCTCCTGGCCACCCCTTCCTCCCTGGGCCCTGCGTAGGGACACCACCCACCCAGCAGCCCGGCCTCCAACACTGGCCCTTGCCGAAGGAAGTGATGCTCTGGGCTCTCTGGGCAGGCCGGCCATCTCATTTCCTTGGCTCCCCGGCAGCCATGCTCTGAATCCTGCTTGGCTGGAGTTGTCCCAGGCAGACCCACCCAGATCCCATCACCAGTCTCACGTGCCAGCTTTTGCCTAAAGAGCCCTAATGCTCACACCTGGGACCCTGGGCGCCCCACCCCTAGACTAGGAGAAGGGCTGGGGTTTTAGGACTTCTGTGAGAGCACAGCCATCAGCCCCTTTGTCCCCAGTGGAACAAACTCAGAAGGATAATTTATGCTGCAGGCTCTTCCACCTGCAGGGTCAGGCAGAGCTGACACTTCAACCAGCACCAACTGGCCACTGCCTCCTCCTGATCCACTCCCCCACCCAACGGTCTTTAGCTAAGGCAGCGCTCCTTGAAATGCAATCTTCTGGCTAGGCACAGTGGCTCATTCCTGTAATCCCAACACTTTCAGAGGCTAAGGGTGGGAGGATCCCTTGAGCCCAGGAGTTCAAGCCTGGGCAATATAGGGAGACCCCATCTCTACAAATTACATAAATAAATAAATTAGCCAGGTGTGGTAGCGCTCTCCTGTAGTCCTAACTGCTCGAGAGGCTGAGGCAGGAGAACTGCTTCAGCCCAGGAATTTGAGGCCGCAGTGAGCTGTGATCACACTACTGCCCTCCAGCCTGGGCAACACAGTGAGACCCTGCCTCAAAAAACAAAAACAACACTAGCTGGGCATGGTGGTGGGTGCCTGTAGTCCTAGCTACGTGGGAGACTGAGGCAGGAAGATCACCTGAGCCCAGGAATTCAAGGCTGCAGTGAGCGATGACTGTGCCACAGCACTCCAGCCTGGGTATCAGAGCAAGACAACCCTGTCTCTTTAAAAAAAAAAAAAAAAAAAAAGGAACCTTAGCCTCAGGGTCTACTTCTGGGAGAATCCAATGCCAGCGGGCACTATACTGCAGCTGGGTATAGTCTCATCCTCCACCCTGAGCACCAAGGCAAACAGCAGTGTCTATTTCTTTATATGGATATAAGGGGGAGATCTGCGGATCGATTTTCCTGACTGTGAAATGGGACAGCCAGCCCTGACAAACAGGTTGCTGAGAAGCAGACAGGCAGTGCCGCTACAGCTCTGGGCTCCCCTGTCACAGATCCTGCATAGGAAACCCAGGCGGTGGACCCAGCCACCCCGCCCCACTGGACACAGAGACTGCTAGAACCACCTGCTTGAGCCGCTTGACCTCGTGCTCGAGCTCCACCTCGCGGGCCCTGGCATTGAACTCGCCTAGGCCAGAGGAGGCACTGCGGCCCCTTCCTGGCCGCTCGCAGTCCAGCTTGTACATCTGCAGGTGCTCCAGCTCCTTCCGCAAGTCCTCGATGAGCTGCGAGGGAGAGAGGCAGGTTGGCAGGAGCAGGGACGCTGGAAGGAGCCCTGGTGCCTGCTGGCCTGGGACCCACCTCCTGCGTCGCCTCCCGCTCCTTCTGGAACTCGAGGCGGTTCTGCCGCAGCTTGTCCATCATGCGCTTGTACAGGTCCATCTCATCTTTGAGTCGCAGGCTGGTGTCCTCCAGACGGTCGGACATGCGCTGCCGCTCCTGGAGCAGGGAGACCCGGTCAGGGAAGGAGAGTTTCCAGAGAGGGGCTCACTATGTCCAGGGGTATCCCTGGGGTCTGGTCAGACATCTTCACGAGGCAGATGCACAGTGAAACTAGCTCCCTCAGACGCAGCCCTGAGTCTTGGCTTACAGAAACGGCCAGAGCCCCGATGATTCTAGAAACACAACTAAAAACCTCAGCCCTCTGAAGTCCTTCAACAATGCTAGATGCAACCTGAATTGAAGGTACTAGCCCAAATAGAAGCTAACCTCTTTCTAAAACTGTAATTCTTCTCCATTGTATAAAGTAATAAATACATTCGCTGTGGAAAACTTGGAAAATCAGAAATACAGAAACACAAGTTGTTATTCACTTTTTTTGCATTTCTTAGGGGGTAGGGCATTTGTTTAGAAGTTCTGAAGCAATAAACTAAAGGCCCCCGATGGCCAGCCCTGCCCCTCTGGGAGTTTGGCCCCAAGCCTGGATCTGCTACTCACCTCGTCCAGTTTCTCTGTTTGAGACTTGAGCCGAGTCACTGTTGTTCTAAGCTCTGTATTTTCTTCCTCCAACTGCTGCACCCTGGCGAAAGGAGAAAGACAAATCTCAGAAACCTGGAATGCAGACTATCTGATAAGGGCCTGCCAGTCTGCAGTGATTCTCTGCTTCCTCCAAGAGGGAAGATACCAGAAACCAACTGAAAGAAAGAATATGATTATTATGTCAAAGACAATTTAGCCGTGAGCTTCCTATCAGCCAAAGCAAAATAGTAAGGATACTAAATTATTATCCTTCTTATTTTCCTTTCTTTCTTTCTTTTTTTCTTTTGAGACAGAGTCCTGCTGTGTCGCCCAGGCTGGAGTGAGGTGGCACAATCTCAGCTCACAGCAACCTCTGCCTTCCTGGCTCAAGCGATTCTCGTGCCTCAGCCTCCTGAACAGCTGGGATTACAAGCGTGCACCACCATGCCTAGCTAAATTTTTGTATTTTTAGTAGAGATGGGTTTTGCCATGTTGGCCAGGCTGGTCTCAAACTCCTGGCCTCACGTGATCTGCCCACCTTGGCCTCCCAAAGTGTTGGGATTACAAGAGTGAGCCACCACACGTGGCCTTTATTTTTCCAATAAGTGGAAACATTCATTAGAGAGTTGGAACGCAGATTCTGTTTGTATGCATCCTTTAGATCCTCAGACAACATGGGGATGTTTTTCTGCTAGATGGAGAAACAGTCCTCTTGTGGCTTCTGTGACTGGGCCCTCCTGTTAGACTCTGTAACTGGAAGGCAGTGATCACATTGGCTTTTCATTCCCCACCAAGAGCATCTCATCCAGGGCTCTTCTCTGAGCGCTCACTGCACCTGCCTCTGATGACCACAGGTATGGGCTCTGACAGTAATAATCCTCTGTGTCAGCATTCACACAGGAATTCCACAAGAAGACAGAACCTGGGTGTTCAGGTCGGTTTTTTGTTTGTTTTGAGACGGAGTCTCAGTGGTGTGATCTCAGTTCACGGCAACCTCTGCCTCCCAGGTTCAAGCGATCCTCCTGCCTCAGCCTCCTGAGCAGCTGGGACTATAGGCACGCACCACTATGCCTGGCTAATTTTTGTATTTTTAGTAGAGATAGGGTTTCACCATGTTGGCCAGGATGGTCTCGAGCTCCTGACCTCATGATCCACCTGCCTCGGCCTCCCAAAGTGTTGGGATTACAGGCGTGAGCCACTGTGCCCAGTCTCAGGTCGCTTTTAAATGGTCCGAGAACAGGTGCAGGTGAGTTGGGCTGTCGGTGGCACCAGAACCAAGCAGGGTCACTTCCGGCACCGATTCCTGCAGACCATCTTGTTCTGAATCTACCACCTCCCCATCACATCCTCTTTCCTGGAAGGATGGCTTCTGGGCCTCCACTGCCCTCTGGGCTCCAGAGAGGAATTCAGCCCCACCACCCGCAAGTGGCCCTGAGCTGGTGGAAGTGGTAGGGAACCAAGCATACGGCAGGACTCTGGGAACACCACTCAGATATTTTACATGAATGGCACCCCTGGAGCTGTGCGAGGGGCACATGTTAGGAGATCGTTCCCAAGAGCTGGCTTTCTGTGCTTTGTCCTGTGGCCCAGGTTCACACTGTCTTTTACCACCTCCCGTGTCCCAGCCACCTCTCTCGGGCCAGCTGCCAGAGGCGGGCTGAGCGAGAGCAGTCACCCTTAACCAGGCACCAGCCTCCAGAAACAGATGCAAAACAGCAGCTTCTAGAACAGAGTCAAAATGTAAAATGAACCCCTGGTGGGTAACTTAGCAAAGCAGGTCTCAGATACCAGGGAGTTGGGAAGTCTCCTCACCAAACTGCACAGGGGCAGGGACACAGGGGCAGGGAGGCACCTGCCTGAGAGCCCAACTCCCAGTCATTTGCTCAGCAGCCCACCAGCCACCACGTGGGGCTCGGCAACTCTGGGAAGCCTCAGCATGGAGACTGGGGCTTCAGGGGGTCTGAGGAGTGCTGGGGCAGTTGTCCTCTCTGTCAGAAGCCCAGGCGGCCTCCTCGGCCTCGGACAAGGGCCGTAAAGGGGCTTCATCACAGAGGCATCATCATAGCCCTCACCTATGGGAAGGGTCTGGACTTACATCAGCTCACCCACCCACACAGCCGCTCTGTGGGGCACACAGGGAGGTGACCCAATACGTCCAAGGCCATGGAGCTAACGGGAGACCAACCCAGATCCCTGGCCCCGGGCTGCTCCTCGTCCTGCCTGCCTCACGTTCCAATGGTGAAGCCACAGGTACACGCAAGGAACAGGAGCTGGGTTTTCCATTTACCTTGGCCCTGGGGCTCTGGCTCAGTCCCCCAGGGGTCAGGGGAGAACCTGACAGCAGGGGGCGCTCTAGGCCTGGACATGAGACCCAGCCCAGGCCCTTTTCTCATTGACAGACATATGTGTAGTTCGCATTACCAAATGTGTGCCACGCTCCTGGGACCATTCTTTAGTGAACTTTCTGAAGAACATATATGCCTCTGTGTTTCTCGTGGTATGAAAGTGGAACTGTTACTACTGGGAAGGTTCAAGAAGCTGCCCCTCAGCCTCAGCTTCCCATCTATAAAATGGGGATAGCGCCTATCCCACAGGGCTGCCCCAGGGCAGGGGATCCCTCCGAGGGAGGGGGCTCGGTGGAGGGGCCCACCTGGCATTGAGCAGCTCCACCTCGGTAGTCTTCTCCCTCTCCAGCTTGCTGTAAGCCTCGCGGTGGCGGCGTGCCTCCTCCTCCAGCGCCTGCTCGGCTGTGGTCTCCTGATCCTTCACCATCTCCTCCAGCTCATGCACCCTGAGGACAGCGCAAGGCGCAAGCTCTTGGGGACTGCACTATTTCACCCCAACCCTGGCTGTGGCATGGGGGGCCCTGGGCCCTAAAACCCTGAGTCACTGGCATGCCCACCGAGGGCGTGTGGGCCAGTAGCTTTCAGAGAGATGAACAGGGACACCACATATTTAGAGGGGGTGACGGTCACACATGCCATGAAGGAGCAGGCCTGGCAGTCAGAAGGTGGGGCGCTCAGGGCAGCACAGGGAGGGACCGCCCCCACCAGTCCCTGCAGCCACACCTGGCTGGAAGCACTCAGGCCTCCCTTCTTCTTTTTGTACTAATCCGTCCCGGCCACCCCTCTGATTAATAATTCAGCTTATTGGGCATCTTGACTCCCAAAATAGGCACATCCTGGCCAGTGGCCTGAAGTCTGCCCCAGACCTGGGACAGGGCCAGGGGCACGTAGACGTGAGCACCCCAGTGACAGCCTGGTTGGTATTTTGGTCTGGGGTACGTCTCACTGGCAACAGCCCCTCCACCAGGCTGACCTTCTGGGGTGTACAGAAGGGCCCAAGATGGGCCCTGTGACAAGGGTATGTCCCCCAAGGGTCATGCCATCGGTGAGGACAACTAAACCCTGCATCCACCACTGCAGACAGCATCAGGAACGGCAGGCTCAGGGGACCTCCAGCAGCAGCAGTGCTGGACCCTTCCCACCGCCCAGCTCACACTGGCCTGTCCCCTGCAGAGCTTGTCCCTAGGAAGGGACATCAGGCTCCTGTCACTGTATGAGAGACAGTGGATCCCCACTCCCATCTTGGACCAGCCCTGTGGCTGCAGACCTCAGGGGTGGAATCCATCTGGCCTAGAGCCAAGGTCGAGCTCCAACCTGTCTCCCTGTCCCTAAGGTCCCGTCCTGGGTACCACATGTGGGCAGGGCCATGTGACAAGAGGCTGATGCGTCACAGACCCTCAGAGCTGCAAAGGCATGAGGCTGCCTCCTCCCGGAGGTCTCAGCAAGAAGGACCCCCCTTTGTTCCCCAGAGTCACAGCCAAGCCCCCAGTGCCCTGCCTGCCTGACCTGTGCACCAGCTGCGTGTTCTCTTGCTTCAGCTTGCTCTTCAGGTCCCCATTGGTCAGGCTGTCATTCTCCAGCTCTGTCACCTTCTTTTCCAGGAAGCTTACCTGCAGCAGGGGGCAGGGGTTGGGTGGAGAAGACCCCTGAGGCCACAGAACCGAGAACCTCGACGCCGTGAGGTTCGTGAGCAGGACCTCCAAACCACCGTGTATCTGAGAACAGTCATGTGTGGGGTGGGGGGCGGGGAACACACCAGGGCCACCTATCCCCAATTCCTGGGCAGGCACAGGGTCTCCCAAGTCCCCAGACAGTAGCCCGAGCACACCCCACCTCCCCTGGGAGCAGGCATGCATTCAGTCCCTTCTCCAGCCACCCGGGGCCCACCTTCTCTGTGATGTCATTGTCACAGGAGTCAATGCTGTCCCGGAACAGGTCTTCGGTGCTGCCGTTGCTGCTGCTGAAGTTGCTGCTGTGCATGAGCTGCCTGCAGGGGTGGGGAGAGGGCGTCTGGCTGTAGGGCCTTCCAGAGACAGGGGCCTACTCAGGCCACTGGCAAGGGGAGCATCCAGTACCCCAGGGGATCTGCCCCTTTAAGGAGGCCGCCCTCACTCAGCCTGAGAGGGAGAGTGTTGCCAAACCCAGCAGATCATCCAGCCCAGAGGATAGCAAATGGGCTGTACAGACCCCCAGGGTTCCCTGGCAGACACAAAGAGGCACAGCTTCTCCTGCGGCCTCGGAGCCCTCTTCATGCCAGCAGGCTGACCTGCAGCTACCCAGTGACCTGAGCTGGCACGAGAGCACCCTCCTCTTCCAGTGGGGAAGCCCCCGAGGAGGTAGCCCAGCTCCATAGCCCTGGCAGAGGGTCTGGGCCTCCTGAGGCTTGAGCCTCTCCACCAAGCTGGCTCCTGCTACATCTCTGGGAACTCTGGGGGATGGCAAAGGCAGAGAATTCACCAGGCCTTGCAGAGCAGTGAGCTGGGGTGAGACTGGGCCTGGTGAGCTAACCCATGCCTGAGGCAAAATCCAGCTGCCACCCCCAGTGACATCCCCTTCCAGCTCCCTGACAGGCAGCAGCCAGGGTCTCTGCCAAGAGGCCAACCCACCTGGCTCCTGGGCCCTTGCTGCCAGCTCCCAAAGCCCTGAGTGTGGACCTGGGGCCACACTGAGCTGCTGCAGGACTTAATCAGAGCAAAGTGACCGGCCGTGATGGCACCCACTCATGTCCAGAGCCCCGCCTGCAGAAAACCCGGGGTCTCTTTATTGAGTATGGCTGCCAGCTCCAAGAGGGGGGAAGGGCACTGAGCGCTGTGGGGTGCTCTGTCTCTCTCAGGGCATCCCTGGTGTGCCTGCCTGAAGTCAAGGTGACCTAGGATTTGAAGAAGGGACAAGGGGTGGGGAGAGGGCAGGGAGGAGCTGGCCTCTGTTTTTCAGAAGTGGACGCTGCCCCGGCTGCACTGCCCTGGGATGGCCTCATTCCCCTCTGCTCTCTCAGCCACATGCGGGCACCAGCTGAGTCTGGGCTGCTGGCAGGGAGCCCCGGCCAGTGGGCAGCATGGGAACAGCACTCAATTTGCCCTCCCCTGAGGTAGGCCTTACCGTCCAAAGGCTGTACTGGAGATCTTTCGGTTGGGGCTAGAGAGAGAGAGGAAACAGTCATTGAACAGAGTAAGGGCTTTCATCCACCCCTTTACTCTGTCCCAACTGTAAGACACAAAAGTGCAGGACAAGGCCCCACTCAAAGGAATTCACTAGTCAGCTTGGTCCTGAGAAGAAACAGCCTGATTTCCTGTGGCAGAAGAAGCCCCTGGATCAACCCTCTGAGAACTCTCACCTGCCCAGACAGCAGGGGTCACCATGCCTGTAGCTTCTCCCTCCAGGCCCTGCTCTGGCCCCCTGGCCTCCCCCTCCCGGGCTGGGCCTGGGCCTCACCTGTTGGCCTTCAGGTTTTTCAGTCGGGCTTCCAAGTCATTGAGCAGGTTGATTTTCTTGCAGCATTGAGAGCAGTAAACATCTAGCAATTCGCTGTTGTACACGTGCCGCATTTTCCTAGGCGTCTGCCCCGCACTGATTCACAAGGGAAAGGAATCACCACCTTAATTGCTGTCCAGTCTGGTGCCCTATGCCACCCTGCTGAGCTGACTTTACTTGAGTCCCCAGTACCTTTGAACCTTGTTGGGGGAGGGACAGGGAGTGGAAGTATAGCAACAGACCATCCCTTCTCCAACACGCTCAAAGAGAAGACAGTGATGCATACCCATTTAACAGCTAAGGCAAACTGCGAGCTCATTTCAGAGAAACTGGTGACTCAGGTGGGTGAGAAGGGATCACAGAGGGTCACTTGGAAGGACCCTTCAACACTGAGGCTCTAGGACACAAGATGACACAGAGCCCCATGGCCCCCAGTGTGCAGCCTCCTAGGTCAGTTAATTCAGGAGGAACTTCTGAGCCCTCATCAGGGTGCAAAGGTAGCAACCCTAAGCCCCAGGAGCAGAACTCATGCAGCTTAGGACAAAGGAAAGGGGGCCAGCTCAGGACTCGACCCCCACCCCGACCCCCTAGGATGTGCTCAGATTGGTTCTGCAACTTTTTTTTTTTTTTTTTTTTTGAGACGGAGTCTCGCTCTGTCGCCCAGGCTGGAGTGCAGTGGCCAGATCTCAGCTCACTGCAAGCTCCACCTCCCGGGTTCACGCCATTCTCCTGCCTCAGCCTCCCCAGTAGCTGGGACTACAGGCACCCGCCACCTCGCCCGGCTAGTTTTTTGTACTTTTTAGTAGAGACGGGGTTTCACCGTATTAGCCAGGATGGTCTCAATCTCCTGACCTCGTGATCCGCCCGTCTCGGCCTCCCAAAGTGCTGGGATTACAGGCTTGAGCCACCGCGCCCGGCCTGGTTCTGCAACTTTTGACCCCAAATGACATCCCCAACCAAGGGGCCACCTGGAAGACACTGAAGACCCCAGGTCTGAGTAGACATTGGTCCTGGTCTCATCATCGGGGCAAGGGCTGCTGGGGGCGCAGTCCACGTCGTCACCCTCCCCGTAGTCTTCAAACTGCTCCTCATTGCTGATAAGTGAGGTGGTGGAGTGTGTAGAAAGGTCTGAGGTCGTCATGGATGGCGTGTGGACCAGGGACCTGAGGATCCAAAAGCACCCAAGTCAGAGGAGGACTCATGGGTCCCCAGCCACAGCCTGCGGTAGGGAAACCGAGTAGGCATTTCCCTTTAATTGGCACTACCAATTAAGTTTTTTTTTTTTTTTTTTTTTAAGAGATGGAGTCTCACTCTGTCACCCAAGCTGGAGTGCAGTGGCGCGATCTCGACTCACTGCAAGCTCCGCCTCCCGGGTTCATGCCATTCTCCTGCCTCAGCCTCCTGAGTAGCTGGGACTACAGGCACCTGCCACGGCGCCCGGCTAATTTTTTGTATTTTTAGTAGAGATGGGTTTCACCGTGTTAGCCAGGATGGTCTCGATCTCCTGACCTCGTGATCCACCTGCCTTGGCCTCCCAAGTGCTGGGATTACAGGTGTGAGCCACCGCCCCCAGCCTACCGATTAAGTTTGTACTTCTTGACCTGGTAAGTACATTTCAGGGACCCTATCTAAAGGGAAACATCTCACCACAGAAACCATCTCTACAGTTCAAACCAGTTCTACCCATGTTACCCCAGAGGAGCAAAACACTGCTTTACAACCTAACTGTCTAGCTACAGCTAGATCAAATTATAATTATTAAATTACAATGAGAGTAAATTATTAAATTGCAGAATATCAAACAGTTGTTGAAAGGTTAAAACACTTGGAGTAGTGGCCGGGCGCGGTGGCTCATGCCTGTAATCCCAGAACTTTGGGAGGCCGAAGCGGGTGGATCACAAGGTCAGGAGATCAAGACCATCCTGGCTAACATGGTGAAACCCCATCTCTACTAAAAATACAAAAAATTAGCCGGGCGTGGTGGCGGGCGCCTGTAGTCGCAGCTTCTCAGGAGGCTGAGGCAGGAGAATGGCGGGAACCCAGGAGGCGGAGCTTGCAGTGAGCTGAGATCCGGCCACTGCACTCCAGCCCGGGCGACAGAGCGAGACTCCATCTCAAAAAAAAAAAAAAAATTCAGTTCAGAGTAGCTGCTCTCCCTATGTAGCAGCTATTCTTTTATTCCTTTATTTCCTTAATAAACGTGCTTTCACTTTATGGAGAAAAAAAAAAAAAACCCAAACATTGAGAGTAATATAGAAAATGAATATAATGGATCTAAAATTTTAGATACTGTAAGACTAAGTATGGCCGTCCCTTGGTATCCAAAAGAGATTTGTTCCAGGACCCCCAGTGGACACCAAAATCTGAGGATGCTCAAGTCCCAGATATGAAATGGCACAGTATTCACATACAACCTATGCATATCCTCCTGTATACTCAAAATCATCTCTAGATTACTTATAATACCTAATGCAATGTAAACGCTATGGAAATAGTTGTTATACTGTGTTGTTTTTTGTAAGTTTGTCTTTTTTCTTTTTTTTTTGGAGACAGAGTCTCGCTTTGTCGCCTGGCTGGAGTGCAGTGGTGCAACCTCCGCCTTCCAGGGTTCTAGTCAATCACCTGCCTCAGCCTCCTCAGTAGCTGGCAGTAGCCTCCTCCTGCCACCACACACAGCTCATTTTGTATTTTTAGTAGAGACGGGGTTTTTGTCATGTTGGCCAGGCTGGTCTCAAATTCCTGGCCTCTGGTGATCTGCCCGCCTCAGCCTCCCAAAGTGCTGGGATTACAAGGCTGCTCCCAGAAAGCAGCACGGCCCCTCTCTCCATGCACAGCCCCAAAGGACCCCACCAAGAACATGAGGACTCTGAGAACCACTTGAGTTTGAGAAATCCTGCATTGAGATGTACTAGGTTGAACCTCATGAAATTACCTTTTTTTTTTTGAAGATGGAAATGATTAAAAGTTGTCAATTTCATGTGGTTCAACCAACACGGGAACCCCCTCTTCCCTCTCCAAGTCCCTGCAGCAGCCGTAACCATCACCTTCTGGTAAGGGGTTGCCACTTGCAATCCCCTCGGCTTCCTCAGGCACAATGGTGGCAGCTTCCCACCACCCCACAGCACTGTATCCCTCAAGAGACTTGGTGAGGGCTGAGATGGAAGGGACTCCTTCCTGCCAAAACCAAAGTTAAAGATGAAACTGCTTCACTGGGAAGTCACTTAAGTCTTAATGTTGTTTTTAAATAACATTTCTGATTATGGGAATACATGCTCAATACAGAAAATATAGCAGAATAGATGGGAGGTAATTAAAATGATCAATTGGCCGGGCGCAGTGGCTTGTGCCTGTAATCCCAGCACTTTGGGAGGCTGAGGCAGGTGGATCACAAGGTCAGGAGATCGAGACCATCCTGGCCAACATGGTGAAACCCCATCTCTACTAAAAATACGAAAAATTAGCCAGGCATGGTGGTGGGCGCCTGTAGTCCCAGCTACTGGGGAGGCTGAGGCAGGATAATCGCTTGAACCTGGGAGGCAGAGCGTGCAGTGACCTGAGGTCATACCACGGCACTCCAGCCTGGGTGACAGAGTAAGAGTCTGTTTCAAAAAAAAAAAAAAAAAAAAATTCATCCCGCCATACATAAATAACTGCTTAATTTTCCAGATTAATTTTTTCTAGGCATCTCCTAACACATATGTCAAGGTTTGCTTTTTGTGTTTTTTTTTAAGAGATGGGGTCTTGCTAAGTTGCCCAGGCTGGAGTGCAGTGACTACTCACTGGTGTGATCCCACTACTGATCAGCACTCAAGTTTTGACCTGCTCTATTTCTGACCTGGGCCAGTTCATCCCTCCTTAGGCAACCTGGTGGTGCCCCACTCCCAGGAGGTCACCATACTGATGCTGAACTTAGTGCAGACATCCGATCAGGATAGTGCACTAGAGCCCAGAACTCCTGGGCTTCAGCAATCCTCCTCCCTTAGCCTCCCAAATATCTGGGACTACAGGCACATGCCACTTGCCTGGCATATGTTTGTGTTTTTAACAAAGCTGATCTCATGGACATCTTTGTAACCTGCTTTTTTGTTGTTTTTGTTTTTGAGACAGGGTGTTGCTCTGTTGCCAGGCTGGAGTGCAGTGATGCGATCATAGCTCACTGTAACCTTAAACTCCTGGGCTCAAGTGATCCTCCTGCCTCAGTCTCCCAAAGTCCTGGGGTGATAGGTGCGAGCCACCATGCCTGGCCACAACCTTTTTTAAAACTAATTGAGATCATATATCTCATATCATCAACAGTCATTTAAAACTTGACTTTGTCTGCAGGACTAGCACTGAAAATAAAGTAAAATTAAATTTAAAAACTTGACTTTGCACGGCTGCCTAAAATTCCAAAACTATCCCTTCCTGTTAAGCATTTAGTATGTTTAGAATCTTTTGCTATTCAGCTAATGCCTCTGATACACATTTCGAGCATGTTTCACATTTACTTCCTGGAGACACTTTCCAAGAGCCACATTTCTGGGCTGAGAGGGCAAATACTGAGTTTCAGGCGGTTTTAACTCACTTGTCCTCTGGCAGAAACAGGCCCCCGAGTCCCCCGTCCTTCTCGGCAGGACTCCCGACAGACCCCTCCAGGCTCTGAGGGCTCTCCATGGGACTGTCCGTGTCCAACTCCTGGGGGCCCTCAGGTGGCGCCAGCGTCATAGCCTCCTCCTCGTCCTCGGGAAAAAAACCGGGCTCCCTGGGGATGAGCTCGCCATCAGCAAAGGTGGGGCCTGTGACTTCGCTGCCCTGGGAAAGAAAGAACGTGGACAAGGTAAGTGAGGCCAGCTTCCCAGGGCTCAGTGTTCCACTCAGACCGCAAGGGCATCAGCCAGGCCAAAACAGCAGGGATTGGGTGCAGGAGGCCCAGACCCCGAGACCCTAAGTGTGGGAGCACCTGGCAGGTGATTAGTCTCAGGGACCTCTCATACTGGCTGACTCATGAGCATCTAGTGAGGAACTGGAACTCCCAGGAACAGCCATCCATGAAGAATGGCCACAGGCCAGCCACTTCATTCAGGGCACCCTGGTTGGCACATCAGAGCCCCCACTGAGGCAGGGAACATAAGGCTGATTCACGCTGACTTCCTAGAGCTAAATCAAAAGAAAAACCTCAGTTTTCTGCTCCCAAGTAGCTACTCCCTTTGCATCCCCGCCCCTCCTACCCACTGCGCCCTCACTCCCCCAGCCCCCAACCTTTATCTGCCTAGCAGATGAAAAACTGAGAGTATCTCTGATTGGTCCCCTCCTGCAACCAATCAGGCTGGTCACAGGCTAAGTTTTCATTTGCATAGGAGTATAACTTTGTAACTTCACTTTAGTCTCTGGTTGATTGCTTTCTGCAACCAATCAGATGTTTACATAGGGTGTAACTTTGTAACTTCACTTCTTCGCTTTGGCCTCTGGTCCCCTCCTGCAACCAATCAAACTGTGGGCCACTACTTCATTTACATAGGGTGTACACCAAGTAACCAATGGGAAACCTCTAGATGGTATTTAAATTCCAGAAAATTCTGCAACCAGGCTCTTGATCCCCTATGCTTGGGCCTGCTCCCACCCTGTGGAGTGTACTTTTTTTTTCAATAAATCTGTAGACCAGGTGCAGTGGCTCACCCCTGTAATCACAGCACTTTGGGAGACCGAGGCAGGTGGATCACGAGTCAGGAGATCGAGACCATTCTGGCTAACATGGTGAAACCCCGTCTCTACTAAAAATACAAAAAATTAGCCGGGCATGGTGGCGGGCGCCTGTAGTCCCAGCTACTCGGGAGGCTGAGGCAGGATAATCGCTTGAACCTGGGAGGCAGAGCGTGCAGTGACCTGAGGTCATACCACGGCACTCCAGCCTGGGTGACAGAGTGAGACTCCGTCTCAAAAAATAAAATAAATGCCTGTTTTTGATGCTTCATTCTTTCTTCTTTTTTTTTTTGTGCATTTTGTCCAATTTTTTGTTCCAGACACCAAGAACCTTCCACTGGTAACACCACCACAAAAGTCTCTGCCAGAGGAAGTTAAATGGCTTCGAAAAGGCTTCTTGGTGCCCCATGTAAGGGTACAGTCACACTGAATAGCTTTTAGGATCAACAACTCTGATCTAGTAGACTTTGCTACAACGTGGTACAGTGAACGCTGCACAACTTGGGATCCACCCTCCATGACTCTGGGCACGTCATAGAATGTCTCTGAACCTCACTTGTCTCTGTAAATCAGGAATCGTGATGGAATCTTACAGGATCACTGTGTTGATTAAATGAGGTATTTCACGTTAGCATCTAACACACAGTAGGACCTCAATGAATAAACCCCGGCCAGAAGATATGATGCCCAGCCCAGGAGGCAACTGCCTGTCTGCGCCCTGCCACAGCCTTGCTGGGAGCAAGAACGCCAGGCCTCACTCCTGAGCACTGCTTGTGCTGGGTCTGCGGCCCAGCACAATGATGGTGTGTGGTAAAGACATGCTGGCACCTTTTGCGTAACTTTTCAGATAGAAGAGCTTTGGCCTGGTTCAGAGCTAACCCTAGACTGAGGGGCAGCTCTCTGTAAACCATTTACTGGGGCCACTTCACCTCTGAGGAGGGAGGTACTTCTCAGGTGGCACTGCTTCTACCTGACCCACTGGAGAGGTCAGCCTGTTCCCAAGGTTCTTTGGCGTGCTCCTCAGCCAGGGCTGGCAGGGCACGCTATTAAAGGACCTGCAGTCCCGAGACTACAGAAGGGCAACAGAAACAGGCTGGGAAAAGCCTCCTGGAGTCTCAGACAGGAACAGGTTCAGGGACAGCTGAAGAAGCTGCTCAGCGACAGGCCTGGATGTGCCTGCCCAGACATGTGCAGCTGTCTGTTGCCACCAGTGAGCTGGCAGCCCTCCTGGGGGTCCATCCCCACCAGGAGACCCTTGGGCTAAAAATAGATGGCAATATTATAATGAGCCTGGTTCCTGCCTGTGCTGTGATTGGCTGAGCACCAGATGGACCAATAACATGAGCACCGGCGAGCCGGGCGTGCCAACAGCGGAGACTGTGGAGACAGGTTGTGTAATGAGAATCCCCCCAGGGTTCCAGGACCCTTTCCACCCACATACTAATCTTGTCACATGGCTCCCAACCTATCGGATCTTGTGCCCTACGTAAGTTCTTTATCTCCAAGCCTGAAGCTGCATCCCAGTGGAAACAAAAGGAAACCAGCATCACTAAGGAGCCATCAGGCTCCAGAGATCGAGCTGGGCATTCACATACTATCCAACCTGTGCTTCGTGACAGCTCTTCAGAGCAGTGATCGTTATCCCCATTTTACAGATGGGGAAACAGAGGCTCAAAGAGTAGCATGTCAGAAGTCCTCCAGCCAGAGGGCAGGGCAGGGCCAGGCCCACTCCCCCGTCCCACCCCTGCCGCCTGCCTTTGCATCCACACACTTGATTCCATTTATCCTTGATGCCTCCCACACTTTGTGGATTTTCAAACCTCATGGTGACAACAAGGAGAGCACATTTTATAGGGACATGTGACTATGAATCCTTAGCACACCCCCTAATGTAGCAACTTCCACTTAACACCCTCACAGGACACTGCAGGTTAGTGCAGGGACACCTAAGAGAAACAAGGCAGAAGGGAGACTGGAAGAGAACTGGGGCTCTCAGAGGACCAGGCGCCTGGTCTGTTCTTTCACCTGGCCGTGAAGAACTGCAAACTTTTCACCTTCCCGGCCACATGAGTAGGGAGAGTTCCCCCTTGCTGGGAATGCCTGCCCTGTGGCTCACACATGAGCTCAGCAGCTTGGCAATGGCGTTTCTTCTGGTCTTCACCCCAGCCCAATGAGCTGAGCCTCTTTTCCCCTTTCTACACAGCCGGGTTGGGACAGGGATACCACTCTGTGTCCCCAACGCCCACCTTCCCCCTACAGCCACGTCCTAGGGAGGCTGTGGCCCGCTGGCAGAGGGCCTAGTGCAGATCGGAGTCCATGCTCCTCAGGTGTCCGACGAGGCTTCTGGCCAACTTGGGTTTAGCTCACTGACATGATGACACAGAGGCCAAGTGTGTGCCGGGCACTGCCCCACTAACACCTGGCTCACGGCATGCAGGTGGAACCGCCAGGCCCTCTCACCCAATGTCCACAGCAGCATCCTGATACTCCCAGCAGCTGGCCCAAGCCCCTGACCAGGTGGACAGAGCAGCCTCAAATGGCTTGGCTCAGGCACAGGTGGGGCAGAAGCAGGGGCATCAGGGTCCTACCCTCCAAAGAAGACTACCACCTCGTTGGGCAGGCTTTCAGCCTTGGACTAAGTGGAGTCCACATCTGCCCAGCCCTTCAGCAAGCTCCTCGCCTGTCTCACATACCCCATCCCTCACAACGGCCCCGTGCGAGCTGCCTGGGGTGGACAGGGCAAAGATTTGGGATTCATCGGCTCCGTCTGACACCTGGGGAAGATGAGGCTCAGAGTGGGAGGGCGGCTGCCCTGGAACCTCGCAGTTCACAGAGGGCCTGCGGGGACCTGACACCCGGCTCTGACACGCCAAGCCCTCACCCACCTGGCCACACACGCGCACACACTCTCAATCTCTCTCCAGCTTTTTCTCTTAAAAATGGCTGCTCCCAACATTAATACCTTTTCATTCAACCCACAGCTGTTTGTCCAAGGCAATGGGAAATTTTAATTATTACTTTAAACCATTTCTAGTAGTTTGCCCGCTAAATTCAAATATTACAAAGACAGCTTACTGCACGCCTTGGTTAGCCCAGGACAGTACTGGTTTGTGCCCATCCCAAGACCCCCTTGGTTTGGTATTTGCCATGGTCACCCTTGCTCCTCCCTGAGGGCTGAAGTCCCCAGCCCCAGTTCTTGTTTCCCCAGCCCTCTGGGGAAGGGTCTGGTGGAAGCTCCTGCTCCTTCTCCCGCCTGGAGGGGAGATGCTGGAAGGTGCCAGAACGCAGCCTCTTCTCTCCTCCTTAAGCCACCATTCAAGTTCTCTGAGGGAGAACTCGGAGTCAAGCGTATTAGAACTCTTCTTGGACAATTTCCCTTTTGTATGTTTTTTAGATAAAGTTGCAGAGGAAAAGGAAGAACTTGGCCATAATAAAAACATTGCCCTCATAAGGTTTCCAGGTGGCCTGGGGTCACACACTTCCGGAGGCAGTGGGTTCCTCTCCAGCCAGGCTGCCTGCAGGTCAGGATCATGCGGAGCCCCCTGTTGAATACATTTCCAAGTAGACTAGGGCCCATGGGAGAGGAACCATCACCCCATCTCACCGCGCTGTGCTTGTCAGGATGTCCAGAGAGTCGCCCGCTCACCCCGGCTGCACGGTCTGCATCCTCACCATAGTGGCGCCCACTGAAGGCTGGCTCTGCAGGGCTGGCGGGAGCAGCAGGGCAGGGACAGGGCCTCCCTAGTGCTCATGTTTCTAGGTGGCCGGAGTCAGCAAGTCAGGTCTGTGCCCGGGGCAGCTTCCAAGACTGCCTCTCAGAGCCCCCGTTTCCTGCCATTCCCCCATGCTGTGTGAAAAAGGTGTCCACATATGGCCATCCAGTCACAACCCAGGGACCCTAGCACTGGTGACACGTCCAGGCCTGGAGCTTGGCCTAGTGTTCCCAGGGTTTGCACGGAAAGGCTGTGTCTACTCTTTTGGGGACCTGTGGGGAAGGGACAGTGCAGTGTCCTCAGGAGGCAGCACCGGGCATCGTCTGTGGCACAGTCTGACTTGCCAGGGCTCCGTCCCTCAGGACCCAGAGCCAGCCCTAAGCTCATAGCTCCCTGTCCCCTGGGGCACAGGACCGGCCACCATAGGCCCACAGGCTTGGCTGGTACATGGCCACACCACCCCAGGCTTTCTTCCACCTGCCAGGGGGCCCCGGGGTGAAGGGAGACAGCGAACTCAATGTGTTCCTCCACAAGCCCCATGAGGTCCCTGGGGGTGGGCCTGGGTGAGGGCTCAGCTCTGGGGCCAAGGAGTCTGGGTTTCGGGCCCTGCTGGCCCAGCCACTTACAAGCCATGTGACCTTGGACAAGTGACCACCTTTGTGAACGCCTGGCTCCTCACCTACAGAATGGGGCCAGTCACCTCCACCTCAGTGGCAGCTCTAGGGGGCCATGCGTGACAATTTACACTGGAGAGTCGGCCACGGTGGGAGCCTTAAATTCTGACCTGGCCTAATGAGCCTTAAATTCTGCCTGACCTGACAGGCAACAGAGGCTAAGCCTACAGCCACGGGTCCCTGGCTGGTCAGCCAGCAATGTCCTGGACAGATGAGCAGCCAGGAGGATGCCATTCTCCTCAGAGAAGCCAAGCTGGGGAATTACCTGAGGCCAGGGCATTTCGGAGAGAGCTGGGGAACAGGATCCAGCCAGCCACTCTGGCAGGCAGATCTGCATCCCCTGCACCCCTACCTCGCTGTCCTGCTGTCCCACCCTGTCCCCAGCAGGGAGTGGGAACCTGGAGGCACACAGCCTGCCATGGGGCCCTCTCCAGTCATGAGAGCCGCGTTCGCCCGCCAGCAGGCCCCAAGTCACCCCCTTCCTTTGTAGGAAGTTGGCAAGGGCTGAATTCAGGGCGGCTGAAATGGCCAAGTATCAATACACGTGGGGGACATCCCAGCCTCAGAGTGGCCAACAACGCCACACTGTCCACACTCTCGGAGCGGATGCAGCATCTGGTCTTCTCCCTCCCCACCTCCCCCATGGGGAGCCGCCTCACAGGCACACACACCAGCACTCTGCGTTTCCCTGAGCTGACACACAGAGGACATGGACCCCGAGTGACCTCATGTCCACCTTCCCTGTGAGAGGGAGGACCCTAAGTGGGTAGCTATGGGGATTTCCACGTCTGGACCCCAGTGGTTAGCACTGTAGGGAGCACATGGCAGATGGTTAACGTGTGCTGGTTGAACCACACTGTACTGCAGTATGATGAGCTGGGAATAGCCCAGCCACAAGACCCTGAAACCTGGATGTCGACTCTGGTGTGATCACCGCCTGGCTGTGTGATGCTGGATCAGATGTTTAATTTCTGGGCCTCATCTAAACACAGAGAGGGAACCACCTGTCTGGCAGGGCTGCCACAGGGAACTAGGACGATGCCTTGTGTCATGAGGGTGCGGAATACACGGCAAAAGGAGGCGCGGGGTGGCGTTAAGGACAAGCTCTGGAGTAGACGGCCAGACCCGAGCCCTGCTCCACCATTCACCATTCATGAGCTCTGGCAGCTTTAGGGTTACTGAACCGCTCAGTGCCTTAGTTTCCCCATCTATAAAATGGAGTTAACTGTGATTAGGAGTAAATGAGCCGCTACATCCTAAGCACTTTATGGTCTTAGCACACATAGAAAGCGCTCAAAACAAACAAACAACAACAACAACAACAAACCCTTTGGAGTGCAGTGGCGCAATCACAGCTCACTGCAGCTTCAAACCCCCAGGACTCAAGTGATCCTCCCAGCTCAGCCTCCCAAGCAGCTAGGACTACAGGTCCACACCACCACACCCCAAAACTGAACTACTATTGTCGTCATTGTGCTGAGGGAAAACAATCTGGGGTGCCTCCTGGCTCCCATCCAGCCCCTGGGACCCTGTCCCTCTACCCACTGTGGCTCACTGGGCTGCAGCTCGGTTGGGTTTTTTTTGGCTCCAGGAAGCCAGACCTGCAGGTTCCAGAGCCTGCCCTCCAAACATCAGTGCCTCTTTCTCCCCGCCAGGGCCCTCTCCTGCCTACTCTCATGGAAGGTCGTTCTGCACATGACTTACACCCTTTAATAAGCATTAAGATGAGACGCTGCCTGGGGAAGGGAGTCCAAGCAGCTCTGAGGTTCCAGCTCATCCACCCCCAGCCCTGGCAACGGCCTCACTCCCCAGGCACTAACTCAGAGCCAAAGAACAGCTCTGTGGGGACGAGGCAGGGTAAAAATAGCTTGGGCGGGCACATGCCCACTTCCCTTGCAGCAAGGCACCGGCAGGCACACGTGCTGCGCTGCCGCTGGGAAGGTGTGCATGTGTGCGGTGGGGGTGGAAACATACACTAAGACTAGTGTAGGGGAGCCCAGTGGCTGCCCGGGCTAGGCCTGTGAAGAATCTCTCACCCCACGGCTGGCCAACCAACAGCCCTGGAATGAGATGGGCTGCATCAAGGTCTCACGGGATCCTCCCCATGGGCAGCAGGAAATTCAGCTTACTGAGCTAACTCACAGGTGCCAATGCCCCCAGGTCCACAGAGAAGGGATGTGATTGCCGGGGCTGGGGTCTTCTACACTCCACTGTGGCTTGGCTGCTCTCATCATGAAAAGGTGGTGCCGCAGAGGTTGGTGCGCAATCTTGGCTGTAACTGACTCCTGCTGCAGCTGCCAACCTTGGCTCTGGGTCAGGCCTTGCTCTGCAGATGCAAGGCTGCGTACTTATCAGTTGCTGATAAGAGGTTTTGGTTCAACAGAGAGTTGCCCAGGCACCAGCCAAGGCAAGGGTGGGATAAAGGGGGTTCAAGCATCCAACTAGAGGCAGTGCCTCGGCCTTGCCTTCTGAACAACAAGCAACCTCAGCTCAGACACAAGGCCTCGGCTCACCCCGACAGAGCCAGGGGTAAGCATGGGAGCACCAGGTCGCCAAGTCACGAGCATTATCCCACACCTCAGCCAGCCCCGGGGACTGACCGCATACTGTGAGATCAAAGCTCTGCAGCCCAGAGCTTCCTGCTCTGATCAGGAAGAAAAGCTGCGCTGCCACGTTCCATCCCTAGAGTGGCTCAGAGGCCCTGGGGTGTCAGGAAGGGACCCAGTGCCCCATTTCTCCAGCTAAACTCCCTCCCAGGGGATGGCAGCTAAGGCAGGGCAGCTTCCAGGCTCTCTCCTCCCAGCCAGGGGTCCCAGGATCCACCTCCTAAAACTCACCCCAGAAAGGGTGTGGCCAGGAGCTCAAGACCACCTCTCAGCAGGACCCACTGCTCCCACCCTGGAGCTTCTAGGAGCGAATCTTGTGTAGACACCCGGCTGCTGGTCTCCACTTCCATCCTAAGGTGGGCCTGCAGGTCCCAGGAGCAGGGGCAACCGGGACAACTGGGGTTCCCCAGGTGCTCATTCATCTCAGAAGCAAGCAGGTTTTGATTCTTGCATCACCCCCGGAGGGAGGTAATAAATCACCCTATTTTACAGATGGAGAGACTGAGGCTCTCAGGCAGATTTGATTCAGTCCTGGATCTGGCACTCATTGGCTGTGGAACTCAGGCTGGTGCTGAACAGAAGACAAAGCGAAAGCCATGCTTGTGTTTCTCCAGAACTCTCATGACATTTACATAAAGCAAAGGCGGTCACTTGACAAGTTCTGCTGCTGCACAAACATCACCGAGGAAGGGCTGCTGAAGCCCACACTGCCTTGCTTTCAGTGTTTTCATCACAACTCTTGAGCTGTCTCTCTCTCCGATCTCACACCCTCAGCCCAACACACACACTGCTGCTAAGGCAGCGTCATAGGAGCCCACAGAGAGGAAGCGGGGTGTGTGCCGAGGTTCCCAGGAAGACTCAGAAATGAGAGATGTCAGATAGCCTCCCAGGAGCTCAACTAAAACAGAGATGCACACATTTCCTGAAGCTGAGCAGATGGACTGAAGTACTAAGGGATCTAAAGACAGAGCCTGTCCTCAGGGAGGGGCTAAGCGGGTGGTCTTCTGGGAAACACCAAGAGGGAGGGTCTGAGGCCCACCCGGGCCGCGTCCACCCACGCACTGGCCAGAGGTGTTGGGTCTGGCTGGTCAGCACATCCAGCCTGCCCTGAAGGCTGTGCGGCCTGCCTCAACATTCCACACCTGTCCAGCCCTTGGCCCTTGTGTCCAAGTTCACGCAGCACCCACTTCCAGGAGCCTGCTGACAGAGAGAGAAGGGCTGCCCAAGCTCAGGGGAGTGCATTTCTCACCACAAAGGGATCCACTGGCTCTGCACGTCCACCTAGGGACAATCGGTGAGCATGAGTGGACTCAAACTGTGGGGTGTGGGAAAAGCCAGTAATATCTGGTTTTCGAGCCCATTAGGATGCAGACCAGACCCTGGACCGTGGTGTGATCCCACTGGAAACATCTGAACAGCTGGGTCATCCACTGTGGGGGACGCTCTCACCCCTCTCCACTTCCGTTCCAATAACAAGTGAGCATGTCAACGGTTGGCAGTTAAAACCGGACCGGGCACAGTGGCTCACGCCTGTAATCCTAGAACTTTGGGAGGCTGGCTGATCACTTGAGCCCAGGAGTTTGAAACCAGCATAGGAAACATGGCAAAACCCTGTCTCTACAAAAAATACAGAAAGTTAGCCAGGTGTGGTGGCACATGCCTGTTGTCCCAACTACTCGAGAGGCTGCGGATAGACAATCACCTGAGCCCAGGAAGTCAAGGCTGAGATGGTGCCACTGCACTCCAGCCTGGGCAAATGGGAACGAGACCCTGTCTAAAAATAAATTAACTAAAATAAAATAAAACAAAACATATTACTACAAATCTAAGCCAGGCACTGCGTGGCTGTAACCTCAACTACTTGGGAGGCTGAGGCAGGAGGACTGCTTGAACCTAGGAGTTCAAGGCCTACCTGGGCAACATGGCAAGACCCCCACATCTTAAAAAAAAAAAAAAAAAAATCTAATAGACGAGAGAAACAAAGGAATAAAAAAATGCTTGAATCACCCAAAAGGACAGAAGACTGATAGTCAGAATACATAAGGAACTCAAACAACTCAATAGCAAAAAAACAAAAAATTCAATTTAAAAATAGGCAAAAGATCTGAACAGGTGTTTCTCCAAAGGCAACACATAGATGGCCAACAGGTATATGAAAAAATGTTCAGCATCACAAATCATCAGGGAAACACAAATCAAAACCACAATGAGATACCACATCACCCTAGTAAGAATGGCTATCATCAAAAAGACAGAAAATAACAAATGCTGGCAAGGATGTGGAGAAAAGGGAACTCTCATACATTGTTAATGGGACTGTAATTTTATTTATATATATATTTTTTGAGATGGAGTCTCACCCTGTCGCCCAGGCTGGAGTGCAATGGCACGATCTTGGCTCACTGCAACATCCACCTCCCGGAATCAAATGATTCTCCTGCCTCAGCTTCCTGAGTAGCTGGGATTACAGGCACATGCCACCACACCCAGCTAATTTTTTGTATCTGTAGTAGAGACAGGGTTTCATCATATTGGCCAGACCGGTCTCAAACTCCTGACCTCATGATCTGCCCACCTTAGCCTCCCACAGTGCTGGGATTATAGCTGTGTGCCACCATGCCTGGCTGGGACTGTAATTATTAATAGAACAATCATTATGGACAATGGTATAGAGGTTCCTCAAAGAATTTAAACTACCATATGATCCAACAATTCCTCTACTAGGTATACAGACAAAAGAAAAGAAATTAGTATGTCGAAGAGAGATCTGCATTCCCACATTTATTGCAGCACAATTCACAACAGCCAAAATATGGAGTCAACTAAGTATCCATCAACAGATGAATGCATTTTTAAAATGGGGTGTATATATACACAATGGAATACTATTCAGCCATAAAAAAGAATAAAAATCCTGTCATTTGTGACATGGATGAACCTAGAGAACATTGTGTTAAGTGAAAGAAGCCAAGCAGAGAAGGACAAACAGCATGATGTCACTCCTATGCAGAATCTAAAGAAGTTACCCATTGAAGCAGAAAGTAGAATGGTGGTTACCAGAGGCTGGAGAGGGTAGGAGAAGGAAGGATGGGGAAAGGTTGGTCAACAGGCACGAAGCTATAGTCAGATGGGAGGACTAAGTCCTGGTGTTCTATTGTACAGTAGGATTACTACAGTTAACAATAATGTGTATTTAAAAACAGCAAGAAGATAGCATTTTGAATGTTCTCACCACAAAGAAATGACAAGTGTTTGAAGTGGTGGTTATGCTAATGACCCTGATTTGATCATTCTACAATACATATGTGTGTCAAAACATCACACTGTACTCTCTAAATAGGTACAATTGTGTGTCAACTAAAAACTTAAAGATTAGGTGAGATAAAAACTCTACCACATCAGTAATACTTTAAAGAAAACGGAGTCAACAATCCTATTAAAAGATCAATATTGTCAGAGTAAATTAAAAACAACTACGTGCCACTTACAAGAAACACAATTGAAATTTAATAAGATGGAACACTTTTATATCTATGCATCTAACAGTTTCAAAACATAAAGCAAAACTTGCAGGTGGCCAGGAGCTCCAGGCCAGCCTGGGAAACATAATGAGACTCCATCTCTACCAAAAACAACAACAACAAAAAAAAAAGTTAAAAAAAAAAAAAAAAAGCCAGGTGGTACATGCCCGTAATCCCAGCTACTTGGGAGGCTGAGGCCAAAGGATTGTTCAAGGCTGGCCGGGCGCGGTGGCTCAAGCCTGTAATCCCAGCACTTTGGGAGGCCGCGACGGGTGGATCACGAGGTCAGGAGATCGAGATCATCCTGGCTAACCTGGTGAGACCCCGTCTCTACTAAAAAAAAAAAAAATCTAGCTGAGCGAGGTGGCGAGCGCCTGTAGTCCCAGCTACTCGGGAGTCTGAGGCAGGAGAATGGTGTAAACCCGGGAAGCGGAGCTTGCAGTGAGCTGAGATCCGGCCACTGCACTCCAGCCTGGGCGACAGAGCGAGACTTCGTCTCAAAAAATAAAAAAAAGTAAATAAATAAATAAATAAACAAAGGATTGCTCGAGGCCACAAGTTCGAGGATGCAGTGAGCTATGACTGCACCTGGGTGACATGGCTCAAGATTCTGTCTTTAATAATAATAATAATAACAGTTCTATTTATTATTTATAAATAATTATTATAATTATATTTATATATTAATAATTATAAATATTAATAATTATAATAAAATATAATAACTATTATTATTGATGGAATAAGCAAACAAGATAATTAGAGAAAATACAGAAGACCGGAACAACACAAACTTGAGACTGATACAGACAAAACACTACACTCAACAACTGCAGAATAAAACCAGTAGATTAAAGGCTAATGAGAAACTAGATACTTGCACAATACCAAGGAATCACCCTACAGATTGCTGCAAAACACCAAAGCACCTCACATACCTCTACCAGGGAGAACACAGGCTATTGTCCCTTTAATGCAGAGATCAAATGTGATGCCTAAGAGGTATGCAGCATCACCTACAATGTGGGCTTAACGAAGCATTTAACTCAATTCGAATCAAGCCTTAGGATCTAACTTCTACCAAATGGAAAAACGGGATAGAAGAAGTTACACATCACCACAGGGAAGATGCATTTTTTTTTTATTTTTAATTTTAATTTTTTTTAATTTTTTTTTTTTTTTTGAGAAGGAGTCTCGCTCTGTCGCCCGGGCTGGAGTGCAGTGGCCGGATCTCGGCTCACTGCAAGCTCCGCCTCCCGGGTTTACACCATTCTCCTGCCTCAGCCTCCCGAGTAGCTGGGACTACAGGCGCCCACCACCTCGCCCGGCTAGTTTTTTGTATTTTTTAGTAGAGACGGGGTTTCACCACGTTAGCCAGGATGGTCTCGATCTCCTGACCTCGTGATCCGCCCGTCTCGGCCGCCCAAAGTGCTGGGATTATAGGGGAAGATGCATTTCTAAAGGTTGAGACAGGCTGGAAGAAAAGGCATTTCTAACAAGTTCTCGGGTGATGCGGATGCCGCTCGTCCCGGGACCACACTTTGCGAACCACTGTTCTAGATTAACTGAGAGACATAGAAACCGAGTATCATCCTTGATTAGATCCCAGATCAAACAAACAAACCACCACCCAGCTGTAAAAGACCTTTTGAGGATAAATAAGGAAGACAGAATCTGGAGTAGATATTGGGTGATGCCAGGGAACTATGCTTAATTTTATCAGGTGTGTTAATGGCATATCGTTGTGAAGGAAAATGTCCTTAGTTTCGATAATATTTAGTTTAATTTCTTTTCAAATAGCTCATTTGAAAAGAAACTTGGTTCATTTGAAAATTACAGGCCAGGCGCAGTGGCTCACGCCTGTAATCCCGGCACTTTGGGAGGCCGAGGCGAGCGGATCATGAGGTCAGGAGTTCAAGACCATCCTGGCCAATATGGTGAAACCCTGTCTCTACTAAAAATACAAAAAAATTAGCCGGGCGTGGTGGCAGACGCCTGTAATCCCAGCACTTTGGGAGGCCGAGGCGGGCGGATCATGAGGTTAGGAGTTTGAGATCATCCTGGCTAACACAGTGAAACCCCGTCTCTATTAAAAATACAAAAAAATTAGCCAGTCGTGGTGGCGGGCTCCTGTAGTCCCAGTTACTTGGGAGGCTGAGGCAGGGGAATGGTGTGAACCAATGAGGTGGAGCTTGCAGTGAGCTGAGGTCGCACCACTGCACTCCAGCCTGGGTGACAGAGAGAGAAAACGTCTCAAAAAAAAAAAGAAGTAAACATTGTATGGAAACATGAAAAAATAGCCTGCCCAAAATTTGCTGCTGAACTAGTTAAGGAAAGTGTTACTGCCTGTCTTTTGGATAAAAGTTATTTTAACTAGGATGGGATGATACCTCATTAGAGTTTTCATTTGCATTTCTGTGATGATCAATGATGTTGAGCACCTTTCATATGCCTGTTTGCCATTTATATAAATTACATATAATAGAAATGTCTATTCAGATCTTTTGCCGATTTTTTGATCGGTTTATTCGCTTTTTCCTAACAGGTGCGGCTCTACTTAAAAGGATATGAAGAAGTGAAGTCATCCTGAAAGAATACTATCCTAGAGGGTACAGTCCACAGAAACTGGAGCCCGTTGGACCAACATGAGCTTCGAGGATGAAATGAGAACAGAATGATGAGCAGTCTTGGTTTCGAATGATCAGATCAAGAGGCAATGGATGGCTGAGGTCATAAGAATGATCCGGCCTCTAAACGACCATTCACAGTCATAACAGTCCTAGAAATGTTTCCAAATAGAGCAGGTGGTCAAGAGCCATCCCCAGGGGGTCCCTCACCCACGGGCCTTTGCCTGAAAGCAGAACTGCCTCCCCTCTACTCTGCCAGGCTTTGCCTACCCTCCTCTTCCTCTTCCCCCTTCCCTTGAAGGAAGTTCCCAAGACCCTTTTCTGTTATGGGCTGAATCCTCTTCCCTCTAAAATTCATATATTGAAGTCCTAATCCCTAGTACTTCAGAATGTGACTGTATCTGTAGATAAGAGTCTTTATAGAGGTAATTCAGGCCAGGTGTGGTGGCTCACACCTATAATCCCAGCACTTTGGGAAGTTGAGGTGGGTGGATCACTTGAGGTCAGGAGTTCGAGAGTAGCCTGGCCAGCATGTTGAAATCCTGTCTCTACTAAAAAGACAAAAATTAGCCAGGCATGGTGGCACATGCCTGTAGTCCCAGCTACTCGGGAAGCTGAGGCAGAAGAATCACTTGAACCTGGGAGGTAGAGGTTGCAGTGAGCCAAGATAGTGCCACTGCACTCCAGCCTGGGCAACAGAGCAAGACTCTGTCTCAAAACAAACAACCAGAAAATAATAATAATAATAATAATAATAAAGAGGTAGTTCAGTTAAAATGAAGTCCTAATGGGTTGGTCCTAATGGGTTGACCCTAACGCAACGTGACTGGTGTCCTTACAAGAGGAGATTAGGACACACACAAAGGAAAGACCATGTGAAGACACAGGGTGAAGACGGCTGTCTGCAAGCCAAGGAGAGAGGCCTCAGAATAAACCAACCCTGCTGGCACCCTGATGTTAGACTTCAGCCTCTAGAATTGTGATAAAACATACTATGGTTGTTTAAGCTGCGCAGTCTGTGGTCCTTCGCTATGACAGCCGTAGCAGACCAACACACCAATATACCAATATCCCTTCTCTGCCCCTAGGAAGCCTATGTGGAAACCCCTACTCAAGCTCAGTCTGGATTTTTCGCCTACCTTGTCACCCTGATGACAAAAACAAATTTTTTCAAGGTTAATTCAATTAAACCTTTTTTTTTTATTTTTTGAGATAGAGTCTTGCTCTGTCACCCAGGCTGGAGTGCAGTGGCACAATCTCAGCTCACTGCAACCTCCGTCTCCTGGGTTCAAGCAATTCTCCTGCCTCAGCCTCCGGAGTAGCTGGGATTACAGGCGCCCGCCACCACGCCCGGCTAATTTTTGTATTTTTAGTAGAGATGGGGTTTCACCATATTGGCCAGGCTGGTCTTGAACTCCTGACCTCAAGTGATCCACCTGCCTCAGCCTCCTAAAGTGCTGGGATTACAGGTGTGAGCCACTGTGCCCAGCCAATTCAACCTTTAAAGAGAACTACAGATGGTCCTCAACTTACAATGGTTTGACTTACAATTTTTTTTTTTTTTTTTGAGACAAGTTCTCACTCTGTCAACCAGGCCGGAACGCAGTGGCACCATCTCAGCTCACTGCAATGCCCCCTTCCTGGGTTCAAGTGATTCTCCTGCCTCAGCCTCCCAAATAGCTGGGATTACAGGTGCCCACCACCACACCTGGCTAATTTTTGTATTTTCAGTACAGATGGGGTTTCGCCACGTTGTCCAGGCTAGTCTCAAACTCTTGGCCTCAAGTGATCCATCCACCTTGGCCTCCCAATGTGCTGGGATCACAGGCCACCATGAGCCACTGTGCCAGGGCTGACTTTGATTTTTCAACTGCATGATGGTGCAAAGTGATCCACAGTCAGCAGAAGTCATACTTTAAGTACCTATAAGAGCATTGTTTTTCACTTTCAGCATAGTACTTAATAAATTACATGGGGCATAAAACACTTTATTGTAAAACAGGCTCTGTGTTAGATGATTTTGCCCAACTGTAGGCTAAAGTAAGTGTTCTGGGCACATTTAAGGTAGCCTAGGCTAAGTTATGGTTTTTGGTAGGTGAGATGTATTAAATGCACTTTTTTAAACTTATGACACTTCCAATATACGATGGGTTTATCGTGACGTAACCCCATCAAGAAGCATCTGTAACTGGATTTCTAGAACCTACTCAAGAGACTCAGGGATTTAATTTTGGTCTGTCCTAAAAAAAAAAAAAAGGGGGGGGGTTGTATTCTCTTATTCTCTTTCACGATTAGTTTGAAATACAGCTGCTTCTTAAGAGATGATATTTTGTTGAAACCAAAGCTTGGTGAATCTATGATTATCAGGATGGCATTCTATAAACACTATTTATATGCCAATCTAAGTAAGTTATTTCCATTTTCTTTTTCTTTTTTTTTTTTTTTTTTTTTGAGATGGAGTCTCACTCTGTTGCCAGGCTGGAGTGCAATGGCACGATCTCAGCTCACTGCAACCTCCGCCTCCCGGGTTCAAGTGATTCTCCTGCCTCAGCCTCCTGAGTAGCTGGGACTACAGGTGCACACCATCACATCCAGCTAATTTTTGTATTTTTAGTAGAGATGCGGTTTCACCATGTTAGCCAGGATGGTCTCGATCTCCTGACCTTGTGATCCTCCTGCCCCGGCCTCCCAAAGTGGTGGGATTACAGGCATGAGCCACCGTGCCTGGCCAGGTCCATTTTCTTGTGTGTTCTCTCAGTAGTATAAGTATTGTATTTTAATTTTAGAGAAGCATATGCACAGTTCAGAGACGTTAGAATTGCAAAGGCAATTTCTGTTTGCCCAAAACTGTATTTAGTATAGTTATAAGACAAATGTAAAAGGTGTTTTACCTACACAGCAACTGGTTTACAAGAGAAGAAATCAGCAGTTAGCCCTGGAGTCACAGGCCCTCACACAAGGAGCCTTTTACCCTGGGTCAGGCTGCCTCTGTGACCTGCAGTGCTCAGTAACTGAACACGATATTACCAGTTTCTCCGTGCCAGACAGTATTTCTGGCTACTTGACATCTGGAGCATTTTCCTCTCTCTGTTGTGGTCAGTGTGGGAAGGAGGACTGCTACTGCCCCCGGGACACGTGGGCACCCTGCTCAGAGGGATGCCAGCTGGCCTGTGACATGGCCCAAACCTGGGCCCCACCCCCGCCACTCCACAGCAGTCTAGAGCTGGTTTGTAACCAAGGTGCAGCTGAATTTAGCTCAGTGAATCATCTCCAAGGAAAAGCCAGAGAGAAAGTGAACTCACCTTTTAACCAAGTCCTTGATGGGGTATGATTGTCCCAACAAAGCCCTGGGTCCCAGATCTGAGTGCCCCGGTAAGTCCATTTCCTAAACAAAAGGTGTCTGAAGAGGCTATCTAGCCTACCCTCTGCCCTGCAAACAGAGCCAACAGCCTTGATTTTCAAATGAGAATGTGGACTTCAGAGGCAAACTGTTGGGTATTATGAAAACAGAACTTAAATTGCTTCCACATCTGGAAAACAAACCCAGCAGCCAGCCCCAAGAATTCCAGGCGTGCCAGCTCAAAGAGAAGCTGTAGGTCAGGGGAGGTATTTCCTGTTAGCTTTCAGTCTCCCATTACCTACCTGAAGCCACAAAGATCTCCTGTCTATAAACAGCTGGTAAAGTCACAGCTCAGAGAAAGAGAACAAAGTTGATATACTAGGGCGTCTACCACGTGGCCAGTCTGCTCTGTGCTTTACAGAGACAGTAAACTCCTTGCAAGTAATTATCATTTTCCTCCTTATAGATGGGGAAACGTGGCCGGGCACGGTGGCTCACGCCTGTAATCCCAGCACTTTGGGAAGCCGAGGCGGGCGGATCACGCAGTCAGGAGATCGAGACCATCCTGGCCAACATGGTGAAACCCCATCTCTACTAAAAAATACAAAAATTAGCTGGACACGGTGGCACGTGCCTGTAATCCCAGCTACTCGGGAGGCTGAGGCAGGGGAATCGCTTGAATCAGGGAGTAGGAGGTTGCAGTGAGCTGAGATTGTGCCACTGTACTCCAGCCTGGTGACTCCATCTAAAAGAGACTCCATCTAAAAAAAAAGAAAAAGAAAAAGAAAGGTGGGGAAATGGTGTCCAGAGAGTCTCATCCACTCTCCCCTGAAGTACCCTGCAGTTTTTCTCTTTATTCCCCTTTGGAGTCACACAAAAAGTTGGGGCCTTGCAAACCCAAATCAGGAGTTCCCTAATTTCAGTCGTCCCATCTAAATTCTCAGAAAAGATTTTCCAAATGCCTTCTGGAAGCTCCAGTTCCCATGCAGCCACTGCGCCTCTGGTTCCCCTGAGGAAAGCATGGACCAGAGGTCCCAGCAACGCAAGTGTCAAAGCGAAGTAAAGGGCTCTCCTGGTTCTTGGAATGGGCAGTTATGTTTTGCTACAAATTATAGTTTTTCAAGATGTGGCTGTTTGAAGAGAGGGCTTAATTACTCACACAGCCAAGAATCTGTGGGGCTTGTTTTGGGGGCTCCATACTTGACCATTATGATAAGAGGAGTGATGATAAAAACACTTCACTCAAAGTGAAGGTTTGGGAGGGAAAGCAGTGGCTCAGGCCAGCTCTTTCCCCTCATAGAGTCCACTAGGTAGGTCAGGCTCCATTTTCAGGGGAGTGCCCTCTGAAGAGGCGACATGGAACTTTCTAGAGAGAGGCCACTATCCAACTCAAGGAGAGTACACCTGGATGGAGCCGATTCACGGTCCAAAGTTAGGGTGGGTTCCCACCCAACTCCTCCTCCGCCACAGAACCCTCAGGCCTTGGACAGCCAGCAGGGTGCTGATGTTTACCCACAGCTAATGGCCAAGGCTCCATGTGACCCGCCCTTCTGGAGTGGGCAGGTCAGGGTCAGCAGGGTGACTCTCCTCCTCCCAACCCTGCAGGGCCTCCTGCCAGATCCCTTGGGTTTTATAACCCTCTCCTCCTCCCTGCCCCATCTTCTGGTACCTCCCATCAGCACAGAGCCCCCATGGTCTTCCCAGAAAGCTCAGTTCAGGTGTCCCTCTTTGTCCTGTGGCCTTTGCTAGATCCAGCTACCCAAGTTTTGTGTTCCAGAAGCTGCTGTCTTGCATGGGGGATTGGGGTGTGTCACTCAAGCATAGCTGGCCAGAGCTCAGCTTAGGGCCTCCGGCCAGGGCAGGCTTTCCTGCAGTGGGGACAGGTGAGAGGGCATTAGGTCTGGGGCTCACGGGGTAGAGACTCTCCCACCCAGGGAGTCCATAGCGAACCCCCTCTAAGAGCTTATGGGCTCCCCACTGCCCACAGAACCAGGCCCAGCTCCTGAGAGCAGCTCGCAAAGCCCCTTCCAGCAGGTCTCAGCCTCAGGACATGCTCTGTCTCTCCCCTTCCCTAGTACCCCAGGCTTCTGGCACCTTTACCCACCTCCATGCCTCAGCACATGCTGCTTTTTATGCACGTGAGGCATAAGCACCACCTCATCAAAGAGGTGGTGCTTCGAATCTCTGACACTGCATGCAAAATTGAGGTCGGGCTACTGGCTTTCATTGGAATCGCAAGAGGGAGAGGGGCAGAGAGAAGATCTCTGAGGAAAACAAGGTTTAAAACCATCACCTGCTCTTAAAGCCTCCCTCCAGCCAGCAGTTCATGCTCAGCCCCTGCTTGGGGGCCACTGTCACCTAGACATCCCCATGTGGCTATCTCCCAGTGCCTCCCCAACTCAGCCCCGACTTCCATGAGTAGCCCACACCTAACCCTCTGCACTGCTCCAGTCAGACCCTGTGCAGCCTTGTCACCTGCACCCCTGCAGGTGCGGACTGGGTGCCCACCCCACCACTCTTCCTCCTCTCTCTCCATCCTGCCCCACCCCACTGCAGCCCAGCCATCCTGAAGGATGGGGGCCCTGACACATCCTGCTCACACAGGTCCCTGTGCCTTTGCCACTGCCCCCTGCCCAGAACGCCTCCGTCTGTCTCAGGAGCAGTGCCATTGGCTGGCACTCCCCGAGATCCTTAAGACCTAAAGAAGCACAAAATAGTTTTTTTCTCTCTTTTTTTTTTGAGACGGAGTATTGCTCTGTCACCCAGGCTGGAGCGCAGTGACACGATCTTGGTTCACTGCAGCCTCCGTCTTCCGGGTTCCAGCGATTCTCCTGCCTCAGCCTCCCAGGCAGCTGGGATTACAGGCATCTGCCACCACGCAGGGCTGATTTTTGTATTTTCAGTAGAGATGGGGTTTCACCATGTTGGTCAGGCTGGTCTCGAACTCTTGACCTCAGGTGATCTGCCCGCGTTGGCCTTCCAAAGTGCCAGGATTACAGGCATGAACCATGGTGCCTGGCCAAAAAGGGGTCTTAAACATTTGCGAACAAGGAAAGCATGCATCTGCAAAGCACCTATCATGTGCCAGGTATTTCTGTGCATCAGCCACTGTTTAGATGAGAATACACAGGTTCAAGGAGGTTAAGTAATTTGTGAAAGGTCACAGGGCTGTGATTTGAACCAGGTCTGATTTTAACGCAGCAAGGAGGGTACAGAGAATACCAAATGCTCTCAGTGATGCGACATCCAGCACCCCATGGACAACGCCGTGCACTGGAGTGGACTCAGGCTGACCCTGCGGCCATGGGAACAGCAGTTAGCAACGCTGATGGTACCAGAACTTGGACTTGAGCTGAAGCTTGCAGGGACCATGGCACACTGGGTTTCTGAGGTCTGTGCCATCCAGGCCATCGGGCAGAGCCCTCCTCCCCTTTCCCACCACAGGCAGCTTCAAAGAGGCTACATGTGGGAAGACTTTACAGAAAGGGAGAGGAGAGATTTGAAAGAAAATTGCTAAAAGGAAACACATGTGAAAATGAAAACTCAGGCAAAGTGGGAGAAGGACGAGGGAAGAAGAAAGAGTGATGTCCAAGGACTATAAACTGAGTCAAGAACACCAGTTTCCCTCTGCTCCCTTGGGAAGGCCAGTAACCCACTCCCTGCCCTCATTTTCCCTCTGAACCCAGATGGAATGGGGCAGACCTTAGATGATGCCCATTAAGAGAAACAGGGAAAGTTGCCTTGCACACAACCATGACAACTGTGGAGCCACGATTCATATGTGGTGAGGCTCAGAGAGGTCGCTCTACTTTGCCAAGGCCACACAAGCTGGCGAGCCATAAAGCTGGAATCTAAGCCCAATCCAAGCTTGTCCCCTTGAATCGCATCAGCGTCCCCTCATATAATCTGCCACCACTACAAGGTGCCATCTGCTTCCCTGAAGGAACTGGACAAATTATGTAAGTTCCCCAGAGGTTACCTAGTTTGTTTCATTAAATCTGAGACACCTCTGAATTTACAATGCACCGTTATTTCAACTATGCCGAGAAAAAGGCGCCGTCAAATTATAATAATCTGCGAATGTGCGACACATTCCAATTTAAGATGTTAAATGGAAAAAAAAGGAAAGGAAAAAAAGAATGTGCCTTAGAATCCCAGAAAATACCATGGGAGTGTGTGTGGGGAACAGGGATTCAATCACAGTTCTGCAGACTGTGTGTGCAGTGAAGGGCAGTCAACAACTCCACACAAGCACATGAGCACACACCTGCTGCTGTAAACTCCTTCTTTGCTAACAACTGATGAAATCGTGCAGATAATCATACAAAAATGTGTTGGCCAGACCTGCCTTGTCAACAAGAACCCTCATTTCACCAGGAGGCCATCAATTCAAGGTTGCCTAACATTAGTCAGACGGGTCAGGCACGGTGGCTCACGCCTGTAATTCCTGCACTTTGGGAGGCCAAGGCAGGCGGATCACGAGGTCAGGAGATCGAGAGCATCCTGGCCAACATAGATTGCTTGCACCTAGAAGTTCGAGACCAGCGTGGGCAACATAGTGAGACCTCATCTCCACCAAATGAATAAATAAATAGCGAGGAGTGGTGATGAACCCAGCTACTCAGGCAGCTGAGGTGGGAGGATCACTTGAGCCCAGGAGGTTGAGGCTACAGTGAGCCAAGATTGTACCACTGCACTCAAGGTGGGCAGAAATGCGAAACTCTGTCTCAAAAAAAAAATATCAGTCAGGCGGAGGCTGTCCTGCCCACCCAATCAGCCAGGCTAGGCCAGGCCAGCCAGCTTTGCCTGAGTGGAGCTACAGACCTCTGGGCAGCCAAGCTGGATGAGCAGGCAGGTTTGCTCCTTGGTTAACTACTAAGGGCAGTCACCCAGTGTGGCCGGGCGGTGGCACAGCCTGCACCTTTTTGTCTGATCTTTCTCCAAATCTCCTAGGGCGTGTGGCCAGCCAGGGCCTCAGCATTTTAATAAGGCAGATGCTGCAGGCTGGCAATGGCAGACAGGCAGCACTGCTCCAAGCCAGCTTTCCCAGCTAGGCACAGGTGGATGGACAGGCAGGCCCTGGCTGGAGGCGAAGGGTAGGTGGGCCGAGGTATGGATGGCCATCCTCCCCCTGGCAGGCCAGCCACAGCCTGGCAGCCTGAGCAGCTTCCGGAAGGACAGGTGAGGTACAGCCTCCCTCACTGAACCTGGGAAGAAGGCTGTCACCTCGGAAGCTGCTTGGCATCTCATTCACAGATTGCCACGCAGATACTAGTCACTTCACCCCAGACCCAGAATCTGCATCTGCAGAGCCCGAACAGGTTTGTTAAAAACACAGAAGCTGGCCGGGTACAGTGGCTTATGCCTGTAATCCCAGCACTTTGGGGAGCCAAGGTGGGAGGATTACCTGAGGGTAGGAATTCGAGATCAGCCTAGGTAACATAGTAACACCGCATTTCTACTTTTTAAAAAAAAAAATTAAAATTAAAATGGAAAAAAAAAGATTTAAAAACCCACAGAAGCTGAGGAAGTAGAGTTTTGCTTCTCTTGCAAAGGCTCTTGAGTAATGGAGTTTTTCCCCTGCCACCTTCCTGTTTGGGCCATGATGCTCCCCGGCAAGACATTCTGTTAGATGTGAAGGTTATCAGTCACAACAATCAAACCAGCTGAAGCCTGCAGGAACTAAGAATAACAGCTCCCCCCAAAGCACAGTTTTAAGTGCTTTTCATACATGTATATATTTGAGCCTTACCACGAACCCTGTGAGGGTGGTACCACCCTCATCCTCATTTTACAGGTGGGGAAGCTGAGGCACAGAGAAGTTAAATAACTTGTCTAATAGATGATTCCACAAATAGCAAGGGGCACAGCCAGGATTTGAACCCAGAGACAGCCTGACTCTGAAGGCATTTTGGTACCAAACTGGTCTGCCTCTCTAACCATCTAACCGTCCATGAGTGCCAACTGAGTAAGGGCCAAAACCTAGACTGGGCATTTTAAATCACCATGGCTCATTTTATTTTCACCACCACCCTGCGAGGCAGGTGCTATTATCAACCCCGTTCTACAGCTTGGGCACCCCAACCCTCAGCCACCCCGTAGCAGGGGGGGTGGATGAACAGGATGCCCCATCTGAATGCTGCCTGACACGCAAACACGCACATGTGTGCACACATGCATATATGATCTGGGGCCCTAAACTGGACAGACTAAACCCAAAGCTGCTGCCCAAATGTGGGAGTGACTCCCTGGGGTTCTTAGGACCCCACAGAACCATGCTGCTGCCTGCCCACAGGCAGAGGGAGTGAAGAGGGAGGCCAGGGAAAGTGAAACCAGAAGGGTGAGGTCGCTTGTCCGAAGTTCCACAACTAGCGAGCAACAGAGCCAGAATCTAGACCCAGAAGTTTTCTGGCACCCATTTTTTCACCTTAAGGAAACAGGCATTGGGTGACAGAGCGTGGGATGAAGGTGCCTGTGTCTCAGGTAGGCATTTCTTCCAGGAAAACCTGGGAGCAGGGGGCAAGGACTTGCTACTATTCTCGCTTCTATTCTAGGAGAGAGACTTGAGTCTGGTGCAGAGGGCAGACACCCCTCAGCTCCCTTACCCCAAGTTCACTAGAGCAGCAGCGGCTATTTGAAATGTGGGTTCCCTTTTCATGGTATCAGGCTTACAGAGCACAGAGGAAGGTGGGGGTGACCGCGGATGACTAAAGAGAGAGAGCCCGCCCACTCTCCCACACTCGTTCTGTTTAGACCTTCCTCTTTCTGGTCCCTCAAAAGAGAAAGGCTCCCATGAGCAGAGCCACAGATATTAATAACTTCTACAGAGCTTTGTTTTCATCTGAATTAATGTTTACATTGTTGGGAAAGAACCCACTTGTCTGGGAAGATGAAGCAGGTTAAATCAATTAAAAATGTGACCAACAGTTGGAAAACTTCCCATTTCTTAAGGGAAGTCAAGAAGTGGGTTTGGAAATGCCGGCATGACTAGCAACGGCCTGCCAGGCGGATCTGGGCTGGAGGTCACCCAGACCCCACAGCTCTGGGTCACAACAGCCACCCCTCTGACCTTCATACGACCTTTGTAGGCTGCATGTCTTTCTGGTTGCCTGTGTCCTCCTCCCCGTCTCATCTCCTTTCCAGGTCACGGGAAAAAGTGAAGAAGCAACCACCCAGGCTGTCTGGGTGCTCAAGAGGGTTCTGAGAATCTCAGCTCTTGGTCATCAAAGCTCTTGAGGGGGGCTCAGCTTCTGAAGCACCAAGACACTCCGGACCCCTCTGAGCAAGGCCAGCTGGGCGCCCCCAGCATCCACTCAGCCTTGAATGGGGTCCACAGAAACTGGCCAATGACAAATTCCATTCACTTACCAGTATTATGATGAGGCCACAAACACTTGGGGAAGGACTGCCATGTGTAGTCAGACACTCGGCATGAGAAAATCGCTCCAAATGAAAACAGATAAGGGTGCTGTCCAGGCTTTTGGGGGCACCTTCTCTGCAGCCTGCCACCCAGTGTGGGCTCCAGACCATGCTGCTTGGAACCATGGTCAGGCCCAAAGCTGCAAATCCTCCCAGGAGAACATGTGCTGGCCAGGAGAGGTAGCCAAGACACCCTGCTGAAGCCCCACCCACCAAAAACTCAGAGGGCACCCCAACCCTCAGCCACTCCATAGCAGGGGGGTGAACAGGATGCCCCATGTGAATGCTACGTGACATGCAAACACACACGTGTGTGCACACACGCATATATGATCTGGGACCCTAAACTGGACAGATTAAACCCAAAGTTGCTGCTCAAAGGTGGGAGTGACTCCCTGGGGTCCTTAGGACCTCACAGAACCGTGCTGCTGCCTGCCCACAGGCAGAAGGAGTGAAGAGGGAGGCCAGGGAGCTCTTGAGGATCAGAAAAGAGATGAGGAGACAGCCTGGGTGGCACGGGCCAGAGTGTGGAAAACACGGGCAGGCTGCTGGCTGCTTTATGGGCCTTGAGAGGAGGACCTGTCCCTACCCGATAGGAGCTGACCCGTGGGAACAGCAGGCAGGCGCAGGCAGCTGTCGGAGACATGGCTGTAGGCACATCACCGGTGTGCCCTTTGCTGGTTTGATTCATGTGGTGGCAACAGTATAGTCTGGCAGAAGTGTTTCCAAGCTCAATGGACAGGCTCATCTGACCCGACTCAAGCTGAGGCAGGGGAGTCCATGGCAGCAGTGGCCACAGACGCCTGTCCTCCAGAAATGCCTCAAGGCCCAAATCCCCTTGACGCGGAGGTTCTGAGGAGGGCAGAGCAATGGAAGGCAGCTCGTGCCTGTGGATTTCTAGTCTCACTTGTACTGACAGTCCCCTCTTCTCCTCCTCCTGGGATTCTGGGTTGTCACGGCATTGGGTGGTCCCCCATCTCTCTGAGCTTGTCCCCTGTCCCCCCAGCCCTGGCTTGCTCTCCAATCACATCCCGTGTTGTAGTTCTGTGGACACAGCATGCCAGCCACGGTCCCACCTCAGGGCCCTTGCAGTTCCTCTTTTCTCTGCCTGTATCTCTTTTGTCGGGATGTCACCTTCTCAGTGAGAACTTCCCCATCTGACTCTGCAACCCAGCACTCCCTCCCCTTCCCTGCTCTCCCTCCTGCCAACTACCACGCTCCGTGTTTTACTGGTCTGCCTGCCTCACTACCATCCCGCGAGTTCCTTGAAGGCAGGGGTTCTCATCTGTTTTGTTCACTGCTGTATCTTCCAGTGCCCAGCACAGAATCTGTAGACTACCAAGTATCTGGTGAATGAATTCAGTACCACTTGCCCTGTACTGGGCAACATGCTAGGGGCTGAGCAAACAGAGATGGGGAAGCCTCCGGGTCCTGAAACGCCTCCTCATGAGGGAGACTGTGGTACCATTCAGGGGCAAAGATCATACAATGTCCAGTAAGGCACCAGGTGGGCCTGCCAAATCAGCATGTCTGTTTTCTGGTGCCTAACTGGTATAGACGGGACCACCCAATAATCCAGCCATGAGACCTGAGGCAAAGTAACTGGGCATTGATTTTCGAGGCCAGTGTTTGATGCCGTAAGTGCCCAGTTCCTGAGTCAAGAGCCAGCAGAGCTGACCCAGAGGAAAACAGAGTCCAGCCCCAGGGGTTCTGTATGCCTGGCAAGGCCAGGGCACTGTGTCCCACTGCTAACACCAGGCAGATAAAGACGCTTTGGCTGGGCGTGGTGGCTCATGCCTGTAGTCCCAGCACTTTGGGAGGCTGAGGCAGGCGTATCCCTTGAGCCCAGGAGTTTAAGACCAGCCTGGACAACACGGCAAAATCCCATCTCTGCAAAAACAAAAATTAGCCAGATGCAGGGTGGCACACATCTGTAGTTCCAGCTGAGACTGAAGTGAGAAGATCGCTTGTACCTGGGAGGGTGGGAGGCTGCAGTGAGCCCTGATCACACCACTTCACTCCAGCCTGGGCCGTAAAGCAAGACCCTGTCTCAATTTAAAAGAAAAAAAAAAAAGCTTCCTTTTCAAACACAGTGAGCCCTGTGCCAGGAGACAGCATGCCCTTTCCCATTCAGATATGCCTGCCTTCTGGGAACTGCTCACCCGCTATTTCATTGGGAGCCTCTCCTGCCCCCTTTACCCCCTCCTTACCCATACCTAAAACATATAAAGTGAAATTGCGAAGGCCCCTCAGAACAGAATCAGTTGTGGAAAATCTCAGCATAACAGGCTGCCCAGAGCGGGGACTGCCAGACACCTGAGGGTGCGGATGAAAGAGGAAGTTATGAGGGCCCCAGGTGAACCGCCAAAGAGAAAACCTTGGGTCTGAAGCAGACTGCCTACCAGGAGAGGAAGTGGCGAGGAAGGCTCCAGCATGCTTTAGGAGGGGCACAGATGGTGGGGAGGGAGAGTGGGGGCCAGTGGACTGTCTCAAGCTGCAGCCTGCAGTCTTCCGAGTGCAAACTGCCCCTGGAACCCCAAAGGAGGTGGCTTAGAACCCAACGGGCCCTCTAATTTCTTCTGCTTTTCCTCCCTCACTTGGCTAAAAGTCCCTCCCAAGGGCAGGCTCCAGGCAGTCTCTCCTACAGACCTCCCTTAGGGCAAAGGTCATGCCTTCCAGCAGGCTTACCTGGCCTGGCTAGTTCTGTCCCTCGCCTCGGGCCCAGTCTTATCTCTTCTACTGGCCTTAGTCATTTACTCCACCCCCTTCACCTAAGTCCAGGCCCCCCCTCAAATTCCGAAGCTGTTCACTACCCATTTGCCCAAGCGGTGCTGCCTCCTACAGTGAAAAACCCAAGCGGCTTCCCTCGCCCCGGCAGGCCACACTCTCCCCTGTGAAGTCACAGGGACCTCAAAGACAACTGCAGGCAATTTGCAATCAACTTAGAAGAGCCGGGCTGGCCCAGAGCAGACCCAGTATTCAGACTCCCTGAGCTTGCAAACACCTTGAGAGCAGGGAAATGTCTCGCATGTAATGTTCCCTGGGCACATAATCAACAGTCCCCGAAAGCCAGAAAGCAGGGTAAGGTTTGGGCCAGTGCTAGGGTGCCAGCACCTGGGGGAGACCCCAATCAAAGGCAGCGCGACTCAGGCACCCCACCAAGGCAGGCTAGTTGGTGGGAGGAGGATATGGGAGGGGGAGTGTGAGAGCTCCTATTGCAGAGGTCTGCTGGCACACAATTAGTACTGCCTCCGACCCCTTTGGTCTCCTTTTTCCCATCTCAGCAACCACTGTAACCACCTTTCAGCTGGGGCAGGACCTGGGGATGTTCCAAGGAATGTGCCTGCCCCATTGCTTTTCAGCGTCCCAGGAGCCCAAGCCACTGCCACCTGCCGCCTGCTCTGGGAGGGCAGGACAGAGGTTTGGTGGATCACCAGAAACCAGCTCAGCGTGCTGCCACTTCAAGACCTGACGGAGGCTAAGTGCAGAGACAGGACCCAGACCTCTCACATTGCTTTGAGAAGGAAGGTATAAATCAGTCAGTCAAGGAAAACTGGCATGGCCCTCGGGGGAGTGAGGTGTCACTTCCAGTCCTCCGTGGGAGAGCAGGGTGAGGGGAAAGGGAAAGAGGAGGCACTGGAGTTAGCACGGGCGAGGAGTGAGGTCCGGGGCTGTGTCGGAACCTGGTTCCCCACAGCACAGACACGCTCTCCAGAGACTACGCCGCCAGGACCTCGGAGACACTTGTCGCCGGCACAGAGAAGCGGCTGTGCCAACAGCTCCCACCACCGGGGCAGACCGGCCGTCTCAAGGGCCACAACACACCTCCCGCCACGGCAGCTTCTCGGCTAGGGAGAGGCAAGGCCTTGTCCCCCACCACGACCTCGGCTGGCCCCGAGGACTCCCCCACTCCACCCGCCGAGAGGGACGCGGGAAGCCAGAAAACAGGCTGTGTGCAGCCGCCAAGAGCTACAGAAAAACTTCGCGGCGCTCAGCCCCCTCGGGGACCCGGCCAAGGGTACGGCGCTGGGGACCACGCCGGTCCCGCAAGGGCAGGAGGGCAGGCGCGCTGCGGGCCGAGGTGGGGCGCGCGGTCGGGTTCCCACGGAGGCGCCCCAGAAAACAAGCCCCCTTCCCAGCCCACCAGAAGCACTTCCTGAAACTGCGCTGCGGAAGGAGCCGCCACCCGCGCACCTGGCAGCGGCTTCTACCCGCGGCCGAGCGAGACGGCTCAGGTAACCCGACCTCCCAGGCCAAGTCCGCACTCCGCCAACTTCCCGGGCCCGGAACCCGGGGCCGCGGGCCGGACGGAGCCAGGTGCGCGCCGCCAGAGCCCCGCGAGCGCCAGACCCGGGGCCGCCGCTTACCTGGCTCCCGAGAGCCGGCGGAGTGCGCATCCGCGGGCCGGTCCCCGGCAGAGGCGCCGAAGCCAGCAGGCGCGGGTCGGCGGCGCCCGGGGACGCGGCGGGCAGCCCCGAAGCGCAGGAATAATTCCCGCCGCGCCGCCGCCGCTCGCACTCCTGGGCACCAGTGGAAGGCGCGGCCCCGCCCCCGCCCGCGCCTGTTGCCGGGAGACCCGCGTGGGCCGAAGGGCTCTTTGTATCAAAGCTGCGGTGACATCACGAGGCGCCCGGGCCTTGGAACTCAAGGGCGGGGCCTCGCGCCGGGGCGGGGCGGGGGCGGAGGACGGGGACGGGGCCCGGGAACCCGAGCCGCGGGGCGGGGCCCAGGTAACCCCGCCCCCAAAGGTAGGGGCAGGTGGCTCCGGGGGACCGACCAATGGCCGCGCGGCCGGCCCCGCCTCCGTAGGTGCAGCTCGTCTGGGCCTGCCTGGCTCCGTGCGGCCCGGGCCAGGACTCCAGGAGGCGGCGTTTGAGCTCGCGCCACTACCAGGTAGGCGCTGTAGTCTTCTGCCCGTTCCGCGCCACCCTCACGGTTTGTTGTCACCGCACTGCGAGATTCCAGCCGGCGCTCACCGGCTCACACGGCGCACGCCACCCCACACGGCCCGCCGCCGTCTCCACGCCCTAATGAGTTCGGGGGCGCCTAGACTGACTTTCATCCTGAGTCGTACCCACAACTTTCCCAGCCTTTTCATGTGAAGTCGGAACCATCCCCATAACCAGCCCAGGAACATAAAGAACCAAGCGGCAACTAAAGAACCAAAAAAAAAAAAAAGAGAGGACCCTTCCTGTTGAATGCTAGTAAATATTATTTATGTTAAACATGTGCCCTCAGGCTGGGCACAGTGGCTCGGACAAAGTGGCCGAGGCGGAGGATCTTTGAGGCCAGGAGTTTGAGACCAACCTGGGCAACATAGCGACACCTCGTCTCTACAAAAAATTAAATGTTTAAAAATGTACTCGCCATCCCCCCATCACTCTTAACCATTCCCTGGACTTTAAAAAGGCAAAATGAGATGAATGTAAAGCGGCAAATATTGCAAATGTGGTTGGCCTTCGACCTGCTGTTGAACTATATAACTTGAGTGAGGGCAGAGACTTATCTTCCTGTCTAGCTCAAAGCCACCCTTGCCTTCCCTGAGTCTTCACTGGCCAACAAAGTGGCACTGGCACTTTGGCACGGGCAAGATCAGTAGGGCATCTGGGTGCTTTGGTCCTGCACCACCCTAGACACCCACCCACACCCACACATGCACCCACGCTCACACACAGCAGCTTTACCCACTTCTCTGCCTCTTTGCTGTCAAATTCCTTCTCCTCAGTCTCTCCTGCCAGTAAATTATCAGCGGCCCCTATGTTTACCAGGGCTTGTCTCTGAGGCAAAGCAGCCCCTACGGCTCCCAGAACTGCTGGGGACTTTCCAAATGGGACAGCATTAAACAGAGGAGGGCCTCCTGGCCAGAGCCACCTGAGAGAGGAGCTAGAGCTGTGGCCCCAAGGTAGAAACTCCACTGCCCAGCCCTCTCCTCGCAAGGTATGCCTTGCTGTTCAGAGATCTATGTGCAGAGGCCAGTCTGTTTCTCTTGTTTGTGTCTGCTCCCACAGTCTCTAACACATAGGAGCAATGTGGTGTATCATAAAGAACACACATGTTAGTTGGATGTGGTGACGCATACCTGTAATCCCAGTGCCTTCGGGAGGCCAAAGCAGGAGGGTTACTTGAGGCTAGGTATTTGAGGCCAGCTTGGACAACATAGCAAGACCCCATCCCTACCAAAAAAATTAGAAATAAAAACATTAGCCAGATATGGTGGCACGTGCGTATAGTCCCAGCTACTGGAGAGCCTGAGAAGGGAGGATCACTTCAGCTCAGGAGTTTCAGTCTGCAGTGAGCCATGATGGCACCACTGCACTCCAGCCTGGTTTACAGCAAGACCCTGTCGCTATTTGTTTATTTATTTATTTTGAGATTTATATTTCATTCTGTTGCCCAGGCTGGAGTGTAGTGGCACAATCTCGGCTCACTGCAACCTCCGCCTCCCAGGTTCAAGCGATTCTTCTGCCTCAGCCTCCCAAGTAGCTGAGACTACAGGTGCGTGCCACCACGCCCAGCTAATTTTTGTATTTTTAGCAGAGACAGGGTTTCACCATATTGGCCAGGCTAGTCTCAAACTCCTGACCTCGTGATCTGCCCGCCTCAGCCTCCCAAAGTGCTGGGGTTACAGGTGTGAGCCACTGCGCCTGGCTGACCCTGTCTCTATTTAAAATAAATAAATAAAAGTACTTATGTGGTGTATCATGCCACTGGTTTGAAGTCAAACAGACTTGGGTTTGAATTGAGTCTTATTTCCCAGATGTCCTGGGACAAGTTCTGTTACTTCTCTAAGACTCAATGTCTTTTCATCTGTAAAATGGGAATGGTACCTCACGGGATGTTGTACACCCTAGCACAGTGGGTACACTTAATTTTAGGCACTCCTCAAAGGTGTGGTATGTGATTGAGCCCATGCACCCTGGGCCCACTCTATCTGCCTTCCCAGCTCCACCCTGAGACCTTAACTCAGCAGCCTTCCATAAGGTTTTAGGATGTGGCTGAGTCCAGGGGCTCTATCTTGGTTTCCCTTCTTCCCTTCCAAGTCCAATGTTGCCCCTAAGGTTAACTGGGCTCCAGAAAGCAGGTCACATGACAGGATCGTCCAGAACCAAGAAAGAAAAGCAGAAACCAAGGGTGATCATCCCTTCTCTGGTCTTGGCTGTCTCCCAGCAAAGGTCAATGGAGAAAGTCAGGCCTGTCAAGCCCCCTCCACGTCCTCACCACGGGCAGCCTGAGTGACATTCTCAAGAGCTCTGTGGAACGGGTTGTGTCAGTAGGTCCCTCTTTATTTTTCTCAAAGGTAGTGGAGTGGGGAATGTCTCCAGGTACTTGTCCTTAAAAGCAGAGTGACAGAGGAAGGCCACAGATGCATTGAACACTCCTGGGTTCGAAGCCTGCCCGGTTCCACTTACCAAGGGAAGTCAATGTTTTGGAGCCTGAGTCTCCACTTCTAGAAAATGGAAATAAGACTCTTCCTCTTGCAGTTGTGAAGTTTCAATGAAATGATGAAGTGTCTAGTGCAATGCCTGAGATGCTGCAGGTGCTCAATAAATGGTAGCTCCTAGTCACTACCAGCAGCATGAGTGAGCTGCAGTCTGACACACTGGTTCTGTGCATGGGTACTGGGGCCGAGGGCGGTATCTTGGCTTTACCACCTTGTTGCTAAATGACCGTAGGCAAGTTTAAGTCCCAGTGTTTCAATTGCCTCATCTTTAAATTGGAGATAATAATAGAATGTGTTTTAGAACTATTGTGAGGATCAAAATAATCAGGGCCAGTAAAATACATAGAACAGAGCCTGGCACAGAGCAAGTAGCCAATAAACAGTAGCTATTACTCATGATCATTATGGCAAGAGGCTGAGGGGAACAGAGGTGAGGATTAGAGGCAGCCCAAGGGAAAATTTAGGACGCTGACTTTTGAGGTAAGGGCTCACATTTTCCAGCAGGGTTCAGAGGAGCAGTGATAGTCCAGTGGGGGGTGAGGTGGGGATGGTGACTGTATCTGATGGGTGGGATTAGACACGGGATGAATATGGGATCTGAGGGCTCTAATACAGGCTAGGACTCTGTCCTTGGTTCAAACAGGGACTAAGAGTGAGTTAATAGGAAGTATAATCCTGCCTTCTGAGCACAGCACCACCTGTGAGGATGTGGGGAAGGAAGGTCTTGAGTTAGGTACCCTGGTCTCTTAGCATTGCTGTGAGGTTCCTTTTTTTTTTTTTTTTTTTAGAGACAGGGTTAGGCCGGGCGCGGTGACTCACACCTGTAATCCCAGCACTTTGGGAGGCTGAGGCAGGTAGATCACCTGAGGTGAAGAATTCGAGACCAGCCTGGCCAACATGGCAAAACCCTGTCTCTACAAAAAAATACAAAAATTAGCCGGTTGTAGTGATGAGCACTTGTAATCCCAGATACTCTGGAGGCTGAGGCAGGAGAATCACTTGAACCCGGGAGGTAGAGGCTTCAGTGAACCAAGATTGTGCCACTGCACTCCAACCTGAGTGACAGAGGGAGACTGTCTAAAATAAATAAATAAATAAATAAAAAGGACCTTGCTCTGTTGCCTAGGCTGAAGTGTGGTGGCGCAATCATAGCTCACTGCAGCCTCAAACTCCTAGGCTCAAGCAATCTCCCCACCTCAGCTTCCCAAAATGCTGGGATTACAGGCATGAGCCATCATGCCTGGCCTAAGTCTATTTTCTTTCTGCTGCCACCATGCAGGAGTTAGCTCAACATTAGATGGTGTAAAGAAGCAACATTCTGCACATGTTTGGGGCCATGTGGAACGACTGGCTAAATATATATATGGTTTCATGATCATTATTTTGAGAAAAGAACCCTTCTGAACATTACCTAATGTTAACATTAGCCAAGCAACTGATGCCAACCAATATTAGCCAAGTGAACAAACAACAGCTGATATAAATAGTATTGGAGCTAAAACAAAAAGTCTGGCAAGTTGTTCTCAAACTGAGTTCCTTGGAACCCTCAGGGTTCTGTGGCGACTTTGCAAAAGGGAAGGTATACTTCAGGGGGACCACAAAAATAGCTCCACTTCTGTCTGCTGTACATGCTGTCTTCTGCATGAGACTTCATGTGAATAAAGGGTTCTATGGCTTTAAAAATGTTTAAAATCACTCGTATAGTATAATCATTTCCAAGACAGGAGAATGAGCCCCAGAGGTGGGAAATGGCATCTCCCCTCACAAGTAGCACAGGCAGTTAGTGGTGGAGCCAGGGGTAGAACCAGGTCTCATGACTCTCAGTCTAGTGCTTTCCAAGGTGGACACCAGTCATTAATCAGGACCGTGAGCATCAGTCAAACCCGGTCCATCTTAGCAGGGCTTGATTCTGTCAACACACACACACACAGGACATTCTTTTTTTTTTTTTTTTTGCGGCGCAGTCTCACTCTGTCGCCTGGGCTGGAGTACAGTGGCGCGATCTCGGCTCACTGCAACCTCCGCCTCCCGGGTTCAAGCGATTCTCCTGCCTCAGCCTCCTGAGTAGCTGGGACTACAGGCGTATGACACCACGCCTGGCTAGTTTCTGTATTTTCAGTGGAGACGGGGTGTCACCATGTTGGTCAGGATGGCCTTGAGCTCCTGACCTTGTGATCCGCCTGCCTCGGCCTCCCAAAGTGCTGGGATTATAGGTGTGAGCCACCACCCCCCGCTAGAGGACATTATTTCTGCCCAGCTGGGGCTCTGTGTGGAAAAGCCCCCTGGCAGCTGGCTAGGACTTTACCACAAGCACTCATCCTCTCTCACCTCTCTCTCAGAGGTCCTTTGACTCCACACTCAGGAAGTTCAGCTACAACTCTTAAATCTCAGCTTTCATCCCAGGTGATAAATTCAGTATTTGACGACTTAAGCAGTGGCTTAGGGAAGGGACTACCAAGTAAGTAGGCAGGACTCGGAGACTGCAGAGGCCTCTTGACCCGTTCCCAATTTTTTTTTTTTTTTTTTTTTTTTTGAGACAGAGTCTCCCTCTGTTGCCCAGGCTTGAGTGCAGTGATGCGATCTTGGCTCACTGCAACCTCTGTCTCCTGGGTTCGGGTGATTCTTGTGTCTCAGCCTCCTGAACAGCTGGGATTACAGGCATACGCCACCACACTTAGCTAATTTTTTGTATTTTTAGTAGAGATGGGGTTTTGCTATGTTGGCCAGGCTAGTCTCAAACTGGCCTCAAGTGATCTGCCCGCTTCAGCCTCCCAAAGTGCTAGAATTACAGGCGTGAGCCACCACACCTGGCCCCCAATTTTTTATTTAGACAAAAAATGGGGGTGACTCCTGGATCCCAGAGCCCTCTGTCTCCAGTGGGGATGTGTCTAGGGGTCTGCACTAAGCTGGCATCTTCTCTGACCACTCCTTCCTCTGCCTCTTCCCACCAAACCCAGTGAAGATGCAGGAGGCCTGGGTTCTGGGCTCTCCCTAACTTTTTGGGCCTCAGACTCCTCCCCTGGAAGAGCTCTTGGCTGGACAGCATCTTTAGGTCTCTTCCAATTCTGCAACTCTGTGCCAGCCCAGGAGAGGATCTTGGACTGTGGAAATAAGGTGTTTCCCTAGGCAAACACCCCGGTGTTGGTGACTGTCCATTGGCTGGGATGATTTCACCACTCTGCCCCTGGGGCTGGGTTCTCTCATAACAACTGGCTGGATGCTGTGCAGACGGAGTAGGACCTGGACTTATTGACTCTGGAGCCCAGGTTGAGTCTTCAGAAGCTCCAAGCTCTATTTTTGTCAACGTGCGCATGTATAAACAATGGGTTTTCTTACTCATTCAGGCCCAAAGAAAGGGGGAAAATGGTGAGAAAACCAGTGTTTCCTCCCTAACAAACATCCCCTCTGACTCATTCAGTCATCCAAGAAGAGGAGGTGGCAGGGGAGGAGGAAGTCCAGCAAGGTCTTCTTTTGACTTGAATTGGGTGAGGGCAAGGAGAAAAACTTCCTTTTCCTCTACTCTTGGTAATATCAGGTAACTGCAAACCCAGACAGCGAAAGCAACTCTTCTCTCCCCACACACCTCACCGCCCCCACCTCCTCCCAGACTTGGGCAGCACAGAGGTCCCACCCAGGGTACCACTGCCCATGTCTCTGATTGGCCATTAACTCAGCTGGAAGCTTTGTAGGAGTGGACTGCCCTTTTTTAGGAGTAGACAACCCTTTAAAGCAATGGTTCCTAAACTGCACTGCACATCAGGATCACCTGAAGAATTTAAAAAACGATTGGAATCACTTGAACCTAAAAAAATGTTAGTAACAGCCCAGGCGCGGTGGCTCACGCCTGTAATCCCAGCACTTTGGGAGGCCAAGGCGGCGGATCATGAGGTCAGGAGATCGAGACCAGCCTGGCTAACACAGTGAAACCCCGTCTCCACTAAAAATACAAAAAAATTAGCCGGGCATGGTGGCGAGCGCCTGTAGTCCCAGCTACTCGGGAGGCTGAGGCAGGAGAATGGCATGAACCCAGGAGGCGGAGCTTGCGGTGAGCTGAGATCACGCCACTGCACTCCAGCCTGGGTAATAGAGCGAGACTCCGTCTCAAAAAAAAAAAAAAAAGTCAATAACATACCCCATGGCAACCTACTCCTAATGTCACGGTGGAAGCCAGGTGTTGGCAGTTTTTAGAGATCCCAGTGATTCTGATGCAGCGGTTTGGGAACTGCTTTGCTAAACACTTGCCGACAACAGTGGGTGCTGACATGATCACAGGTGAAGGGATCATTTGTTCTTTCAATCCTTCATTCATTCTTTCAATCCTTCATTCATTCTTTCATCCTTCATTCATTCTTTCATTCATTCCTTCATTCTTTCAGTCATTCCTTCATTCATTCAAGAACAGTTAGTGCTAGGCTCTGTTCTAGGTGTTGTAGACACAGCCTTGATCAGTACCAAGTCTTGATTGATTCTCGTGGAGCTGACATTTTAGTGGAGAAGTCGGATGATGAAACAATAAATTAATGAGTGACATGTATAATATGTGCTCTAAAGAAAAACAAAGCAGGGTACGGGCCCACAGAGACCCTGGAGGCAGGGGGACTGTTTCCTTTCTTTTTTTTGAGACGGAGTCTGGCTCTGTCGCCAGGCTGGAGTGCAGTGGTGTGATCTCAGCTCACTGCAACCTCTGCCTTTCGTGTTCAAGCAATTCTCGTGCCTCAACCTCCGGAGTAGCTGGGATCACAGGCATGTGCCACCACACCCAGCTAATTTCTTTATTTTTAGTAGAGACAAAGTTTCACCATGTTGGCCAGGGTTGTCTCAATCTCCTGACCTAAAGCGATCCGCTCACTTAGGCCTCCCAAAGTGCTGGGATTACAGGCATGAGCCACCGCACCCGGCCAGGGGGACTATTTTCACTGTGGATTTAGGCACCAATTTTTGCTTCAGGAAAGGGTGGCTGTGCACTTGCCTGCTACTCCAGACTTTATTCTTCACCCACTCTCTGGCCAAAACAGCCGTTCTTGACCATGCTCAACATCCTACCCGCTGCCTCCCTGCATGCCTCTTTCTCATAAGCTCCTTCTTCAGGGCCGAGGCCTGGCATCCTGGCACACAATGTTCTCGCTCATCCTCCTTCCCAGCTATCAGGAGTAACATCTGACAGGAGCCTGCACAAGGCAGTAATCTGTCCAGGATCATTATGTGCAGCCGCCGAGGGCTTGTTGGATGAGAGGCTATGTGGAGCAGTGGAGAAACAGTGGAACTCAGGGCCGGAAGACCTGGATTTGAGGCCTGGATCTGCCACACATTGGCTAAAGGCAAGTAACTTCACCAAGCCTCAGTTTCCTCCTCAGTCAAATGGAGACAGTACAACCCACTTTGTAAGACTGGGAGGTGCGTTAGAAGAGAAAAAGTCAAAGACTTTCACCAAGTGTTTTGCAAATATGAGGACTTTAAAACAATTATCTAGGCCTACATAAACATGAAATCACAGTGCATTAAAGCTGGAAGGGATCCCATTTCACAAATGAGAAACTGAGGCCTAGAGAGAAGAAATGACTTACCTATAGTCACAAAGCTTGCTAATGGCAGACGGACCCACACCAATCCTAGAAAAGGGAGGTGGTTGGGAGTAGAGTAGGTATGCTGTTTTTAGTACCAAACTTTTGGCCTCCTCTGTCCACTAGGCAAACTCCTATTCATCCTTCAAAACTCCACCCAGGTATGATTTCCCAGGTGATGCCTTCCCTGTCTTCTCCAGTGATAATAAATTATTCCTTGACTTCATGATCTCTATGCCTCAATCACAAGCTCCGTTACTACGAGGAACACACTGAATTGTCAGGATTGGCCTCCTGTCAGGTCCCCTACCGTTCTGCAATTCCTGAGGACAGGGTCCATGCCTCTGGTGTCTTTGGACTTAAGCTCCTAACATGTCTGGCACACAGTAGTCACCTGGGGAATGGTTAGGGCCCTGAATGGGACTGAGAATCCCTCACCCTCAGATAATGGAAAGCTGAGGACTTGATTTGTGAATTAGCAGAAGCCTTTTCTGAAGTTCCTGAGATGGGCATTTGAAGGAGAGAGACCTTTCTCAAGATCAAGCTGCCTGCTTCCCAGACACATCAGATCTCAACTCTGAAGAAACAACTCCTCTACCTAACAGGAACCTTGGACAGGGGCCCCGAAACCAAGGAGAGAACATTTCCCTGCAGCCTATTATTAATAATAGCTATGAACTATGTGCCAGTCACTTCGTTTCTTATTTTAATCCAACAATCTTGTAGACTAGATGTTACCGCACTCATGATACAGATAAGGAAACTGAGGCTCAAGAGGATTAAGTGGTGGCAGAGCCAAGATTTGTACCCAGATCTGGCCCATGTTCAGGACTCCCTTCTGCCTCTCTCGCTGCATCATTGGCTTACTTACAGCAACTAGAATTGCCTGGGAAGCAGCAGAAACTAATAAGGATGATTGAAGACCATGAGCAATAAAAGGCCTCAAGTTCCTCTTCATCATCCTTGGGTTGCAGGTGTCCACTGTCCAGCTCAGCAGTGTCTCAATCAGTTGCAGCCCACATCAGGTGTCTGTGATTCTCCCACATGCACCTCTGTGGTCCTACCTGCTGGCTTAGAGCCGAGGAGTGGCCACTGCCTGGTGTTGACTTGGCTGCTGACTCCTGCCCCAGTTCTAAGCCCAGGGAGACACATCCTGCCATTTCCCTGGCTGCCACCAGATAAGCTAAGCAGGATGAGGCCAGGGCTCCAGGGATAGAGGGAAGGAAGAAGTATTTGTTGTTTGCAAAGATGTGTTTTGTGGAAACCCCATCCCACTGTGATAGCAAGCAGGTGATCTGTGGTCAAATCACTCCCTCTTGGAGATGTCACAGGCACCTGTGCAGGAGAGAAGCCTCCCTAGCTTTTAACCCCAGGCTTCCTTAAGGCAATTGGGCTTGGACAGGACCCTTCTTATCTAACAACACAAGGGATCAGCATTCTGAGAAGAGCACACTTGGGAAGACAATGTACCAGGTTCCCAACACACACAGAAGGCAGATGTTATGTTCATCTTAAAGGTATTAACAGCTGGCCAGGTGCGGTGGCTCAAGCCTGTAATCCCAGCACTTTGGGAGGCCAAGGCGGGTGGATCTTTGAGGTCAAGAGTTCAAGACCAGCCTGGCCAACATGGTGAAACCCCGTCTCTACTAGAGATACAAAAATTAGCTGGGCATGGTGGTGGTCGCCTGTAATCCCAGTTACTCAGGAGGCTGAGGCAGAATCACTTGAACCCGGGAGGTGGAGGTTGCAGTGAGCCGAGATCTAGCCACTGCACTCCAGTTTGGGTGACAGAGTGAGACTCCTTCTCAAAAAAAAAAAAAAAGTATTAACAGCAAATGGTCACATAGCACTTAATATACACAAGCTCCGTTCTAGTGCTTCACATGATATGAGCTCATTTAATCCTCCCGACAACCCTACGAGTTGGTATTATCCCCATTTTACAGATAAAATGGGGTATTATCCCCATTTTACAGATAAAATGGGGTATTATCCCCATTTTACAGATAAAATGGGGTATTATCCCCATTTTACAGATAAAATGGGGTATTATCCCCATTTTACAGATAAAATGGGGTATTATCCCCATTTTACAGATAAAATGGGGTATTATCCCCATTTTACAGATAAAATGGGGTATTATCCCCATTTTACAGATGGGGAAACTGAGGCTCAGAAAGGTTACTCAAGGATATACAGCTAGTAAGTTGAGAGCCAGGAGTCAAACCCAGGCAGCCTGGCTCCAGAGACTGTGCACCTAGCCATTATCCTATGTAAAAAAGAGAAGCTCAGGTTTGTATAATAAAATAACTTTCCCAAAGTAACCATCATAGAACTAAGACCATCCATTCATTCACCCCGTCATTCTTTTACTCAAACAAGAATCACTGAGCAGGAACCGCAGGCCAGGCCTAGTGCTGGCCACCCAGAGATCAAGGAAGAACAAGGTACAGCCTTGCTGTGGACCTGCTGGCCGCCTGTCCAGGCACCTCTGACACCCATGCTGCTTTTCTCCCCACAGCTTGTCTGGGGACCTGGGGCTCTGCTGTCAGCTTCGCGCCCTCCCAGCCATGGCTTCTCATTTATATCTGATGAGTCAAGGAGGGTGGGCAGCAGGCACCCAGCTTCTCCCCAAGCCCAGGCTCCTTCCTCAGCCCCACAGGGGAGCACTGAGCCCCCACCAGGTAAGTGCCCCCTCCTCACAGTCGTGTGGGTGCTCCCTGCCTCCCTGAGGAACACTCCAGGTGGCAGCCATTAGTCTCAGATTTAGCCGCCTCCTGAGAGAAGAATAACAGGCCAGGATGACAGTGGACGATGACAACTCTGAGTCTGTTCTGGGGTTGGAAGGACACACACTGAAAGGCTTGTAACTCCACTCTGAAAGCAAACAGAGTCTCCCATAATTGTCTCCTAAATTATCTCAGTGATGCTGGGATGAAGAAGTATCCCAAACCACAACAAGCAAGCCACGCCACAAAAGACAGAAGAAGGGCTGTGGGCTCTGCCCTGTGGAGAAGGCGGTGGGGCTGAGGAGAGGGTGGCTCCCTGGGGCCTGCCCAAGTTTATCCCTGAATAAACAGGAGGCTGCAGCAGACCGGATGGGCTGGTGTCAGGAGACTGGCTGGCCTCCGTGCTCAGTCACAGATGCCTCCTTTGTGCCTCCCCTGCCAGGGCTGGGCAGGGCAAAGGAAAACCAAAGGCGTCCAGCCTCTGGACACAGAGCCACTGTTCCACCCGCTTAGGGGAAAACCATAGCCTGGCAACAGCTCTGTGGCTGCAGCCCAGGCGGGCTGAGGGAGCGTCTGTGTTCAGGTAGAAACTGGAGAGGCCAGGGCAGTGGGGAGACCGGCTGCTCAAGGGGTGTCCTAAAAAAGAAACCTTTCTTCCAAGCCAGGTCCCCTGCGGTCCCCACTGGATCACAAGGCCACATTCATGGGGCGAAGCCCCGTAGTGCCCTGCCAGCCCAGGTTTCAGCCCCAGCTCTGCTACTACTACCTGTAGCTTGTCTAGTCTCTTAGCCTTGGTTTCTTATGTGACCAACAGGGTTGATAGTACACACGAGGCCGGGCACGGTGGCTCACACCTGTAATCCCAGCACTTTGGGCGCCCGAGGTGGGTGGATCCCTTGAGGTTAGGAGTTCGAGACCAGCCTGGTCAACATGGTGAAATCTCTCTACTAAAAATACAAAAATTAGCCAGGCGTGATGATGTGCGCCTGTAATCTCAGCTACTTGGGAGGCTGAGGCAGGAGAATCGCTTGAACCCAGGAGGCAGACGTTGCAGTGAGCCAATATTGTACCACTGCACTCTAGCCTGGGCGACAGAGGACTCCATATCAAAAAAAAAAAAGTACAGTCGATTGTCATTATTTGCAGTAGTTATGCTCTATGAAGTCACTAAGAACACAGAATCGTGAATACTGAAACATTGCCCCTAGGGGAAATACTGGTTGAATTCCTGTGAGCCTCTGATCACAACATTTTCATCAATCAATGCATAAGCTTGTTTTAAGCATGTCTCTGTTTAAAGACACTGTATTTAATACATATTGCTGATTCATTAACATTCAACTCACTGTAGCTCATGCCTGGGCAAAGCTTATCTAACACTCAGTCGTTATTTTCTCCACAAGGCACATCCCAGCCTTCTTGCATTTAAGAACACTAGACAGCCTTTGGGGGCCATTTCAAATAGCAAAATCGCCAATAAAAAACACAAAAATGCAGAAAATGTGGCACTAACTAGACCGTGAAGAGGACACTTGTTTACAGTATGACAGCTGAAAAAAGACGGCCGCTTGTCGCCTTGTTTGACCTCAGCTGGGAACATGCACGTTGGGAAACTCACATCTTCACCACCCTGAGAATGTTTGCAAATGATCACAAAGGCTCTGCGAGTATTGATTTTGTTGTTACAAATGAATTTCAGCAAGCAGGCAAATTTGCAAATACAGAATGTGCAACTAATAAGGACCAACTGTATCTGTGTCACAGGGGTTTTGAGGGATGGCTTATTAAATGACAGAATGCACGACGAATGCTTAGCATAGCAACAGCTCAAATCTTTTTACTGTAACTAGTATTACTTGCTGAACCTACCACGTCTTGACAGCTTAGAATGTCTTTGTGCTTTTTCCAGCGAATGAAGCCCAGAGTTAGGTTTGAAGCACACCAGTGCCCTTTGCAGCCGGGAGACTTGCAGGTTAAGCTGACTCTTTCTTCTTGTCTTCTCATCTCCAGCACTGCTTCCCACCACTCACTCACAGCCAATGACCGTGCCTAATGACCTCCCCACCAGGTCTACGCTCCAACCTGCACAGGTGCCTCTACTCTGCCTTCTTCCTGATACAAAGTATTATTCACAGATGGACCCTTCCATGCGGGCCCTGGACCCCATCCCCTCCAAGGTTTTGCTCCTGCCACTCCCCTTCTAAATCATCCATTTCTCCTTCTCTACGAGTTCCTCTCCTCACCAGATTATGCCCCTGGCTTTAAAAGTTCCTCCGAGTTCCTCCCTGAACACTACAGCGGTTGAAATGAACTAACTAGAGTGTCATGGGTCCTCATCTTACCCGAACAATCCTCATAGCACCTGGCGAGGTAAATCTCTCCTTTTCTTTTTGAGACGGAGTTTCGCTCTGTCATGCCCAGGCTGGAGTGCAGTGGCGTGATCTCGGCTCACTGCAACCTCCACCTCCTGGGTTCAAGCTATTCTTCTGCCTTAGCCTCCCAGGTAGATGGGATTATAGGCACCAAATCTCTCCTTTAAACACTTCCTTTCTTTTTTTCTCTCTCTCTTTTTTGAGGTGGAGTCTAGCTCTGTCCCCCAGGCTGGAGGGCAGTGGCGCAATCTCAGCTCACTGAAACCTCTGTCTCCCAGGTTCAAGTGAATCTCCTGCCTCAGCCCCCCTGAGTAGCTGGCACTAGAGGCATGCACCACCACATCTGGCTAACTTGTGTATTTTCAGTAGAGATGGGTTTCACCATATTGGCCAGGCTGGTCTCGAACTCCTGATAAGTGATCCACCCACCTCGGCCTCCCAAAGTACTGGGATTACAGGCGTGAGCCACCACGCCTGGTCCCTTTAAACCTTTCTTGGCTTGGTTCCAGGGCACCACCCTTCCAACCTCCTCAGCTCTCAATGTTGGCATGCTCTGTGCTTCAATCCTCTTCCCTTCTCACCTAGCCTGAGACTTCAAATTCCCATGATGTCCTCACCCCACATTGTTGTCGCCCAGCCTAGACCTCTTCCTGGAGCTCCAAACTAAATGCATCCAGTTGCCTGTGAGGAAGTTGACTGGGGAATGTCTTAGGGCTTGGCCTGTGAGGGCACAAGGGATACAAGGTAGGCAGAGGGAGAAGTGGATTGCATTGCAGCTGCAAGGAGCCTCAGCTGACCCCTGGGTCATCTGGAGCCAGGCTAGTCCTTCAAAGTTGCCCAGAAAGAGGTAAGGGGGCAAAATCATTGTGTCCCCACATGGACCAGCCTTCAGATGAGGGCTGCCCCAGAGTGGATCTGTCATCCTGGGCAAGGTAGCCCCTTTGGCTCCTGGGGACGGTCTGCAGCAGCCAACACTTCCAGCAGGTGGGAGATCAAGGGTCTTGGACCTCAAGGGGATGTGGATGCATACCAGTGTGCAGACAACTTCAACTGACTATCCAGTGGGCAGCTCAAATTAACATGCCCACCGCCCAAATGTCGAGTTTCCCCTTCATGCCCGCTGAGCAAATGGCATCAACCTCCATGCAGGAGCTCAGGTGAGAACCACGGGATAGCCCTGGATGACTCTTTCCTCCACCCATATCAGCAGTCCTGGCAGCCTGGCCGAGCTGACCACCTCTCACTGCCCTAGACCAAGCCACCTCCTTCTCACCTTCTTTTCCCTGGACAAATGCAACCATCTAACTCTTCCCGATTCCAGTGCTGTCTTCCTCCAGGTGCTGCAGGGCTTCTTTTTTGAGACAGAGTCTCGCTCTGTCACCCAGGCTGAAGTGCAGTGGCGTGATCTCAATTCATGTAGCCTCTAACTCCTGGGCTCCAGTGATCCTCCCATCTCAGCCTCCGAGTAGCTAGGACTACAGGAACATGCAACATGCCCAGCTAGTTTTCCTTTCTTTCTTTTATTTTTTGTAGAGACTGGGTCTTGCTTTGTTGTCCAGGCTGGTCTTGAACTCCTGGTGTCAAGCGATCCACCTGCCTCAGCCTCCCAAAGTGCTGGGATTACAAGCATGAGCCACTGTGACTGGCCAGAGATCTTTTTAAAACATCAAGCAAGTCTTGTCATTTCCCAGCTGAAAACCCTCACCTGGCCTCCTGTGCAGACTCCTTGCTTGTGCTCTCAGAACCTCCGCCCGGGTCCTCCTTCCATTCCATTCCTGCTTCCCATCACTCAGCCACCAAACAGCCACGCTCTTTCCCACTCCCTCACCTCATGTGCCTCCATCTCTCACTCCTTTTTTTCTTTTTTGTTTTTTCGAGAAGAGTCTTGCTCTGTCGCCCAGGCTGGAGTGTAGTGGTGCAATCTCGGCTCACTGCAACCTCCACCTCCCAGGTTCAAGCGATTCTCCTGCCTCAGCCTCCTGAGTAGCTGGGTCTACAGGTGTCCGCCACTGCACCCAGTTAATTTTTGTATGTTTAGCAGAGATGGGGTTTCACCATGTTGGCCAGGCTGGTCTCGAATTTCTGACCTTAAGATATCCACCCTCCTCGGCTTCCCAAAGTGCTGAGATTACAGGCATGAACCACCGTGCCTGGCCTCCATCCCTCACTTCTGTCTGGCTCAGCTCAGGTCACCTCCCGCATGAGGCCCTCTTCCTAGAGAAAACCCCCCACCATGGCCATCTCTGTCTTCCCTTCTGCTTCTCCTTCTTTACCCACTTTCTCTATCAGCATGGGCGCTACTGACTTATTTCCCTGTTCATGGTCTTGCCTTCTCCCCTCGGACCACAATTCTTTGAGGGAAGGGACCGTGTCTTCCCATGCACAGGTGTATCCCTGGTGCGCGGCTGGGACTCATCCTGGGCCGTTGTAAGGACCTGGGATGGTGAGCGCTGGGGCCGCCTGTAGCCGTGTCTCTGAATGAAGCCTTTATGATGAGTGCCATGACTCAGCACATAAGGCCCAGCTTGGCTGCCAGCTCCGTGCGCTGGCCCCGACCCCCAAGACAGAGCCAGCCACTCTCTCGCCAGGTTCCCCGCACTGGGTATGGTGAGAGGGCTCATCACGCACACTGCACAGTGGTTCTTTATGAGCCCAGGGCGGCAGTCAGCCAGGTCTGGGGATCTGACCTCAGGTGAGCAGCCGCTTTCCTGTTCCGTGACTCTGCATTTTTTTTTTTTTTTTTTTTTAGATAGAGTTTTGCTCTTTTTCCCTAGGCTGGAGTGCAATGGCACGATCTCAGCTCACTGCAACCTCCGCCTCCCGGGTTCAAGCTGTTTTCCTGCCTCAGCCTCCCATGTAGCTGGGATTACAGGCGCCTGCCACCACGCCCGGCTAATTTTTTGTATTTTTAGTAGAGATGGGGTGTCACCATGTTGGCCAGGCTGGTCTCGATCTCTTGACCTCGTGATCCACCCACCTCAGCCTCCCAAAGTGCTAGGATTACAGGTGTGAGCCACTGCGCCTGGCCCTGTGACTCTGCATTTGAGGGCTTCAGCCAAGGCGCCTCCCCACCTGACAAGGCTCCCTGTTTCAGACACAGGTCCAGGCCCAGCCTGCAAGGTTCATTGCCAGCTTGAGCCTCAGGCTCTCCCCCTGGGCAGCAGCAGGGCGAGGCCTTTCATCCTCACACTAGCACTGAGAGCTCGGGAGCTGCTTCTGTGCACACCCAGACTGTCCCCCAGCACCTCTAGCCTGCTCACGCCTGGGCACACGGCCATCTGTCTCCCCTTCAGCAGCCCCTGACTTTGCAGCTGGGCTTGGCCACTTCCCAGCTGGGTGACCTTGGGCAACCTGCTTGACAGCTGAGCCTGTTATTTGTGAAATGGGGATAAGAATAGTATCTCTCTCACAAAGTTGTTGGGGGCTTGGCTGGGGTAGCATCTCTAAAGCACTTAGTTCCTGTGACCTCAATATGTTTACACTTCTATGAGTGCTCCAGCTCTGAGATATGTGACCAAATATTATAATCCTGGACACTTAAAAAACTCCCAATTCCAGCTGGGTACAGTGGCTCACGTCTGTAATCCCAGCACTTTAGAAGGCTGAGGCAGGAGGATCGCTTGAGGCCATGAGTTTGAGACCAGACTTGACAACATAGTAAGACCTTATCTCTACCAAAAAAAAAAAAAAAAAAAATTAGCTGGGCATGGTTGTGTGTGCCTGTGGTCCCAGGTACTCAGGAGGCTGGGGTGGAAGGATTGTTTGAGGTCAGGAGGCCAAGGCTGCAGTGAGCCATGATCACACCTCTGCACTCCAGCCAGGGTGGCAGTGAAAGTCTATCTCAAAAAAAAAAAAAAAAAACCTTTCATTTCCCAGATATACTTTTATCACATATGATTTTAAAACATTTGCTTCAGCTTTTAACCAGGACTAATGGAAATATCAAACGTTTCTGTATTTAAAAACAGTAGGCCGGGCGCGGTGGCTCAAGCCTGTAATCCCAGCACTTTGGGAGGCCGAGACGGGCGGATCATGAGGTCAGGAGATCGAGACCATCCTGGCTAATACGGTGAAACCCTGTCTCTACTTAAAAATACAAAAAACTAGCCGGGCGACGAGGCGGGCGCCTGTAGTCCCAGCTACTTGGGAGGCTGAGGCAGGAGAATGGCGTAAACCCGGGAGGCGGAGCTTGCAGTGAGCTGAGATCCGGCCACTGCACTCCAGCCTGGGTGGCAGAGCAAGACTCCGTCTCAAAAAAAAAAAAAAAAAAAACAGTAACATTGATTTTTTAAATAAAACTTCTATAGAAAACTGCATCTACTATGTGGCCCATTGTCTCCTCGCTAATGACTCCCCTCCCACTTGAAGCCTTTATGATGAGTGCCATGACTCAGCTGGCAAGGCCCTCCTGCCAGGAGTTTATAGGGGATGGTCATTATAGAGGAGACAATGTTCACTTGCCTCTCTGAGTCTCAGTGCTCACATCTGTGAAATGGGGATAAACATACCTACCACACAAGATGGTTTCAAGGCCCACTCAGTAACTGGCTTCATGCACCTAGCAGAGTGGGTGGCACATGGTAGGTGCTTAAGCAGTACTCATCCCCATGGTGCCACACCCCAGCCCATGTGTTAAGCACCTGCTTCCCTCCGTTGGATCATGAGAGCCATGTATCATCCATTCCTGCTTCTGCTAGGCCTGTGGGGATGCTCAGAGATAAGCCTGCTCCCCTACTGTAGTTCTCTGGGCCCAATACTTGGGCTCTCCCTGCTTGCCTACCTGCCTTTTGAACTCTCACCTTCATGGTTTTAAGGCATCTCATGTATGTCACTGTGAGCACCTCCAAGGCAACAAGTAGCAGAGCATCAGTCATCCTTCCGGGAAGAAATGTGCCAGTGGGTAGAGCAGAAAGCCAGGAGAGGGCTGGTGTTTGCATCAATGAGGGCCAGATCTGCGGCCGTACCCATGGTGCAGGTGCCTGAGGACCACACGAGGGCTTCCTGTGTCTGGGAGACTGACTTTTCTTGGACTCTGCTGCCCCAGGGAGGTCACAACCATTTTGATAGTGGCAGGCAGAGGATGTGGGATGGGTCTCAGAAGCAGCGATGCTCAGGCCCTCAGCTTCCTCCGTTCCCACAGTGAGAGGGGAGGAGATTAGACCATGTGGCCCTTGAGAAGGTCATGAGGTCACATGAGTCTGCAGGAGCACCCCTGCTTTGTGTCAGCCACACAATGTGAAGAAAGGACCTGTGAGGCAGTCGGGTGGAGATTTCAATCCCAGCTCCTCCATTTAGTACCTGTGTCAGCTCAGGTAAAGCCACTCTTGCCTGGGTCTCCGCTTACTCATCTCAGAGTTGTTGAGAGGCTCAGAGGAGATAATAATTGCTTAGATTTTAGTTGGACCACCAAACGGTTTAGTTGCTTTAATTAATGTCACCCTGCCAGATTGCCTTACGGATGGACATGCAGAAACTGCAAGCAAACCAGAAACGAGAATAAGAATTCTTCCCTATTCTTTCGTAATGTCTCAAAGAGGCCTTTCCTTATACCCCAAATGAAAATCATTTCCTCACTTTTCTTTCCCTAGATATAGTTTCGCCTTTTTTTTTTTTTTGAGAGAGGGTCTTACTTTGTCACCCAGGCTGGAGTGCAATGGCATGATCATGGTTCACTGCAGCCTCAACCTCCTGGGCTCATGTGCTCTTCCTGCCTCAGCCTCCTGAGTAGCTGGGACTACAGACACACACCACCATGCCCAGTTAATTTTTTTTTTCCAGTTTTTGTGGAGACAAGGTCTCACTATGTTGCACAGGCTAGTCTCAAACTCCTGGGCTCAAGCAATCCTCCTCCCAAAGTGCTGGGATTGTAGGCATGGGCCACTGTGCCTAGCCTTGCCTTGCTTTCTCATAGCACCTGTCCTCATTACATTTGGACCTGCCTATGTGTGTGATTAACTGCCTGATTACCCCTCCCAGACCGAAAGCTTTAAGAGGGGCCATTGGTTCCCCAGTGCTCAGAATGGCACCTGGCCCATTGTGAACACTACACATTAGATGAGCTAATGAATGCATGTGTCAGGTGCACAGCATCTGCCCACACCACATTTGATGTTACTTGGGCAATCTGCAAATGTCTAATGCTCACAGGGACCCTGAGAGGCAATAAGAATGAAAGCCAATACTTATGAGGGGCTTACTCTGTGCCAGACACTGTTCTAGGAGCTCAAATATGAGCTCAGTTAATCCTTCACAGTCCTACCAGGTAGGTGTGAACACATCTGGATTTACTGTGAAGCTAACAGAGCTTAAGCTTCTAAGACTCTCACGTGCTCCAGAGGAGCCCTGACAGTGCATTCACATGGCTAAGTGTTTTGCAAACTTTGCACAAGATGCTAAGATTCTTTATTTTTGAGACGGAGTCTTGCTCTGTCACCAAGCTGGAGTGCAGTAGTGCAATCTTGGTTCACTGCAGCTTCCGCTTCCCGGGTTCAAGCGATTCTCCTGCCTCAGCCTCCCGAGTAGCTGGGATTACAGGTGCCCGCCACCATGCCCAGCTAATTTTTTGTACTTTTAGTAGAGACGGTGTTTCATCATGTTGGCCAGGATGATCTCGATCTCTTGACTTCGTGATCCACCTGCCTTGGCCTCCCGAAGTGCTGGGATTACAGGCATGAGACACCGCGCCCGGCCAGAAATTCTTCACCTTAAAAAGAGATCCACATGTGGTAAGAGCTTCAGGCCCCACACAACCCAGATCCACTAGAGAATGCATTGCTCTTCCATTTCGCAGATGAGAAGGCTGAGGTTCAGAAAGATTAAATAACCTGCAAAAGGACATTCAGAGCCAGGATTTGGATGCAAGACCAAAGCCCTCTCCACTCTGCCCTGGGCCTCTCAAATCTAGGGAAAGGAGCCCAGGACAGTGGTGGCATGTGCGTGGGGGTCTGAGCAGAGGAAGGGAGAGAGAGAGGCTCTGATCAGAAGGGTCCCAAGTTCACAGCCCAGAGCCCTGAGCACCAGCTACTTGGCATTAGAATCCTTCTAAATCTGACCATCTCCTCCCCCAACCCCCTCGTGACCCAAATCTATTGTTTGCCTTTCCAGCTCCTGGAAGCACTGAGTGTAAACTGCAATGGACCAGCGCAGTTCACCCCGAATAAACCTGCTCTCTGTCCCCTTCCCCTTCCCAGGCCCCTCCTTCACTGGGGCTGCAGGGCCCAGTCATCTTGAACACCAGGCGAGGGCGAACAGGAGCTGGCAGGCTGGGCCTCAAGGGCAGGCCCTCCACTTGCTATTTTGCAAAGGACCGGTTTCAGCTGCCTGGGCATTCAGTTACCTTAATTAGAATGGGCCCCAAGCTCAGGGCAGATTCTATCACAGCAGGGATGGGAGGAGAGAAAAAGAGCGATAATGGAGCTGCCCTCCCTCGGGCGCTGAGATGGAGAGCGGTGGGCAGCAGGAGTGGGGTGGTGTGTGCCTGGGCCCTCCACAGGCTTGAACGGCCTCACTCAGTCCCTCCGTCCTCAGAGCAACCTGGGGACAGGGGTACCACAAAGCCCATTCTGAGGCTGAGATCAGTGGGGACGTAGACTTCTGTCGTGTCCCTGGACCAAACTTAGGATCAGAACCAGTCAGAGAAGAGAATTAAGTCAGAGAGAAAGACTGGGGGCAGGGATGAAGAAGGAGGGTACCAAGAAGAGAGCACTTTCTGTTTCCTCTGGAAATACTAGGAAGTGGCCGGGCACCGTGGCTCATGCCTGTATTCCCAGCACTTTGGGAGGCTGAGGCGGGCGGATCACCTGAGGTCAGGTGTTCGAGACCAGCCGGGCCAACATGGTGAAAGCTCCATTGTAGTCTCTACTAAAAATACAAAAATTAGCCGGGTGTGGTGGCAGGCACTTGTAGTCCCAGCTACTCAGGAGGCTGAGGCAGGAGAATGCTTGAACCCAGGAGGTGGAGGTTGCAGTGAGCCGAGATCACGCCACTGCACTCCAGCCTGGTGACAGAGCAACACTCCATCTCACAAAAAAAAAAAAAAAAGAAAAGAAAAGAAAGAGAAAAAAAAAAAAAGAAAGAAAGAAATACTTGGGAGCTAGATGCAGGAGGTATGGTTTAAGGATGCCGGGCCTTAACTCCATTTTCTTCTCCAGACAGGGAAGGAAGTGGTCTTGTTGACACCGAGAGCCAGGAGTGCTGATGTTGGAGAACATTCCCTTAAACCAAAATGCAGAGATTTGAAGTGCAAATTCTTCCAGAAAAATGGAAATAAGCTTTGAGTATAAATGAGCATTGACATAATAAAGCTTGAGCTTTTGAGACTCAAGGTGGTAGCATCTCCAGCGGTCCTGGGTCCCCATTAGGGACTCTGAGGGCTGAGGGAAGTTCAGCTGTGCTCTGTATGGCCACCTGGTTTTCATAGACTCTGCCTTCCTGGCTACTGGGACTGGGGAAATTACCCCAACCCCAGAGTGTGTAGGAAGGTACATGAGTGAATGGGGGAGTGCAGAGGGTCTTTTCATGCCAAGCTATAATCTACCAGCAGAGCCACGGTTGGCACTGGAAGACGGTAGGTGCCCAGGCAGGAACTATGTGGGACGAGGGTAGAAGCCCCAATCAGCTTTGCCATTCAAGAGTCTGCATAACCTCGGCAAAGTCTCAGCATCTCTCTGCATAACATTCTCAGCCTGTAAAATGGTGTAACAGCAGCTAACACTTAGCATTTAACTATGCGATAGACACTAACCTAAGTACTTTTTACTAATTCATTTAATCCTCATAACATCTTAGGAGGAAGGCATCACCACCTACAGGAAAGGAAACAAAGGCACCGACGGGGGGGAAACACATCAAGATCACAGGACTACAAGTGGCGGATTCAGGAACTGATCCCAGCCTGCCTGGGTCCAGGGTGCATGTCCTCAACCACAACATGACACTGTCTCTGCCTCCTTCCCTTGGGACCCACTGTCCTCAAAGGCACCAGATAAGCAACGCTGTAAATGAAGTAAATTAGTCAGGGGCTGGGATTCTTTTCTGATTTTTTAAAGAGAGAGGGTCTTGCTATGATGTTGCCCAGGCTAGAGTGCAGTGGCCACTGGTAGGCGCGATCCCACCACTGATCAGCATGGGAGTTTTGACCTGCTGTTTTTGACCTGGGCTTGTTTACCCCTCCTCAAGCAACGCTGTGGTCCCCTGCTCCCAGGAGGTCACCATATTGATGCAAAACTCGGTGTAGATACCCGATCAACATACAGCATCACAGCCCAGAGCTCCTGGGCTCAAGAGATCCTCCTGCCTCCCCATGACCTGGGACTGCAGGAGCCCCACTGCACCCAGCAGGGGCTGGGATTCTTTTTTTTTTTATTTTTATTTAACCAGGTGCCATCCCTATTGAGGGGCTGCAATTCTTGAATGGTGAGTTTTGATGTGGGATTGAAGCACAGAGTCCCAGAGCATAGGCCTGGAGCGCTGGGGCCAATGGGAAGAGTCCACAGCAGTGATTCTAGAATTTTGGTTAGGGGAGCGTGCTAAGGAAACAGATTCCCAGGTCCACCCACATCCTGGGCCAGTCAATGGGGCCTAGGAATCTGCATTTAACATGGACACATTGGTTGAGGAGTGAGGGCTCTGGAGTCCTAACCCAGATTCCTTCCTGACTATGGGGCAAAGACCTCAGACCTGGAGCCAGGAGAACCGAGTTCTAGTCTGGCCTCAACACAGCCTTGGGAAGTCCCAGGCTCTGTGCAACCTGTTTCCCCATCTGTAAGATGAGTATGTCACCCCAAATGGTCTCCACTGACTGCCCTCAAGCCCTGGATGAGAATATCCAGGCCAAGCATTGTGGCTCACGCCTGTAAACCCAGCACTTGGGAGGCCAAGGCAGACAAATCGCTTGAGCCCAGGAGTTTGAGACCAGCCTGGGCAACATGGCAAAATTGTCTCTACTAAAAATACAAAAATCAGCCAGGCATGGTGGTGCATGCCTGTAGTTCCAGCTACTTGGAAGCCTGAGGTGGGACTATTGCCTGAGCCTGGGAGGCGGAGGTTATAGTGAGCCAAGTTTGCGCCACTGCACTCCAGCCTGGGTGACAGAGCAAGAGCTTGTTTCCAAAAAAAAAAAAAAAAAAAAGAGGCCAGGCGCAGTGCCTCATGTCTGTAATCAATCCTAAGGCAGGTGGATCCCCTGACCTCGGGAGTTTGAGACCAGCCTGACCAACATGGAGAAACCTCGTCTTTACTAAAAATACAAAATTAGCCGGGCGTGGTGGCGGGCACCTGTAACCCCAGCTACTTGGGAGGCTGAGGCAGGAGAATCGCTTGAACCCGGGAGGCGGAGGTTGCGGTGAGCCGAGACCGTGACACTGCACTCCAGCCTGGGCCACAAGAGCTAAGCTCCATCTCAAAAAAAAAAAGAAAAGAAAAGAAAAAGAAGGTCGGGCGCGGTGGCTCAAGCCTGTAATCCCAGCACTTTGGGAGGCCGAGACGGGCGGATCACGAGGTCAGGAGATCGAGATCATCCTGGCTAACACGGTGAAACCCCGTCTCTACTAAAAAATACAAAAAAACTAGCTGGGCGAGGTGGCGGCGCCTGTAGTCCCAGCTACTGGGGAGGCTGAGGCAGGAGAATGGCGTTAACCCGGGAGACGGAGCTTGCAGTGAGCCAAGATCCAGCCACTGCACTCCAGCCTGGGCGACAGAGCGAGACTCCGTCTCAAAAAAAAAAAAAAAAAGGAAAAAGAAAAAACAGAATATCCAGCCCAGCCCCATTTTCTCTGCTCTTTGTCATGAGGCAGCAGTGCTGATGTTTCCCTTTGATTCTGGGCTCCCAGAGGGAGGGATAGAATAAAATAACCATGACAGTAACAGCTGCTCTGTCGTGAGTGGGCCCATGAGATGGGAAGAGTGCCACCAACTGTGGGCCGGCACGGCCAACTTCTGCTTGATCAGCCTGAGAAAGCTGGTGGGGGGGTCCCCCACATGGACAGCACAGGTCTCCTCGCAGCCATGTTCAAACACAGGCATGTACGATCCTTGAACCTGTGGGTCTGGCACAGGAAAAACAAATGGGGAGCAGAGGCTGGGCCCGGTTATATGCCTATAATCCCAGCACTTTGGGAGAATGAGGCGGATGGATCACCTGAGGTTGGGAGTTCGAGACCAGCCTGGCCAACATGGCAAAACCCTGCCTCTACTAAAAATACAAAAAATTAGCCAAGTGTGGTGGCGTGCACCTGTAGTCCCAGCTACTTGTTAGGCAGAGGCACGAGAATAGCTTGAACCAGGAGGCTGAGGTTGCAGTGAGTTGAGATCGGGTCACTGTACTCCAGCCTGGACAACAGAGAAAGACTCCGTCTCAAAACAAAAACAAAAAACAAAGGCCAGGCGCAGTGGCTCACATCTGTAATCCCAACACTTTGGGAGGCCGAGGCGGGCACATCACCTGAGGTCAGGAAGTCAACACCAGCCTGACCAACATGGTGAAACCCCGTCTCCACTAAAAATACAAAAAATTAGCCAGGTGTGATGGCGGGTGCCTATAATCCCAGCTACTCAGGAGGCTGAGGCAGGAGATTCGCTTGAGCCTGGGAGACAAAGGTTGGAGTGAGCCGAGGAGAAGAGAAAGGCACATGCTGGCTGCCTCTGGCCTGGTGGAGGGAGGTTCCGGATGCTCTTGCTATGTGGAAACTTGAAATGCTGGGGTCAGCTGAGAACCCCAGGCCTCCTGTGTTGGTGCCAAAACTGAGAGCCCTCAACTAACTCTGATCTAGTGCCCACCACATGCCAGGGCACTGCCGGACTCATCTTTTTTTATCTTATATGATCTGCACACCACCTGTAGCAGGGGGATTACCATTGTGCCCAGTTTACAGGTAGGGAAGATGAGGCTCAGAGAGGCTAAAGGGGTCATGATGGCAACACAGCTGCCAAGTGCCAGGGCTGGGACTCAAACCCAGGCCTGCCTGGAGTCTCGTGTTCTCCATTAAGCTGAGCGGCCTCACAGCAGGACTCCTTACATAATGGGACTATGCTCTGGTGGTTACAATGTGTTAACGCCTCCCCATGTTGATGGCTTAAGCTTTACTGGTTTTGGGACTGTTTGCTAGAGCCCTGAGCCAGCAGCCAGCAAAGTAAGTGCAGAGGCGGCCTCATGATCAGAACCCAGTCAAGGTTTTTGTTTGAGGACTGAAGCTGAGGCTCAGGATCAGGAAGGAGAATTTTCAAGAAGATGGTGTGAGGCTGGGCACAGTGGCTCACGCCTGTAATGCCAGCACTTTGGGAGGCCGAGGCGGGCGGATTATTTGAAGTCAGGAGTTCGAGACCAGTCTGACCAACATGGCGAAACTCTGTCTCTACTAAACTACAAAAATTAGCTGGGCGTGGTGGCACATGCCTGTAATCCCAGCTACTTGGGAAGCTGAGGCAGGAGAATCATTTGAACCCAGGAGACGGAGGTTGCAGTGAGCCAAAATCACACCACCGCCCTCCAGCCTGGGTGACAAAGCGAGACTCTTCTCAAAAAATAAAATAAAATAATAAAAGAAAAGAAAAAATAAAAGAAGATGGTGTGGAGATAGTGACGCTAAGAGTCTGGACCGAGGCTGGTGCTGGGAAACTGAGTGCTGGTTGAGGCTTCGCAACCAGCCAGCTATGAGACCTCAGGACAGTCCCTTGTTCTTCCTGTGCCTCGCTGGGGCTGTTCCAAGACTTTAAATGCTTCCCTGCAAATTTCCAAGCAGATACTCCAGACCCTTTCTAATGTTCACTCATGCGTACAGCTGGCCACACATCAGAATCACCCGGGAAGCTTTTCAAACTCCCAGTGACCAAGCCAAACTTCAGGCCAATTACATCAGAATTTGGTGGTAGAACCTAGGTCCCGGCATTTTTTTTTTTTTTTTTTTTTTTTTTGAGATGGAGTCTCGCTCTGTTGCCCACGCTGGAGTGCAGATATCAGCTCACTGCAACCTCTGCCTCCCATGTTCAAGCGATTCTCCTGTCTTAGCCTCCCGAGTAGCTGGGACTACAGGCACCCACCACCACACCCAGCTAATTTTTGTATTTTTAGTAGAGATGGGGAGTTTCACCAAATTGGTCAGGCTGGTCTTGAACTCCTGACCTCAGGTGATCCACCCATCTTGGCCTCCCAAAGTGCTGGATTACAGGCATGAGCCACCACACACAGCCAGCCACATTATTTTTTAAAGCTCCCCAGGTGATTTCAATATGTGGCCAAGGTCCAGACCTGTGACCAACAAAAGTGTGTCTAAAACTTTAATGAGCATATGAATGAATCTCCGGGGGGTGTTAAAATGCAGATTCTGTTTCAGTAGAGATGGGTTTCTTTTTTTTTTGAGACGGAGTTTCACTCTGTCGCCCAGACTGGAGTACGGTGGCGCGATCTCAGCTCACTGCAAGCTCCGCCTCCTGGGTTCACGCCATTCTCCTGCCTCAGCCTCCCCAGTAGCTGGGACTGCAGGCGCCCGCCACCATGTCCGGCTAATTTTTTGTATTTTTAGTAGAGACAAGGTTTCACCGTGTTAGCCAGGATGGTCTCAATCTCCTGACCTCGTGATCCACCCGTCTCGGCCTCCCAAAGTGCTGGGATTTCAGGTGTGAGCCACCGCACCCGGCCAGAAATGGGTTTCGATTCTGTGTCTCTAACCAGCCCCCAGGTGATTTGCAGATGATATACGCATGAGTCCATGGACTACACTAGGAATGTCAAGGACCCAGAATGTTCCTAAGGTGTGCTCCAGAGCTGAAGAAAGGTTGCCCTGGCCAAGTCTGCAAATGCATACTCTCATCTCCCTCTTTGGCATCCAGAGGGGCGCTGGGATATTAAAGCTCTGAGAAATCCTGCGTCGAGGTAACCCATGCATTTTTATTTGACCATCCAGGGCTTACATCAGTGCTCAGTGCCAAGCTAAGTGCTTAGTAAGTTCCCCGTATTGTGGTGATGGTTCTTAGCTGTGCCCTTCAGGGACCAGTGAGGGCTTTATAGGGTGGATGGAGATGTGGATGTAGATGATGTCTGAGTCCAAGGCCAGGCCCAGGCTCATGTGTGTGGAGTGGCTTTTCTGCCTCATCTGCACACCTGCACCTCTGTTGCAAATGGCCTCAAGGTATTTATCAGACAGGTGGGGCTATTAGGGTGGTGGGGAAGCTAAGGGTGGGAGTCAGGGGGGTTGTTGGCCAGCAGAGGCTATGAGTAAGGGTCCATGGATTTGGGTGGCATCATCGTGGTGTATGTGGGGGCTGTGGAGGTCTGTAGGTGGTGAGAGTTGGTGGATAGGGGAGGCTGTGGGTGGTAGGGGGCTTGGCATATGACCCAGCCAGCATTTACAGCACAGTGCTATTCCTTACTAACTGTGTGTGGTAACTCCTGTGAAGTGATTAAAAACACACACATGGCTGGGCGTGGTGGTACATACCTGCAGTCCTAGCTACTCAGGAGGCCAAGGCGGGAGGATCACTTGAGCCTAGGAGTTGGAGGATGCAATGAGCTAGGATCACACCACTGCACTCCAGCCTGGGCGACAAAGTGAAATCCTGTCTTGAAGATATATATATATATATATATGTCTCTATATATACGCCCACTCAAGTTTGTGTCTGTGAAAAAATAGCCCCAGAGAGAAAGCCACCTGCTACCACTAGTCTTGGAGGGAGAGAGAAAATGAAGAAGTCCAAGAATTAATGGTTCTTTGCCAGAAAATAGAAGCAAAGTAGTAATATTTATAGCCACCAACGTTTCCAGCACTCTGTCTTGCTGTCAGGCTCTAACACACATTCTAATTGATGCCAGCGGCTTCTAATTTATCTCCTGTATCCTCTCAACAAGCCTGAGGAGTACACCAGGGTCATGCCCATTTCACAGGCAAAGAAAACAAGTTTCAGAGGTGACACAACCTGTCCAAAGGCTCACGGGGAAGGGCCGAGCTGTGATTCAGACCCAGGTCCTTCTGACTCTGATGTCCAAGCTCTGAGGTGAGTCTACACCACCTGCTCCCAGGGACGGCACACACTGATCCACTGCTTACTTTGGGTCAGGTCCTGAGTTAAGCATTTGAAAAGCACTTTATTTTTTAAACAACAGCCTAGTAAAGCCAAGGCATCCGGCATGGGTCTTCAATGTGCTTGCTCCTCCACCAGACCCAAAGACACATTTTTCAGTGGACCCCAAAGCCTGACCATGAAGTGCCCACCCCATCCTATTCCAGCCAGGCTTTTTAGTAGTCTGGTCTGTCCCAGCCCATGGTGGGCTTGTGTCTGGGAAAGCAGGGCTTTTTCCTCAAGGGGCACCTCAGAGGATCGGGAGTGACCACAAGGCAGGAAGGAGCACCGTGGCCACCACCAATTTCCAGAGCACTCTGTGTACTTCTGTTTTGAGCCAGTCCCAGGCTCCACACAAGCCCTGGCACCCCAGGAGGGTAAAGTCCCAGCCACCCCTGTGTCCAGAACAACAGAGGAGCCCCCCTGGGGCACAATCCACTGTCGGGCAGAGGTATCTGGGGCCGCGGGGAGGGACTGGTGGGGGATAAAGAGGCTGCTTTAGGTGGGGGGAGGGGCTGGAAAAGCTTCTGGGTGGCAGCCGAGCTGTGTCAAAGATGACAGTGTGCAAGAAATAGGGAATTCTAGGAGAGGGAACAGCATGGGCAAAAGCCCAGGAGTAGAAAGGGCAGCAGTGCCTGAGAAGTCCTGAGTTAACCCATCAGGCATGGGAGGGGAAGCTGCAGAAAGGTTTTGGTCAAAGTGACATGCACTCATTTATGCAACAAATGGTTTATGATACCATTCATGTTAAATAATCATAATAATAAAACGCTCACCAGAACCGAGGATGTGTCAGATGTGGGTACAGAGAGGAATGAGAGTATCTGGCCTCCTGAAGTTAAGAATCTAGTGATCAAAAAACTACAACCTGATGGGCATTTTACCCCCATTTTATAAATGAGAATAAGTGATACCAGTGTGGGGTTACTCAGAGAGGTTAAGTGCTTTGCCCAAGACCACACAGCTCATCCATCTCAGAGGAAGGCATCTACTCCCAGGGTGCCTGAACAGCTGAGAGTACTCGTAGATCTCTCTGACAGGTGGCTGAGAGGAGAAAGGACTTGGAGGTGGGTAGGACTGGGGAAGTGACACCATGCAGGGGGTGTAGGCAACACTAGAGGGAAGAGACTAGAGGCAGAAAGTCAGCAGAGAGGCCATTGCAACTGTCAGACATGATGAGTGAGGGTCGGGACCAGGACTACCATGTTCAGCTGCCCAGGTTGGGTATTGCACAATTCCCACAGACTACAGTGATAATAGTGTCCCTTGGAGTTGGGTAGCTGTGACCCTGGCTAATAGAGGGACCAGACTCGCACACATGACTGTGCATGTAGCCACAAGTCTTTAGCTCCTGGGCTAACAGCTGCCAGCTAAACCCCACACTGCTGTCAAGGGCTACATTCTGTTTTCTTCTGGGGAGGAAGTGGCAGCTTCGCCCCAAATGTGTTTCACACCCTGGGCGACCCACAGGGCCAGTCCATTCTTCACTAATGTGACAAAGATGCTGGTGCATGAAGGGTTCCCAGAGGAAAGAAGGTTGGCAAACTGCCTCCACCTCTGTGCTGGGAGGCTCAGAGGTGCACATGAGCATTTTATAGACCCCCAGAAGCCCTGCAGTCAGGAAGCTGGCACATCTTTCCTTGATGCATCTCCCAGGCTCCCGTGCAGAGAATGCCCTTTCTGAGGAGCACCTCCAAACACTCCTGGCACAGCCCCACGCTGGCAGGCTCGGTGCCACCTGCCTCTTCCACCAAACCAAAGGGCTTCCCTTTTAGGACCCCCTACATCCAGGTCAGAGCCACCTTCAGGCCTCCACAAGCAGCAGGAATGGGCTGGGGGAATCTTGCCACCCTGCAATGCCTCGCGGGGCTCCTGTGATACTTGCTTCACGCCTCTGGGTAAAAGATGGTCCTGCAGCAGTGCAGCTACTCCTGATGGGCAGCTCCCAACCTATGCAACTCCTCAAAGGAACCCTCTGGTCCTGCCTCCAGGGATGGGGTGGAGGGAGTGAGGAGAGGCCTGGGACACCTGAGGAGCCTCAGGAAAGGTGGACTTAGCCCGCAATCTGAGGCATCTGGGTCAGATGCAGCTAAAAATCCTGGCCCTGCACACTGTGGCCGCGAGGCCTTGGACACACGACTTAACTGCTGTTAGAGCCTCAACTTCATCAGCGAAATGGGTACTACAGTACCTACTTGGCAGGATTGGTCTCAGTAGACAAGAGGGGGCTGGGGGTGATTAAAGGAGATTAGCATGGGGATACTCCATCTGTCCCTTCCCTGAGGCCTTTTGTCTGGCTCCTGCTGAGACCTGGGTCAGACTGGAAGGTCCCATTGTGTTGAGACTGCAGACATCAGGACAGAGAGAGATGGGGTGCAGAGAGAGACAAGAGACAGAGCGGGGAGGGGAAAAGTGGGAGAGAGAGGAAGGAAGGATAGTCAGGGACAGAGAGGGAGGCACAGAGGCAGACACAGACACTCACAAAGAGAGAGAGCGCAGACACACAGAAAGAGCCAAATTGAGAGACAGAGGGTGGGGCAGCAGGAGGGGTGTGGCCACCTGCCGGGTGGGGGTGAGGGTGGTGGGGGTCAGGCCTGCTCCCACGCCCAGGCTGTAACAGCCTTCAAAGCTCCCTCTGGGTCTCTTATCAGTCCTAGGGGGCAGCTGGGTGACTCCTCCTCTCCTTCCCACTCTCCCTCCACCTCGTCCTGCCCCGAAGAAAGGGGAAGAAGCAGGAAGCAGGCGGGGAAGCCGGTTCCAGAGGGGCCTGGGGTGGGGTGAAAGAGACAATGGAGAGTGCTTCCCCAGGTTAGGCCTGGGGACCCCTTCGAGGAGAAGGAGAGGACACAGCATGGCCGGGAGCTGGGGACCCCTGAGGAGAGGTGAGAGTGTGACCTTCTACTTCTTGGAATCTCTGAGAGGGGTCAGCTCCCGACTCTGGAAAGGCCCTCAGTCAACGGTCAGTCAACAAACAGGGACCAAGTAACGGGGTCAGGCCCAGGACAGGGCAGAGCAAGCCAAGAGGCTGTTCCTTGTCCCCCAAGAGAACACAGTCGAGAACCTGTGAGGAAAGCCCTCCAAATTCCCATTCTCTACCTAAAACACGATGCTTCTTAACCAAACTCTAAGTTTCTCTCTCTCCCCCAGTTCTGTGAACTTTGGCCACCCTCACCTGAGCAACTCACTACCCCTCCTGGAGGACAGGTTGGTCTGCGGTAAGACAGGCCCCCAGGACCAGGCCACTTTTTCAACCTACCTCCCCATACCAGTTCTTTCCAGCCTTGTTTACTCTTGCCTAGAAAAGAACAACCCTTTCTGCTTGACCGCGCTCTCCCGCACTGCAATGCTCCCGCTCCCACTGGAATAGTCCCCTCCCCACCACCCCCAGGCAGTAATCCTGTAATAAGTCTCACCTTAGTAAATCAAGATTCCTTGTTTTTATCTCTTCCTGACAGCTATGAAATGATTTACAATAAAAGACACATTCACAGCTAGACTAGTAAAATAAAAATAAACCATAGAGGAAAAGAAAGTAAATCATTAAATGGAAAGGCAGATTTTATTGATTTAGCAGTCTTGTTAGCTCTAAGTTTTCTGACTACCAAAACCAAAATGGAGACAGCAAGGGGATAGTTATGCTGTAATTCCTGTTATCTGATGTAAAAAGGTATCATTTCATCAGGAAGGACTTCTTTTCTGGTGCAAAATCCAAAAAAGAATGTACTAGGGGCCAGCAGGGTGGCCCACACCTGTAATCCCAGCACTTTGGGAGGTTGAGGTGGGTGGATCGCTTGAGCTCAGGAGTTTGAGACCAGCCTGGGCAACATGGTGAAAGCCCGTCTCTACAAAAAATACAAACATTAACTGAGCATAGTGCCATATGCGTGTAGTCCCAGCTACCTGGGAGGCTGAGGTGGGAGGATTGCTTGAGCCTGGAAGGCTGAGCCAAGATTGTGCCACTGTACACCAGCCTGGGTGACAGTGAGACCCTGTCTCAAAAAAAAGAATGTATTGGGGTCGGGCGCAGTGGCTCAAGCCTGTAATCCCAGCACTTTGGGAGGCCGAGACGGGCGGATCACGAGGTCAGGAGATCGAGACAATCCTGGCTAACACGGTGAAACCCCGTCTCTACTAAAAAAAAATACAAAAAACTAGCCGGGCGAGGTGGCGGGTGCCTGTAGTCCCTGCTACTCAGGAGGCTGAGGCAGGAGAATGGCGTAAACCTGGGAGGCAGAGCTTGCAGTGAGCTGAGATCCGGCCACTGCACTCCAGTCTGGGCGACGGAGCGAAACGCCGTCTCAAAAAAAAAATAAAAAAAAAAGAGAGAAAAGAATGTATTGGATCAAAGAGTACACAGGATGACAAATCAGTTGTCAGGTTTCCTGTAGCAATTCTAATGAAATTGAAGCAATATTCAATGAGCCATGGGAATAAAAACAAAATATACAACAGTGAAGAGGTATTTGCAAGGAGGTAAGAGTAAACAGTGCTTTCTGACACGGAACTTGATATTAGGATAGAGAATGGAAAATCTAAAGGAATAGGGTTCACATGACCTGAAGACGATTGACATTCTCTGATATCACATGTCAGAGCTGAGCCTCTGCCTGTAAGCCCAGGACGGCGCTCTCAGCGGAGGGTGAGTGCAGCTGCCTCTAGAGCGTCAGCCCTGAAGGTGGCAAAGCTGACATTCACTGCCACAGGTAAGGGTCCTGACATGCCTCCTGCCTGGTACCCATCTCAGAGGCCCCTTCAGCCTAGAGTAAAGTTTCCCTTGAGGAGAAGAGGTCTAACTAAGAAAGTTGCAAGTCACAGCACAAGGCAGAAACCCCAGGCTGGGCTCTATAAGGCAGTTGTTTTGAAATCTTGGTTGTAAAGTCACATTATCAGAGCAGAGAGGATGCTCAGCTTCCCACTCCCTGTGGTCAAAGGAGACCTAGTTTGAGTAGGTACAGTGAGGTGCCCATGTGTACAAGGCAGAGGGCTGGGGAAGGGACTGAGGCAGGAACTTGAAGGGGATCCGAATATGCCACCCTGCAATATGCCACTTTGGCATAAGGATTATTTTGAGCTGAAGGCAATTGAGAAACAGCAGACACAGGATGACACTCTCTGCCCTCCCCTTAGGTGCCTGAAAGTAGGGCATAAATTTCCATTTGTAAAGGTGCCACCCTCTCCTGTCCCATGAAAAGGAGAATAAATCCAGTGGGGAGGATATGTATCTGTGTAACACATCTAAACCATGCCCCCAATCTAACACACATTTCCTAGCTACCTTCACAGAATATACTGCCCTTAGGAGCCCAAATCCCCCTCTTCCTTGTTTAGTTACTTGCCCACAACTTATCTTCCTTGGTCAAAATTGTATAAAAACCCTGGTTCTAACCACCTCTTTGGCTTTTCATGCATGTAAAATTAAAAACAACAATAAAATTCGTATGCCTTTTTTCTGTTAATCTGTCTTTGCTCAGTTTTATTTGCAGACCACAATTACATAACATAAGAGGGTAGAGGAAAAGTTTTTCCTCCCCTACAGACTTGTTCAGACAGGAGACCAGAGACTGGAGCCCAATCCTCTTCCTGCCTGTTCCCACTGTGGTGCTCATCATCAGCTCACCTGGCACCTCCACTGCCTCCGTAGAGCCCACAGACAGTTTCTGTCTTTGTCTTTTTGTTTTGTTTTGTTTTTGTTTTTTTGTTTGAGAAGGAGTCTCATTCTGTTGCCCAGGCTGGAATGCAGTGGTGCCATACTGGCTCACTGCAGCCTCTGCCTCCTGGGTTCAAGTGATTCTTCTACCTCAGCCACTCGAGTAGCTGGGACTATAGGCAGGAACCACCACACCTGATTAATTTTTGTATTTTTAGTAGAGACGGGGTTTCACCATGTTAGCCAGGATGGTCTTGAATTCCTGACCTCAAGCTATCTTGCCTCGGCCTCCCAAAGTGCTGGGAATACAGGCGTGAGCCACAGCCGTCTGGCTGAGTTTCCATCTTAAGAATCAGACAGTGGCTAACGCCTGTAACCCCAACACTTTGGGAGGCCAAGGTGGGTGGATTGCTTGAGGTCAGGGGTTCAAGACCAACCTGGCCAACATGGTGAAACTCCATCTCTATTAAAAATACAGGCCGGGCGCGGTGGCTCAAGCCTGTAATCCCAGCACTTTGGGAGGCCGAGACGGGTGGATCACGAGGTCAGGAGATCGAGACCATCCTGGCTAACACCATGAAACCCCGTCTCTACTAAAAAATACAAAAAACTAGCTGGGCGAGGTGGCGGGCGCCTGTAGTCCCAGCTACTCGGGAGCCTGAGGCAGGAGAATGGCGTAAACCCGGGAGGCGGAGCTTGCAGTGAGCTGAGATCCGGCCACTGCACTCCAGCCCGGGCGACAGAGCGAGACTCCGTCTCAAAAAAAAAAAAAAAAAAAAAAAAAAATACAAAATTAGCTGGGCGTGGTGGCACACGGCTGTAGTCCCAGCTACTCGGGAGGCTGAGGCAGGAGAATCGCTTGAACCCAGGAGGCGGAGGTTGCAGTGAGCCGAGATCACGCCACTGCACTCCAGCCTGGGTGACAGAAGGAGACTCCATCTCAAAAAAAAAAAAGAATCAGACTTTATGCCCTGTCTTCTATGACAGCCATTTTCATTTTCCTGGTCAGGAAACGGAATGTAGCAATGATCTGGTTGAGAACAGCTGTTTATCTCTCCAATACAATGTTGGAGCATTTGCCCTCTGGCTCGGCAGGTGTGGTTTTCATGTGATCAGGCCAGTCTCTGCCCTGGGAGAATGGTCTGACAAGGGGGTGGGCTCAATTCTTGAGAATGACCAGGGGCTGAATTTTCTAGCTAGTGCTAGAGCAGCAGGTGGCTGTGGATGGGGCTGCGGGGTATGCAGCTGTGGGAGGAGGACTGGGCCCCAGGCCTTGCTATCGGCACCTGGTCACCACCTGGAGTCAAAAGATACTCAATGGACCATGATATGTCTCCCAATCTATGCATTGTGGGTTGAGAAATGCCTGCATTTTGCAGAGTGCTGAGAGCCTTCCATGCACTTTCTTTTCTTTCTTCTTTCTTTCCTTCTTTCTCCCTCTCTTCCTTCCTTCCTCCCTCCCTCCCTCCCTCTCTCTCTCTCTCTCTCTCTGTTTCTTTCTTTCTTTTTTGACGGAGTCTTGCGCCCAGGCTGGAGTGCAATGGCGCAATCTTGGCTCACTGCAACCTCTGCTTCCCGGGTTCAAGTGATTCTCCGGACTCAGCCTCCCGAGTAGCTGGGATTACAGGCACGCACCACCATGCCAGGCTAATTTTTGTATTTTTATCAGAGACAGCATTTCACCATGTTGGCCAGGCTGGTCTTGAACTCCTGACCTTGTGATCCACCTGCCTTGGCCTCCTACTTTCATGCACTTTCATGTTTCATTTTGATAACGACCCTGGGAGGAAGACACCAGTTACAACCTCCATCTAGCAAGTGAAGAAAGTGAGGCTCAGGGAGGCTCAGCATGGCCCAAGTAGTATGTGACAGCATCAGGATTCAACCTCAGAACGCGTGGACCCCAAAGGTCCCCAACTCTCCTCAAGTTTTTTTTGAGATAGGGTCTCTCTCTATGGTACAGGCTGGAGTGCAGTGGTGTGATAATAGCTCACTGCAGCCTCAGTGTCCTAGTCTCAAGTGATCCTCCCACCTCAGCCTCCTGAGTAGCTGGGACTACAGGCACGCGCCACCATGCCTGGCTACTTTTTACATTTTTTGTAGATATGGGGTCTCTCTATGTTGCTTAGGCTGGTCTTGAACTCCTGGGCTCAAGCGATCCATCCGCCTTGGCCTCCCAAAGTGTTGGAATTACAGGCATGAGCCACCGCGCCCAGCCTCTCCCCAAGTTTAAATGAATGTTTTGCCCCCAGGGCCAGTCAGGTACACCTATACCTGTACTCCTGAAACCAAAGCTTGGAAACCTCTCAGTAATGCCTCCCAGTTCCCAGCGGAGTCAGCTGCACCATCCCGCACTAGGGCAATGAGCTGGGCCTGACTTCCAGCAGGGGCAACATCCCCCAGGAGTCTGCCTGAATAAGAGGTGCGCACAGAGAAAACAGCAATGCCAGAAGCAAGCGGCTAAGCACAGTTCCTGGCAGAGAATCTGTCTTGTCTGTCACAGTAGCAGAAATGTGGAGACAGAAACCTAGCAGGCCTCACCACATGCGGAGGTGACAGTGACTGTTACAAATAACACTTGCTGGTAGATGGAGGGAGGAGGGGCAGAGGAGGCAATGAGGACCCCTCCGGCTCTTTCGGCATGGTCCCATGGCATGTGGGGGAAAGACGGGACAGGACTTGCAAGTTACAAAAGCACTGCTAGGGAGATCTGAGGTCAGCAGCACCTGAAAGAGATCAAATGAAATTCACAGGCAGACAGCCCGGGCGGCGCCTTGAGCCTAGTTAAAAGTTGACCCCGGATCTAACCGATCATGTTATCTATAGATTCCTGACGTTGTATAGACAAGAATTGTAAAAGTCCCTGTCTTGTTCTTTTTCTGTTCTAATTACCAGAACAAACGGTCTGGGCATTACACACCACCATTGCTGAGGAGCAGGCTAGGAACGCAGACCCAGGCCTGTGAACCAGCATTTTCTTAAGACCCCAAGTGATTCACATGCACAGGAAAGTGAGAGCCCAGCTGCAGAGTCTCAGAGCATCCAGGCACCCCGTTTCTACTCCCCCAGGGCACTGAGGCAGGGCGTGACTCTTAACAGCCTTTGAGCTGGTCCTGGGAGATTCCTAGGTAGAAGCCCATCCCTCCCTGATGAAGAGTCAATATTCCACATCTGAGATTCATCCATCTGCTTGTGCAACAAATCTGCACCGACAGCCTCTCTATGCCAGGCACTGTGCAGCAGTGAATGACACAGGCGAATCCCCGGACCCACGGGGCTTATAGGCCAGTAGGGGGCTGACAGGACACACGTAGATGATCAAGACTATGCCAAACAAGACACAGTTGGAAAGAAGGAATAAGTTCTAGCATTTGCTAGCACAGCAGGGAAATTATAGTTAATAATTTCTTGTACCTTTCAGAATAGCTAGACGAACCGTAATGTTCCCAACACAAAGACAAAGGTTTGAGGTAATGGATACCCCAGTTACCCTGATTTGATCATTACACATCGTATGCAGTTATCAAAATACCACATGTATCCCAAAAACATGTATCACTATTACACAGCCATTAAAAAAACATGCAGCTAACTGTGGTGCATATTCAAGGAAATAGGGTGCTCGGTGTGATGGGGGCAGAAATTCAGCTAGAAACTCGCTAGAAAATTCAGCCCCTGGGCATTCTCAAGAATTGAGCCCACTCCTGTGTCAGACCATTCTCCCAGGGCAGAGACTGGCCTGATCACACGAAAACCTCTTGAGAGGGTGGTCGGGGAAGGCTTCTCTGAGGAGGGGACATGTGTGCTGAAACCCGAAGGGCACAAGGGCAGCTGTGCAAAGATTTGGGGGACAAGGGTTCTAGTTGGAGGGGAAGCCAGGCAAAGGTCCTGTGCAGAACTCACTTGGGCAGTTTGAGGAAGAGAAAACAGGCCAGGGTGGTTGAACAATGAGAGTCAGCGGGAATCTGGGAGGGGCAAGGTCAAGGATTCAGGCACAAGTGAAACCTAAGAGGCCACAGTGGGAAGTTAGGGTTTCAGATTTCATCACTGGAGGCTCTTATGCAAGGGAGGGGAGGGTGGGACTTACGAGTTTTTTGGTTTTTGTTTTTTTGAGACGGAGTCTTGCTCTGTTGCCCAGGCTGGAGTGTAGTGGTGTCATCTCGGCTCACTGCAAGCGCTGCCTCCCGGGTTTAAGAGATTCTTCTGCCTCAGCCTCCTGAGTAGCTGGAATTACAGGTGCCTGCCACCATGCCCAGTTAATTTTTGTATTTTTAGTAGACACAGGGTTTCACCATGTTGGGCAAGCTGGTCTCCAACTCCTGACCTCAGGTGATCCACCCACCTCAGCCTCCAAAAGTGCTGGGATTATAGGTGTGAGTCACCATGCCTGGCGACTAGGAGTACAAGTTTTAAAGAACACTCTGGTGTCATACGGACCACAAAAGACAAGAGAGAATGCAGGCTGTCAGGGCACAGGGACAGGGTGTGGCTCTGCCGGGACTGGGTTGTAACCTCCAAGGTAGAGGGAAGTGGATGGCTTGGGACACAGTTTGGAGGTAAAACCATCAGGCTGTGGTGATAGGTTGGATGTGGAAGAAGGAAAGAAATGAAGGATGACTTGATCCTTGGTCAGAGTGACCAGGTTGGGGAGATGGTGCCATTTACTGAGATGGGGAGCCTGGGGAAACATTCTTGGGGCTGAGGGGATGGAGCTGGATCAAAGGGTGTAGCCTGGAACATGTTGGAAATGCAGAGGGTGCGCAAAAGATCTGATACAAGAGTCTGGAGCCAAAGGCAGTGTCAGAGGGGAAAATACTATCTTGGGAGCCCTCAGGGTAATGGTGCATTTAGAGTCCTGGACCAACTGGCTCCCCTGGGGAGGAGGCAGGCAGGAAGCACAGGGCTGAGGATGAGGCCTGAGACCCAGCACCATTTAAAAGGACCCAGGAGGAGGGCAGGCAAGGCTGAGGTGGATAGATCACTCGAGGCCAGGAGTTCAAGACCAGCCTGGGCAAGATGGTGAAACCCCATCTCTACCAAAAATAGGAATATTAGCCAGGCATGATGGCGTGGTCCCATAATCCCAGCTACTTGGGAGGCTGAGGCAGGAGAATCGCTTGAACCCTGGAGGTGGAGGTTGCAGTGAGCTGAGATCACGCCACTGCACTCCAGCCTGGGTGACAGAGGGAGACTCCGTCTCAAAAAATTAATTAATTAATTAATTAATTAAATAAAGGGGGGAGGGTCGGGGGGTGTGTGGGGAAAAAAGCAGCCTGAGAGGTAGGAGGAAGCCTCGAGCTAAAAGGACGGTCTGAGAAGGGAGAGGTTGGCTGTGCCAGGCCCTGCCCAGGGTTCTAGTAAAATGTGAATGGAGCAGAGGACACTAGAGGCTGAGAATGGGAGGGGAAGGAGAGTAGGGAGACATTTGTTAAAGGTACAGAATCACAGTTCGAGAGGAGGGATAAGTTCCATTGTTCCACATCACTGTAAGATGACTATCGTTAACAATAATACAGAGTTTTCAGTAGCTAGGAGACCATTGAATGTTCCCAAAACAAAGAAATGATAAATGCCAGAGATGATGGAAATGCTAATTACCCTGATCTGTTCACCACACACCATCACTATGTAAAAACGTGACTAGAGAACTGATGCTTGGATTTGGCCAGTGAGAAGTTCCTGGTGGCCAGGCAAGGTGGTTCATGCCTGTCATCCCAGGACTTTGGGGGGCCGAGATTGGAGGATTGCTTGAGGCCAGCAGTTTGAGGCTGCAGCAAACTAGGACTGCACTACTGCACTCCAGCCTGGGGAACAGAACAAGACCCCCATCTCTACAAAAAATAAAAATAGCTGGGGATGATGGCACATGCCTGCGGTCCCAGCTACTTGGGAGACTGAGTTGTGAGGATTGCTTGGACCCAGCTGTTGGAGGCTGCAGTGAGTCAGGACTGCACCACTGCACTCCAGCCTGGGCGACAGAGTGAGACCCCTGTCTCAAAAAGAAGTTCCTGGTGACTATGAGAAGGGTTTTAGCAGAACAGAGGGGCCAAGACATGACTGGGAGTGGCAACAGAGAGAAAGGGGCGCAAGAAAGGGAGTTGAGACCAGTCTTTGGAGGAAATAGACCAAAGGAAAGAAAGCCAGGATGTGGGGTCAAGCAGGTGCTTCCCTGCCCATGGGCATTACTACGTCAGCTCCAGAAGTGAGTGGAAAGGACCCAGCAGGCGTGGTGTGGGTGCTGGGGGTGAGGGGCTGTTTGTGAAGGCCAGTGCTTGAGTTGGCAGGAGGGGCTGGGATCCAGTGTTCAGGCAGGGTGCGAGTGAGGAGCTGGGATTGGAGGGCAGGGCCTGTGTCAGAGCAGGGTCATGCCACCCACCATCCTAGCAGCAAGCTGAAAGTGTGGGTGCAGCTGGAGGCAGGCTGGTGACTTTGGGAATGGGAAGGGGAAGGAATTCTGTCCCCAGTGTCCTGAATGATTCCCCTGAGGGTTCTGAGTGGTACAGAGAATGCAGTCATAGATACTACTGACTGGGGGACCCGTCTCCTCAGGAACCTTTAGAAACATTAATCCATTGCATTCTCACCACAACACTGAAAATCAGGCTGACGACTCCGAGTTTAGACAGGCAGAAATGAAGAAGGCTCAGAGAAGCGAAGCGACTTGCCAAATGACACAGAGGAAGTGGTCAAGCAGAACACACCCTCAGCCCGTTTGACTAGAACCTGAGCTCTTTCCAGGATTCTAAGCAACCTGGGTGAGGATTCACAGTGTCTGGTGAGGATCTGGTCAGAAGGATTCTCACAGGTTCAGGGCAGCGCTAGACAAAGGGGCCGGAATCAGGCCTCCCTGAGGCCAGCCTTGAGAGGAGGCAAAATGACATCCCTCCTGGAGCCTGCCCGTGGAGCCCATCTCAGGCCTTGGCCACGTGGGATCAAATTTCCTCGTTTCTCCCTCCCAGCCAAGGCCTGTTTTGTTACCAAAAGGAACATTGCATTTACTTTATTATAAGAAAACAGGGCTAGGAGAGGTTGTTCATGACTGTAATCCCAGTGTCTTGGGAGGCCCAGCTGGGAGCCTTGCTTGAGGCCAGGAGTTTGAGACCATCCTGGGCAACACAGCTAGACCTGGTCTCTGAAAAAACAAAAAAACAAAAAATTAGCTGGATGTGGTGGTGTGCGCCTGTGGTCCCAGCTACGGGGGAGGCTGAGGTGGGAGGATTGCTTGAGCCTGGGAGGTTGAGGCTGCAGTGACTGTGATCACACCACCACACCACTGCACTCCAGCCTGAGTAACAGAGTAAGACTTTGTTTCTTAAAAAAAAAGAAAAGGAAAACAAAATAGCAATAACAGTAATACCTTGCATAAAGTGGCCCCACAGCAGAAGAGGGACATGGGTCTACAGTAGAAGTAGGACTCGAAAGAGTAGCCTCTAAAGCAAAACAATTTAAAAAGTCTTTCCTGCAGGGCATGGTGGTTTACACCTGGAATCCTAGCATTTTGGGAGGCCAAGGCGGTGGATCGCTTCAGCGTGGGAGTTCAAGACCAGCCAGGGTAACATAGTGAGACCCTGTCTCTCCAAAAAATCCAAAAATTAGCTGGGTGCACGCCTGTAGTCCCAGCTACTCAAGAGGCTGAGGCAGGAGGATTGCTTGAGCCTGGGAGCTGGAGGTTACAGTGAGCTGAGATCGCGCCACTCCACTCCAACCTGGCTGCTAGAGTGAGATCCTGTCTCAAAAATAAAATAAAGCAGCTGGGCGCAGTGGCCTGTGCCTGTAATCCCAGCACTTTGGGAGGGTGAGGTGGGTGGATCACCTGAGGTCAGGAGTTCGAGACGAGTCTGGCCAACATAGTGAAACCCCGTCTCTATTAAAAATACAAAAATTTGCTGGGCGTGGTGGTGCGCATCTGTAATCCCAGCTACTTGGGAGACTGAGGCAGGAGAATCGCTTGAACCTGGGAGGAGGAGGTTGCAGTGAGCCGAGATCGTACCATTGCACTCCAGCCTGGGCGACAAGAGTGAAACTCCATTTCGAAAAAATAAATAAATAAAATAAAGTAAAATAAAATTGATAAAAGTCTTTCTTATTATCTTTATTTTACTTTTTTTGAGATGAGATTTTGCTCTGTTGCCCAGTCTGGAGTGCTGTGGCACAAACGGCTCACTCCAGCCTCAATCTCCTGGGCTCTAGCAATCTTCTCGCCTCAGCCTCCCATGTAGCTGGGACACACAGGTGCTTGCCACCACACTCAGCTAATTTTTGTCTTTTTTTATTAATAGATATGGGGTCTCACTTTGCTGCCCAGGCTCCTCGCCTCAAGGGATCCTCCAGCCTGGGCCTCTCAAAGTGCTGGGATTACAGGCTTCTTTCTTATCTTCAAAATATGTTTATTATGTTCCATGTTAAGTTTTAATGTTGGACAATGTTTCCCCCAATTCTTCCAGGGAATCTGCTGCTCCAGGAAGATGCCCCTTGGCTTCCCAGCAAGTGGCTGGTCTCTCCCTTGGGCACAGGTACCTGGAGAAGCACCATCCAGTATATCTTAGGGGCTTAGACTTCTCCACATTATCTCAGGTAATTCCCCCAAAGACCTGGAGGGTTCTTTTCTAGTTTTCTCTTGAGATTGGCCCTCTCAGGAGACAAATACACCTACCCCAATGTCCTAATCTCAGCCCAAAGAGGGTGGAGATGTGGCCTGGTCATGTGTAAGAGCCCACACCTCCTAACACTGTCCCCAGTGTACACCGCACAGACATTCAATGGCCCATGGCATGTTCCTGGAGCCAGAAAGTACCGAGGCCAGCTGCCTCCCCACAATTTGAGAGATGCCAAGGGTGGACGCTCGGCCGCACACACACAATTAGTCATTTTTCCCCAAATGCTAGAATGGACACAAGCTGGAAGGAGTGTTTAGATCATGTTTCACCTGGGAAAACTGAGGCCCATTAAGGGCGCCAACAATATGCACTTTAAGTGTGTTTTAGACCTGAAAAATAAACACAGTAGAACTCCCCTCCAGGCCCCCTCCTCGCCACCCCATTTTATTTTTAATTTAAATTTAAGTTGCAATCCCCCAAAGGACTAGAAAATCAATAAAGGCAAATCTAAATTGAGGGGCATTCTTTGAAGCAAGTGGTCTGAAGTTTTTAAAAAGGTCAATGTCATTATAGGAGTAAAAAAAAAAAAAAATAGAAAGAAAGAAAATAAAACAAAGGCCAAGGAACTCTTCTAGATTAAAGGAAGCTAAAGAAACATGGCATCGGCCGGGCGCGGTGGCTCAAGCCTGTAATCCCAGCACTTTGGGAGGCCGAGGCGGGCGGATCACGAGGTCAGGAGATCGAGACCATCCTGGCTAACACGGTGAAACCCCGTCTCTACTAAAAAAATACAAAAAACTAGCCGGGCGAGGTGGCGGGCGCCTGTAGTCCCAGCTACTGGGGAGGCTGAGGCAGGAGAATGGCGTGAACCCAGGAGGCGGAGCTTGCAGTGAGCTGAGATCCGGCCACTGCATTCCAGCCTGGGCATCAGAACGAGACTCCGTCTCAAAAAAAAAAAAAAAAAAAAAAAAGAAACATGGCATCTAAACTGTGTGATCCTGGATTAGATTTGAGATACAAATAAAAGCTATAAAATTATTTCTGGGAGGGACCAGGTGCGGTGGCTCATGCCAGTAATCCCAGCACTTTGGGAGGCCGAGGCAGGTGGATCACGAGGTCAGGAGTTCGAGACCAGCCTGGCCAACATGGTGAAACCCCAGCTCTACTAAAAATACAAAAATTAGCCGGGCGTGGTAGTGGGTGCCTGTAGTCCCAGCTACTCGGGAGGTTGAGGCAGGAGAATCATTTGAACCCAGGAGGCAGAGGCTGCGGTGAGCGGAGATCGTGTCATTGCACTCCAGCCTGGGCGACAGAGCAAGTTTCCATCGCAAAAAATATATATATATACATATATATATATATATAAATTGGAAAATTTGAATGTAGATTTTATAGTGGGTAACAAATTGTGCCAATGTTAAGTTTCCTGCAAGTGATAACTATATTGTGGTCACATAGGAGAGTGTCCTTCTTCTTAGTAATGGCCAAGTATTTAAGGATGAAGTGTCATGTCCGCAACTAACTTTCATATGGTCCAGAAAAAAAAGTAGTGTGTATGCACATACACCCCACCAACAAACAAAGGGGCAGAGAAACTAAGTTTAGCGGCATGTTAACAACTGGTCATCCAAGCGAAGGATATATGTGGATTCATTGTTCTGCTCTTAGAATTTTCTGAAGATTGAACATTTTCAAAATAAAAAGTTGGAGACAAAGCCAACTCTGTAGGTCTTTATTTAGTAAAAGTGATCTACTCTTTATTCCTGCACCTTCTGCAGCAGGAGCCTGGGCCCTCAGAGGTTTATAAACTGAATGGTGGGTGTAGAATCTCCACTGAGATTCCAGTTCAGCCTCTGACACATGAAGCACCCCAGGTCCTGCTGACCCAGAGTCCTCACTGGTTTCGACCACGCTGTCTCGGAGAACATCTGCCCTCATGTGATTGTGTTTGTGTGTTTCCCACAGTTACTGCTTCAAAAGTGCACTGTGCTAGACTCATTAATGAGGGAAGCAGCAGGTAGGGATAGCTGGTCCAAAGGAGAAGGGGAGGGATCAAAGTCTGTGTGTCATCAGGGAAAGAAAGGATGCTGAAATGAGACTGGAACGGCACATACGAAGGTGGTTAATGTCCTACAGGGTCATAAAACCCAAACTTTTCCCTCCTGCTCAGCTTTAAAAAGACAGGATGTAAGGAGTCTCTCCAGAGTTTTATCAAGCTCTAACTTGGTGAGTAGGTTCTAAAGATATATGTGGACTTGGATATCAGGGGCAGGAGGTGGCCCATGGGAAGTAGCACTCGCCGGCCAGCTCAGCTTAGCGTCTCTAGGGTAGGGATGGTCAGGGGCAGGAGGTGGCCCGTGGGAAGTAGCACTCGCCGGCCAGCTCAGCTTAGCGTCTCTAGGGTAGGGATGGTCAGGGGCAGGAGGTAGGAGACACATGGTCCAGGGCAGACCAGGCTGAGGCAACAAACAAAAGAGGCTTCCATAGCTGCACTGCTTCTGTCCCAGCCACCTTCGGCTTAATCGGTTGAGTTATTACCCAAAGATACAAATCGAGGATCTTACAGAAGCTCTGAAGCTTGGGATAAGTAGATTTTTTTCTTTTCTCTTTGGAAGGCGGGAGAGGGTGTTGAAACACAGAAAAATATATTGGGGCCAGATATAAGTAGAAAGGCTCCTTCCCTGAGCTCTGAAACTCCCTCCTGCCACCACACCAGTGGGAGCATGGCGCCCCACCCACACCTCCAGCAGCGCAGTGAATCACAGTGCTGCTTGTCAGGAAAAGTATTTTTAGAACTTATAAGTGCCATTGTCATGAGTGGTTTTAGAAATGCTTGTTTCAGAATGGATGAAATGAAGCAAGGGTGGGCTTAGGTGTTCAGGCTGTAGGCCTCCTCCCCAGCAAGTTCTAGAGAGAGGCACAGGTTATCATCATTTTAAAAACTTCCGGAAAGATGAGAGTTTGGCAAAGCCCCTTCTGAACATGAGCAAAACAGCCATTTTGGGCTCAGGCTCAGGTCTGGGTTCCCAGCAAACCTCAATTCCCTTTTTTTTCTTTTTAGACAGCGTCTTGCTCTGTCGCCCAGGCTGGAGTGCAGTGGCACGAACTCGGCTGGCTGCAACCTCCGCCTCCTGAGTTCAAGTGATTCTTGTGGCTCAGCCTTCCAAGTAGCTGGGATTACAGGCATGTGCCACCATGCCAGGCTAACTTTTTTTTTTTTTTCCAGTAAAGATGGGGTTTCACCATGTTGGCCAAGCTGGTCTTGAACTCCTGGCCTCAAGTGATCAGCCCACCTCGGCCTCCCAAAGTGCTGGGATTCCAGGCCTGAGCCACTGCACCGGGCCAAACCTCGTTTCCTTTGCCATCAGGGGACTGCGTGCGAAAGCATAGCCCAGCAAGAAGCTGCTGAACAGCCAGGCGAGGGAGGGCAAGAGGAACTGACAGGAAAAAGGCAAACTGGATCCCTACCTCACTCTAGACATCACAGTCGGTTCTAAGAATTATAGCTTTAAATAGAAAAATTAAATACACAAAAATAAAACAGAACAGTTTCACAATCTTGGGCAGGAAAGCATTTATAAGCTTTACACCAAAGGCTGAAGCCATAAAGCAAAAGAATGCTGAATTGGCTATAAAAATTTTTAAATTTGGTGTCATAAACAAAGCTAAAAATAAATAACAAGCTGGAAAAACTTTAATGTATGTCAAAAAGTTATATTTCTAGTTCTGAAAAAAAAACTCAATAGAAGTAAACATAGCCAGGGTGGAGAATGTGGACAGGCAATTCATGAAGAAAGCCCTCTTAGTGACCAAAAAATGTACTTTAAGAAGTTAAACCATATTATAATTCAAAAGAGGGGTTCTAATTTTAGCATCTCAAATTTAAAGGATCAGAAAACTCAGCAACACCAGTATCAAAAGGGTAGCAGGAATCTGATGCAATCCTGATGGGATTCCCGCAGAGGAATTTGGCAGATTAGTATTAGGCAGTTTTAATATTTTGCATCTTTTTCTTTTTTCTTTCTTTCTTTCTCTTTCTTTCTCTCTCTCTCTCTCTCTCCTCTCTCTCTCTCTCTCTCTTTCTTTCTTTCTTTCTTTTTTTTTTTGAGACAGAGACAGAGTCTCACTGGCTGGAGTGCGATGGTGCGATCTCAGTTCACTGCAACCTCCGCCTCTTGGGTTCAAGGGATTCTCCCGCCTCAGCCTCCCGAGTAGCTGGGATTACAGGCATGTGCCACCACGCCTGGCTAATTTCTGTATTTTTAGTAGAGATGGGGTTTCACCACGTTGGTCAGGCTGGTCTCAAACTCCTGACCTCAGGTGATCTACCTGCCTCCGCCTCCCAAAGTGCTGGGATTGCAGGCGTGAGCCACTGCGCCCAGCCTTTGCATCCTTCTCATAAAACAGTTTCCATTTGCCTGAATTTACCATATGGGTTGGCAAATTTTTTCTGTAAAGGGCAGACAGTAAATATTCTAGGTTTTGCAGTCCATTTGGCCTCCATGGCAAATTTTCAGCTCTGCCACTGTAGTGTGAAAACAGCCACAGATAAGATGTGAACAAATGGGTGTGGCTGTGTTCCAGTAAAACTTTATTTACAATAACAGGCTCCTAGATTTGGCTCATGGGGTCTGTAATTTGCCAACCTCTGATTTACTTTAAAGCAATGATTGCTGCTGGGGGGAAAGACTTAGCTATAAGAATGATTATTGCCGGGTGCAGAGGCTGAGGCAGGAGAATCGCTTGAACCCGGGAGGCAGAGGTTGCGGTGAGCCGAGATCGTGAAATTGCACTCCAGCCTGGGCAAAAGGAGCGAAACTCTGTCTCAAAAAAAAAAAAAAAGAATGATTATTATACTGCTTTTGTTAATTCCCCAAATTATGTTAAAAATATATATACACCTGGCTGGGCGCGGTGGCTCACATCTGTAATCCCAGCACTTTGGGAGGCCAAGGTGGGAGGATCACGAGGTCAGGAGATCGAGACCATCCTGGCTAACATGGTGAAACCCCATCTCTACTAAAAATACAAAAAAATTAGCTGGGCGTGGTGGCAGGTGCCTGTAGTCCCAGCTACTCAGGAGGCTGAGGCAGGAGAATGGCATGAACCTGGGAGGAGAGCTTGCAGTGAGCCGAGATTGCGCCACTGCACTCCAGCCTGGGGGACAGAGCAAGACTCCGTCTCAAAGAAAAAAAAAATATATATACACACACACACACACACACACACACACACACATATATATATGTGTCCAACAATAAGGAACTGGTATATAAATTTGGTTGTCTTCATGTGATGAAATATCATGTTGCCATTTAAAATTTAAAATGGCAACATGGTTACCTTGTTATATAGAATTAAGCATGATAGAAAATAGCATAAAAATAAACTACTAAAATATAAAGAGAGTTTAATGGGCCAGGCATGGAGGCTCACACCTGTAATCTGAGCACTTTGGGAGACCGAAGCAGGCAGATCATCTGAGGTCAGGAGTTCGAGGCCAGCCTGGCCAACATGGTGAAACCCCATCTCTACTAAAAGTACAAAAATTAGCTGGGCGTGGTGGTGGATGCCTGTAATCCCAGCTATTCGAGAGGCTGAGGCAGGAGAATTGCTTGTACCCCGGAGGCAGAGACTGCAGTGAGCCAAGATCACGCCACTGCACTCCAGTCTGGGCAATAAGAGCGAGACCCTGTTTCAATAAATAAATAAATAAATAAAATAAGGAGAGTTTAACAGGGTTATCATGACAAGATTAACACCAAAAATGAAAACCAATCCTATACATCAGTTGTAACCAATTATAAAATTTCATAGCAAAACAATCCTACACATATCAGCAATAAAAACTCCAAAATATAGTCACCCTAAGAAGAAAGTGTGCATAACCTATTGAAGAAAATTATAAAACTTTCCGGCCTGATGCGGTGGGTCATGCCTGTAATCCCAGCACTTTGGGAGGCTGAGGTGGGCGGATCACCTGAGGTCAGGAGTTCGAGACTAGCCTGGCCGACATGATGAAACCCCATCTCTACTGAAAATACAAAAAATTAGCTGGGAATGGTGATGGGCACCTGTAGTCCCAGCTACTAGGGAGGCTGAGGCAGGAAAATCGCTTCAACCTGGGAGGCAGAGGTTGCAGTGAGCGGAGATCTAGCCATTGCACTCCTGCCTGGGTAATAAAAGCAAAACTCTGTCTCAAAAAACACAAAAAAACCAACAACAAAAAACTTTCTTAGAGGGCATAAAAGGCCAGAATAAATAAAGAGAGATATATATTCCTGGATGACAGAATGCAATATTGTAAAGAAGCCAATTTCCTTCAATTAATGCACAAATTCAATTTCAAACAAGATCTCCGGCAGGATTTGTAACAGAGCTTGACAAATAGGCTGTTCCAGAAGAGAAAATACGTAAGAATAACAAAAAAGGTATTTTTTTGTTTGTTTTGTTTTTATATGTATGTGTGTGTGTGATGGAGTCTCGCATTGTTGCCCAGGCTGTAGTGCAATGGCGCGATCTCAGCTCACTGCAACCTCCACCTCCCCGGTTCAAGTGATTCTCCTGCCTCAGCGTCCCAAGTAGCTGGGATTACAGACGTGCGCCACCATGCCTGGTTAATTTTTGTATTTTTAGTACAGATGGGGTTTCATCATGTTGGTCAGGCTGGTCTCGAACTCCTGACCTCAGGTAATCCACCTGCCTCGGCCTCCCAAAGTGCTGGGATTACAGGCATAAGCCTGAAGGAAAAAAAGAAGGATGGAAAAGAAGGATGAGAGAGCCTTTCCCTATCAGATATCAAACTATGAAGCAAGAGTAACTGAAACTATGGCTTTGGCTTAAAATTAGGTAGACAAATCAATATAACAGACTAGAGTCCAGAAAGAGACCTACGTTTATCAGGCAAGTTAGCATACAATAAAGATAACATTTCAAATTGATTGAGAAAGAGGGACTATTCAACATGAGGAACTCAAAGCACTGGCCATATTGAGGAAGTAAGAGTGCCAGATCTCTACTCCCACCAAAAGCAAAAATAAGCTCCAGGTGGATCAAAGAGCTAAGCATAAATACTTCTTTTTCTCAAAAGTATCTGAAAACGATATATAGAAGAATATGTTTATAGCCTGGAGGTAGAGAAGGCACAAAATGATACACAAAATGTAAATCGTTTAAAAGGATTGATAAATGACATCAGAATTAACATTCTGTGTAATAAAACACTCCCCAAACAAGATTAAAACACAAGCAAAATGCATAAAGATTGATAATCAGGTTATATAGAGATTTCAACCTGTTGCTATGGCTCACACCTGTAATCTCAGCACTTTGGGAGGCTGAGATGGGCAGATCATCTGAGCACAGGAGTTCAAGACCAGCCTGAGCAACATGCAAAACCCTGTCCCTACCAAAACAAACAAACAAACAAAAACAAAAACTAGCTGGACGCGGTGGCATGTGCCTGTGGTACCAGCTAATTGTGGGGCCAAGGCAGGTGGATCGCTTGAGCCCGGGAGGCAGAGGTTGCAGTTGGCTGAGATTGCGCCACTGCACTCCAGCCTGGGCAGTAGAGCAAGACTGCCTCAAAAACAAACAAACAAGCAAAAACCAGAATATACAGAGATTTCTTATAAATCAGTAAGGAAAAGACAAACAACCATATCGAAAATGGGCAAAGAATATGAATAGCTAATTTGTAAAAGCAGAAATCCAGAGGGCATGGGAAGATAAGAAAAAGACGGCCTGCCTCCCTAGGAAGCCAGGCAGCACAGAGGACGGCAGCAACAGGCTTTCCTCCCTTCAGGCTGCTGAGCCGGATACCAGCAGGTGGATGGATGGCTTCCGGGGTTGGCGAAGGCCATGGGGAAAGGGGCACTCTCATATACTGCTTGGATGATACGCACGGTACAGGCTTTGTGGAAGAAAATTACATTCGTATCTATTAAAATATAAAATCTACATACCCTTTGATACAGCAATTCTACTTCCAGATATCTAGTCTTAGAAATACTTAGACACACTCAAGGAGAATGGATAAGGATGCTTGCTCTGGGTGCTGTCCTGGGGGTGAAAAGGAGGAGCTCAGCCTGAGTCCTGCAGCCACTGGGTGGACATGGGGCTGGCTGTCATGAAAGGTGAGGTTCGGGCAGTGACAGAGGGTGCAGGGCCCCCAGGAAGCTCAGTGGGCTTCCTTTGGGCTGGGGCAGAAGAAGCCAGGGAGGCTTCCTGGAGAAGGTGGTACCTAAGTAAATTTTTTTAAAAGAGAAGCAGCCTCACTACATTGTCCAGGCTGGTCTCAAACTCCTGGGCTCAAGCAATTCTCCTACCTCAGCCTCCCAAAGTGCTGGGATTATAGGTATGAGCCACCACTCCTGCCAAGTAAGTCTTAAAAAGGTGAGTAGACGTTAGCTCCTGACAAGTAAGCGGGAGGGAGGACATCCTACGACAAAGACAATACTCACGCAAAGGCTCAGAGGCAAGAGAGAACACGGCTTGCTCAGAAAACAGGGAGTGGTTTGATATCGCCAGTTTTAGGTGTGAGACGCACCTTGGTGAGAGATGAGGCTGGAGCAGTGGGTAGGAGCTGATGTTGGTTTTCATCCCTTGGTAAGGACAGGTCCCAGGAGTGGGGTGACAAATCAGAGCAGCAACTTAGGGAGAGCCTGCCAAACTGTGGTATGCGGGTGTGGAGAGAGGAAGGCTGAGGACAGGAGGACGCCTGGTTGGTGGGTGGCAGTGACTGCGATGGGAGGGGGAGGCAGGGATGACTGGGGAATGGAGGACTCCAGACAGCTGCATGAGGGGCCGCTGAGGATGACTCTCTGGGTTGGAGGCTACTGACACCGTTTGCTGGCATGGTGGCTACACAGGAGGGGCAGGTGGCCGGATGCCCTCTCCATTTAATGGGGTTCCCTGCTAATCCACCGTAGGGTGGGTGAACGGAGCCCAGGGCATTACAGCACTTGCAGGGTTAGGGTTCACATCACCACCTGCCGGGGGTGGCCATGGGCCCCTAGCAACTATCCCATTGCCTTTAGCACCCGAGTGTGGCGCTCTCCACGTGTCTCCATGCCCCCTCCCCACAGGAGCCCCTATAGCATATGGACTGGGGGCTGATGGGCAGCCTGAGCAGGACAGTCTCAGAGGGACTCCCAGGGCGATTCCAGGGACCCCAGGCATGTACCCAGGGACCCTGGAGAGTACTTCAGGACACACCTAGCATTCCCTTTGACCGGAAGCAAATTTCTCTGGGTCAGGAAACTCACTCAACAGCCTGCTCAACAGTTGGGGTTCCCAAGACTCAAAGTCTCCCTGTGCCAGGGTTTCACAGGGCTCTGGGGATGCAGGTGGAGCCACATCCAGTAAGGTCAGGAACTGGTGCACCCAGGCATCAACTGTCTGGGATAGACTCGCACTGGCCTGAGGTCTGGACAGCAGCCCCAGGGGTCCCTGACTGATGTCCAATGCTAGGGGCTTCTCGGGGCCTGAGAGGGGGACGAGAAGGGCAGGGCACTCTCAGGGGCCAGGTAGCAGCGGCTCACCCACCAGCCAGCACTCAAGCATTCACTGCTTTAACTATGAGCCACATCCAGTGGTGACATCAGAGGTCTCCATCCACACCCTGGGGAGAGGGGGGTGTGCCCAAAAGACAAGCTTCATTTCCCAGCACACAAGCACAGCACAGGGGTGGAGGCCTTCCATCCCATCTGTGTGTCATCCCCACACTTCCTCAAATCATGCCTTAGGTTTGCATTCCCTGGGGGCATCTGGGAAGCCCACTTAGTGAGCCAGGCACTGCTTCTTCTCGGTCTCAGACTGACCCCTAGGGGACAGCTAAGACACAGCAGGGTCGGGCCTGAGAAATTCGGACCTGCCCCGTCTGGCCCACTCTGACACCTCATCTGCAGAGCTGTGGTCTTGACCCTGCTACTACAGGAGCCTGAGCCAGGAAGGGGACTCATTCACAACCCATAAGCCGTCTGCTCGGTCAGGCTGGTCTTCGGATTGTGCCCCCTTCCTCTCCCTGTCAACACGCAGGAGCCCATGGTAGGGAACGGAGCCCAGGTCAACCAAGCAGCCCCAGCGAGCATAATGAACAAGGCTGCCACTGTGTGCCCACCTACTGCCATCTCATTAGGCTCTGGTCACCCAAGCCGGGGCCGGGCCTCCATGGAGGGCAGAAAGCAGTTCACGAGAAGCTTAAAACCCAAAGCAACAAACACCTATAGGATTGCAAAGTCCCACGAACAAATGAGGAGAAGCACCAGGCTTGCTGAGATAGGCTGATGCGGTCTTTCTTTCTACTTTCCCATAACCTCTAGACTTTGGAGGAAAACAATATCAGTTTACAAAAAAGAGTACCTTGATGGAGGCCTGGTCTTCTGTGCCCCCTGCTCACCTTTTCTCCACGCGCCATCTTTTCCAGAGGTGTGAATGGCAGAATGTGGGGGCCACAAAAGCAGCCAAAGACTGCAGGGAACCACCATCCCTACCCGCACTCCCCACCCACCCCAGGCCTCGGCTCCACTCCGCCCTGCAGTTCTTGGGGCAGGGCTTTACTTTGACATCATTTTGCAACACCGGTATTCAAAGGTGAACTGAAAAATGCAAACAGTCACTTCAGCACTATTTTCTTACAGCAGCAGGCGGTGAGGAGTTAGCACATATTAGGGGTCTGTCTTCCCACTGACCTTTCACAACAGACCCTCCAGATTGGCGTGGCAAGCCCTGTTTTACAGCTGAGGACACTGAGGCTCAGTGGGGTTGAGAAGAATGTGCTCGGGTTCCATGGCCTGTCCTGGGTGGCCCACGTGGGTGTGGATCCAGTCCTGCACACCTCTGCACGCTGCCTCCTGCTCAGCAATCCAGGAAGGGCCTCCCCACAAACTTCCTGGGGCACTCAGTATTTGTCCCACAGTAGGGGTCCTCTACCCTAAGCCTGGTTCCATTAGCTGGACCCAAATACATATTCAACCCCTCCTTGCTGGACCCATCCAGACAGGCCTGGAGCCACCACTGCTGGCATGGGCATGGGCCTGGAGCCCAGCTATCTCCACGCATCCCTGAGGGCTCTTGCTTTGAGCACAGCAGCCTGAGGCCTAGCCACAGTTGGTGCCTGGCTTTGGTCTCTGCTGCCGTGGACTGGCAGCCCTCAGCACTGTGTCCCTCTCTGTGGACTGTCCCTCCTCCAGTCCTGCCCAGGGAACCCAACCCTGGCCCTACGACCCAGCTGGATCAGCCAAAGCAGCCTCTGGGGTCCTGGATCTCCTTCAGCTATAAACATACTCATGTTTTGGGGGCCGGCGGAGGCACCCATCAGAACTGGGGAAAAGGATTGGGGGTTGGACTGGGTGAGAAATCAAAATCATTCTCTTCTAGTTTTGGGTGTCGCCACCAGGAGGGACCTCGCTGATTGTCAGCTTGTGCACCTTAAACTATTTCTCTGTAGGATGAAGCTGCACTATTTGGAAAACTAGTTCAAAATTTTATAAGAAACACACCATGGCCGGGCGCGGTGGCTCAAGCCTGTAATCCCAGCACTTTGGGAGGCCGAGACGGGCGGATCACGAGGTCAGGAGATCGAGACCATCCTGGCGAACATGGTGAAATCCCATCTCTATTAAAAAAATACAAAAAACTAGCCGGGTGAGGTGGCGGGCGCCTGTAGTCCCAGCTACTCGGGAGGCTGAGGCAGGAGAATGGCGTAAACCCGGGAGGCGGAGCTTGTGGTGAGCCAAGACCGCGCCACTGCACTCCAGCCTGGGCGACAGAGCGAGACTCCATCTCAAAAAAAAAAAAAAAAAAGAAACACACCATTAGGTGATGATAACAGTAAAACAGAGCCTTGGGGACTGTAGTCTTTGTCCCACTTCCTGATACAGAGCTTCAGGATGGGGCTGGTCACCAGAAAGACCAAGCATACAATGAGGTGGGAACTTCCTCACCTTCCCACCTACCCCCAACCTCTAGGCACAGGAGACGGGCTGGAGACCGGGTTGTAAAAACTGTTTTAGTTTTGGAGATGAGTCTGGCTCTGTCACCCAGGCTGGCCGGAGTGCAGTAGCACAATCACAGCTCACTGAAGTCTCAAACTGCTGGGCTCAAGTGCTCCTCGCACCTCAGTCTCCCCAGTAGCTGGGACTACAGGTGTGCACCACCACATCCAGCTAATTTTAAATTTTTTTGTAGAGACAGGGTCTCACTATCTTGCCCAGGCTGGTCTCAAACTCCTGGGTTCAAGCTGTCCTCCTGCCTCAGCCTCCCAAAGTGCTGGGATTACAAGCATCAGCCACCATGCCAGGCCTACAAATTCTCAAACAATGAGTTGCAGAGAGCCTGGGTGCTGGTAGCACAGTGATGTGCTGGGAGGCAGTGCCCCTGAAGGTACGGAAGCTCTGCACCCCCACTCCCCATACCCTGTCTTGTACATCTCTTTCGCGTGGCTATTCCTGAGTTGTACCCTTTGTAATACGCTGATCATCCTAAGTACAACCATTTCCTAAATGTTTCTAGTGAATTACCCAGCCTGAGAGAGGGAGTACTGAGAACCCTGTGTTTGCAGTTATCCAGGAAGAACCGCAGCTGGCATGGGAAGTGGGGCAGTCTCATGGGGCTGACCTTGACTTGTGAAGTCTGTGCTAATGCTGGGTAGTAGTATGGCAGGTGGAACTGACTGCTGGACACCAGTGAGTGTCAGAGAATTGGAGAGTTCATTGTTGTTTGAAAACAAACAGGAAGCGTTCACCTCAGAGAGCGATGGTGCAGGAGAAAAGGAAACAATTCCAGTCCTGCCTCCCCTCCACTTGTCACTTTCCCTCTCTGGAACTCAGTTTCTCCTCCGTGCCACAGATGGGGAACAAAGTTGCTGGGTGGGGACCCCCAGCTGTTACACACTCTGCTGGGGCTTCCCAATGGGGCCTCAGGGCTCCTGTTCCAAAAACTATTTCTTGACTTTGATGCTCAAGAAGGGTCCTCAGAGGGAGGTTCTGGATTCTCCCAGATACTGAAAATGGAGCAAAGGCGAGACCAAGGAGGAGGCAGAGCCATGGAGATCCTAGAGGTCCCCCAAGCCTTACCTGCTCCACGCAGTCTGGGATCTCTGGCGCGCACGGCAGAGTCCCGGCGCTCTCCACCGATAGCACATCCTTCAGAAGCTCCTCGCACCCTGTGCAGACAGGCAGACACAAGGGACGGTGAGAGGTTGAGCCTCAGCCTGGGACGGCTGCTCTGCTTCTAACTAATGGGCATGGGGCAGGAAGGGCTGAGGTGGGGGCCCGAGGCTCCAGGAGGCCAGCTGAGCACTGGAAGGCAGGGATGGAGCCCAGGCGGTGGGGAACTCGGCTCAGGGCACTGTGCAGGGAGCTGCAAGAGGCCCTTGTCCTCTGGGACTAACTCCCACATGCAGAGGGCAGGCTGGGGACACAGGGAAGAAGGAGGCCTTCCTGGGGGAGGGGACCTAAGGCAGTGCTGCCCACTTGGCTCGCAGGGACTCCTAACAACTCTGCCAGCCTCTGGGGAGAGCAACACACCCATTCCTTTGAGGCTGGGCACCCTCTGCGTCCTGCAGACCCTGGGACATCCAGGACAGCGCCGCTCCAGGACAGCTCCAGTTCCTGCTGACTCTGTACACAGCTGGCCTCGCTCCTGAGTTCCCAACCAAATGCCCCAAGGTTGTACTGAACACGGGAGGGGGACCTGACAAAACGCCTGGCACAGGCACATGGCAGGTGCAGCCTGCAGTGGCCCATTGTCAAATCCACGCAGAAACCCTTCCCTGGTGCCTTCTGTGTTCTGCGCCCCCTGCAGCGTGTCTTCGTTTCCCTTCATCCCTCACCCTGCATCCTTCCACCCTCCCAGGGTTCACAGGCACCCCACAGAAAAGGGCTCACCTTGATCTGAGCCACGGACAGGAAACCACGGCTTCCTTTACAGATAAGCAGACACCCTGGGACTCCAGATGTGACTGCATTCTCTCTGCAGCTAGTAGGGAGGTCTTAGCAAGCCCACCTGGCTGGTGATCTATGCCACTGTCTCAGATTTTTTTCTTTTTTGAGACAGGGTCTTACTCCGTTACCCAGGCTGGAGTGCAACGGCGTGACGTCAGCTCACTGCAGCGTTGACTTCCTGGGCTCAGGTGATTCTCCCACCTCAGCCTCTCAGGTAGCTGGGACCACAGGCACACACCAGAATGCCCAGCTAATTTTTCTGTATTTTTTGGAGAGACGAGGTTTCGCCATGTTGGCCAGGCTGGTCTCAAACTCCTGGACTCAAGTGATCCACCTGAGATCAAGCCATCTGCCTGCCTCAGCCTCCCAAAGTGCTGGGATTACAGGTGTGAGCCACGGTGCCTGGCCTTCACTGTCTCAGATAAACAGCTTAGTAGTAATTGAGTGGCCATATTCTGATTCCTGCAAGTTTCTCACAACTGGCCTTTGAATTTTTGGGACAAGACAGAGGGATTTATAGTGTCCCCCTAAAGCTGGAAGGGGGAGCAAGTAAGAAAGGCAGGAATTAGGAAGAATTAAGAGGAAGAGAGGGCAGGGCATGGAGGCCGATGCCTGTAATCCCAGCACTTTGGGAGGCTAAGGTGGGAGGGCCACTTGATCTCGGGAGTTCAAGACTAGGCTGGGCAACGTGATGAAACTCCATCTCTACTTAAAATACGAAAATTAGGCCAAGTGCGGTGGCTCAAGCCTGTAATCCCAGCACTTTGGGAGGCTGAGACGGGCGGATCACGAGGTCAGGAGATCGAGACCATCCTGGCGAACATGGTGAAACCCCGTCTCTACTAAAAAAATACAAAAAACTAGCCGGGCGAGGTGGTGGGCGCCTGTAGTCCCAGCTACTCGGGAGGCTGAGGCAGGAGAATGGCGTAAACTTGGGAGGCAGAGTTTGCAGTGAGCTGAGATCCGGCCACTGCACTCCAGCCTGAGCGACAGAGCGAGACTCCGTCTCAAAAAAAAAAAAAATACGAAAATTAGCCCAGCGTGGTGGTGTACCTCCTATAGTCCCAGCTACTCAGGAGGCTGAGGCAGGAGGATTGCTTGAGCCCAGGAGGTTGAGGCTGAAGGGAGCCATGATAGTGGCACTGCACTCCAGTAGTCTGGGTGACAAAGCCAGACCCTGTCTCAAAAAAAAAAAGGAGGTGGGAGGAGGGAGGACACAAAAGCAGCTCAGAGGGAGGCGGGCAGTTGGGTGACTAGCACTTTGTCCAGGTTTGCCCAGGAGACTCCTTGAGTTTGGTCATCCCAGAGCGGGAGACAGAGGAAGAGGACAGAAAAGCAAGGAGGGAGGCTTTCTTCAGAGGCAGGCAGACAAGGGGAAGGGCAGAAGTGACCTCCATGGGTGAGATCACAGCCCCCACGGCTGGGGCAACTGTGTTCTTCCCTCTGCCCCCTGGGAAGCCAGAGGCAGAACCGACTTCTGGCCCATCCTGGGCTCTGGGACCCCTGTCGGGAGGAATCCAGGCTGGGTCCCCAGCCACACCAGCTTCCCCAGCTGGGCAGAACCTGAAAGCGCCTGGGAAAGCCTCCCCAGAAGACCTCACCTTTCATGGCGAACACCCCCCGGCAAAAGTCCTTGAAGTTGATTCTCCCCAGGTCGTTGGGATCCAAATATTTCACAAGTTTTTCCACCTGTGGGAAGGAAGCAGGGACAGGTGTGAGACACCCAAGGATCACCCGAAGACTCAGGGAGCTGGGACGGGGAGGCCGAGAGGGAGGGAGGGACACCCGTGTCCCCGCCCCATCCTCTCCCCTCACCCTGGGGTCAGTATCGGCCATGGGGCCACTTTATTCTCCCCATGGTGACAGACAACTTGGGCGAGGAAAAGCAGAGCCAACACCAGCTCCCCCATGAGCGCACGGCTTCAGGGGCTGAGCCTCCTTCCCCCAGGGGCTGCACACTGAAAGCCAAGGCTCTGCCAATGTTTTAAAATTGGTTTCTTTCATACAAAACGGACACAAACGCATTGTAAAAGACCTAGAAACCCCACCGTTTCTCTTGTTCTAGGCGCTGGCTAGATGGGGAAACTCACTGAGATGGACACTGGTGGCTGATGTACTTTTCTGTTCTATTTGTACCTTGCACTTCAATAAAGAGTGTTAAATGAATAAGGAAGTTTCCTCCTGGCAGAGTCAGACATCCCTGAGGTTGGAGTTTCTCTCCCGTGTAATAGTAAGTAGGACAGAAAGAGTTTCCATGCTGCTTGGTGTGTACAACCCACATTGTTAGTGGCTGTAACATATTCTGCCCGGTGGGTTCATCATAATCTACTTCACCACCCCTAACAGCTGGGCATTTTGGTTGTTTCCAGCTTTTTGCTTTTATAACTCATCTTTGGGGGTTCCTGCAGCTGTGTGGATGAACCATCAACCCCCGGTCTCTCAGATTCTTGACTTTCTTATTGCCTCATATTCCACCTCAGGCACCAAGTCCCTTGGTCAACCCAGTCATCACCCCCCTCCAATACCACCCATCCGAATGTCCCACTCCCTGACCCCATCCTCCGTCCCTTCCTGCCACTGCAGGGTTCTTCAGCATCACTGGGTCTGCTCACTTTCACTCACGTCCAGTCCATGCCGCCACTGTATCCCACAGCTCCCTATTGCCCACACCACCCCAGAGGCCCCACCTGGTCATAGCCATCATCCTCTCTCTCCTGGACCATGAAAGTCTAACTGGATCATGTCACCCACTCCTCTGCTTAAAACCTTCCAGTATCATTCCACCACACTTAAGATAAAAACCCAAAGTCCACAGCACAGCCCATGAGGCCCCATGCGATCTGACCCCTTCCACTCCCTCTCTTCCCATGCTCTTCATCACTCACTGTACTCCAGCCATACTGGCCTTTGGTCAGCTCCTCAAGCAAACCACCACACTCTTCTCTGCCCCAGGGCCTTTGCACATGCTATTCTCTGTATCTAGCACAGCTGTCCTCCCCATTCATCATGTCAGTTCATCCTTCAGGTCTCCCTTTGTACCTGTATGAAACGTCCCTCCCCAAGACAGGTCTGTCCTGACCACCCGCATCGATTCAGGACCCACCCTGCTGCTATACTGTCTTGTAGCATCCTATACTTTCCCTTCAAACTATTTGTTGCAACTTGCTATTGCTAACTAAAAAGAGATTGACATGGAGGTCAAAGGAAATAGGGTTTATTTGGGAAACAAATAAATAGGGTTTATTTGGGAAACAAGGATTGCAATTCTTTGTTTGGGGAAGGGGACAGCTGCAATGCTGAGGAGGCTGGCAAAAAGTCACTTTCCTTCTTCACTGAAATTTTGCAGGTCTTTCCTGAGAGCCCACTAGGTACCAGGTTCAGGGGGGTTCACAGAAAGAATGTGGCACGGCCCCACTGCCCTTCCCTCATCCCAGACTCACAACAGAGTGGAAGGTACAAGGGATCAGGACAGCCCTGAAGAGCGTCCCAGGAGGCAAGTAGAGGAGAGAATTCTTCTTCTTTTTTTTTTTTTTTAGATGAAGTCTTGCTCTGTCGCCCAAGCTGGAGTGCAGTCGTGCGATCTCAGCTCACTGCAACCTCCGCCTCCCAGGTTCAAGCAATTCTCCTGCCTCAGCCTCTCCTGAGTAGCTGGGATTACAGGCACCCACCAACATGCCCAGATAATTTTTGTATTTTTAGTAGAGAGGGAGCTTCACTATGTTGGCCACGCTGGTCTCCAACTCCTGACCTCAGGTGATCCGCCCACCTCGGCCTCCCAAAGTACTTGGATTACAGACATGAGCCACCGTACCCTGCCAGGAGAAGACTTTTTACGGAGGATTTCTACAGAAAGCTGTTTTCAGAGGCAGCTCATTGGCTGGGCAGAAATCCTAGATTGCAAAGCCTTTCTGACTGGTGAGCTAGTTATGGTACTCGCAGCTGAGAAATGCTGGAGGCTGGCAGATCATGACCTCGGTTGCGCATCCAAGTCTTTTGGGATATTGTGTGGCTTGAACTTTAGCAGGCGTGAGTATCTCCCGACCTCACTGCAGAAAGTCTTAGCCTTAGTTTCTCCATATTCTTTCATGTAGTTGTATGTGTGTGGGATAATTTGATTAATTTATATCTTCTCTCTACAAAGTAAGCTCTCTAAGGGCAAGGACCCTGTCAGTTCTGATCATCACTGTATACCTGGGCGCTTCACCATGACTGGTACATAGCAGAGGCTTCATAATATTTGTTTTTGCTCACACCTACAATCCTCTCCAAGATCAGGGCTCTGCCTTCAAGGCGGAGATTGCAGTGATCCAAGATCACGCCACTGCACTCCAGCCTGGGTGACAAGAATGAAACTCCGTCTCGGAATAATAGTAATAATAATAATATATATTTTTAAGAGCCAGGTCCTCACGCTATTGCCCAAGCTGGAGTGCAGTGGCATGATCATAGATCACTGCAGCCTCATATGCCTGGGCTCAAGGGATCCTCCCACCTTAGCCTCCCAAGTAGCTGGGACTACTGGCACGCCACCACGCCTGGCTCAGAAGCCTGCTTCTAAATCTAAAACTGCTTCTAAAACTTAGTGGCAGCCCTCCCACAGCACCCATACAAGCATTCATTCATTCATTCATTCATTCATTTACTTATTCAACAAGTGATGACTGAGCACCTCTTACATGCCGGGCACTCTTTCAGGGCTTGATGGTGGTACGTGCTGGTTCTGCTGGCTAGCCACACATACACAACAGTGCACACACATGTGTACATGTTCACATTCCTTGTCAGGCATCTTGCCGCTCCCCCTAATAATTACCATCAGTATCTATAGCATAGCCAGGCCAGGATGAGTTCTCTCCAGAATCTGCTCAGGCTGGGCTGCAGATGATGGATCTGAGGGCACCTGGGGCCTGCAGAGCACAGCATGCAGGAAACGGCTCACTGTCACTGTTGTCAGTGTTCACTCCGTTACAGGCAGACTCACCAGCACACCACACCGCCCATAACAGGCACTGAAGCCAAACCACATTGGGGATTCATCTATTTATAGGGACCATGTTTTTCTTGCATGCCCACAGAGTGGCAGCTGCAGCAGGGGTCTGAAGCCCTGGTCACTGCCGGTGGCCTGGCACCATGGGGCTGTGCCCAGTGGGCTTTGGAAGGTGAGCAGTGGACAAAGAGGGCCCCACCCTAACCATCTTCTCCCTGCCTGGAACCTGGAGGCTCTGTGCTTGCATCTTGATTCCGGCTGACCCTGCTTTTCCACTCTAGTGTGAGTCTGGGATGAGGGAAGGGCAGCGGGGTCGTGCCGCATTCTTTCCGTGAACCCTCCTGAACCTGGTACCTAGTGGGCTCTCAGGAAAGATCTGTACAATTTCAGTGAAGGAGGAAAGTGGTTTTTTGCCAGCCTCCTCAGCATTGCAGCTGCCCCCTCCCCCAAGCCATGCCAGCTTCTGACACTGCCATGCAATGACGTGACTTCTAAGAATAGCAATGCCCAGGTGCCACCTGTAGGGCTGCAGGGGAGCCCACCCACCATCCCAGCTGGCATTCTGCCTCCTCTCGTCCTGCCTTCACATCGCTGGCATTATAGGGGGTCTGTGAATGTGGGGATGGGCCAGGGCACCCTCTACCCCCAGCCTCCCATGCTCACACCTATAATCCTCTCCAAGGTTAGGGCTCTGCCTTCATGATTTCCGAAGCAAGTCAAGGTGGAGTCGGCCACAGAGTGCTGCCTGACTGAGGACCCCCACCTCAAGTCCACCTAGGAAGCAGGAGTGCAGGGATTTGGATTCTGTAATCTCTGTGTCCACAACTCTCTGGGGCTGGGAGACACTGGCGGGGTGAGCTGTCCATTCCTCTGCCAGCAAAAGCCTACCTGGACAGAGGTGGGGGTGGGGTTGTTTGATGACAGGCAGATAGATGGGGTACTGAGGGCCGCTGCATGTTCCCCGGAGCACCCGAGCCATGGCCCAGGCTGCAACCGGGGGCACACCCCAGGCTGTGACCTCTCTACAGCTGCTCTCACAGGGCTCTTCAAAGAGCTACAGCCCCAGAGTAATGGCCACAAAAGTGCCAGGCCAGCCGGGCCTGGTGGCTCACGCCTGTAATCCCAGCATTTCAGGAGGCTGAGGTGGGTAGATCACCTGAGGTCAGGAGTTCAAGACCAGCCTGGTCAACATGGAGAAACCCCCATCTCTACTTAAAATACAAAAATTAGTTAGGTGTGGTCATCTGTGCCTGTAATCCCAGCTACTCGGGGAGGCTGAGGCAGGAGAATCGTTTGAACCGGGGAGGTGGAGGTTGCAGTGAGCCGAGATTGTGCCACTGCACTTGGGTCTGGGTGACAGAGCAAGATTCCGTTTCACAAAAAAAAAAAAAAAAAAAAAAAAAAAAAAGAGGCAAGGCACACTGATGTCTTGCCCTTTAGAGAACAGGTGTGGGCTGGGCGCGGTGGCTCAAGCCTGTAATCCCAGCACTTTGGGAGGCCGAGATGGGCGGATCACGAGGTCAGGAGATCAAGACCATCCTGGCTAACACGGTGAAACCCCATCTCTACAAAAAAATACAAAAAACTAGCCGGCCGAGGTGGCGGGCACCTGTAGTCCCAGCTACTCGGGAGGCTGAGGCAGGAGAATGGCGTAAATCTGACAGGCGGAGCTTGCAGTGAGCTGGGATCGCGCCACTGCACTCCACCTCGGGCGACAGAGTGAAACTCCGTCTCGAAAAAAAAAAAAAACACAAATAGAAAACAGGTGTGAAATTGGGCCGGGGCGGTGGCTTACACCTGTAATCCCAGCACTTTTTTTTTTTTTTTTTTTGAGACGGAGTCTCACTCTGTCACCCAGGCTGGAGTGCAGTGCCCGGATCTCAGCTCACTGCAAGCTCCGCCTCCCGGGTTTACGCCATTCTCCTGCTTCAGCCTCCTGAGTAGCTGGGACTACAGGCGCCCGCCACCACGCCCGGCTAGTTTTTTCGTATTTTTTTAGTAGAGACGGGGTTTCACTGTGTTAGCCAGGATGGTCTCGATCTCCTGACCTCGTGATCCGCCCGTCTCGGCCTCCCAAAGTGCTGGGATTACAGGCTTGAAACACCGTGCCCGGCCAATCCCAGCACTTTGGGAGATCAAGGTGGGCAGATCACTAGGTCAAGAGATTGAGACCATCCTGGCCAACATGGTGAAACCCCATCTCTACTAAAAATACAAAAAAAAAAAAAAAAAAAAAAAAATTATCCGGGCGTGGTGGTGCACGCCTGTAGTCCCAGCTACTCGGGAGGCTGAGCAGGAGAATCACTTGCACCCAGAGGTAGAGGCTGTGGTGAGCTGAGATCGCACCATTGCACTCCAGCCTGGGTAACAAGAATGAAGCTGTCTCAAAAGAAAAAAAAAAGAAAGAAAGAAAAAGAAAACAGGTGTGAAGTTATTAGAACAAGGCATGCTAGTTATTACCAATATATACCATCACCACAGGCTCAATGATTTTTAAAATAAATAACAGCATCATTTATGTGGCGAGGTACTGCGAATGCTTGGAGTCCACGGAGGGTTCATACATAGTCTCATTTAATCCTCACAGCAACCTTAACAGTAGCTATTATTATAGTCTCCTATTTTAAATTGAGGAGACTGAGGCTCAGAGAGGTTAAGACATTTAGACAAAGTCACTGTAGGGGTAATCCCCCCCCACTTTTTTTTCCTCTTTTTAAAATTTAAAATTTTTGCCCACCTATAGTGGCAACTCTTGAACCCAGGTCTTACTGACCCTGGAGAGTCAGCCGCTGCTCCCTGTTGCCTTACTGGGCCGGAGACTCTCACGGGGCTGTCTGCACTGAAGTGTTGTTTCTATCCCCTGGTGCCCTGTGCATCAAAGAAGCTTTACCTACTACGGTGGGGACCCCTCGCCTTTGATTACAAAGAGTCTCGACCTTCCTGGACATCGGGTAACCTTTTGCCACAAATGGTCCTCTGCTGGACACATTCCACAGACCCAGCCCATCATTCCACAGTCAGTGAAGCCAGGTCCCAGGGAGGGAAGGGGCTTGCCAAGGTCACACAGGGAGTATAGCAAATAGCTACCCCATGTGGTCTTCGTGGGAAGCCTACACCCCAGGCAGGGGAGCTGGGGGCTGCCCCCACCCTGGCACACACACCATGCGTGACTCCCGCTCTGGCTCCCCAGCCAGGAGAGACGGGCTCACCAGGCCTGGCAGGCGTTGCAGGAGCAGCTGTTGTCGCTGAAGCACACACAGCGGGACCCCAGCTTGCTGCCAGGGAAATTGGTTGTTCACTGGAAGTAAAATATTGATCTTTCCTTTTTGGGGCCACTCAATTACCAGGCTTCCCCTTCTATTTCTGTTGCCTTTCTCTTTGAGCTGATTTTTTCCCTGAACTCAGTCCCCTGGGTCACATCTCTTCTAGCTCAGACCAGATGATGTTAAAAAGCTTCATTGCCATTGTCGTCTGACTGATTACCAGCCAGATACTCCCTGGGCCCATGCCCAGCCACCCACGCCTCCCTAATTTCAAGGTCTGAAGGCCAGACGGACTCAAGCAAGCCATTTGCCTTTCTGAAATCTCAGCTGCCTCATCTGAGCAAGCGAGATAAGCCGGCTTATCTTGCCGCCGTGAAGCTGTCTGCAAGGCAAGGTGCCTAATACACGTTAGCCATTACTCACAGAAATCAAAGCAAATGCTTAGCGAGCCTTCCTTTGTGCCAGGCACTGTTCTGAGCACTCTATGCATATGAATTTGTTTAATCCTCGCCACCACCTGGGAAGTAAATACTATTATTATTCCCAGTTTACAGGGGAGGAAACTGAGACATAGAAAGGCGAAGTCATTCAGAGTTAAGGTCACACACTTTGTAGGAGATGGCTGAACACAAGAGGCCTGGTTCCAGAGTTCATGCCCTTAGCCAGTAATTATTATTATTTCTGCTAAAATAATTGCAATCACTATTATTACGCTGACAGGTTAAAGGCTTGCTCTGACCAGAGAAAGAATAAATCTGTATTCTGCTCTCTTTTCATCTGGAAAAACTGATATTGGTACTGACAGCCATTGCTTAAGAATTTGAGTATTAAAAGAAAAATTAGGCCGGGCACAGTGGCTCACACCTGTAATCCCAGAACTTTGGGAGGCCGAGATGGGCGAATCACCTGAAGTCAGGAGTTTGAGACCAGCCTGGCCAACATGGTGAAACCCCATCTCTACTAGAAATACAAATATTAGGCTGGGTGTGGTGGTGCACGCCTGTAATCCCAGCTGCTTAGGAGGCTGAGGTGGGAGAATCACTTGAACCTGGGAGGCGGAGGTTGTAGTGAGCCGAGATCATGCCACTGCACTCCAAGCTGGGCAACAGAGCGAGACTCTGTCTCAAAAAAAAAAAAAAAATTAGCCAGGTTTGGTGGTGCGTGCCTGTAGTCCCCGCTACTGGGGAGGTTGAGGCAGGAGAATTGCTTGAACCCAGGAGGCAGGAGGTTGCAATGAGCCAAGATTATGAATCCATCTTGAAAGAAAGAAAGGAAGGAAGGAAGGAAGGAAGGAAGGAGGAATAATTTTGACACACTGTGCCACTAAAGCAGAAGTGGCCAGCTAGCATCTCAGATGTGGCTTGTGGAGAGACTTAAAATTAGATGCCAGTATTTAAAGCCAAGCAAGCCTCCCGGTTCTGGTTAAGATGGAATAAGCACACTACAGTCTAGCTTTTCCGTTGATTATAACTAAAAACCCTGACAGGAGACATAAAACAACTACACAAGGACTCTGAAAAGTGAATAGTGGAAGTTGAATTGGGGAGGAAAACAAAAACTTTAAGTAAGACGAATATGGTGGGTCGGGCGCGGTGGCTCAAGCCTGTAATCCCAGCACTTTGGGAGGCTGAGACGGGCGGATCACTAGGTCAGGAGATCGAGACCATCCTGGCTAACACGGTGAAACCCCGTCTCTACTAAAAAATACAAAAAAAAAAAAAAAAACTAGCCGGGTGAGGTGGCGGGCGCCTGTAGTCCCAGCTACTCGGAAGGCTGAGGCAGGAGAATGGCGTAACCCGGGAGGCGGAGCTCGCAGTGAGCTGAGATCCGGCCACTGCACCCCAGCCTGGGCGACAGAGCCAGACTCTGTCTCAAAAAAAAAAAAAAAAAAAAAAAAAGACGAATATGGTGGTGAGCTTCTTAGTTTTTCTTTGCATATTTTCTGACCTAGACTGAGGAGCCCAATCCCAGAACTGTGCAGCAGGTGCACAGAGAAAAAGCTACAGAAGAAATTCTCTTTCTGAAGAGAAGCTGGGGAAGGGGGGCCTCTTGGGAAAAATCGAGTGGGAGCAGTGCCCTGGGTCTTTTTTCTCTCCAAGCCCCCTCCCTACAAGGCAAAGCCTGTCCCAAAGGTTAGGTGGTGGCAGCAGCCGTAGCAGTCACACAGGGGAACTTAAACTCCGAGAAAGGGAAAATCTTTTGCCTGGAAAAAATGAGAAAAGGGGACCCCTGGGAGCTGGATAGGGCAGCATCACAGAAAGAAAGGAGCTTGGGAATGTGATTCCATAAAGTTGTCGTATTTGAGGTCCTAGCCTACTCCTGAGCTGCACATACATGGAACTGACCCCAAATAACCTACCAAAGACTCTGAGAACTGAATTACAGTGTAGACTGAACAAACTGGCCCCTGGAGTATGTATACTTGGGGTGGATCTGAACAGCACTGCAAAGGCTTTGAAAACTGAACTCACATTGAAACTATAACTCACAGAGGGCAGGCTGGGATCTAAGGCATCAACCTAACTGATTCAAAAAGCAAACGGACTGGGCACAGTGGCTCATGCTCGTAACCCTAATGCTTTAGGAAGCCGACGTAAGAGGATTGCTTGAGGCTAGGAAGTTGAGGCTGCAGTGAGCCATGATTGCACCAGTGCACTCCAGCCTAGGTGACAGAGCAAGTTTCTGTCTCAAAAACAAATGAATAAACAAAGAAAAAACTGACATTCTTCAGAGGATTTTAACAGGACCCATAGTCTTATAGTATTCCAAATGTCCAAGACACAATCCAAAATTACTTGACATACAAAGAAACAGGAAAAGCTGACAACAACGTATAAGACAAAAGACAATAAGGCTGGGCATGGTGGCTCACGCCTGTAATCCCAGTTCTCTGGGAGGCCGAGGTGGGCGGATCATGAGGTCAGGAGATCGAGACCATCCTGGCTAACATGGTGAAAGCCCATCTCTACTAAAAATACAAAAAACTAAAAGAAAAATTAGCCTGTAGTCCCAGCTACTCGGGAGGCTGAGGCAGGAGAATGGCAGGAACCCAGGAGGCGGAGCTTGCAGTGAGCCAAGATCATGTCACTGCACTTCAGCCTGGGCGACAGAGCGAGATTCTGTCTCAAAAAGAAAAAAAAAAAAAAAAAAAAAAAGGACAATCAATAGATAGATACCAATGCTGAGATGACCCAGATGTTGCCATTATTAGACAGACTTTAAAACAGTTATTATACCCATGCTCCATGGTTCAGTAAGGTGAACAATCCTGAAATAATGGAAATTTAGAAATTCTTGCAGAAGGCCGGGCGCGGTGGCTCAAGCCTGTAATCCCAGCACTTTGGAGGCCGAGACGGGCGGATCACGAGGTCAGGAGATCGAGACCATCCTGGCTAACACGGTGAAACCCCGTCTCTACTAAAACAATACAAAAAACTAGCCGGGCGAGGTGGCGGGCGCCTGTAGTCCCTGCTACTCAGGAGGCTGAGGCAGGAGAATGGCGTGAACCCGGGAGGTGGAGCTTGCAGTGAGCTGAGATCCGGCTACTGTACTCCAGCCTGGGCGACAGAACCAGACTCCGTCTCAAAAAAAAAAAAAAAAAAAAAAAAGGAATTCTTGCAGAAAAATAGAAGCTAGAAAAAAGGAACCAAATGGAAATTTTAGAACTAAAAATACAATATATGAAATAAAAGTTCATTGGATTGGATCAATAGCAGAATGGAGATCACAGAAAAAACAGTGATAGAACACCAGAAATTACCTAATCCAAACAAGGAAAATTACCAAGGATTCAGACAAACATTATATAAAAGGGTCAACTCACCAAGAAGATACATAACAATCCTAAATGCACATGTCCCTAACAACAGAGCTTCAAAATACATGAAGCCAAACTAATAAAATTGAAAGGAGAAATAGACAAATTGACAATCATAGTTGGAGACTTCAACACTCCTCTACACAATATAACTAGTTAGATAGAAAGTCTAATTTTTAACAACAGAGCTACTTAGATGAAAAATCAATAAGAGATCTAAAAGGTCTGAATATCACCACTAACCAGCTTAACTTAATTGATGTTTCTAGAACACGCCACCCAATAATAGCAGAACACACATCCTCTTCATGTAAACATGGAACTGTCACCAAGGTAGATCATGTAGATCATATGCTGGGCTATTAAACAAACTAGAATACTTTTTTTGTGGGGGGGAGGCAGGATCTTTGTCACCTCAGCTGGAGTGCAGTGGTGTGATCACAGTTCACTGCAGCCCCCACCTCCCAGACTCAAGCAATCCTCCCACCTCAGCCTCCCGAGTAGCTGGGTCTACAGGGATATGTCACCATGCCCAGCTAATTTTCTTATTTTTTGTAGAGATGGGGGGTCTCACTATGTTGCCCAGGCTGGTCTCGAACTCCTGGCCTGAAGAGATCCTCCTGCCTTATTAGCCTCCCACAGTGCTGGGATTATAGGCATGAGCACCTGAGTCTTGCAACAAATTTTTTAAAACTGAAATTATAAATGTATGTCCTGCTGGGTGCAGTGGCTCACACCTGTAATCCCAGCACTTTGGGAGGCTGAGGCGGGCGGATCACCTGAGGTTAGGAGTTTGAGACCAGCCTGGCCAACATAGTGAAACCCCATCTCTACTAAATATACAAAAAATTAGCTGGGCGTGGTGGTGGGCACCTGTAATCCCAGTACTAGGGAGGCTGAGGCAGGAGAATCACTTGAACCTGGGAGGTGGGGGTTGCAGTGAGCTGATATCACGCCTTTGCACTCCAGCCTGGACAACAAGAGCAAAACTCAGTCTCAAAAAAAAAAAAAAGTCCTGTGATTATAATATAATTAAACTAAAAATCAATAACAGGGCTCAATGGCTCACGTTTGTAATCCCAGCACTTTAGGAGGCTGAGGCAGGTGGATCACTTGAGGTCAGGAGTTCAAGACCAGTCTGGGCAACATGGCGAACCCCCATCTCTACTAACAATACAAAAATTAGCTGGGCACGGTGGCCTGTGTCTATAATCCCAGCTACTTGGGAGGCTGAAGCACGAGAATTACTTGAACCTGGGAGGTGGAGATTGCAGTGAGCTGAAATTGCGCCACTGTTTTTATGCCAGTACAACACTGTTTTTTATATTATTTATTTATTTTTTTGAGGTGGAGTTTCACTCTTGTAGCCCAGGCTGGAGTGTAGTGGCCTGATGTCGGCTCACCGCAACCTCTGCCTCCTGGGTTCAAGCGATTCTCCTGCCTCAGCCTCCCGAGTAGCTGGGACTACAGGCATGCGCCACCACGCCTGGCCAATTTGGTATTTTTTCATAGAGACAGGGTTTCTCCATATTGGTCAGGCTGGGTTCGAACTCCCAACCTCAGGTGATCTGCCCCCCCTCGGCCTCCCAAAGTGCTGGGATTACAGGCGTGAGCCACCGTGCCTGGCCCTGAAGTCTCAAGAGAAATTAAAAATAATTTAAACTAAATGAAAATAAAAATACATTACCATAAAATTCAAGCCCAAAGCAAAAGGGAGGAAAGAAATAATAAAATTAAGAGCAGAAATTAATAAAATTAAAAACGAGACTGATAGAGAAAAATCAACAAAACCCAAATCTGGTTTTTTTTTTTAAAGATTAACAAAACTGATGCATCTCTAACCAGAATGACAGAGAGACAGAGACAGAGAGAGAGAGAGAGAGAGAGAGAGGATGCAAATTACTGATACAAAAAATGCGGCTGGGCACAGTGGCTCACACCTGTAATCCCAGCACTTTGGGAGGTCAAGGTGGGAAGATCACTTGAGACTAGGCATTCAAGATCAGCCTGGGCAACATAGCAAGACCCCATCTCTACAAAAGACAAAAAAAAAAATTAGCCAAGCATGGTGGCACATGCCTCTGGTCCCAGCTACTGGGGTTGGCTGAGGTTGGAGGATCACTTGAGCCAGGGAGGTCAAGGTGCAGTGACCCTTGATTGCACCACTGCACTCCAGCCTGGGTGACAGAGTGTGACCTTGTCTAGAAAAAAAAAAAGAAAACGGAGATATCATTACAGTCTTACATCCTTTAAAAGGCTAATAAGGGAACACTAGGAACACTTCTACACACATAATTTCTACAACTTTGATGAACTAATGGACCAATTATTTGAAAAACACAAACTACCAAAAATCATGCAAGAAGAAACAGATAATCTGAACAGTCCTTGAGTGATTAAAGAAATTAATTTCAGAATTTATATCCTTCCAAAAAGGAAACCTCAGGCCCAGATAATTTCACTAAGTATTTAAGGAAAATATACATAAATTCTACACTGCCTCTTTCAGAGAATAGAAGAGACAATTCCCAACTCATTTTATGGTGCCAGCAATACCCTGATAACCCAAACTAAACAAAAGCAATATAAGAAAACTACAAACCGGCCGGGCGTGGTGGCTCACGCCTGTAATCCCAGCAGTTTGGGAGGCTGAGGTGGGCGGATCACGAGGTCAGGAGATCGAGACCATCCTGGCAACACAGTGAAACCCCGTCTCTACTAAAAATACAAAAAATTAGCTGGGCATGGTGGTGGACGCCTGTAGTCCCAGCTACTCGGAAGGCTGAGGCAGGAGAATGGCATGAACCCGGGAGGCGGAGTTTGCAGTGAGCCGATATTGGGCCACTGCACTCCAGCCTGGGCACAGAGTGAGACTCAGTCTCAAAAAAAAAAAAAAAAAAAAAAAAAAAGAGAGAGAGAGAAAACTAAAACTACAAATCAATATCCCTCATGAAAACAGATGCAATGAGCCTCAGCAAAATATTAGCAAATCGAATCCAGGAGATACACATGAATAATATAACAAGACCAGCAGCCGAATGGGGTTTATTCAGCAAAGCTAGCCCAACATCTGAAAACTAATGGCTGTAATCTAAACATGACTAAAGAAGAAAACCTATCAAAAGATGCAGAGAAATAAAGTGGCAAAATTCAACATCCATTCATGATATATAAAAAAAAAAAACTCTCAACAAAGTAGAAATATAAGGGAACTTCCTTATCCTTCCTTAGCTTAGAGAAATGAAAACTTATATTCAAACACACACACACAAAACTGCACAAAAATGTCCACAGCAGCATTACACATAATCACCCAAACCTGGAAACATCCCCAGTGTCTCTCAACAACTGAATGGATAAGCAAGTGTTCTGTAATAAAAAGGAACAAATGATCGACACACAACAACACAGATGAATCTCGGATGCATTATGCTACGGGAAAGAATCCACTCCCAAAGGTTACAAACGGTACGATTTCATTTCTGTGCAAAAGGCAAAACCATAGTGACAAAGTTGGATCAGTGGATGCCAAGAGTGAGGAGGAGGGACTGAAGACAAAGGAGCAGCTGGAGGGAATTTGGGGGATGAGCGGTTCTGTCCCTGATGGTGGTGGGAGTCACAGGAATCTATGTAAATAGTGACACTTCTTTCCCCACTCCCAAAAAGTGAATTTTACTGTATGTAAAGTAAAAACAATTTAAACAATTTAAACAATTTTTTCTTTAAAAATCAAGGGAACTGGCTGGGCATGGTAGCTCACACCTATAACCCCAGCACTTTGGGAGTGGGTCAAGACAGGAGGATCACTTGAGCTCAGAAGTTCTCGATCAGCCCGGGCAACATGGCGAAACCCTGCCTCTACAAAAAATAAACAAAATTAGCCGGGTGTGGTGGTGCATGCCTGTAGTCCCAGCTACTTGGGAGGCTGAGGAGGGAGAATCACCTTAACCCCGGGAAGTCAAGGCTGCAGTGAGCTGTGATTGTGCCACTGCACTCCAGCCTGAGTGACACAGTGAGACCCTGTCTCAAAAAAAAAAAAAAAAAAAAAAAAAAAAAAAAAATCAAGGGAACTGCACATACAAACTTGGATATCTGGCTTTAAATTTTTATTTTTATTTGATTTATTTTATTTTATTTTTTTGAGATGAAGTCTTGCTCTTGTCCCCCAGACTGGAGTGCAATGGCATGATCTCAGCTCACTGCAACCTCCGCCTCTCGGGTTCAAGCGATTCTCCTGCCTCAGCCTCCCAAGTAGCTGGGATTACAGGTGTCCACCACCACGCCTGGCTAATTTTTGTATTTTTAGTAGAGACAGGGTTTCACCACACAGGCTGGTCTCAAACTCCTGACCTCAGGTGATCTGCCTGCCTTGGCCTCCCAAAGTGCTGGGATTACAGGTGTGAGCCACCGCGCCCAGCCTATTTTTATTTTTGTTATAGACAGGGTCTCACTGTCACCCAGGCTGGAGTGCAGTGGCATGACTGATCATAGCTCACTGCAGCCTCGACTTCTCAGGTTCAAGGGAGCCTCCCAACTCAGCCTCCCAAGTAGCTGGGAGTACAGGCGTACACCACTACACCTGGCTAATTTTTTGTAGAGATGGGGTCTCATTATGTTGTCCATGTTGGTCTTGAACTCCCGGTCTCAAGTGATCCTCCTGCCTTGACTTTCCAAAATGTTGGGATTACAGGCATGGCCGCCATGTCCAGCCCCTGGCTTTTCTTGAAATATCAGATCTGGCAACACAGGTCCCATATTCCCCCACAGCAACAATGAGCAACAGCTGAATTCAAGCACGCTCTCTAGAAAGGGAATGTGTCCTGCTCCCCAGTTGTCTATGGGAACCCCAAAATCCCAAGTAGCTCCCCACCGCAGCCCCACCTAGGCTGCGTCCCTTCCTGGCCCCTACGGGCATGAGAGTGGCAATTCCTGCTACCCCGAGCAGTAACCTGGGCTTGGCTGGGCATCTGACACCGTCTATACTCGCAAAAGGAGTTTCAGGGCTTGGCTTGGAGTAGGGTGAAATTGAAACTCCCCAGCATAAAAAAGCAGCCATAATAGAAGGCAGACGGGAAAAGAGGGGAAAGGACAGTGCCTGTGGGCCGAGAGGGGCCTACAAAGAGAGTGGCAGGTCTGGGTACCTGGAGACTCCCTGCAGCAGGCCAGGAAGTGCCTTTTGTCCCCATGTGGAACCTAGATTGCCCTGGCAGTGCTCTGGGGAGGGGACCCTCTGGAGGAGGTGAGGCAGCTGCTGGTGCCAGATCCTTGGTTAGGGGTGGCCACTCTGGAGGTCTTACACTCAGGGGACACCTGTGGGGACACTGGGGTACCGGAGGCATCGTAAATCCCAGGACCAGTTGCAGGGTTTTCTGCTGGGAGCTGCTAAGATGAGAGGGACGGTGGGGATGGATGTGAAAGGCAGCAAGAGGGAACAGGAGAGCGAGAGGGGGCAATGCTGGCAAAGGCAGGGGGTCTGGAGTGGATGGAGGGAATATGGGGAGGGGGCGTCATCAAGAGACGGGGCCAAACAGAGAGGGAATAGGTCTGAAAGACAAGGCCTTATGAGCCAGGCAAAGGGCTTGTATGTGCTTTATCCTGAATATGGGCGATAGTAAGAACAGCGGCAAGTGCAGAGCTGGCTGGTGTCAGGCAGCCTTGGAAGCACTCAAGTGCATCACTCCCAGCAGCCCCATGAAGTAGCAAACGGCCAGTCATTCCCCTCTTACAGCAGTGGATGCTGATGCTGGGCTGGCCTCACCGCACAGCAGGCAGGGTTGGAGTCCAACTCCCCCTAGCTCTGTTTCTCTTCAGACTGGCTCCTTCTCCTGCTGCTGCAGGGGCTCCAGACCTCTCCTGGGGCTTCAGGCAAGATGCTCCAGCTGCTTGTTTATCCTCACTCCGGGCAGTCCAGCTGCCTGACGTCAGGGCACACAATAGGACCCTGTATTCTGGAGCCGCCACTCCCAGGCCGGCCTGTGGGACAAAGGGCACAGGCTGCCACTGGCCCTCTCCATTAACTCTGAGGCGGGGATGGGAAAGCAGCCAGGCAAGAGCTTCAGCAACACCCGCCCGAGACAAGGGATGAAGGAGGCATTTCCAAAGTGGGTCCTGCCAGTTCCTGCACCCCGGGCTCAGGCCAAAATATCCGACTGTCTTGCTCCCAATCCCTAAGCCTCCTCCCCTCCATGTGAAGGACTGTCCCATGGAATCAGTCAGACTCGCCCTGGGTAGGCCTCTGGTAGAGGGGGAACAGCATGTGGTTGTGGAAAGAATCCTGGAGAAGTCAGGAGCCCAGGGCTCAGGACCAGCTCCGTAATTAGTGGGGCCCAGAGCGAAGGGGAAAATTACCACGAATTTCAAGAAAGCAACCTCAGAGCACTAATCCCTGTGTGTCTGCACAGGTCGCATGCTGAGAAAGCGAGCTTGGCTTGGGCTTCAGTAAGGTACCACTGCATGACCTCGGGCAAGCCCTGTTGCCTCTCTGGGCCTCAGTTTCTGTATCTCTAATGCACTTCCGACCAGCTCACAGGACCGCTGTGACGATCAGATCAGACTGAGTCAAGGACGTCAGAGGCTGTAGAGTGCCATGGAAGTGCCAGGTGCAAAGATGCATAAAAGGGGCCTGAGGGTGAGCCTTCCCCCGGGAGGGACAGGCAGAGGGGCCACTAGCCAGCTGGGAGGCTGCGGAGACCGTCCACAGGGGGGCTGAGGTGAGAAAGTAGGGTGGTCCGAGACCCTTTGAGAATCGGGGATGCCGCGCTTTCTGAGCCCTCCATCCAGTCCCAGCTCCACCACCAATTGCTTTACTGAGTGGTCTCGCTGAGCTCCTTCCCCTCTCAGGCCTCAGTTTCCCCATCTGGAAAATGACAGCATTGGATAACATTAATATTGAATGTCTCTTCCAGCTCTGAAGCCTATGTGATCGTAATGCTTTGAGGCAGGTTTGGGGTGGGCGTGGGGTTGGGAGGAGGAAGAGAAGAAAACCAGAGCGGAGAAGTCGATGGGGTCAGAGGACTGGGAGAAAAATGCCTCCGTTCACTGGAGCGTCACTGCGGAACAAGCAAATGGCTTGGGGACCTTGGAAAGGGTGTGGTCCTGGGGAATTACTCAACCTCTCTTGCGAGTCTCTTATTTCCCCTCTTCTATAGTCAAGAAACAATGACAAGAACGGAGGCAGATTCGTCAGTCACCACTATCTTGCCCCTCCCCTCTTCTCTGTCCACGTAGAGCTCCCCCTGGTCGGAGGTGCCCACCTTCTGTCTGACTAGGTGCCTGGGGCCACTCAACCTGGGGCATGAGTTCTGATTGGACCAAGCCAGTCCTGTGGGCTCATTCCCCTTGCCACTGATTGGTTCAGGCAAAGGCATGTTATACATCTCTGGCCAATAAGCCATGAGAAGACATCTGCAGGGGGCTCTGGGAGAGCTGTCTTTGGAGGGGGCGCCCATCCGTAGGAAGCTCTCCCCTCCCTGCTTCCCCTGCTGGAGAATGGACACCATCTTGGGTCGACGCCGGGAAGCTCAATGGAAGGGGATTGGGTCCTAGCTGATGCCTCTGAGCCCCTGAGGAACCAGCCCTGGAGCTGCCCTACCTTGGACTCTTGTGTTATAAGGAAGAATACATTTGCCTCAGCATGTAAGTCATTTTGTGTTGGTTCCTGGTTCTCAAAGCTGGAGGGCCCCTACCCGATGAAGGACCCGGTGTCAGGGACCCGCTCAGATAAAAGGTGGTGATGGGAGGGAAGGTGGAGAGGGCCTGTGCGGCTTTGGAGCGACTCTGGCCAGGGTGGCTAGACATCCAGAGGGCTGGCCAGCACCATGGCCCAGTGACATGGTACCCAGGCTACCGCCTCCTGGGAAGCGCTGTCCCAGCAGCCACAGCTGGAGACATCTTCCTTTATGGGACCACCAACACGTCCATCCGTCTGAGTGTCATCAGGCGGCCCTGATGTCATTCACAGCCTGATGTCATTCACAGCCTGAGCCTGGGCTGACAGAATCCCTCCGGCCACCCACGAGGGCTTTGTTTGGGGTCTGAATAGGAGCGAAAGTGACAGAAGCCTGGGTGGTCTCTGAAGTGGACTGGCCTCTGCATGCATCTGCCTATCTGTCCGTTCCTTCCGCAAATGTTTCCACAGCTCTTTAGCCAGACTGGCCTGTGGGGAGACAGAGAGGCTCCTGGGAAGCTCCCAGGGAAGGAACAGATGTCCTGGAGTTATTTTTGAGTGAAATAAAAATAGCCTGGGGAATAGCATAAAAGTGTGTAGGTGACTGTTAATACTGCCACACGCCCAGAGGCAGGGTAGCGTGGCTCCCAGGCTCTGGAGGTAGACATTGCTGAGCTGGAGTCCCACCTCCATTTCCCAGCTGTGTGACCAGTGGTGGATGACTCAACCTCCCTGAGCACTAATCCCTGAGCAACAGTATTGCCTCATCACATGTTAGGACTGAGAGGGAATGGCGTATCAAGACAGCCTGGCAGCTGACACAGAGCGGGCTTGGGATAAATGAGGCTTTCATAGGCAGAGCATGCCTGGACCCTGGTCAGGAAGCTGTGGACACCCATGAACCTCATGAGCTGGGACAGCCAGTCACTGCACCTCTTCCTCCAGCAATTTTTAACTGGCTGAATTTAAAAAATGAACTGGATCATTTTTGAACTTAGGGAAAAAGTACTCTTTTTACTCTTTTGAAAAACTGCTCACAGCATTGTAGGGGAAGATAAGACAGAATCCATCACAATGTAACCCCTTCGAAGGTGCTACCCCAAATCCTTGCAGTTTTGGGGCCCAGGGGAGACAACCCAGAGGGCTTGGGAGATGTGGAAGGGCCTTGGAGGACGAGGGGGTTTTGCTGGACTGCAGGTGGAAGAAGTGACACAGCAGGTGTGGGGAATGGGAATTCAAGAAGGGGGCTTTGCTGTGAGCAAAGGGAGGAAGGAGGGAGAGGGTAGCCAAGGCCAGGCCCTAGAGGTGCCCGAAGGGTCTGAGGAACCACCAGCTGTTCTGAGTGGCTGGAGGGCAGGTGGAGGCTAAATACGGTGGTGGGGGGAAGAGGGAGGACACTCTCTTCTCGGGGGGACCACGGAAGGACAGCTCCCTCCGTGTGAGGCCCTCTGTTGACATCTCTGGCTCTCAGCGTAGTTTGAAAGGTGCTGCTTGCTATGGGCTTTGGTTGGCTTTAAACCCATTATTTAAGGTTACATGGGAATGTCTGCTCATCAAAGGGGGGTGCTGGCCTGCAGGAGCTGGGCCATTCCAAGCTGTGGTCCCTGGACCCTGCCTCCTCTAATCCGTCTATCCTGCCCTGTCCAAAACAGGCCCAGCTGCCCAGCCCTGACACTTAAACTAGGCTCAAACTGAAAATCTCCCACCAGTCCTCCCTCCGTTCCCCAGAAAATGAGTTAACCAGGACACCTCATGGCCTTTCAGTGAATTGAGGTTTAGCTACAGAAACAAAGCAAAATATAGTGGCTCCAGCCAGAAATTCCACTGTTGTTGCTGTCAGTACAACACAAGATGGCAAGTGAGAAGGGCGACTTGTTCTGGGAATCCCATAATGGAATTTCAAACATACCACGAGACCCTGGCAGACCCCAACCTCTCTGAGCCTCAGTTTTTTCGCCTGTGAATGAGGCAGGTACTGCTCCTCACCTCATACCGTCACCATGGGGATCAGAGGCAATACGGATTTGAGAACTCTTACCATAGGTGAAACATTGCTCAGAGGTTTAATGGCCCCTTGCCGCCTGCCTCCTCCAAGCACCCCTCCCTGCTGCCTAGAAGGGGTCAGGCAGACGCCTATGGTGGCTGCAGGGCCACGGCAGTGGCGGTGGCGGTGAGGTCCTGCCCACTGGTCAATCTCTCCATCACAGAAACCCCACATGGATCCCGGGGGAGGTGCAGCCTGCAGCCCTGGCAGAGGACCAAAACCCACCTGCGCCTAGTGTCAGCCTGCTCCCTGGGACTCACTGGGGCTCAAGTACATTTCCTGGGCCAGGCCTAGCCAGGGGCTGGCGACAAGAGGAGTTCCTAGGCCAATGTGGACAGCAGAGACTAAGGTGGCCCCACCCCTTCCGATCCGTGGTCCCTGTGATGGGACAGGGCAGGATGGGGATTATGGTTCCAGTTTCACTGATGCAGTGAGTGGGACCCAGAGAGGTGAGTCCTTCACCCAAGGTCACCAGGATGGCATTTCTTAGAGAGTGTCAATGTGTTACATGTAGAAAGGTTTCTGAACTCCAGAGGTTTGAGACAGGCTGGGCCAGAGTCAGTGTTTTTCCCCGGAGGCTTTCCTGGACTAAAGTGAAGGGCGAGCAGGCTCCATTTCCACATTGCTTCACCAACTGCTGGACCGGAATATGCTTTCCTCCCTCTCTCTGCTGGACACGGGATGGGACCCCTGCTCTGGGGGTCTAGAGCTTTTCTCCCTTGCACGGGACATTAAACAGGCCATTTCCACGGCAAAACTGGCATCTGGGTGAGAGGAGGGTGGCAGTGTGCACGGTCACCCCTAGAGGATAAACTGCCTAGGTTCACTCGCTCCGCACCCCTGCCTGCGGCTTGTGGGTGCAGCTGCCAGCACTGTTGAACTCACTTGGGGAGGAGAAATTCTGGTGGGATCTCCCTGGGTCCTCCCAGGACCAAGCTGCTCCCCAGGTGGAGAAGCTGGGCGGCTCAGGCCTACCCAGCCTGGCTGCGGCCCTCCCAGAGCTCTGACTGAGGCGAGGACGTGGGGCTGTCTATGTCTCAGGCTTTCTAGCCCTCGCTTCCTCTCTGCTGCAACTGCACTTTCTCCTCGGAAGGACGCCCTGCAGTCTGAGTAGCTGGCCTCGTGGGAGGCACCCCTGGGCAGCTTGGCAAATTCTTTAGGGCCCATACGGCAGGGCCAGGGGCCACAGGGGAGGTCTTGAATCTACTCATTTTGTAGACGCTCTTTGCAGAGGCAAAGTTCTTTTCCAGCAAGCACAGCAGGAGGCAAGAGGCCTCATCCATGATTGAGGCCCTTATTTATAATTTAAACCTCTTTCCCAAAAGAAAGTGGCTCAGAGGCCTGGGGTGGAGGACCGGTGTAACAGAGTCCTGGGTATCAGAAAGGACTCAGGCGTGTGGCACCTGCACACCCTTCTCCTGGTTTATCCTCATGCCAGCCCTTGGAGGGAGGTTACTGGCCTCACTTAATAAACCAGAAAACCAAGGCTCCAGAGAGCCAGGGACTTGGCCGGGATCTCTGGGCTAGGAGACAGGAAAGCAAGGTTTTGTTGTTGTTGTTGTTTTGTTTTCTTGTTTGTTTTTGTTTTGTTTTGTTTTGTTTTGAGACGGAGTCTTGCTCTATCACCTAGGCTGGAGTGCAGTGGCGTGATCTTGGCTCACTGCAACCTCTGCCTCCTGGGTTCACGCCATTTTCCTGCCATTCTCCTGCCTCAGCCTCCCGAGTAGCTGGGACTACAGCCGCCTGCCGCCACGCCTGGCTAATTTTTTTGTATTTTTAGTAGAGACGGGGTTTCACCACGTTAGCCAGGATGGTCTCAATCTCCTGACCTCATAATCCGCCCACCTCAGCCTTCCAAAGTGCTGGGATTACAGGCATAAGCCACCGCGCCCAGCCCGAAAAATGAGGTTTGAGCTTGGCATTCCAATCCAGGGCCTACGCATGGTCCATTAAACCATGTGCCGTCCAGGGCGGAAGGATGGAGGGGGATTCTCATCCTGTTATCTCAACACAGATCTGCAGAGCCTGTTCACCAGGGTGAGACCCTGGAAACTGTATTTTCCAGGGCCTCCCCTGGAGATTCTGATGAGACCGTGAGAGGGGAATCCAGATTGGGCAGCTGGTGGACCTCACCCAGGCAGGGAGTGGCAGGGGCTGGTCTTCAACCAGGGCCCTGGTCTTGGAGCTGGCACATGCCCTCTGAGGCTGGCACAAAAGCGGTTAGGTGGTGGCAGTGGGAATATTTCTAGCAGCAACAGTGGAAACAGAGGGGTTGTGTCATCACCCCTTCCCAGGCAGACTCGGCCCACAGCAGTCACAGCCCCTCCAAGGGCGTGATACCCTTCAGCCCCCTCAGTGCAGCGTTGGGATTACAGGTGCGCACCACCATGCTTGGCTAATTTTTGTATTTTTAGTAGAGACAGGGTTTCACCATATTGGCCAGGCTGATCTTCAACTCCTGGCCTCAAGTGATCTGCCCACCTTAGCCTCCCGAAGTGCTGGGATTACAGACGTGAGCCACCACACCCAGCCCAGCTTGCACTCTTTTCTACTATGCAATACCACTTTTTCAATTTACCCCTGTATCTGCAGCCGGAGGCGCAGGTATGTTTCTCCATCATGGTCATCATCATCATCATCCTGGGACCACGTGGTGGCAGCAGCAAGTGCACAATCTCAGTGACTTATGGACTTGGATGCTTATCCCTATCCCCCCAAGAGCCCGAAATCATCTATAACCAGTGCAGAACTTCCTCTTCTAAATATCCCCAAAGCCACAGAGTGCACCCTAATAACTCCTCTGGGTAAAGGGCTTAGGATGCACAAGGGCTGTGCTAAGTGCTTCACCCACCTGCTTTCATTAGCATTATGAGAACCCTCTCAGGGGAACAGTATTGCATCCCAATTTTGCAGGTGAGGCCCATCCCAGGTCATAGAGCCAGCAAGCTGGAAAGCTGGGAGCTAACCTCTGACCCATTCAGACCCTGAGTCCTTGATCACAAAGCCTTCCTGCCGCCCAAACCATCTAGCAGCCTCAAGAAGCAGAGAGGAACTTGCTTCCAAATCACAAGATTTTTGGGGCAGGGTTCAGAAGGAGCTGGGGCTCCTGGTTCCGGGCTGGTCCCCTTGCACTCCATGTGTTCACTCACTCAGTTGGCTAAGTAACACTGTGCCCCTGTTATGTACACCCTGTAAATCCAGTACTGTGTACCAGTGCAACACCCTGTGTTGGAGGCAGAGGGCTGCAGAAACCCAGCATCTGTCCTCATGCCAGGAGAACCACAGAAATAAATGCTTCTCCCTGCTCCTCCAGTGCAGGGTGGGAACCAAGAGTGCTTGGGCTAAGAGGCTAGGTAGTCCTGCACATCTGTGGTTTCTTTCTACCCAACACTGAGCTGCCCCTCACCTGGTAGGTGCACCCTGATTCTCCTCTGGGAAGCTGCTCCTCCCCCATTCCCTGTAATTTGGGTGGACTGCCCCTGCGGATGGGCACCTGACGAGGCCTGGCCAAGTGGAGACTCACCCATTCCAAACATAATTCTTTACATCAACTGGGAAAATAGCAAGCATCATTGAAACATGTAATAGATGCTGGGAAGACATTTGGTACAATTTACCATCTGGTCTTGAATAAAACTCTAACACAAGGAGAACGGAGGGGAGAGGGGGTGGTCTTTATTAATATGCACAAGAATATTGACCTAAACCCAAGTACTGACAAGGTAGTTCGTGGTAGGAAGCTACTGTCCCTCCACTGTAAAAAATTACAAGGAAAGGATGATAGGGTCCTGCCTCCTCCATCCCTTACCAACCCTTATCCCTACTGGCTCCACCACCATCTGAGACCACACAGGGACCAGGGAACAGCCTCAGCCCAGCTAGCTGTGTGTGGCTGCCCGGATCAACTCTGTGGCCGTCTGTGCGCATGTTTCACCTGGTCCATCATCCCTCCTCTGCTGCCTGGGACTTGGTTTTTCTGCCATGAGGATGGAGTCCCTCGATCCATAGCAGGAGGCCTGACTACCTCTTGCTGGCCCCCTTCCCTCTCTATTAGGCCACCTCTTGTGCCAACACCAGCCTTGACCTCTTCAGGATTCACCGCTTCCTTTGGGACCCCGTCTGTAAGACCACAGCCCCTGCCCCGGCTGTTCTCCTTGACTCACAGCTGGGCCTGTGGCCAATGTTCCAGTGCATGTCTGTTGGGGCGATGTCTCTTGTGCCCACCCCGCTTGGCTCTAGAAATGCTGGCAGCTCCCATCTCAGAAGAAAAAGTAATTGAACTCAAAAGAAGACACAAAACAATGACTTTTGAACTGGATGGGATGGCTTACCTAGGAAATGCAAAGTCATCAACCAGAAAACTACTAGAAATAATAAATGAATTCATACCAGTGGTGAGATCAGAGAAAACATTTACAAAAAATCAATTGTATTCCTATATGCTAGTGACATGCAGCTAGGAAAATAATCAGTGGAAAAAAAGTACTGCATTATCAGCAGTAATAAAGCACATTAAATATTAAACATGTATTTAGTCCATTTGTAAAACATTTATTTTAAATATTAATATTTTGCTCCTATTGGGAGGACTAAATATAAATGTAAAGATGGCAGCTCTCTCTAATCTAATAGACTGAATGCAATACCAATTACAGACCCTGAAAAATGTGTTACATTCTTCAAAATCCATAAATAATGAAGACTATCAGAGGGATTTTTAAAAGGTAATAACGGTTGGCTTGTTTCAATTAAAACTATATTATTCCAAGTCATAATGCTCAAAATGTTATAATGTTGCATTAAAAATAAAACAAAAAACTGTTGAGCATTAAAAAGAATGATGGTAACAAGGTACGACAGGCTGGGGAGGTAAGGAGCCAGGAGTTCATAGTGATACTCAGAAAAGCGGGGTGGAAGGAAAGATTTCCTTCTTTTTTTTTTTTTTTTTTCTTTTTTAAAGAATGAGAGAATTAGAAAAATCACCATTTGGCAACCACCAGTGTAATTTACTCAGGCAAGGGGCAGCAGTGGATGCTAAAACTATTCTGTGAACCAAACGTTTACACTGTCCCAAGGTATGGTCCCACAGATTACCTATTAATTATAAGGGGAGAAGTATCATTATGTTGAATAGATGAGGCAGATACCACCTTAACCAAGTGATTGAACTCAGCATCCCCAAAATAGAACAAATGAACATCATGTGGCCCTCATGAGATGCTCTGAGGACACACCACCACCTGTCCTTGCCAAAAACACTTACTGTGTATCTAACCTCGAGGAAACAGACACATCCAGGTGATGGGACAGTCTATAGGGCAACTCAGAAGCATCAATGTTATGACAACTGGGGAAATCTGAATTATGAGCTGAATATTAGATGACATTGGTGAATTAATGTGAAATCCCTGGGTGATCACTGCGCTGCATTTGGGCAGGAAACTGTCAAATATTTATAGGAGAAAGGTCAAGATGTCTTCCATCTACTGAAAATGGTTCAAGCAAAACAAAACAACAGAAATGGAGATAGATGATAGATGGATAGATGGACAGACAGATAAGAAGTAGAGTGAAAGCCAGCCGCAATGGCTCATGCCTGTAATCCCAGCACTTTGGGAGGCTGAGGTAGGATGATTGCTTGATCCCAGGAGTTCAAGACCAGCTTGAGTAATATAGCGAGACCCTCATTTCTATGAAAAATAAAAATAAATTAGCCGGGCATGGTGGCACACACCTGTTAGTCCCAGCTACTCAAGAGGCTGAGGATCACTTGAGCCCAGGAAGTGGAGGCTGCAGTGAGCCAAGATCACACCACTGTACTCCAGCCTGGGTGACTGAGTAAAGCCTTGTCTCAAAAAAAAAAAAAAAAAAAAAAAAAAAAAAAATAGAGTGAAAGAAAAAACCAAACGTGGCAAAACACTAAACAGCTGCTGAGTTTACTGGGGGTTATAAACAAAATAGCTCATTTATTCTTGTTAGAGATGGAAAATAAGTGTCTAACTACTAAAGAAGTGATAAATATAATCAGAAACAAAGCAGATGTGATACAATTGAAAGAACATATTCATACATAGGAAAACTTTTGAGCAGTAAGATATGATTAACAGAGAGAAAGAGGAAAGCAACAGAGCAAGAAAAAATGGCATGACAAACAGTGCTGAGATATATAGAACTGACTTTAAAATAAAGGGCAAAACAAATATTCCCCTTGATAAATGCTCAAAAAAGATCGATAGGATGGTTTATGCAGAAAGAAATACCAAGAGTAAATAGCAACATGGAGAAAATGCAAAGTCTCACGAGCAATTAAAAATGCAAGTGTACTGTAATCCCAGCACTTTGGGAGGCCGAGACGGGTGGATCACGAGGTCAGGAGTTCGAGACCATCTGGCTAATACGGTGAAACCCCGTCTCTACTAAAAATACAAAAACTAGCCGGGCGAGGTGGCGGGCGCCTGTAGGCCCAGCTACTCGGGAGGCTGAGGCAGGAGAATGGCGTAAACCCAGGAGGCGGAGCTTGCAGTGAGCTGCGATCCAGCCCCACTGCACTCCAGCCCGGGTGACAGAGTGAGACTCCGTCTCAAAAAAAAAAAAAAAAAAAAAAAAGCAAGTGTAAAGAAGCCATGAAATAGCATCATGCACCTATCAAACTGGCAGAAACAAATATATGAAAATAGTAGTGCTGATGGGGCTGTGCAGAAACAGCGTCCTCGTGCCTGCAGCAAGGCTTACTTTGAGGCAGGGGAGAGAGAAGGAGAAGACGCGACCATTTTTAGAAAAGGTGACCAGAAGCCCAAAGCCAGTGCCTCTGGCCAGACAAGTGAACAGACAGGCCCTAGATTCCACCCACCCACCCAGTGTCTAGGACGTGCCCCCGGGGGGTCAGGGGTTGTAAGATGCCCACACCAGAGGCCACTCCTCTGGCTGGCAGCTGAGCACCTGGGCTGGGAGCAGAGCCCAAGGGACAGTGAGTGGTACTGAGGGAGGTGCAGCTCAGCTCAGGGTACCCAGGACTCCTCCTCCAGGCTTTCAGCAGTGAGCCTGGCTTCAGACATCCCCCCTTCTGCCCTCTAGAGGGCATCACCTGGGGAGCAAAGTGCCCCCTGGGCTCCACCCTGCTTGCACCAGAGCAGAGGCTGAGCCCAGGGGTTGACCAGCTGGCCCAGGTGCCCTGCCAGGTGGGCTGGGCTCAGTGAGCTGGGCTGGGCAGAGCAGAGCCCAGAGCAGACACTAATAGTGACTGGTGTGAGGGCCAGTCGGTGCTGGGATGAAGCAGGGGTGGGAGAGGGAGGAGACACCAGCATCTCTTGAGCAGACTCAGGCACAGTAAATACCACGAGGTGAAAAAGGACACGATAGCTCACACTCAGCAGTCACAGCCACATGTGGGTTTTAAGGTACAGAAATTCAATTTAGTGTGAGTTAGCTTTCTTTTTCTACTATAAAAGTAAAACTAAGTATAAAGAAAACTAAGAAAAACTAGGTATAAAGTAGTTTAAACTTCTAAATCAAGAACAATATTTGATAATTTTTTTGTTTTTAAAATAAAGAGCAGGCTGGGTGCGGTGGCTCACGCCTGTAATCCCAGTACTTTGGGAGGCCAAGGAGGGTGGATCACCTGAGGTCAGGAGTTTGAGACCAGCCTTGCCAATGCGGTGAAACACCGTCTCTACTAAAAATACAAAAAATTAGCCAGGCGTGGTGGCGCAAACACCTGTAGTCTCAGCTACTTGGGAGGCAGAGGCAGGAGAATCGCTTGAACCAGGGAGGTAGAGGCTGCAGTGAGCCGAGATCACACCACTGCACTCCAGCCTGGGCGACAGAGCGAGACTCCGTCTCAAAAAAAAAAAAAAAAAGAGCAGCTGCCCTTGGAACGATTCCTGAGAGCAAGGGCAGGCGCTGGAGCCGTGTGAGCTTGGCAGGCATATGAGCGCCACCTGCACTGGACCCAGGGCTCCAGCACCCAGTCACCAAGGTGGGAATCATGGAGGACCCATGTGAATGCCTCCAGACCACCTGGGAGCCTCCCTCTGACCCTCCCCTTCTCTCCATCCTCAGGGTCCCCTCTCCTTGCCCCTGAACTGGGACAGAAACCTCCCACCTCAGCCCCTTCTCCCCTACCCACGCTACTTCTAGGTGGGTTTGTCTAAAGGCATTAGAGCAGTGTGGCCCTCTGCTTAAACCTCTTCAACATTTTATCCTGACACCTTTGGGATAAAATCAAGCCCTGCCACCTCCTGCCTCCAGCCTGCCTGGTCAGCCCCTCCACCCCTGCAGGTGGGCCTCTGCACAGGTAGGTCTCACCTTTGGCATACCTGTCCTTCCCTCCACCCTGGCAGACCCTGTTCCAAACTCAGCCCCACCATCCATTTCTGGAGTCCCACTCCAGAAAGGCTTTCTCATCTTCCAGACTCTCCTGTCTTCATGCTTCAGCCACACCTGCACAAGCCGGTGCCCTTCCCGCAGGTCTGACCAAGGTTTCCATGTCAGTCCCCCTCCCCTACTGCAAGGAAGGAATCCCTTCTTACTCATCTGTATACCCTCTGGCCCCAAACATGACACAGAATCAGACCTCAAAAATATCTGTAAAACAGTGGATCAGAGAGCTGACTCAGAAAACCTAGAGTTGGTGGTAATGGTCATTTTAACAAATATATGTGGCACTTACTATGTCACGTGTCACTATGTTTTGAGGGTTTCACATGCATTGCTAATATTATCCCCATTATACAGATGAGGAGACTGAGGCATAAAGAGGTTAGGTAACTTCTCAGAGTCACGCAGCAAGTAAGTTGCAGAGCTGGGTCTCAAACCAGATGTGCCTAACACTAGGGCCCAGCTCCCAGCCACTTCCCTAGGGCAGGGAGAGAACCTGAGAGATGGCCTGGCCTGATCTGAGGTGCTGTAGAAAAGTGGAAGTAGGGAAGGGGTAGGAGAGCAGGATGGGGCCGAGGCCAGCTGGGGCTGCAGGGCCTCTGACTGGGGAGGATCTGCAGTGCAGGCTGAGGAGGATGCAGGAACAGGAGCCTGTGGTCCAGGGATGGTGGTGTGGCCAATTGGAGACACAGAAGACTCAGCCCCACACAGCCTGGACCTGCAGAGAATTACCTATGAGTGCCTGGCAGGAAATCGGAGCAGTCAGAGAAACAAACGCACACCTCCTGGGGTCATGGAATCACCACTTGAACAGGAAGTGGTGCAGATGCATAATTCCGGGCACAGTTCGCTGGCAGCCTCCCTCCCTGCCCAGTGCTGGGATGCAGTGCCCATAAGAGGGCCCCTGGCCACCCATCCTGCAGATCCCAGACCTACTTCTGATCTGTGCATTTCCCAACCAAGACCACCCCAGGCTCAAATTCCCCAGCCAGAGGAAGCCTCAAATTTTAGATTTCTCCAATGTTAGATTTCTGGAACTCAGATCAGGTCACTCTCTCCCTCCTCTGACCTTCTAAGAACATAGGACCCCCACTGTAGGAAGCTAAAAGGCAGCTTTAGAACTTGACAGACCTGGGTTCAAATCCCAGCTCCTCCAGTTACTCAAGACCCTGGACAAGTCACTTCATCTCTTGGAGCCTCCTGGTTGCCGTGAGGATGAAAGGGATTAAGAAATACAAAGGCAGGGCCGGGCGTGGTGGCTCATGCCTGTAATCCCAACACTTTGGGAGGCCGAGATGGGTGGATCACGAGGTCAGGAGATCGAGACCATCCTGGCCAACATGGTGAAACCCCATCTCTACTAAAAATTCAAAAAAAATTAGCCGGGCATGGTGGGGGGCCCCTCTAGTCCCAAGTACTCAGGAGGCTGAGGCAGGAGAATGGCATGAAACTGGGATGCAGAGCTTGCAGTGAGTCGAGATTTCACCACTGCACACCAGCCTGCGCAACAGAGCGAGACTCTGTTTCAAATAAATAAAAATAAAATAAAATAATCTGAGCCTTCACTTTTTTCAGCAAGACCCCAGCTCTTGCCAGACCCAATGGCCTGTGTAGGAAGTGAGAAGTCATAAAAGGAGTCGATTCCGTAGAGGGCAGGAATTACTGCCTGCATCACTCAGTAGCCAAGAGACAGGGACATACTTCTCTTGGATGAGGTGCTGCTGCTCATCCAAAACTCATCTAAGCTACTTAGACTCTCCCAGCTCCTGAGCCCTCCCGAAAGTCACCATCTGGTCCCTGTTCCAGCCTGAGTTCTCAGTCTCCCTGCCCTTCCTGTCCCTTTACTACATGGAGACACTTGTCACTCCCTGAAAATACCAGTCCCCATCCCTGGGTCTGTGCTTAGGACTTGTGCATGACTGATACTCAGGAAGTGGTAGATGGTGGGTGGATGGATGGATGGATGGATGGATGGATGGATAGATGGATGGATGGATGGATGGACAGATGGGGAGGCTAGGGAAGTGGGAGGAAGGGTGGATGAACAGATGGGTGGGCTAAGGGGTGAGTGGCTAATGAATGGATGGGTGGATGGATGGATGGATGGGCGGTTGGCTGGATGGATGGATCAGGAGGTACATGGTTGGGTATATATGGCTGGACGGAAGGGATGATGGATGGGTAGATGGATGGGTAAGTGGATGCTTAGGTGAACGGGCAGGCAGATGGCTGGATGAATGGGTGGAGGAAGTGTGAGCAGATGAAACTCTAGGAGATAGACTTCAGCTCGTTATATGAACAAGAACTCAGCCAGAGCTCTGCCAGGTGAGAATGGGCTTGCCTTGGGAGGCAGCGTGTCCCTATCTCTTGGCTACTGAGTGATGCAGGCGCTGAATGGGAGTCTCACTGAATGACCTCTACTCCCCTTCTGGTTTTTGTTTTGGTTCAAATCAATCCTCTGTCTATCCTGTCGAGGTGCTGGCCTTAGCCTGGGATTTTCCTGGGGACAGTGCCCATTGTAGGTTCATGTGTCATCAGCAAACACTTTGGAGGAAGCTGGCAATCTTCTCTGGGTTTTGTGCCTATAAGCCCTGAGCCACAGCAAATGAAGTGTGTGTTGGACTCAAGGCCTTGGTCTCCAGGGAAGCCAGAGGTCCTCACAGCTGGAATCTGGGCTACGGCTGTATGCTCCCTGTCTTGGGTCACGGGTCGTTATAGAAACCTATAAGGATTCGGGGCTGCTCTGCTCATCCTGCCCCCAAGGACACAGAAGCTATGGACAATGGGTCCTCAGCAGTGACCTCAGGGGTGACAGGTTGCAGGGAACTGGTGGCCCTAAGCTGTGGCCCATGGGGGAGTCTCCAAGAATCTGAAGATGCTGGGGCAAGCCTTTTTTTTTTTTTTTGAGATGGAGCCTGGCTCTGTCGCCCAGGCTGGAGTGCAGTGGCGCGATCTCGGCTCACTACAAGCTCCGCTTCCCGGGTTCACGCCATTCTCCCGCCTCAGCCTCCCCAGTAGCTGGGACTACAGTCGCCCACCATCATGCCCAGCTAATTTTGTTTTTGTATTTTTAGTAGAGACGGGGTTTCACCGTGTTAGCCGGGATGGTCTCGGTCTCCTGACCTTGTGATCTGCCAGCCTCGGCCTCCCAGAGTGCTGGGATTACAGGCATGAGCCACCGCGCCTGTCCAAGTCTGGCTTTTAAAGGGGGCCAGGCCACACCTGGGTCAGCTTCTGTAAACTCCTTTGTTGTGGGCAGTGAGATGAGACCCAAGGGCCAGGATAGAAGGAAGGGGAGAAAGAGCCCAAGATGTGCCAGGTGGGGCTGGGCTGAAGTGTGGTCCCCAGACCTGTCCATCGCCGCTGGCTCCACAGCTGCACGCAGGTCTCACAGGCCAACGTGGAGCTCCCGAGTCCTCACCCAGCCCTCTTCCTCTCTGCCTTCCCACCCAGCAACGGCAGCCTGTCTCCAAAGTCTCCTCTTGTTCACTCTCACTGCCAATCGGCTCCATTTTCAAGATCCAGCCACTGCTCCACAGCTTCTCCCCTGCTCCCAGCCCCCAGCACCCATCACCTGGGTGAAGCAGCAGCCTTGGCACTGGTCTCCCTGCCTCTCCCAGCCCCTTCTGCCTCTCCGAGGAGCCACATGGCAGCCAGGGTGGTCCCCAGTAAACCTAAGTCTGATCCTATTTCTCTTCTGCTCAGAACCATTTGGGGGCTTCCATCTCATTCCAAGAAAGCCAAAGCCCCTGCAGGGAAGACTGCAGGAACTGGCCCGCCCTTGTCATCGGGCTCACTGTGCCTCTAAGCCCCAGGGCAGGCTCCTGTCCTGAGACATATGCAAAGTGCAGCCCCCACTTCATTCTGGGCTCCACCTCAATATCCATCTATGACATTGTTCTAAGTACATTGGCTTTTGTTTCGGCACTAATGTTTTCTTCTGCCACTTACCCGCACCTGACAGTTGTTTCTATTCCTTTGTCTGTCTCTTTCCTGTGCCCCCCAATCAGAATGCGAGCCTAGGTCCCTGTTGTTTCCTGTTTCCCAGTGCCCAGGGCAGGGTTGGCACACAGTAGGTACCCACGATGTTAATGCAATAAAATGGCTTTTTTTTTTTTGAGACAAAGTCTCACTCTGTCACCTAGGCTGGAGTGCAGTGGCGCCATCGGCTCACTGCAACCTCCTCCTCCTCCTGGGTTTAAGTGATTCTCCTGCCTCAGCCTCCTGAGTAGCTGAGATTACAGGTGTGCGCCATCACCCCCGGCTAATTTTTGTATTTTTAATAGAGATGGAGTTTCACCATTTTGGCCAGGCTGGTCTCAAACTCCTGACCTCAGGTGATCTGCCTGCCTCGGCCTCCCAAAGTGCTGGGATTACAGGCTTGAGCCACTGTGCTGGGCCTAGGAATAAAATTTATTTATTTGTATTTATTTATTTTTATTTTTTGAGATGGAGTCTTGCTCTGTCACCCAGGCTGGGGTGCAGTGGTGCAATCTCAGCTCACTGCAACCTCCGCCTCCCAGGTTTAAGCAATTCTCCTGTCTCAGCCTCCCAAGTAGCTGGGACTACAGGCGCACGCCACCACGCTCAGCTCATTTTTGTATGTTTAGTAGAGATGGGGTTTCACTATGTTTGTCAGGCTGGTCTCGAACTCCTGATCTCAAGTGATTCACCCGCCTTAGCCTCCCAAAGTGCTGGGATTGCAGGGTTGAGCCACCACACCTGGCCTAGGAATAAAAATTTTTGGCTGGGTGTGGTGGCTCACACCTGTAATCCCAGAACTCTGGGAGGCCAAGGCGGGCAGATCACGAGGTCAGGAGATCAAGAACATCCTGGCTAACACGGTGAAACCCCATCTCTACTAAAAAAGCCAGGCGTAGTGGTGGGCACCTGTAGTCACAGCTACTTGGGAGGCTGAGGCAGGAGAATGGTGTGAACCCAGGAGGCAGAGCTTGCAGTGAGCCAAGATCGTGCCACTGCACTCTAGCCTGGGCGACAGAGCAAGACTCTGTCTCAAAAAAAAAAATTTTTTTTTTACATCTGGACCCATGTTAAGCGTAAATGTAAGGGATACTTCCATAAAATCAACTCTAAAAAAATTTCAGCACATTTACCCAATAACTTGGGGCTGGGAGGACAGCAGTGACTTGGGCAAGCCATATGCCATTTCCAGGCCAGCGGGCATTTCCCCTCCATCCTGCCCAGGTTGGCGTGACTCAGCTCTAAGAGTCAATCTCAGCCAGCTGCTGGGTTCCCCTTCTGCACTGTTCCTGGTGGCACTGCTCAGGGCTGGGGTGGGGACGACTGTTGGGTGGGCCAAAGGGGTGCTGCAACAGGAAGGGAAGGAGCCCTCCACCCTCCACTCCAGGACTGAGGCAGAACCCCCTCCACCACGTGGACCTATTCCTGCTGGCAGCAGGTTGCCCAGGCCGGGGCACCGTTGTCCAGGAGCCTGCTGCCCACCCTAGCAACACACTGTCCTCCAAGGCAGTGCTGCCCCGCACCGACTTTCTAAGGCGGTGGAGGCCCTGCTAAAGGAAAAAGGGGTGGCTTTGTAGCCCTCGCCCCCATTCCCAGGTTCCTGGGCTCCCTACTTCCCGCCCACCAGACCAGGCAGCACACAGGAATCTTCTGGCCCAGCCTCTCCTCCCTCCACCCAGTCCTTTCTTCTTTTCCTCTTTGGTTTTCTTCCTGGTGCTGGGGAAGGCTCCTAGGCCTCAGAGCCAGGGCCAGGTCTGAAAGCCATTCTGCCTGTCCAGCCTCGTGTCCTACCTGTACAGGGGGAACATCCCACTTCATGGGCTGTATGCCCCTAAGGGAAGCTTGTGGATGGTTCAAGGTTCTCTACCCACCGAAACCCCTCAGAGGGTACGTCTTGCTGATGGGAAGGGCTGATTCTTCCCCCTACTCAGGTCTACACGTCCCCCATTCAAGTCTCACCAATGGAGGCAGGGATCGCAGCCCCCAACCAGAGCACGGCCCCTCAACACTGGCGCTTCCTTCTCTAGAACTCCAGTGTCTTGGGAATGATGCTGGAACTCAGCAAAGTTTTGCCAAATGGATTCAGGCTTCGTCAAGAGTGTCTCACAGGCCTGTAATCCCAGCACCTTGGGAGGCTCAAGCGGGTGGATGACCTGAGATCAGGAGTTAAAAGACCAGCCTGGCCAACATGGCAAAACCCCGTCTCTACTAAAAATACAAAAAACTAGCCGGGTGTGGTGGCACATGGCTGTGTAATCCCAGCTACTCAGGAGGCTGAGGTGAGAGAATCACTTGAACCCCAGAGGCGGAGGTTGCAACGAGCCAAGATGGCGCCACTGCACTCCAGTCTGGGCGACAGAGTGAGACTCCACCTCAAAAAAAAAAAAAAAAAAAAAACGAAACAAAAAACAGAAAAAGAAGAGTGTCTGACAAAAAATTAGCTGAGCATGGTGGCATATACTTGCAGTGCCAGCTACTTGGGAGGCTGGGGTGGGAGGACGGTTTGAGCCCAAGAGCTCGAGGCTACAGTGAGTCGTGATGCAGCCCTGAACTCCAGCCAGAGCTACGAAGCCAGAGTCTGTTTCAATTTAAAAAAAAAGAAAAAAAAAAAAAGGCAGGGGCGTGTCTGACAAGAAGGATGAGTCCCAGCAGACTTTCTGCATCTGGCCTCCTCCCAGCACAGCCAAACTGGTGGGCATGAGAGGCCAGACAGTGCCCCAGCTAGGACTCGTCCTCCCACCCCAATGCAGAGTGTGGTGCCACGTGCCCATCCCCAGGCCCCAAGGGACCCCAGCCTTGGCCCCACTTCCATGATGACCTCCAACCTCAGGAGCACAGTTCCCCAGAAGCATAGGAAAGAGAACGTCTCTCTGGGCCCAGTCCTGTCCTGCTCCCACCTCAGGTCCCAGGCACTCCCACCTTTCCTGCCAGGCTCAGGGCCCCTGGGCCTTCCTTCTGATGTGCCAGCCTTGTTACTCTGCATGGTGGCCTCATTAGGGTGGGGTACATAGAGGCTGCCTGGTCTCAAAAGAGCACCTTTAACTATCACCTTTTGGGAGTGGCTTGTTGGGGCTTTGCCGGCCTTCCAGGCCCCTGTCAATTCTGCACCCCTTGCCACTGCCCAAGTTAGGCTGCTTTTCCTCTCTTACCATGTGCCACAGTCCTAAGGAGGCCTTCTGCCTCCAATCCTGCTCCCCATCCCCTGTTCTCCCACACACATCCACTCTTGGCTGCCTAGGTCTCCTCACTGCCTACAGGGAACCACTGATCTGGCCCTACCTTCCCCTTCACCCCCTCCTCCAGCCACAGCTAAGGGGATACAGTTGTTTCTTCCCCATTATCCAATCCCCACTCATGAGCAGAGGAGCTTTAGTTCCAGGTGCTCCTGTTCCTGGAAGCCCCATGTATCTCAGAAGACATCAACCCCAGCCCCAGGGCTGGCTCCTGGCTGGTCTCAGCCCATCCTAGCACCCCAACCCTTTTGCCATTTCAAAGACCCAGGCTTAAGCCAAGTGACACTAGCAATTCCCCGATAGCGGGCATTAGCTCAGAGGGGACCTGAGGACTCAGGGAGCCCAATGGGGACCATTATTTCATCTCCAAGCAGGCAGGACAGGCCCGCTGACCAGAGGAGATGGTGCTGTGTTAATGCATGGCAGAGGCCTACCTGGTGATCCTTATTTCCATTTTTCTAGCAAGAAGGACGGTCTTCAAACTGGAAAGGGAAGAGGACCATGTCACAAGGAAGTGTGGTCCAGGACATCTCTGGCTGCTTTCAATGTCTGCCATTCTGATTGCCGAGGGGACGCAAGAGGGGCAGGAATACCACAGCTGGTTAAGGAGGGTAAGTTGAGCACACAGAGGCCAGTGCCAGATCTTGACCTCAATTTCTAGCAAATCCCCAGCCTAGAACAGCCTCTCCAAAATGCTTGCAAGTGTTAAGAAAATAATAATAATGACAAGGAGAGCGCCAGCAATTCTGATATTATGCCTACTCTGTGCAGATACTTGGCTAAGCCCTTTGTATGTATTAACTCACTCAAACTCCAAAATAACCCTATGGAATGGGGTCTCTGATCAGTTCCATTTGATGGATGAGTAAATAGAGGCCTAAAGAGGTTAGGGAGACTACGCAATACATCAGGAAGGCAACGCGGGGTCAGGGTGTTGAGCCATCATGTTACATATTTATCAGAGTCCTGCTCCCCTGGCACTGTAGACTTTCAGGGTCAGGGCAGTGGTATGCCCCCATCCCTCAAAAATCTTCCTTCTTCCCTCCCTTCCTCCCTCCCTCCTTCTTTCTTTTCTTTCTTTCTTTCTTTCTTTCTTTTTTTTTTTGTGGAACGGTCTCACTCTGTCACCCAGGCTGGAATGCAGTGATGTAATCTCAGCTCACTGCAATCTCTGCCTCCTGGGTTCAAGCGATTCTCCTGCGTCAGCCTCCCGACTAGCTGGGATTATAGGTGCATGCCACTACACCAGGCTAATTTTTGTATTTTTTGTAGAGATGGGGGTCTCACCATGTTGCCCAGACTGGTCTCGAACTCCTGAGCTCCAGCAATCCTCCCACCTCAGCCTCCCAAAGTTTTAGGATTACAGGTATGAGCCACCACACCTGGGCCATTGTCTCCTCTTTTCTGCTGTGATACCTAGGTCAACAAAGTAGGGAACTATCAGGGACTAACCTAATCCATAAATAACATTATTAAGTAACATTCATACTTGATACAGACTTCCTTAGTTTTTTACCTAATGTCCTCTTCTTGGTTCTAGGGTCCCATTCAGGACACCACACTGCATTTGGTCATCTGCCTCCTTAGTCTCCATTTGGCCGTGACAGTGTCTCAGAATTTCCTTGTTTTGGATGACCTTGACAAATTTGACAGGTGCTAATCAGGTATTTTGTAGAATGCCTCTCGGTTGGGATTTGTCTGGTGTTTTTCTCAGGGCTAGACTGGGATTACTGGTTTGGGAGGAAGACCACAGAGGAAAAGGTCTGTTCTCACCACATCACACCAAGGGTATATGCCATCATCATAACCCGTCACTATCGATGTTGGCCTTGATCACCTTCTGAGACAGTGTTTGCTGGGTTTCTCCACTATACAGTTGCTCTTCCCCTCCCCTTTCCAAACTCTACCCTTTATAAGGAAGCCACTACACACATCTCATGCTTACAGGGTGTGAAATTATGCTTTACTTCCTCAGTGGGGCAATTATTAGCATATGTTATTTGGATTTCTTCTCTACAAGAGATTTTCCTATTTATTTATTATTCATTTGTTCAATAATTTATACTATATATACTTCATTATGGCCTCATGGATATTTATTTCATACTTTACGATCTAGTATATTTTGGTTTCTGTAAAGCATTTGATCCTGGTATCCCTGGTATTCTGGGGGTAGTGGTAAACTGTGGACAATCAGCTGTAAGTTCACTGAACTCCATATCTATTGAATGAGCATTATCCACCCCAGAGCACCAAGTGGCTGGGAAATCAATGCCACTGCCTGATTTTAAAGCACATGAAATAGAGTACACTGCATTTTGTAAGGGAGGCCCCCTCCACCGCTGGAAAACAACGCTCCGATTTTGTAATGCATCAGGGGATATGATGGGTAGTGGGTAGAGAGGCAAACTATATTTCCACGGGTCTCGGTCAATACAGTGTGAACAGAGAACCACCCCTACAAGTGCCTCGGGGCCCTGTCCATGGTCCTGCCCCGCATGTTTAACCAGCCTTGTGGATTCAGACACACCAAGCACTGCTTCTCCAGCCTGCAGGCAGCAGCACAGCTGAGACTGACAGAGGTAGGATGCTAGATTCTCTTTCTTGACACATACAATGCGAGGAAATGAACAAGACGAAATTAAATGGGAATAAGGGCCAAGAAACAGGCTTATATTCCAGAAATTATTGACACAGATAACAGGCGTGAATGCTTCCACGAGCCAGGATTGTTAAAAGAAAAAAGAAAAAAAAAAAAAAAAAAGAAAAGAAAAAGGAATTGTGTTACAGTAAGAGAGACTAAAAGGTGACAACAACCACATACACTGCACAGTCCTGGAGAGGAAACAGCAAAAATGGACATTTTGCGGTCAAATAGGGAAATCTGAAAAAGGTCTGCATATTAAACGAGATGAAAATTTATTGAAGCAGAAAAGTGATGATCATTTACTGGCAAAAAAATCAGGTTACAAAACAGTATGCACAGTATGATCTCATTTTCTGGAGAAAATTGACATATAAGCATGGAAACAGCTCTGGAAAGGTCTGACAGAAGTGTCATTGAGGCGCTGCGGGAGAGATAGGACACAATACGTTTTATTTTGCTTGTCCCTATTTCCAGTTTTCTGCAGTGCATATCCACCGCTTCTGTAGTAATCTCAGAGTATGTTTTTAAAAGAAAGAAATCACTGACCCTCCCCCAAGGGTGGAGAATCCCTGGCTTGGCAGAGATTTCTAAAACAGATCCCTGGAGGTTTTGGTGGCCAGAAACTTAATATGAGTGGACAGTGCAGAGGCAGCCCCACCCTGAGCTGCGTGCATGTGTGAGGTCTTGGGGCTAGTGGAGTCCTGGGTGGGCGGGGGGGCGGTCTGCTGGTCCAGCCCTTTCATGTTATTGCTAGGAAAACCGAATCACAGAATGAGGCGATGGCAGCTCCAGGGCCAGAAGCCAGATGTCTGGCTACTGGGTCATATGGAAATGGCCTAGGGCTTCAGGAACTGGGGTATTTGTCCTGGAGAAGGGAAAATGGGAGTAAGGTGCTAGGAAGGAGAGAAGGGGCATGAGTGCTATTTTCAAATATTTAAAGGCCCCGGCAAAGAAGAGAGACCCACGTGAGTCCCTGTGCAGAACGGTGATGACTAAGTGACGAGCAGGTCTGTCTCTAGAGTGTATGAGGGAGAAGGTTCTAATGGCAGGAACTATCCAGCTGGGGGAGAAGTGGGTGAGGCTTGCTGGGCACATGGCCGAGGTTGGTGGCCCCTGCCAGAGGTTGCTGGGAGACCCTTCCCACCACTGAGGCTCTGTGGTTCGGGGACTCCAGGTTTCAGCCAGAGCTGGTGGCTTCTTTACCCGACCTGCAGCCTGTGTTCTGAGAGGAAGGAGCGGGACTATACCTACACCAGGAGTCGGCTCAGCCTGCCCCAGATGGGAGCCACTGGGAAAAGGGAAGGGTGTGGCTGGCCTTTGGGGAAGAAAGGTCATGGTGGCAGCAGGCAGTGCCCCTCAGCAGAGCCCCACAGAGGGCAGCCTGGGCTCTCACAGGCACTGCAGTGGTGTTTCCTGGGGTGGGTACCTGAGTTCTCAAGCCCTGAAGCTGCCTCGCTCTCTTCTGCCCACCGCTCTCTGCAACTCACAGGTCCCGGCCCATGCCCAGGTGCCGGTGGGGAGAGAATTCTCCATTGCCTCTCACTGCCTGGTGACACGGAGGCACGGGTCCAACCTGGCCATCATCCCGCTTCCCCCATGTTCTGAAATGCCTGGTCTGACCTGTCCTGGGAACACAATGCCAGCCAGTGCCCATTTGAGGCCCATGGCCCCAGGACCCCATGCAGGGCCTGAGGCCTTAGATGGTCTTGGAAACCCACTTCTCAGGGCTTTTGTCTCCAGGGGAAATCCCTGACCATTTCAGCCAGGTGGGTGTTCTGTCCTCCCCTTAAGACACAGTCCCCAGTCCCCATGCCGGTGCCACCAGAGGACTCTGGTGTGGTGATATGACTCCGTCCACCCTACTGGCTGCACTGACCCTCCGCTTCCAGCCCTGTTAACAATCTATGTAAGTCCTGCTTTTCCCAAATAGATGCCACATGAAAGCCCTCTGCTCAGCCACCACTCCCCGAGCCTGGCTCTGCCTGGCCTGCTGCAGCCAACACAGCCGGCTGCCAGCCTGGCTGCCCAGCAGAGCCTGAATGACAGAGGTCACCCGGCACTGGGCCGGGAATACACGGTGGCCCCAGCAGACACCTCCTTCTATGTCTGGGCAGGGTGGGTGCAGCCAAGGAGCCAAGGCTGCAGAGCACCCCTACCTGTCCCTTTCACCCCCTGGCCCGGCCCAGCAGGGCGTACACAGACCCTTGCATCTTGGTCTCCGCAGCTGAGGGTGGGGTGGGGAGCCTGGGACCGGATTCTGGTTGCTCTCTCCCCAAGACAAGGGTGGATGTGCAGACCGCTCAGAAGGACCTGCACGGCCGAGGAGGGAAGGTGGGCACAGAAGCCACCCTGGGCGTGACGCGTGATGCTCGGGGCACAGGCGCCGGGGAGGGGGGGAAAGCGAGGGCCCGGCTGTGCCCGGGATACCCGGGGGACCGAGGTCCTGGGCTCCGGCGGAGGGAGGGGATTGGGAAGGAGGCCACTGCCTCGGGCCACGCGGGTGACCCGGCGGGAGAGCTGGGGGAGGGGCGGCGGGGTTGGGGGCTGGGCTGGGGTCCCTGAGCCGGGACTGGGGTCGGGCCAGCTTACCTCCTCGCCTTGGCCGAAGCGCAGTCCGAGCGCCGCGACGCGTTCCACGCGCAGGAAGCCGTCGGGGTCGCGGCCGCACACCTCGAACACCTCGCGCAGGCGGCGCACGGAGCGCAGCAGAGCCGCGGGGGCGCCCGCCCAGCCCGCGCCGCCCGCCATCCGGGCCGGCCCGCAGCTCAGCCCGGACCCCTCGCCCGCCGCACCCGCCGCCCTCCCGCCGCCGCCATCGCCGCGCGCCCTCCGGAGCCGCCCGCCTGGGTCTGCGCCGCGCAGCCTCCGCCCGGTGGCGGCCGCGGCCGATCAGTGTCAGCAGCGGCGCCGCAGCCCCCGCCGCTCCAGAGGGGAAGGGAGGGGAGGGGAGGGAAGGGGAGGGGGAGAGGGGAGGATAAGGGGGAGGGGCAATGGGGGAGGGGAGGGGCAATAGGGGGAGGGGCGGGGCGGGGGCCGCGGTGAGAGCGGGAGGGAGAGAGGGAGGTGGCAGCGGCGGCGGGGACGCTGCAGACAAAAGGAGCCCGCGTCCTCCCGAGTGGGGCCGTCCACGCGGGGCCGGCAGGCGCAGCGCGCTGCCAACGGTCGCCTCCTCCGCGGCCTCAGTTTCCCTCCGCGTCCCGGAGCCCGCCCCTTCCCCTGGACACCCGGAGCCACCCGAAGGCCCCGCCCTGAAGGAGGATTCCGCGGGGTCGTGCCCCTCTCCGCTGCCCGTGGCCGCTGCCGCGCCTCGCGTCTCCCGAGCGGTCAGGATGTCCTGGGTGCCTCCTGCGTTGGCGCGTTCCGTGACTACATTCATGTCGGAGGAAGCTGAGGCCCCGAGAGGTCGGACTCACTCTAGGCCACACAGCTCGCGAGAGGCAGGGCCAGGATTCGCTCCCAGCTCTGGAGGGCTCTGGACTCCGCTCTTCACCTCGGCGCTGCGGTCTCCCGGCGCTCTACTCCAAGACAGCAGTTGTGGGGCCATCGGGCGGGGGGAGAGCACAGAGAGGAGGAGCAGGGAACTGAACCCCAGCCTGGACCCGAGACCCTGCGACGGGGAGGTGAGGAGAAAACCAGGATGAGGCCCAAGGGAGGAAAAGCGAGGCCCTTCCAGAGGCCTGCCTGTTGCAGCACCCAGGGCTGCCCCACGCCTGGAGGAGGCTTCCTCCCTTTCCCCGGGTTCCCACCATCACACCTCCCTGGCAGCCCGCATGCCCCAAGCTCAGAGAGTCCAGGACAGAATCTCTGTCCTGGTGGCTGCAGGCTCCAGGTCAGGACCTTGGCCTCCTCCCATTAGTGCTCAGCGGAGCCTCCACCCCAGCTTGTACTAACTTCCCAGCCCCGCTTCGGGGCCCTGCAGGATCCGGCCGGGCTCTCCTCTGCTCTCCACCTCCTTGCTGGGCACATCAGGTCTTTGTGGCAACGATTGGCCCCAACCCAAAAACAGGCCTTGGTTGAGGCTACTTCCACCTATGCTGTCCTGCTCAGCACAGCGGTTTCCTCCTCCGGGAAGGCTTCCCTGATGGCATTCCGTCTTGTCTTCTATTCTGAGTTCTAGGCCCTTCTTCCAGATGCCCAGTTTGTTCTTCATTCTCTAGTGGGGTGCCCATTTCCCCTACCATGCTGGGAAGCCTTCCAGGGCAAGACATGTCTTAATTACCTTCAAGTCCCTGATCTCCAGCCAAGAGTGGGCCCAGAGGAAGCCCCACCCAGAGGGGATGGGCCCGCCCATTGTGTGAGGAGCCAGGAGCAATGTAGTGGGAGTCCGGGGTGAACTGCATGGCCTCCCCTAGCTGGGCCTCGGTTTGTACCTCTGTGGTCTTCCTGCTCAACCCTGAATATATCCTGCGCAGGGACTGCCATTTGCCTTCTGATGGTGGGCGGGGCTCTCTTCTTTCCAGCCCTGGCTCCTGGAATGAACCTGGCTTTTAGCTACTCTCCTTCGAAAGGCAGCACCTCTTGGGAAGAGAGACCTGTGGTTCTGAGGATTGAGGAGTCCGAAATGTGTGAAAGCGGGAAAGGGGAGGCCTTGGGAGTGGAGTGGGGGTATTCGGCTGAGTGAGAGCGTCTCTGCTAGCTGGATGGCCCTCAGCCGGATACTAACATATTTTAGCTGGTTTCCTCGCCTGTACAGTGGGGATAATAGTGCCTTCCTTTTAGGGCGACTGAAGATGAGAGCGAATCTAAGCAATGCTGCTTTCCCCCGACCTACTCTGCAAAATGGAGGTGGAAATGGAGGATAAGGACGGGCGGTTGGCAGGGAGAGACTGGCTGCTGGAGATTCAGCCAGCTCCCCGGCAAGGAGGTAGGGAGTGGAAGCTGGGGGCTGCTGCCTGCCCCTGGGACCCCGATATTAGTTCGTCCAAGGTCAGCTTGTGCGGTTTTCTCTCACCCAAGGGGCTCAGCACAGAAAGGAGATGGCCAGGAGCTGGGGCTGCCCCCTGGTGGGGGCTGCAGAAGTGGCTCTCCGCGCTTTGCCTGGCATTGAATGCCCCCTTACTGGGGACAGGGGAGCTGGAAGACTCACCCACTTCAGCTGGCAGAGGCGGGGACCTCAGGCCTGAGCATGAACAAACCCCAAGTGAACCAAGACAGGATCCTGCCAACAGATTAGCCAGTTCTTGTCAAAGATAGGATCATCACAAATTCAAAAATCCCCCAGGAGAGCTTTCCCTGACTCGACTCTCCTTGCCCAGGTCTCTGCAGTTTTGTCTCTGGTGGGCGGTGGTTTGAAGGACACCTGCCTCGCCCACCAGTGGCACTGGGTCTCTTGCTCACCGCTGTGCTGCTGGGGCCAGCATAGCACATCACAGGCATTCTTTCTGGGGTTGTCATGTTTTTGTGGCGCACCTATGTTGTGTCAGGTATGCTAGGGAGACAGTGAAAGGGGAGTAGCCACTTGCTGAACTTGATGGGGGCAGTCATGACCCAGTGTGATCTACATTGAGGTCCCAGGCTCTAGGAGCCCAAGAGGGCCTGCTGAATGCCTACCCAAAGGTCCCTCAGAGATGGTGCAATTATGGAGTCCTTGGGTCCCTGGACGTGGACCTGGGACCACTAGGGCTCCCATCACCTTAATCGAAGAGCTCAAAGTGCAACCCCGAGCAGAAGCAGCAAGAGAATATCCATGTCAGGACCGGCTGCAGGACTGGGAACCTCAGGGTGAAGGGGGTTGCTCCAGGAAAGCAAGAGGTCCCCATGGACAGAGTGGGAAGGCGGGGAGCCTCCCTTCTGTCCTCCACTTCCTCCAGGTGACCTCTGATTCTCCAGGGGATTTCCAACAGCTGCAGCAGCCTTGTCAGGCTGGAAATAGACTGGGAAATATACATGGAAGGGACAGTTGGGACTCTGGCCCCTTCTCTAGGAAGAAACAAGTTTGATCAGGTCCCTCCCCTGCTGAAAACTCAATGGCCACCATTGCCTGAGCTGGCATTGTGCAGTGTCTTCACACTCTCCTGCACTCCTTAACCCTAGTGTGGGAGCATCCACGCTCCCTCCTGCCTCCCTCTGTTTAGTGGGTGGGAGGCCTCAATCCTACTCCCACCCAATTCCACTTTCTCTAATTCCTGTCCTTGTGTTGTGGAAGTGGCACTTCCTACAGGAAGCCTTTCATGACCACCCTCATCTTGCCCCCTTGACCACCTCTCTCATGTGCTGCTGTGGAGAGGTGAAAGTACAGACTGTGCAGCCCACTTACAGGTGTGGATAAGGCTGTGGTGAGAGTCAGTAACTTAATACATACATGTAAGTGTCAGAACAGTGCTGCTGGTTAGTGACAGCTATTGTTCTTGTGACTGTCCTTACCATCTCTTACCCCTGTTGCCTATCACTGGAGTATCTGGGAAACTGTATGGAAGGTCGTAGGAGTGACCGTGAGGTCCCTGGTGGCAGGGACTATGTCCATTTCTCTCCTGATTTCTGTAGCTCCTAAATAATGCCCATACACACATAGTTAGGGTCTGTGTAGGAATAAATTAAGGAATGGACAAATATGGTGTGGTAGCCTGAAAAATGCCCCCTTAAATGATATCTATGTCCCAATCCCTGTACATCAGTGGTCCCCAACCTTTTTTGGCACCAAGGACTGGTTTCAGACAAGTCGGGGGAAGAGGGTCTGGGGTGAAACTGTTCCAACTTAGATCATCAGGCTTCAGATTCTCATAAGGGACATGCAACCTAGATCCCTCTCATGTGCCATTCACAATAGGGCTCCCACTTCTATGAGAATCTAATGCCACTGACCTGACGGAAGGTGGAGCTCAGGCGGTAATGCCCACTCACCCGGCGCTCACCTCCTGCTGTGGTTCCCGTCAGGCCATGGACTGGTAATGGTCTGCGGTCTGGGCGTTGGGGCCCCTTCTGTAAATGTTACCTCATTAGAAAAAGGGTCTTTGCAGATGTAATTAAGGATCTGGAGGCTGGGCGCGGTGGCTCACGCCTGTAATCCTAGCACTTTGGGAGGCTGAGGCAGGCAGATTGCTTCAGCCCAGTAATCTGAGACCAGCCTAGGCAATATGATGAAATCCTGTCTCTACTAGAAAATACAAAAATTAGTCGGGCATGGTGGCATGTATCTGTAGTCTCAACTACTAAGGAGGCTGAGGTGGGAGGATGGCTTGAGCCAAGGAGGCAGAGGTTGCCGTGAGCCCAGATCATGCCACTACACTCCAGCCTGTCTCCAAAACAAAACAAAACAAAAGCAACAACAACAAAACAACTAACAACAGCAACAAAACAACAAACTAGGATCTGGAGACAGGGGGGTTATTCTGGGTTAGCGAGATAGACTCTTAATGCAATCACACATATCTTTAAGATGGATCAGAGGCAGATTTGACACATAAAGAGAGGGTAATGTGACCACAGAGGCAGAGATTGGAGTGGTGCAGCAATGAGCCAAGGAGCATCAGCAGCCATCAGAAGCTGGGGGAGGCAAGGAGCAGAATCCCTCCCAGAGCCTCTGGAGGGCCCACAGCCCTACTGACGCCTGGATTTGGACCTTCTGGCCTTCAGAACTGTTACAGAATAAATTTCTGGTGTTTTAAGCCACCAAGTTTGTGGGAGCTAGCACAGCAGCCATGAGAAATGAATACGGATGGTACAAATACCATGTGGAAGTTATCAAAGATTATTAAGAGCCAGGCTTTGGAATTCAAAACAGCTGAGCTGGGCACCAACATCTGTTGCTCGTTTATCCCCATGACTCTGGACAGGTTAATTTCTCTAAGCCTCAGTTTTTCTACCTTGCAGAAGTCCTCCAGGGTTTTAATTTAAAAAAGATTGTGTGTTGGCCGGGCACGGTGGCTCAAGCCTGTAATCCCAGCACTTTGGGAGGCCGAGACGGGCGGATCACAAGGTCAGGAGTTCGAGACCATCCTGGCTAACATGGTGAAACCCCGTCTCTACTAAAAAATACAAAAAAGCTAGCCGGGCGAGGTGGCTGGTGCCTGTAGTCCCAGCTACACGGGAGGCTGAGGCAGGAGAATGGCGTAAACCCAGGAGGCGGAGCTTGCAGTGAGCTGAGATCCGGCCACTGCACTCCAGCCTGGGCGACAGAGCGAGACTCTGTCTCAAAAAAAAAAAAAAATTGTGTCATGCCTCACCCAGTGCTTGGCACAGTACTGGCACCTGGGTGATTATGTGTGTCGGTATGGAGCAGTTTAGAACCAGTCTAAAAGGGGGAACATTTCTGTATTTTCATCTGTGAGCCTTGATTTCATTGTCCATGTTGTCTGGAAATGGGGCAGAATTCAGTAACTTCCTGTTCACAACCTGCTGGGTTTTGTTTTTTTTTTAAACCCATGAATAATTATCACTTTGAAGGGGAAGAAGGTACTGTGAACTTATTTTCCTTCTTCACTGATCCCAAAATATGTTTCTGTGAGCAAAAGCAGAGAGGCCCCTGCTTGGAGACACAGCCAGCCCTACCTTTGGAGTGCTGACGATCCTGGCTGGACTAGGGCACATTTAGGGTGCAGAGGGGCATCTTGAGACCTCATCTTTCCTCTGCTGCATGAGCTCTTGATGTGAGGGGTATCCAGAATCTTCTCTGACCCTTAGAAGCAGGATTGCTAAAATTCCTTCCAGGATTCTAAGAAGAAATGCCAAAACCTAACTTATTCTACCCAACTGGGCTCCAGATCCTACTGTCAGCTGCAGAAATGGCCCCTGAAACTAACTTCCAGGCAGGGCACCAATATTTCCCTCCTGGCTTAGGAAGCAGTGTCCTCGGTGAGTGAAATCCACTCACATTCCCTGGCTTTGAGCCTCCTCTACTGCCCACTTCTGCCTAAAAGAAAAACTCAGTCCTCAGGGTGAGTGGCAAGCAGGAAGGCCCTTTACAGCCTGATGCTCTGTTCTTTAAAACATAGCTGAGCAGCAACATCATCTACTATACTCAGTTTACATATATTGAGCAGTTACTATATCCCAAGCATTGTGTGGCATAGACTCCAAGACAGTGACTCAACATGGAATTGATCAGTGAAATGCCTGGCTTGCCTTGCATATGCTGTTCCCTCTGCCTGGATTGTCCGCCCTCCACCACCGCCACTGCCATCCTTCAAACGCCACCCCCTGAAGCCTTCCCTGAGTCAGCTGTCCTTACTGCTCTGCTCTCACAGAACTTCGCAGACTCTACAGTGTGTTCATGATGCACACACTGGGATGCCCTGCCCATCGGCTGTCTCCCCTGGCCAGGGCACCCAGCTGTCTTCTCAGGGATGATGGGATCATTCCAAGATTAGGAAAACAGACACAGGGTAAAGAGCTGAGAGTTAAGAGGCAGGTGTAGGAAGTGCTGTCAGAGCCGTAGGAGGAGAGGGAACAGGTGCCTGGAAGCCCAAAGAGGTGAGGAAAATGACTGAATTATAGTTAAGTATGCACGTCCTTCACCATGTATTTTTTTTTGGAGATGGAGTCTCATTCTTATTGCCTAGGCTGGAGTGCAATGGCGTGATCTCAGCTCACTGCAACCTCTGCAATGTTCAAGCGATTCTCCTGCCTCAGCCTCCCAAGTAGCTGGGATTACAAGGTGCCTGTCACCACGCCTGGCTTTTTTTTCTTCTTTTAGATGGAGTTTCGCTCTTGTTGCCCAGGCTGGAGTGCAATAGTGCGATCTCAGCTCACTGCAACCTCTGCCTCCCAGGTTCAAAGCGATTCTTGTGTCTTAGCCTCCCAAATAGCTGGTATTAAAGGCACATGCCATCATCCCTGGCTAATTTTGTAGTTTTAGTAGAGACAGTTTTTTCCATGTTGGTCAGGCTGGTCTTGAACTCCCGACCTCAGGTGATCCACCTACCTCGGCCTCCCGAAGTGTTGGGATTACAGATGCGAGCCACCACGCCTGGCTACTAACTTTTTGTATTTGCGGTAGAGATGGGGTTTCACCATGTTGGCCAGGCTGGTCTTGAACTCTTGACCTCAGGTGATCCACCCGCCTCGGCCTCCCAAAATGCTGGGATTACAGGCGTGCGCCATTGCGCCTGGCCACCTGAGAGCTGCTTGAGAGCAAGGACTATTCCCCATCAACCTTGTTAACCTTGAAAGGTTGCAAGCTGTTGAGTAGAAGTTATAAAACAACGGTGAAGGTTTGGGGTTGGCCTACGGAGTTGACAGCAGTTCACCTGCACCACTCTAAACTAGTTATGCTGACACTCCCCTAAGGAAGGAAAACAAACCCAGCTCCCTGTAATCCAAATTAGGTAAAGAGCTACCTTTTGATAAAAGGAAAAAGATAAAGGTAAAAACATCCAAGAGGTGGTAGTTAATGTAATACCTAAATAAACTCTGCTCTCATAAACACCCTTTAAGCATTATCCTCATCTCTTTTTTTTTTTTTTTTTTTTTTTGAGGCGGAGTCTGGCTCTGCCGCCCAGGCTGGAGTGCTGTGGCCGGATCTCGGCTCACTGCAAGCTCCGCCTCCCGGGTTCACGCCATTCTCCTGCCTCAGCCTCCTGAGTAGCTGGGACTACAGGCGCCCGCAACCGCGCCCGGCTAATTTTTTTGTATTTTTAGTAGAGACGGGGTTTCACCATGGTCTCGATCTCCTGACCTTGTGATCCGCCCGCCTTGGCCCCCCAAAGTGCTGGGATTACAGGCGTGAGCCACCGCGCCCGGCCTATCCTCATCTCTTAAAACCCTTTTTGTTTTCGAAGCAATAATGATCATTGTAAAATGCTTAGAAAATAGACACAAAGGCCGGGCGCGGTGGCTCATACCTATAATCCCAGCATTTTGGGAGGCCGAGGCGGGCGGATCACGAGGTCAGGAGATAGAGACCATCCTGGCTAACACGGTGAAACCCTGTCTCTACTAAAAATGCAAAAAATTAGCTGGGCGTGGCGGCAGGCGCCTGTAGTCCCAGCTACTTGGGAGGCTGAGGCAGGAGAATGGCGTGAACCCGGGTGGTGGAGCTTGCAGTGAGCTGAGATTGCACCACTGCACTCCAGCCTGGGCGACAGAGCGAGACTCCGTCTCAAAAAAGAGAGAGAGAAAAAAAAAAAATAGACACAAAAAGGAATGAGTGAGCCATACATATTGTTAACATTGAATATATTTCCTTTTCTTTATCCTATGCAAAAACTATATACATATATTTGTATTTACGTAATTGGGAATTAGCCCTCTTATGTGGTTTTAAAACTCTTGATTTTATTGGAAGTCCCCTACCAAAATTTAAATATTATTAGGCCTTTTTTTTATACTTTATGTTCTAGGGTACACGTGCACAACGTGCAGGTTTGTTACATATGTATACATGTGCCATGTTGGTGTGCTGCACCCATTAACTCATCATTTACATTAGGTATATCTCCTAATGCTATCCCTCCCCCCTTCCGCAACCCCACGACAGGCCCCAGTGTGTGATGTTCCCCTTCCTGTGTCCAAGTGATCTCATTGTTCAATTCTCACCAATGAGTGAGAACATGCGGTGTTTGGTTTTCTGTTCTTGCGATAGTTTGCTGAGAATGATGGTTTCTAGCTGCATCCATGTCCTGTATTAGGCCATTTTTAAAGGCTGCATAAGGAAGTGGTCAGCCTCCAGAAGGTGCTGGATAAATGTAGATAATTTAACCAATATTTTGGTTGTCTTCAGGTTTTCTGATATTATAATACTTTGATGAAAATCTTCACTCTTTTACCATTTGTTTCTCTGGGCTAGATTCCTATTACTAGGGCAAATGGTATGGAATTTTTTTTTTTTTTTTTTTTTTTTTTTTTTGAGGCGGAGTCTCGCTCTGTCGCCCGGACTGGAGTGCAGTGGCCAGATCTCAGCTCACTGCAAGCTCCGCCTCCTGGGTTTCCGCCATTCTCCTGCCTCAGCCTCCCAAGTAGCTGGGACTACAGGCGCCCGCCACCTCGCCCGGCTAGTTTTTGTATTTTTAGTAGAGACGGGGTTTCACCGTATTAGCCAGGATGGTCTCGATCTCCTGACCTCGTGATCCGCCCGTCTCGGCCTCCCAAAGTGCTGGGATTACAGGCTTGAGCCACCGCGCCCGGCCTGTTTTTTTTTTTTTGAGACGGAGTTCCGCTCTTGTTGCCCAGACTGGATGCAATGGCGCAATCTCGGCTCACCTCAGCCTCCGCCTCCCAGGTTCAAGTGATTCTTCTGCCTCAGCCTCCTGAGTAGCTGGGATTAACAGGCATGCACCACCACGCCCAGCTAATTTTGTATTTTTAGTAGAGATGGGGTTTCTCCGTGTTGGTCAGGCTGGTCTCAAACTCTCGACCTCAGGTGATCCGCCTGCCTCGGCCTCCTGAAGTGCTGGGATTACAGGCATGAGCCACCGCACCTGGCCAGTATGGACATTTTTAAGGCTGGTAATACAGAGAGATGAGGCCATGTGCAGGAAGAACTCATCGTACCACATTCTTGACCTGCGCCAAGTATTAGTTAAGTATGTCTTCGCTAATGTGACAATGAAAATTTGTATCAGGCATCCCATTGTTTCGGTTTGCATTTTTTTTAACTAATGAGTGTGATGACCTTTTCCATCATAAATAGGAGTTGGTACAGTATTTCTGTGGATTGGCCATTCATGTCCTTTGCCCATTCTTCTTTCTACTTAGGTGTTTTCTTTAGATGGATTTTTATGAACTCTTTATAACTCCCTGTTGGTTGACCTTTTAATTTTGTGTGTGATTTTTTTGGACATGGGGACATTTTAATGTTAGGAAGTCAATGCAGGACCCTTAGGATTTCTGCTTTTAAGTTTACACTGCCTTTTTTTTTTTTTGAGATGGAGTCACCCAGGCTGGAGTGCAATGGCATGATGTCAGCTCACTGCAACCTCCGCCTCCCGGGTTCAAGCGATTCTCCTGTCTCAGCCTCCTGAGCAGCTGGGATTACAGGTACACACCGCCACGCCCGGAAATGTATTGTATTTTAGTAGACAGGCCCATATTGCCCAGGCTGGTCTTGAACTCCTGAGCTCAGGCAATCCACCCGCCTCGGTCTCCTAAAGTGTTAGGATTACAGGCATGAGCCACCGCACCCAGCACTTACACTGCTTTTAAGCTTACAAAGTCCTTCCCAGTTGTAGGAGTCATTAATGTTCTTGGCCAACGTTTCCAGCTCTTTTCCTTTTGGACAGAGGAAGATGGTGATTTTTTTTTTTTTTTTCTTTTTTTGAGACGGAGTCTCGCTATGTCACCCAGGCTGGAGTGCAGTGCCCAGATCTCAGCTCACTGCAAGCTCCGCCTCCCGGGTTTACGCCATTCTCCTGCCTCAGCCTCCCGAGTAGCTGGGACTACAGGCGCCCGCCACCGCGTCCGGCTAGTTTTTTGTATTTTTAGTAGAGACGGGGTTTCACCGTGTTAGCCAGGATGGTCTCGATCTCCTGATCTCGTGATCCGCCCGTCTCGGCCTCCCAAAGTGCTGGGATTACAGGCTTGAGCCACCGGAAGATGGTGATTTTTGACCCTTGTGACTTTGTGAAGCTGTGTGTCAAGTTCTGGCAGTGACTGTACATCTGGCCTCAAGCCTTTAATTGCTGATGCAAGAGCTTCCAGATGCTGCTCTGTCCAGTCTAGCAGTCAACAGCCACATGTTAACTATTCACATTTAATTAATATAAAAGTTTAGTTCCCCATTCTCACCACATTTCAGGTGTTCAATGGCCACATGTGGCTAGTGGCCACTGTCCTGGACAGTGCAGATATGGAACTGGTAATACAGAAAGATGAGGCCAAGTGCAGGAAGAACTCATTGTACCACACTCTGGACTTGCACCAATATTAAGTATATCTTTGCTAATGTGACAAATGAAAATGGAACCCCTCTGTTTTGGCTTCCAGCAGAACATTTCCATCATCACAGTGGCTGGACAGTGTAGCCTGAGCTCCTTCCCTCTGGCATGATGGCTGGCAATCTGTAGATCAAATGAGTGAGTGATCAGATATGGCTGATCACTCAGTCTGGAGTCCCAGGAAATCAGGGTGAGCAGAGCCTTCTGATAACAGGTGATGGACATGTAGCAGAGGTGAGAAATAAGCTTTTGTGGCTTTGAAGCCAATACACTTTTGGAATTACTCATGCTTTTCTTTTTAAATAAAAAAATCAAAGCATAATCTGGACCTTCTAGCCTGTTCCACTCTATATACTCTAATTAACATTAGTATTTAAGCATTTAAAAATTTGTTTTACTATCTAGTAAGGAAAGTTTTCGACTACCCGTTGTTACCCAGGCTTTCCTGTTTATTCCACAAGGTGAAGAATATTTTCCAAAGATCATTTTGTCTGGATACACTCTCTTCTTGTTGGCATCTTGATCAGAATTGTATTAAGCCAGTTCATTTATTTTGGAAGATCTGGCATTCAACGATATTCAGCTTTCCAACTCAGGACTCTGGTCTGTCTCTCCATTTGCTGCAGTCTCCTTTCAGCCCAGCCCCCTCACCTGCCTGCGTGCTGAGCAGTGCTGTGCGGAGAAAAATAAGCAGCAATGAGAGAAAATTGAGAACAACATAGTGACTTTTATAAAGCAAAACTAATTCATTTTAAAGAACTGTACTTCATCCTGTGATTCCCTCCCCCGCTACTCAGAGTTGAAATGGCATTTTACAAAAAACAACTATGTTAGATATATTTTTTCTGGTTTCTAAATGTGTAAGTTGATGAAATGTATTTTGGAAATTTTACTGATGGGTGAAATCTCAAAGTCTGGATTAGAATTTTCAATAGGTCTTCATTACACAGGTCACCTTTATTTTGTTAGGGATTTTGCATTGGGGTTGCTATGGTGAATGGGGTCTTTTTTTCCCCATTATTCTATTTATATAGTTCTTTATAACATAAAGCCTTCAGTATTATTCAACAACTATCTATTGAGCACCTTTGAACAATGCATGTTCCCTACACTGGGAGGCTCATAGTCCTAACCAGGGAGTTAGGAAGATAGTTGATGATTACAACGTTGTTGTATAGAGAAGCTGTCACAGAAGCAATAGAAGGGCTCTCAGCCAATGGGAGATCAGAAATCTTTCCCAAGAGGTGCTGGTGCTCAAACTGAGTGACAACAAGGCACCCAGAAAATGTTTTGCTGAATGACTGACTGCTGCACATTAAAAAAGACTTGGTATTTTGATAACGAATTTTTGTCTCCTGTAGAATCCTAGATATGAGTAAGGGTGGTATTTGTGGAGTCTTTTTTTTTTTTTTTGAGACAGAGTCTCACTCTGTCGCCCAGGCTGGAGTGCAGTGGCGTGATCTCTGCTCACTGCAAGCTCCGCCGCCTCCCGGGTTCACGCCATTCTCCTGCCTCAACCTCCCAAGTAGCTGGGACTACCGGTGCCCGCCACCTCGCCCGGCTAATTTTTTTGTATTTTCACTAGAGACGGGGTTTCACCGTGTTCGCCAGGATGGTCTCGATCTCCTGACCTCGTGATCCGCCCGCCTCGGCCTCCCAAAGTGCTGGGATTACAGGCGTGAGCCACCGCGCCCCGCCTGTGGAGTCTTTTTTAATGAAGGCACAGATCACCTAATTCCTTTCTGCCTTCCACTTACAAATTACCAAATTGCAAAGAATATCTCTTTACCATCAATTTCTTTTTTTTTTTTTTGAGACGGAGTCTCCCTCTGTTGCCCGGGCTGGAGTGCTGTGGCCAGATTCAGCTCACTGCAAGCTCCGCCTCCCGGGTTCATGCCATTCTCCTGCCTCAGCCTCCCGAGTAGCTGGGACTACAGGCGCCCGCCACCGCGTCCGGCTAGTTTTTTGTATTTTTAGTAGAGACGGGGTTTCACCGTGTTAGCCAGGATGGTCTCGATCTCCTGACCTCGTGATCCACCGGTCTGGGCCTCCCAAAGTGCTGGAATTACAGGCTTGAGCCACCGCGCCCGGCCTACCATCAATTTCTTTCTACTTCAACTTTGGGCCAGACTCAAAACATTTATAATTGCTAGGATAGAAAAAGTGTTGCTATTTTTGTGGTCTGGGACTAAGACATATCTTCATGTACCTTTTTTTTTTTTTTTTTCCTTGAGACTGAGTTTCGCTCTTGTTGCCCAGGCTGGAGTGCAATGGCACAATCTCGGCTCACTGCAACCTCTGCTTCCCGGTTCAAGCGATTCTCCTGCTTCAGCCTCCCCAGTAGCTGGGATTACAGGCATGTGCCACCACGCCCAGCTGATTTTGTATTTTTAGTAGAGATGGGGTTTCTCCGTGTTGGTCTGGCTGGTCTCGAACTCCCGCCCTCAGGTAATCTGCCCGCCTTGGCCTCCCAAAGTGTTGGGATTACAGGTGTGAGCCACTGCGCCAGGCCCATATACTTTTTACATGTAGAAAATTAGGCTGCATTCCCCAACGTGGGACAAAAGAATGGAGAAAAATAACATGAGAAGCCAATCTGTGTTGTGCTGCTTTCTGCCTAAACATTTCTCTGCTACTTGCCCTCCCTGGGCCTGTCTCTTTTTATTTTTTTTTTGAGATGGAGTCTCGCTCTGCCGCCCAGGCTGGAGTGCAGTGGTGCGATCTCAGCTCACTGCAAGCTCTGCTCCCAGGTTCACGCCATTCTCCTGCCTCAGCCTCCCAAGTAGCTGGGACTACAGGCACCTGCCACCATGCCCGGCTAATTTTTTTTGCATTTTTAGTAGAGACGGGATTTCACTGTGTTAGCCAGGATGGTCTCGATCTCCTGACCTCGTGATCCATCTCTGCGCCAGTCTCTTAATGGCCTTGATTACCTTCTGTCCATTAAATACTCCAAAACTCTATTTTCAACTGCTCTCTGGACACATTTCAACCTGGACAAACTTCTTGGTCATTTTTCAAGACCCACCTCCTCAGTTGCCAATCATGCCAGTCACTCCATGACCCTCTAAGAACCCCATCCACACCTTGGGACACTGTGGTCATTGTTTGTGTGGCTGTTTTCCCCACTAAGTCATGAGGTCATAGAGGGCAAAGGCCAAGCTTTCTTCTTTTGTATTTACAATTATAACCAACGGAAAATGTTTCTTTGAACAATCAGCTAACGTTACATCTGTCAACATTTTCTTCCTTTAAAAATATTAATTTAGGCAATGCTTTCTGAACTTCTCAGCAGGAAAGGACCCTATTAAGATTCCAATGTGACTGTCTTATTTTATATGGAGGAAGTGGCCAGTGGGGAAAGTTCTGAACCTTGTAACCCCAGAAGCTTAATGCCCTTGATCACTACTAGCTTGACTGTCAGCATAAAGACATAGTAAAGGACCTAGAATAATTTTGCAATATGACCTTTTTGAGAAAATTTTAAAAGACAAAATAATTTGGCCCAATGTAGGTAAAATGTATCAAGCTGCCTTCCATTCACAAATTACAGACAGTATCTCTTTACCATCAATTTCTTTCTACTTCAACTTTGGGCCAGACTCAAAACATTTATAATTGCTAGGATAGAAAAATATGCATCCACATATGCATATGTAGTATGTATGCACACACACAGTATAAACAGATTTTTAGAAGGTAATTTTTTTAAAAAAGCCAAACCAACTGATTAAAATTATAACTCCACATTACTTTACGAAACTTATGATTAGCCAGCACTTCTAAAAGAAAATGTGAGAGATTCAAACCAACAATGACTATGTTGCTGTAGTATTTTTTTTTTTTTTTTTAAGACAATCTCAGGCAATCACAGCTCAACTGCAACCTCCACCTCCCGGGTTCAAGTGATTCTCTTGCTTCAGCCACCTGGTAGCTGGGACTATAGGCATGAGCTACCATGCCCAGCTAATTTTTGTATTTTTAGTAGACGGGGTTTCACCGTGTTTCCCAAACTCCTGACCTCAAGTGATCCGCCCGCCTTGGCCTCCCAGTGTTGGGATTACAGGCATGAGCCACTGCGCCTGGCCGGTTCTAATACTTACAGAAACATAATCGACATTGCAAAAGGGCTTCTTTTAAAATGGCAGCTAGAAGGGTCTTAAGTGGAACTCACCTGAATATGAAGACTGATTTTCTAATGAAGACAGGTTTGGCAGATTACTTGGGGCAATTAATTGCCCTTTAAAGAATTTGGATGCAGCTCTGTCGGAGGCTGTTCTGATGGGCAGTGAGCAGGTTAAGAAGTGCCACTGGTAGTCAAGGGATAATTAGTAATGAAGGTAAATTCCCAAGATGCCTGCCACCACTAGGGGCTTCCCTTGGTGATGGTGGGGATGGATTACTTTGTGGAAGAAGAGGAGTACTGAGATGCTACTACTTGGTTGTAGGTTTTTTACTATTATTCCAGAACCTCTGGCCCCTCCTCAAAATCCCATGGGAATCAGCTCTTCAAGCCAGGCAGGTTTGGAATTGCTAGACTAGCCTAAGGGTGTCCCAGAAAGCAAAGCAAACAACAGGCAGAGAGGCCCATACAAGATGTACTAAGTGGCCCATGTCCTCAGGAAGCTTGTTGTCCAGGAAGGGAGAGCTCTGATCTAGAGGGTCACTACCCTAAAAACATCCCCTAGTTTGGACTAAGATGCTTTAGGCTACAGGGAAAAGGCAGCTATTTGCAGTATTTTGAGTTTTCAGTTCTCTGCTCCAGTGGTCTTTAAACCACCGGGTGCTCAGTAAAATCGCTTAAGAAGTTTAAACACACACTCTTTCTCCCAACAGCCCATCTTTGGAGAGTTTGCCTTTACCTTGGGGGACTGGGATGGGGACCAGTGTATTAGCAAGGTGTATTAGCACCTCTCCAGGTGAGGTACCCCTGCTTTCCAAGCCTGCCCATAAATAGACCAGTACTTGCCTCAGACCTGCAGGTATCTGTCACATGGTCTTTTTTAGTCCTTTGTTCAATATCGCACACTGTTACCCTTCTGAGGATAGCTCTGTCTTGCCCACTGCGTGTGGGTTGTGTTCTTTCTCCACTGATTGGGGGAGGTACTCCACATAATCAAGTAAGTGAAATAGTAACATGGGGCAGCTGAGCCAGGGGAGGTGGTTTACACTGTGTACACGTTTAGTGTCACAGAAGATTCTACAGCAGGAAAGCTGAAAAACTGGAGAGAACTGCCCTCTGGTCAATCTTGGGATGCCCTGGACATTTCTGACTGGCTTCATTTTAACAGAAGCCAGCCGATCCCAGAGAATAGACTCACCTGAGCTTGGCAGGCCCTAAAAAAGTATTTCACCAAAATATTTCACTTTTAGTGTGGAGAAGTTCTGGAAGTGGATCTTTCTCATGGGGAGTAGGAGAGCCAAAAACATCCTTAAAGAAAACGGCCTTAATGTTTCAAAAGATTGGGAGGACTGGGGGGAAGTAAGAAAACAGAACTTGATACATGTGAAGAAATTAAATAACTCCTCATATCTTAGAGCAGTTTGAATTTACATTTTACTTAAAAAAAAGGGGGGTGGGGGAAGTACATACACAAGGAGGAAAATGGGGTGAGGAACAATGAAGATCTGAAATGGATTTCTACAGTTTTCCCCTACAATGATCAATTTTGTCTGTTGGGCAGTATTTTTCCTGCTGGCGTACAACTGCTTACAGTATTAACAAAGTTGTAGACAAAGGAACTGCCAAAGTTTAGGCCCGGATGGAAAGGACAGTATGTTATCATATACAATTTTAGTTTACAATACACAGCATTTTCTTTAAATGATGTAACGCAGTCGCAAAAAGGAGTTAACAATACTAACACGAGAATAATCAAATTTTTGTTGTTATCCATGTGCAGCAACTAACTGCTTTACAAAAAAGCAAAATAATACAATATATCATCACATGTATTTACAGTGTAGTAAATATACTTTTTTGTCAAATTTTACACAAACTATTTACAGGTGAATATACTGCATTAAAAAAAAATTGTATGGCTGACACTAAGAATGAATTTTTGCCTAAATCCATTGCATAACATTGAGTAAGACATGCCTCATTATGCCTGGGAGTCGGGGAAGGATGTAGAAACAAAACCGAAAAACAAAAACCCCAAACAACACTGAAAACCCCTAAAACCTACAAACCTGGGAGGGTTGCTGGCTGGCACTCTGTCTCCCCGACTAGGACACAGGATAGAAGCTGACTGTTTAGGATGTGTCCTGGGCACCTGGCTCAGTCATGAACAGGTGTTGAGTGAATGGAAGATAGAGCTGTAGCCACTTTGCCCCAAATCTAGTGAACTGCATCTGCATCTTGGCAACTAAGGGCACGCCCCTCAGACGTGAGTACTGGCATAACAGGTAGATTATCCAGGACAAAAACATGACTGAGTTCCTGTTTTCCTCTTTAACAAGTCAGGGGAAACATCTACAAACCAAAACAAATTACTTATAATGTTCTTAACAGAACTTTTGTCAATTACACAAAAATGGGCAACTTGCTCTAAACTTCAGAATTTCTTTTACAGATTACAAGTATGAAGACTAAAAAAATGTTGCATTTCTCAGGGGACATGTAGTGGTGAGAGGTTTATCTCATGTACATTTTAGTTACTTGGAAAGCTAGATTTTCCTCAAAAGTCAGAATTTCTTTAAGCAAGGTAAATTTTAAACCTTAGTAAGTTTTCAAATTCCTAGGATGTACTTACTAGTCAAAGGTATTTCTGCATTTCAAAAGCAGCTCAATTTTGATTTGTGCCAATGCTGATCATTTCAGGGGGTATGAAATACTATACCTTGGTAAACTTGTTTATGGAAATATCAATATTTTTAACAGTAAACCTCTGCAAGTTTCTCTATTTTGATGGAAGAGCAAAATAGCATAACACCCACTATCATATGCACCAAACCAACAAACAAAAAAAAGAAAAACATGGAACTAAAGTTATCAAAGGCTTACACTGCCTGCTATTCCAGGGCCTAAAAACTGTGAAACTTACCCCAGAAACACTGGGTTGTGGGAGAGCCAAGACCATCATGGCAGCTTGGCATCCTTGGCACTGGGTTACTGATCTATTTCTAAACTCAGTTCTCATTTCAGCTTTTTTATATGGTCTTAGTTGCTCTGTCATTACAGACATTTTCTTCTAATGCAGCCTCTACAATAGTTTAAAAACAAAAGTTTAGAAAATTGCACCTGTCTTCAGTATTTCCAATAATTCTATGTTAAACTCACTAAGAACACTACGGTTTTCCTTCCTTTTATTTTGGCAAATAATTCTTACTTTTCCCAGGACTGTAAACAAATTAAAAAAATTAAATTCTTGTTATTTCTGAGTATCAAAAACAATTTTATTTACATTAACATATTACATTGTTACTGTGTGGATAAATGTGAAATGTATATTATTAAAATCAGAACACTTAAATGTACCATTATTTATTGAATTAGCTGTGGAATTTAATTTACTGAAATCCTCTAGTGAAACAGCACTACAGGAAACTCCCCTCTCCCCTAGGTTTATTTTTCCCCCCCTCTCAAAGTCATTATATCTTAACATATAAAGGGAACCTGGGAGTAGAGGGATTAATATCTTTTCGTAATAAATATGGTTTAGTTCTAAATTGGAACATCCAGATACCAATATGCTCACTGAAGTAAAATTATTTTGTATATTGCAGGTACCACAAAGAAATTGGATCTGCATTATTATGAAAATTCCAATGCCATGATAATCCATACCACCCGTATAGCAGCAACTCTAATGGCCCCCTATTGTCATACTAATGCAGGCTGACCAGTCTTTTCACAGTGATTAAATGCAATTCTAGCATATATAACCTACATGTTTTCTTAAAGAGGTTTCCGATTTTTTTGGAGAGGAGGAGGAAGATTAAAAGACATTCAAAATACATCTTATCAAAGAAATTTATAATATACACCATACTCTATTCTTGGAAATTATTTAACAAAATAAAAATATCAGCTACCCTAAATGTCACGTACCATTCCATTTTGCTATGGAGCTAATGCAAATATCTATGAAAATTACCTTCTGGGAACAATTTTCAACTCTTTGTTCACTGATTACCCTGCTCAGAATTATTTAGGAAAGAAGAGGGGGAGGGAAAAATAGACATATATATATATATATATATAAAATTACTATACTTAGTATAGTTTTGGTTTACAAAAAACAAAAGACCACCTTTAGCAAAATTAAAAATTAAAAGATAATCAACTGGAGAAAAAAAATAAACTAGTTTGTATGACTGAGTTTGGATAAGGACTTAGAAGCCATTGTTTTAATTCAGTAATGTTAAGATACATGTGGTCACACTTATTTTCCTGTAATTATTGCTAATACTCAAGTGTTAGTATTTCTTAAGAATCCACTATATGAAATTTCCCTGCCCTCCCCTGCCAAGTACCTTGTCTGTGGCTTTATGGTGTCAAGTCACTGAGGCTTGACCTTTATGGTTCTTTCAGTTCTGTAAGGTTAAAAAAAAAGTCCACAACTAAAAGATTAAACGTACTGGGGTTATAATACTATTTCTCTCATAAACTTGTATCTTGAAAAGTGTATAAATAGGACTAACACTTTACTCTGTAGCATGAAGAAGGGAAAACCACAGAAGGCAGAGCTCTGTGCAAATGGCTTTCACTGCTGGCCAGTAGTAGCAGTATTCAAGAATTTATCCTCTCTTACAATTGAGATGATCTCAGTTAAAGTTTCCTGACCTCCCACTTTCTTTGCAGTTGTTCTGAACACTCACATATACCAGATACACGCCAAAAGTAGAAGAAAAAAAGTTAAAGAAAAGGCAGCATTAAATTTAGGCAGTGCTTCCAAAAGTTGATCATCTGGCAACATGGCAAACTGGATGGGTTCATTATATATAAAACAGGAAGTGCAGCATTACAACATGGGGGGATGGGGCAAGGACAGGGAAGGGGTCACTAGTGAAGAGCCCATGTTAAGTTGACTTTAAAAAAGAAAGCAAGCAAGCTTCATACGATCTTCTTAATGCTATTACGTTTGAAACTGCCAGCACTTCTTTGCTTCTGCACTTGGCTTGCGGATCCGTGGCGAGTTCGTCCACTGTTACAGTGGCCAGTGGTAGGGGAGAGTTCAACGTTCTCCTTGTCGATTCCTGGAGAAAAACAGAACAGCCAGTTACTTCTTCTCTTCCTTCCAGGACTGAATTTCATTACAGTCATGTGTCGCTTAACAACGGGGGCATATTCTAGGAAACGATCATTAGGCGATTTTGCCTGTGCAAATATTGCGGAGCGTACTTACATGAACTTAGATGGCATAGTCTACTACACACCAAGGTTATATGGTATAGCCTATTTCTCCCAGGCTACAAACCTGTACAGCAGGTTACCATATTGTGTACTGTATATGGTTGTAACACAATGCTTAGTATTTGTATATCTAACATAGAAAAGGTACAGTAAAAATACAGTATTATAATCTTTCGGGACCACTGTCTATATGTGTTCTGTTGTTGACTGCAATGTTGTTATGCAGCACATGACTGTATTTGTGATAAGATACAACCTGGCAAATTGTTTTTGCACATTTCATTTTAATAGTCAATTGCTAGAATGTTTATTAAGTTAATGTCACACAGAAAACTTCACATTTTGTTAGGCAAAGTTTGCTATCACAGCAGAAAATAGCACAAGAAAAATGAAAAGAGAAGTTGCAAGGAAAAGCCAGAGGCAGGCAGGCTTGAACTAAATGAAAGGCTAGCAGCCATCAGGGAAGACTAGTGCTCTTTCCTCCAAATCATACCAGAAACTTCCAGCAGAGGTCAGCTTCTAGCCTTATTCATATCCTCATTCATGTTTATAAACAATATACTCTCCAGCAGCAGAAAGTACTGATCTTTCCAGCAAATTTGTCTCTTCAAAGAAAACTCAGATGCTTTTTATTTTTTAAATCACAGCGCTTGTCCCAAAGAAACTACTTACTGAGAAAATAATATATCACAAAGGTCATACTGTAGAATCTTTGCTTCTTTTCAGCTATGGCAAGTCATTTCACATTCTGCAACCTTAAACAGATGCCATTTATTTCTCTTGAGGAGGAGATAAAAACTCCAAAAGCTGGGCCTAACAATGATTATTTATTTGTTTATTTAGAGACAGGGTCTTGCCCTGTTGCACAGGCTGCAGTGCAGTGGTGTGATCACAGCTCACTATAACCTTAACTTCTGGGCTCAAGCCATCCTCTCGCCTCAGCCTCCCAAACAGCTAGGACTACAGGTGCATGCTACCATGCCCAGCTAATTTTAAAATTTTGTCTAGAGATAGGGTCTCATTATGTTGCCAAGGCTGGTCTTGAACTCCTGGTCTCAAGCAATCCTTCCATCTTGGCCTCTCAAAGTGCTGGGATTACAGGCATGAGCCACTGCACCCCATCCCAATTAATTTCATAAATAATCTAAGCAGTAACTTCAGAAAAGTAACCAGAAACTAAAATAAGATATTTATTTTTACCTATCACATTAGGAAAGATTACAAATTGGGTAACAGGACTGTGGTCACCCTTGCGGAAGTAGTGACTTAAGGGGGCATGAGGATGGCTTCTTGGGGTGCTGGTAATGTTTTGTTTCTTGATGTAGATGATGGATTTTCAAGTGTGTTTACATTTTAAAAGTTCATTAAACTATAAACTTGCAATTTGTAAACTTTTCTGTTACTCATCAATAAAATTTACCCCCAAAATTAGACTGATTATACCTACTTCTGGCATAACTTTTGGTGGGAGAGCAAACAGCTGCAGAACGTTTTAGTAATTTGTATCAAAATGTACATTACTGATTGATATTTACTGATACAAAAAGATGACCACAATTTTTGGAGTAGGAAAAAAACACTCACACACTGTGGGGAGAGGGGGTAGGGCTGGGTAAACATCTGCCAAAATATTTTATCTCTGTTAGAAGCCAAAGGACTAAAAAATACATTTTACCTCTGTATGGCAAGATTTCAGGTAATTTGTACTTTATTCTTCTTTATATATTGAAATTTTAAATCTTAGAATGGAAAAATTTCCATTTTTAGACAAAAAGTACTATTTCAAGTCAAGAAGTATTCATTATGTTACACAAAATGTACATAGATCTACCCAGTTAGTTATCTGTTGGCTCATGAACAGGAAATGAACTTGGGATGACCTCCCTCTAGGAGCCACTCATCTTTCATTTGGATTCAGCTCAGAATTCAACTCAAGAGTATCAGGCATCTATAAGCACATGGCCTGGTTTACACGGGCTCAACAGGATTTGCTGTCTTGAAAATCTGAAAGGCTGTCAAAGGAACACGGGCATTTGTCAGTGACTGTTTATGAACATGTGCACTGCATCAGGCATATGAGTGCAACAAAAAACATCAGCAACATTTCTCCAGGAAGTGAGCATAGCTGAACCGCCACTGAAAATCTATTCTATTCAAATCTTTTTAAAAAACCCTTATTAAAATTTTTAAGGCTAGTCATGTTCTAATCTAATCTAACCTAATCATATGCATAGAAAGATGACTAGCAACATTCATGGAACTTTTCTCTGGGTAACAGAATTCTGGTCAATTTAAATTCTCTTCTCTATATTTATTTGCATCCTCTCCAGAGCTATTTACAAAAGAAATAACAAAATTGAAAGAAAGCTGCTCATGATCTCTGGAATGTGCCTTGAACAACTTTGGGATGTCTGTTTGTGCAGGTTCTTTTAATTGTCTCGCCTATCTCTACAAGATAAAATTCAACCCATATTTTTTCTCATCTCCTTTTCCTTCATGATGCATTATTCTGTCTCTTGCCAGGACTACTTTCTCTTTCCTTGCTTTTAAATTAACTTGCCTATGATTCCCCAACTTGTATATCCATCTTATTTCCTCTACTAAGTAAAAGCACCTAGAAGGGTAAATAAAGATCATTATTATTCATTTTTGTTTTCCTGTAAAATCTAGTTATTTTTTCAATACATTGAAAAATTATTTTCAATTAATACTGAATGAACTGAATGCTTCCATTTTAAAATGTGATAGCTAGATCCCTGTAATTCAGAGCCCCAAAGCATGCAATCCCTGATCTCCAGGGAGTAGTATAATATTTTTAGTTGAAAAGATAGAACTTTTTTTTCCCCTTTGGCATCCTCCATTTAAAATTATGAATTTATCAGCATATTTGACCTTCCATTTCCTTAAATTTGCATTTGGCCTACAAGTTTCAAGTCCAGTAATTCTGAATTGTTTAACAGGAAATAAGATTCAGGCAAAACTAGGACCTTAAAAAGACAAAGGTTTGAAACTACTTGGAGCTGGTCCGCATGCAGGACGGGCATGAAGCAAGGATGACCACTAGGAAGGCCCTGTGGCTCTCTGCCAGCAATCTGCTACCCTGGGGCTTGTTCTTGTATGTCTTGCTACTACTAGACCATGGCCTACTCTGAGGGGAAAACAGTCATGACATGCGTGGCAATGCTTCTGTTTGGGCACAGTGTTATTCTTGAGAATTAAAATTACATAAATTGTAGTAATGTAGATAAAGTCACTAGGGTGAAGATATCTTCACAGAAGTGCTAAGAACATTCCACTTTCTGGCCGGGCGCGGTGGCTCAAGCCTGTAATCCCAGCACTTTGGGAGGCCGAGACGGGCGGATCACGAGGTCAGGAGATCGAGACCATCCTGGCTAACACGGTGAAACCCCGTCTCTACTAAAAATACAAAAACTAGCTGGGCGAGGTGGCGGGCGCCTGTAGTCCCAGCTACTCGGGAGGCTGAGGCAGGAGAATGGCGTAAACCCGGGAGGCGGAGCTTGCAGTGAGCTGAGATCCGGCCACTGCACTCCAGTCCGGGAGACAGAGCGAGACTCCGCCTCAAAAAAAAAAAAAAAAAAAAAAAAAGAACATTCCACTTTCTGTTTTGTGAAGCAAACCGGTCAAACCTCAAATAGTTTTAAAGGCCTTATTTATGTCCTGTTAAATGTTGAGGGTACAAAACAAGCTATAAAGTTGTTCCAATACTATGACCTCAAGTATACAAAGAAAATAAACTGGAAGGAAATGCACCAAAATGTTAATAAACAGTGGTTATCTATCTTAGAATGACAGGATTGTGGGTAACTTTTTCCTTTTATTTTTCTGAATTTTCTAATTTTTTCCTAATGAGCACATTAAGTAAAAATGTAAAAGTACGAGTGAATTGTCAGCCCTGTCCCTCATAACCAAAAGCTTCAACACTATGTCAAAAGTTGATATTCTACTTCTATTCTCAAATTCACTTTTCATCTAAATTCTTGTTTTTGGAATGTGTGTTTTCTTCCTACTTAGTGACCCAACTATATAAATCACACGTAGGTAAATGTGGTGTGACTGTGATTCCTAAGTTCAGCTTCACAGCAAAGATGTTTTACTGTAAGGATCAAAGGAGAAACTAACAAAAATCTTGGACAGTCACTTAAAAAAACAATTAAAATGCATTATATTTACACCAAAATATATCTTGAAAAAGCCAAGGTAGTATGAAACAGAATGATCATAGTATCTAGTTCTGGCATTTAAGTTTCTAAGTGTAATTCTCACTTGTAAGAATTTTGGCAGCATTCTTTCTTTTTATCCCCTAAAATTACATCTAGAAATCTCTCTAGAAGCTGGTGAAGGATTTCACCTCAAAAATCCCATTGGAAAAACTCTCAGATTATCTGACAGACCGCTCCAATCAGATGGAACACATTCTGCACTGGTATATGCTGTATTTTAAGTTAGTGAGAAGGCCTTGGTGCTGCACTTCTTTTCATCAAAGCCCCTTTAAAGTTTTGTATTCTAGTGTCTCTTTTGCCTCTAAAGCATTGGCTCTCCCTTCTGGCCTTTGGTGGACACGAACAGAAAAAACTACAAAGTGGCTGACAGAAACCCAGAGGCTACCACACAAAGGAAATAAAGCTAAACTTCTGGGGTCCTGATTTGCTAGCTTAAATGACCCCACAGACACACTGTGGTCAAACATGCAGCCAGTTACAAACATGCAGAGCAGAAACAGCTGGACATTCTGCACAGCAGTGTATCAGTAGTACTATCTTTCAATAAATTGTGGTGGTTCCAGATAAAGACAGAATCCTAAATAGAAGGTGTTATTGGCCAAAATTTAGTGAATTTGAGTAGTTGGGGAAAAGCATTAGATTACATTATTGTTATTTAAGTTATATGTCTATCTTCCCTGCTAGAACATGAATTCCTTGAAGGCAGGTACCAAGGTTTGTGTATTTTTACAACTAGTGATGTAGCTCCAGCCTGACAATTCTGTAGTCATCCATTTTTAAAAAACACTTCTGGTTTCCAAAACTGAAATAATCAGTTATAATAGTATCATGAAACAATAAAAGAACAGAATCACTTTTTTTTTTTTTTTTTTTTTTTTTTTTGAGGCGGAGTCTCGCTCTGTCGCCCGGACTGGAGTGCAGTGGCCGGATCTCAGCTCACTGCAAGCTCCGCCTCCCGGGTTTACGCCATTCTCCTGCCTCAGCCTCCCGAGTAGCTGGGACTACAGGCGCCCGCCACCTCGCCCGGCTAATTTTTGTATTTTTAGTAGAGACGGGGTTTCACCGTGTTAGCCAGGATGGTCTCGATCTCCTGACCTCGTGATCCGCCCGTCTCGGCCTCCCAAAGTGCTGGGATTACAGGCTTGAGCCACCGCGCCCGACCCAGAATCACTTTTAACTCTTGAAAAGCTAAGGAAAAATGGGTTAGGTAATTTGTGAGAAGTTATACTACAAAAATGACAGACTAATAATAACTGAAATCTCCTGCCACCTGTGCAGCAGCACTAGTAGGTTACCTTAATCTGCATTTAGTTTATTTCATATGCAGTATGGCAAACTTACTAGAAAACTCTTATTATGTACAGGAGAAGTCAAACATGTCAGAAGACCTAGCTTTGAGACTTGTTTGGATTGGTACTCTTATTTAGTTCTAATTCTTAATCTGTCAGTTAAGGGTAACAGCAGACTCGTCTATTTCAAAGGGTTGTTAGACAAAATATGTGAAGAATTTTTGCACACAGATAAAATAATTACTCCACAAATTAAGATGCTCCTAATATCTGTAGCAAAAGACCAGGTGATACAAAGGAGTTTTAGAACAAATACTAGGACTTTAATTTTATGCTAGAATTTGTAAAATTGGTGAAGCTAATATAAATAAGCACAAAATAGGATAAATCTTCATAGAAGAAAAGGTAGCTACAGCCTGTTTTTAAGCTACAGTAAATACATTCGTGGAGGCATATTAAATACATACTTAGAAATATCTTTATTTTGAGCTAAATATATACCAAATTGTAACTATAAGAATTTTTGTCTTGGTGCAGTGGCTCATGCCTGTAATCCCAGCATTTTGGGAGGCCAAGGTGGGCAGATCTTTGAGGTCAGGAGTTCGAGACCAGCCTGGCCAACATGGTGAAACCTCGTCTCTACTGAAAATACAAAAAAAATTAGCTGGGCTTGGTGGAACATGCCTGTAATTCCAGCTACTCAGGAGGCTGAGGCAGGAGAACAGCTTCAACTGGGGAGGCGGTGGTTGCAGTGAGCTGAGATCACACCACTGTACTCCATCCAGCCTGGGCAACAGAGAGAGACTCTGTCTCAAAAAGAAAAAAGAATTTTTAAAAACGATTTTCACCAACTGCTAACACTTCTTTTTCTGTTTAGGTGTAATCTTTTTGTATAATAATTACAGGTGAATAAAAGAAAAGGCATCTCTATATATATAAAATAGATATATAAAATCATATATATATATATATATATATATGTATTTTAGAGACAGAGTATCACTCTGTCACTCAGGTTGGAGTGCGGTGGTGCAATCTCGGCTCACCACCACCTCAACCTCCCCACCACAGCCCTGTGAATAGCTTTTCGTATTTTTTGTAGAGAGAGGGTTTTGCCCTTTTTACCCAGGCTGGTCTCGAACTCCTGGATTCAAGTGATAAGCCTGCCTCAGCCTCCCAAAGTGCTGTGATTATAGGCATGAGCCATCGCACCCAGTCATATTCCTTTTTTTAACCACAGGTGATTGAATAGACAGGCAGCTTTAATTTCTGAGGAAACATTGGGGTTGGCTTTCTATTTGGGGAAAACAAGTTATTTTCTAAGCTAAAACTTCATCAAACCACATATTCTGCTCTTTCTCTATTAACTCTCTCTTGAGTTTCTTATTAATCTGTCTTTGTTAGTCCAGGACTGGGACTGCATCTTCCTTGTTCAGGGTGGGTATCAGCAGCTCCTTAACTCAGGCCACACACTGGCCCTGCAATTCCTGTTAAGTACCAAGACCTTATAAAGTGGTGGCTTTACAAGTTCCTAAAGTGGCTAAGCCAGACTGAGCTTACAGGGACCAGTGAGTAAAGTCTCATGCTATGTGCCCAGGATGAGTGTTGGGTAAGCAGTATTTTCGTGCAAAGATGATGAAAGTAAAGAGTACCTTGATGAGGGAACAGTTGCATGAAAACTGCTGATTTAGAGCAAGGCAAAGAAGCTTTACAAAGAATGGAAGAAAAAAACAAGTGAGTGATGTTCATAAGATTAAAAAAAGGGTGCAATACAATTAGACGCTAGATAATTATAATGTCCCTTGGTTTTCAGAAGGAATCTGGTTTTAATTATTGAACTCTGACCATTAATTTCCTAAATTTTACAATTGGTAAATAAATGACAGAACTTACAACTTTGTAGATGTATTTTTTTTTTACTACTTATATTAAAATTAAGAATTTTAGTTTAAATTAAGAATTAAGCTAAAAATTAGATTTAAAAATTAGCAAGAATTATACCAAGAAATCACTCAATTTAAAATTATTTTTCTCCCTTAAACATAGGATAATAATGAAGAAAAAGAAAACAAATCACGAAAAAAAGGTCAGGTAATACCATAAACAATTCTCTAAAACATTAAAATCATTTCAGAGATCTTAAGTGGCCTCAAAATAGAAACCTTAGCCGGGCGCGGTGGCTCAAGCCTGTAATCCCAGCACTTTGGGAGGCCGAGACGGGCGGATCACGAGGTCAGGAGATCGAGACCATCCTGGCTAACACAGTGAAACCTCGTCTCTACTAAAAAATACAAAAAAACTAGCCGGGCGAGTGGCGGGCGCCTGTAGTCCCAGCTACTCCGGAGGCTGAGGCAGGAGAATGGCGTAAACCCGGGAGGCGGAGCTTGCAGTGAGCTGAGATCCGGCCACTGCACTCCAGCCCGGGCGACAGAGCGAGACTCCGTCTCAAAAAAAAAAAAAAAAATAGAAACCTTTAGGTTTCTTCTAAAAGGGAGATATTTCTTTTTTTTCCTTTTAAAAGATGGGGGGGGGGGGTGTCTCATGATGTTGCCCAGGCTGAACTTGAACTCTTGAGCTCAAGCAATCCTCCCATCTCAGCCTCCCTAGGAGCTGGGACCACAAGCATGTGCCACTCTGCCCAGCTAAGAGGGAGATATTCTTTTTTTTTTTTTTTTTTTTTTGAGACGGAGTCTCGCTCTGCCGCCCAGGCTGGAGTGCAGTGGCCGGGTCTCAGCTCACTGCAAGCTCCGCCTCCTGGGTTTTACGCCATTCTCCTGCCTCAGCCTCCCAAGCAGCTGGGACTACAGGCGCCTGCCATGTCGCCCGCTAGTTTTTTGTATTTTTTAGTAGAGACGGGGTTCACCATGTTAGCCAGATGGTCTTGATCTCCTGACCTCGTGATCCGCCCGTCTCGGCCTCCCAAAGTGCTGGGATTACAGGCTTGAGCCACCGCGCCCGACCAGAGGGAGATATTTCAAACCTAGTAAACAGAAGTATTACTGACTCAGAGCTAAGTCTAAGTTTAGAGAAATGGTTTGGATGAAATATCCCTCCATACACAGAGCTATCAGCACCACTGGTTTAGGAATGTTATGATCACTACCTGATCTAGCCAGCTTCTCAGGAAGAAGGTCTACATTACAGAAGCAAAGTGAGAGAATGACTGGTAGGCTTGGATGAAGCCCTGAAATAAAAATGGAAGAAAGGAATCTAAAGTAACGATGAACTAAGTATGTCCTTGTTCTAAAAAATTCATGCACTAATACTAACAGTAAAACGAGCTAATCAAACAAAAAAAAGTTAAAGCCTTTTTCCTAGTAAAAAAAGAATTTAGGCCAGGCGCAGTGTGGCTCATGCCTATAATCCCAGCACTTTGGGAGGCAGAGGTGGGAGGATCACAAGGTCAGGGGTTTGAGACCAGCCTGGCCAATATGGTGAAACCCCATCTCTACTAAAAATACAAAAATTAGCTGGGCATAGTAGTGGGTGCCTGTAGTCCCAGCTACTCGGGAGGCTGAGGCAGGAGAACTGCTTGATCCCGGGAGGCGGAGGTTGCAGTGAGCTGAGATCGCACCACTGCACTCCAGCCTGGGTGACAGAGCGAGACTCCATCTCAAAAAAAAAAAAAAAAAAAATTAAATCACAAATTTACTTGTTTTGTTTAAAAACATTTTTGAGGTGAAAAATGTGTTATAAAACTTTTCCCATAATTATTACATGATCCTTACACACAAATGTCCCTTTGAACTATCAGAATACTATATAGTACAAGGTACAACATGACAGGTATCACAATAGAGGTCAAAATAGTTATCTATGTACATTCTACTGCCGGTTCTGATCTGAAATCTATTGAAGGCAGGTATCATACCCTGGTAGCCCCTCGGCTCCTCTGGGTCTAAGAGCCCCTTGCGTATAGTAAACAATACATGTATGTAGGGTAAGTATCTGGAATTCTGGTATTTTCTACAGAGCACTATAGTATTAATCTTGTGTTTAAAATAAAAAAAATAGTGCACATTTAGAATTTGTTAAACAACATGGATCGGAAGGAAATAACTTTCCTTCCTAGATCCATGGGCAAAAACTGTCAAGTCTCTGGTGACCAAGGATTCTAATATACACCTAACATACACCTACAAAATAGGTATTCAAATGTTTATTGAATTCAGTTACAACAATTCTCCTCTGAAGAATATCAGGAGACCCTGATAAAGTATATATCAAATTTTAATACTTTGGAAATGGATCCTATTTAATTCATTTTCTTTCTTTCCTTTTTTTTTTTTGAGATAGGGTCTCAATCCCAGGCTGGAGTGCAGTGGCAAGATCACAGCCCACCACAGCCTTGACCTCTCGGGCTCAGGTGATCCTCCCACCCCAGCCTCCCAAATAGCTGGGACTACAAACTTACAAATGCATGCCACTACGCCTGGCTAATTTTTCTATTTTTGTAGAGATGGGGTTTCATCATGTTGCCCAGGCTGGTCTCAAGCAATCCACCTGCCTCGGCCTCCCAAAAGTGCTAGGATTACAGGTGTGAGCCACTGCACTCAGCCTGGGTTTCATTTTCTAGTTCTAATCCTGGTTCTTCAATTCATGTCCAGCTCAGCTAGACTGGACCTAATAAGGATCATAATATCAAATCTGAAATATTCTTATATATCATAGAGTAAATGGATTCTCTTCAAGGTGCTCTTATTGGCGTTTGAGAAATCCTAAGAACCAAAGTCTTACGTCCATTTGGGCTAAAGGGTCACAGTGAATGCAATTCTATATGCACTGAATCCCAGATGTAGTCATTGGCTCCACTGATGCCAAATTCAATTTCTACTAGGGAGGGATTCAGAAGACAACTATTTAGGTACTTTTATATGTGGACCTGTAAAACAGCTCCCCTTAGGACGTAGAATTAGGCTATGCTAATTTGTCAAGAAGAATGCATTTTCAGAGACAACTGCTTTATGTAAGTGACTACCACTTCTCCTCAAAGCTGGTAACTAATTAAATACTACCAAAATGTTTTATTTAAGTAAGACCTAATGCAGGGGCATGAGGGGGGAAGAGGATGAGGTTCATGAATCTCTTATTTTGTTGATTTGCTAGCAGAAAATGTTGGACAAAAGAAAATACAGCTTAGTAGCTGATCCTGCTAAACACCAAAGATCTAGAATGAAGAGTTTTGCATTGACATGAAACATTCGCAGCAAAGGATTGAATGCGTGCCCATCAGCAACATTTGCTTTTTGAAATACGGCAATGGAAACTTTATCTGTTTAAATCTCAGTGTAGGTTGATGTTGGGTAATTTGATGGTAAATCAAACTTATGCTCCATATTGGGGAGTGACAAAGAACTTCTTTAAATACTACTGCTGGCCGGGCGCGGTGGCTCAAGCCTGTAATCCCAGCACTTTGTGAGGCCGAGACGGGCGGATCACAAGGTCAGGAGATCGAGACCATCCTGGCTAATACGGTGAAACCCCGTCTCTACTAAAAAATACAAAAAACTAGCCGGGCGACGAGGCGGGCGCCTGTAGTCCCAGCTACTCGGGAGGCTGAGGCAGGAGAATGGCATAAACCCGGGAGGCGGAGCTTGCAGTGAGCTGAGATCTGGCCACTGCACTCCAGTCCGGGCGACAGAGCGAGACTCCGTCTCAAAAAAAAAAAAAAAAGATATGAAGCAATACACCTATTTACAAACAAAAAGATCAACTCTTACCATTAAGAGTTATTCTGTAAGAGCAAATGACAAAAACTCAGTGATGGGGCATATAAATTGGGATCCTTTTGTGAACATGAGCCCACAATTTAGAGACACAAATGGGTTTTGTGGGAGAGTAAGGTTACTTTTGAAAAGATAAACTCTTTCTCTGAAAACATGTAGTAAAATAAACTGTCAAACCAATGACACACAATTGAGTGACAGGAAGAGCTGAACACCATGATACCACTTAATTCTATTACTTTTATACCTCCTCATCTCTTCTGTGTATAGTCAGAGATTTCCAAGGTGTAGCAGTCTATTTATTCATCTTTGGAGAGTTAATGGAGGAGACACCATTAGTTTGAAACTGGAACCAAAGTCATAAAACCTATTCTGATTTTAATAAACAATTCTAAGTAAGAGATTGTAGAGTAAGACTGTTTTACCAAAGCAAATGATCTGGCAAATAGCCACTTAACACTGAACATATGCAACTAATCAAATAGCAGAGAAACCTATAATGGTTCTTTATTCTCATCCAGATTATTTTATTGTCTCCATTAGTGGGCAAAGATAGGCAGAAATTTCCCTAACAATTAGACTGGGTAAAAAAAAGTTAATAAAAAAACTAACCATTTTTGACATGTTTAACACAAGTTTAGTAGCCCAAAAGGCAAAAAAGCTTGGTTAAAATGGAGCAGACTTTAAAAACTTTTCAACTTTTGTTCAATAACCCAGAAAACAGTCCCACAGACAAAAAAGAACTGGTGAGCTTAAGGCAAGGCAGACAGAAGTAATGAATTAGCAATAAACAAACAAAAACAAGGAAATAGAGAAGGGGAAGGGAAAGTAGATAGATAATCAGACAGACAACAGACATGGAAGGCAATGAATGTAGTACAAAAGGGCCTGAACTTGGTTCTAGATAAGAACTATATAAAGCAGTTAACCTAGCTCTTCTAAAACTCAGTCTCCCCAATGTACACGATATTGTGAGCCTAAAACTAAATTACCTGTATGGTTCCCTAGCTCCAAAATGCTAAAGAGTTTATCAGCGGGGAAGCAGAAAGCAAGGAATTCAGTGACTGCAGTATCTGTAAAAAAAGTAAATTTTAAGTTTTGCCCTGGCCTTCACAGCTGAAATGCTGATAATGGGCAAGACCAGAAGCAGATCCCCCAGGGCAGTGCTTCTCTGATTCCAGTGTGCGTAAGAATTGCCTGGGGTATTTATTAACACACTGACAGCTGGCTGGGCTCTACTTGGAGTTTTTTGTGCGGATCTGAGATGAAACTCCAGCATCTGCATTTCTAACAAGCTCCCAAATGATGCTGTTGGTCTGGGATCATACTTGCAGAAACATCGTACTAGAGAGTTAGAGGCAGAGGGCAAACAAACCTTGTTACATGGGGAAAAAAGTTAGATTTCTCTTATTTCTGGGGGGAAGAAAAGGATTACCTGTAAGGCTACTGACAAATGTTGAAATAAAATTTGTTTCCTCTGCTGAGCAAAGCTTTGTTGTTAACCAGAATTTAATAGAATACAGTTAATTATGTAATAGTTTACAATACGAATTAGGTATTGCAAAATTCTTTAGAACCTTCAAAATTACATAAATTGAAATGTTCATGCAAAACCGGGATCATAAACTGGGAATTCCATTTATTGATCTTGAACATCACAGAATAGTTAGGTCATTTTTTTTTTAAATTTATGCTAACACTTAAAAGAACTATATATAGTAACTTTTCCTTATAGAATGATGTGTTTCATAAGTGAACTTTTCAGATAATGGAACTTTAAACAACTAAAGTTTCTTTTATTTTTAACCATTTTAGAAGAGTATCTTTCCAAATAGAAAACACGACCATAACAAAAGCTTTTCTTCATTACTCACTGTCATCATAACACACACAATAGTGTTAAGTTCTATAATGAATAGCACCTCCTGGGTCAACCAGTGTTGTATGAAACCATTCACTATGACACTGAATGAGTTCAGAGTTCTGTAGGTTTGCCATTTCTGCCATCTTGTTTATCTCAGTCCCACCTGAGCTATTAGCTATTAGTATTTCTCAGTGTATTCAAATCTAAGTTGCATTATGAATTGGTATGTATATGCTTATGGGCTTTAAGATGTTATTTTCTTGAGATGACTTTTTTGATTATTTACTTCCAGATTTTCAGGATGGTCTATGGATGGTTGAGTTATTGTTGGCAGCAGGAAAGTGAGGTACCTAATAGATTTTGTGTTTCTTCTTCTTCTTTTTATTTTTGTTTTTTGATATAGTATGCTGTATCAGAGACAGAGGAAAGAGGCCCTTAGGGCAATGTTAGTATATCTAGTAAAGGAATTATAGTTCTGTTCACTTACAGAATAATGTGTTTTAAGTTACTCTTCCTGCCCACACTCTAGAAACTTGTCAACCTTGGAATATCATGTGGACATTTTAACATTTTACTGTCTTACATACAACTTGTCTGAAAGTAGAAAGCTTTATAGAGTAACGAAAGTCAAGTCAGTTACAAGGTAAAGAAGAAATGTAAGGTGAATCCAATAGCAAAGACTTGGAATCAACCCAAATGTCCATCTGTGACAGACTGGATGAAGAAAATGTGGCACATATACACCATGGAATACTATGCAGCCATAAAAAAGGATGAGTTTGCGTCCTTTGTAGGGACATGGATGCAGCTGGAATCCATCATTCTTAGCAAACTATCACAAGAAGAGAAAACCAAACACCGCATGTTCTCACTCATAGGTGGGAACTGAACAATGAGATCACTTGGACTCGGGAAGGGGAACATCACACACTGGGGCCTATCATGGGGAGGGGGGAGGAGGGAGGGATTGCATTGGGGAGTTATACATGATATAAACGTCATGCACATGTACCCTAGAACTTAAAGTATAATAAAAAAAAAAAAAAAAAAAAAAAAGAAATGTAAGGTGAATCTCATAAGAAAGAGAAGCAAAATTTGCTATAAACTGATCACAAGAGAATTCCTAATGTTGGTATCTTATACTGTTGCTCAAAGTCATGTAAAGATCACATTTACTGACCTGGGGAATGCTGGGAAGTTGCAAGTGAGGTCATGGAATTAGAGAGGTTAAGGTTGGCAGTGATACTAAGCTGGCTCTGCAGTGCAGGAGGGTAAGGAGATGTGGGTGTCAGGAGGGATTCCTCACTGGTTTCTTCATCAATTCCAGGCAGGTACGTGTCAATCAAGGCATCAAGAAACTTAACAATAAGCTCAGCATAGTCTGGAATTTGTGTTTGCTGTAATGAAAAACAGTAAATTATTTTAGCTCCTTTTCTTTAAGTAAATCCCCATCTGAAGTCAAAAAAGTATTAATTTTGTTTGGACTTAATTTACTATTTTTCTTCCTTTGTATTACTTATCATTAAAAAAGGGGAGTGGAGTAATATTTATAGACTACCAGAGGACTTACAACAGGCAGGTCTATTCAGCTTACACTTAAAGCTTCCAGATGAACCTGCATTTTCTGAAAGCCATGCATAAAACAGACTGAATTTAATACTAAGGCAATACAATCATCAGGAATGATGTCTAGCCAATTTTCCAAAACAGAGAAAATGAGCAGAGCATCATCATTCCAGCTGCCATTTAGATTCTAATCACTAGACACTGTAAAGGACTCAGAGGGTTACTGGCAATCCAAATGCAAAAAATTCTGTATGATATACTTATTTCTGTAACTTCAGGCCCATTTTTTTTTTTGTTTTTGAGATGGAGTGTCGCTCTGTCGCCCAGGCTGGAGCGCAGTGGCTGGATCTCAGCTCACTGCAAGCTCTGCCTCCCGGGTTCCCGAAGTTCTCCTGCCTCAGCCTCCCGAGTAGCTGGGACTACAGGCGCCCACCACCTCGCCCGGCTAGTTTTTTGTATTTTTTTTTTTCAGTAGAGACGGGGTTTCACCATGTTAGCCAGGATGGTCTCGATCTCCTGACCTCATGATCCGCCCGTCTCGGCCTCCCAAAGTACTGGGATTACAGGCTGGAGCCACCGCGCCCGGCCTCAGGCCCATTTTTTAAGTGACAACCTTTGTATGTTAACAGATATTCAGTAATAGTGAAAAGAATTAAACAAAATACCCAATTCTTAAAAACTGGAACAAGGTTTATATAATTCATATTGATTTAGCACCCCCTGTATCTAAAACACTGCACCAGGAACTGTTCAAGGGAAGAAACAGAAATCCTGCCTTCAAGGAACTTTGATCAATTTGGAGAAAGCCTACATACAGAGAAAATGATTATATACATATTATGTAACACTACATAAACTAATGCCAATCAGAAAACAAACTGAGGCCAGGTGCGGTGGCTCATGCCTGTAATTCCAGCACTCTGGGAGGCCGAGGTGGGCAGATCACGAGGTCAGGAGATCAAGACCATGGTGAAACCCAAAATACAAAAATTAGCTGGGCGTGGTGGTACATGCCTGCAGTCTCAGCTACTTGGGAGACTGAGGAAGGAGAATTGCTTGAACGTGGGAGGCAAAGGTTGCAGTGAGCAAGATTGCGCCATTGCACTCCAACCTAGAGACAGAGTGAGACTCCGTCTCACAAAAAAAAAACCAAAAACTGGATAGGAACAAATGAGGGCAAATTCAGAGAGAAATGAATCTTATCTAATAGGCTGGAAATAAAATGGTAATGCTCCTTGCTAGTCATAAGCTATCTAAGTGTGTGCATTAAGATTATCAAATACACAAGGGGCTGTGGCAGAAAAGTATCACAAAGGTTTATGATACTCTTCTGAAAAGTTGAGCATAAGCTGACTTTCTTTGTAAAAGTGAATACACACACCCCCACACCATGCTGCCTCCTGGAAAAAAACCTTGTGATGAGAAACTTTTTACAAAAGTAACATATGTGTTTATTGTGAATTATTATTCTGGTTTTCAGCATATTGTGTGTTCTTAAAGCAAGTATACTAATTTGAACAGAAACCTTCATTTTGCCAAAAGTTAGAGAAAAATATATTTTCTTACCTTTGAAAAGGGTCCTGCAAACCGCCACAAGCCATTAAAACCAAAACCTGTAACAAATCAAATGTCACTCTTATAACAAGCAAGATATCTTTTAATTGTAACAGAAATTAAATAAGTTGTATAGCTGATGATATGTAAACCCTATGTACACGTTGAAAACACGTTTTTAGAATATGTCAAAGCGACTAAAACCCACTTAAAATATACTCAGTATAAAAAGTTGTCAACCTGTAACATTGGACATACAATTGAGAGAGTAAAAAAATGGAATACGGAAATAAACGTATGAACAAGTCTATCCCTTATAAAGAATTCTGGGCTGGGCGCGGTGGCTCAAGCCTGTAATCCCAGCACTTTGGGAGGCCGAGACGGGCGGATCACGAGGTCAGGAGATCGAGACCATCCTGGCTAACACGGTGAAACCCCGTCTCTACTAAAAATACAAAAACTAGCCGGGCGAGGTGGCGGGTGCCTGTAGTCCCAGCTACTCAGGAGGCTGAGGCAGGAGAATGGCGTAAACCCGGGAGGCGGAGCTTGCAGTGAGCTGAGATCCGGCCACTGCACTCCAACCCTGGCGACAAAGCGAGACTCCGCCTCAAAAAAAAAAAAAAAAAAAAAAAAGAATTCTGTAGTCAGTGCATTCTACAACAGTGCGCATGTTAGCAAGTTCATCAACCATCCTTCTCCAGATACATTTATTTACTTTGCAGGTAAGATGTTTGGTATTGTGGTGGGGATTCTTCATGGTACACCACACTCTGCACAATTCCATGGATTGGATTTAACAGATTTGGATCTTGGCACAGTGATAACAGGGTGTTGATCTTAGAGTCCAACAAATTATGCCTAAAAAAAAAGTCAACAGAGGAACATTTTAGAGGAAAATTATGTAGTGGAAAACATAATATACATTCCCCAGAATAATGTGCTAAAATTGAAGGGAGATGAGTGCTTTTTACTTTCTGGGGCATTTCTTCATTTTCCAGATTTTCTACAATGAACATGTGTGTGTGTCTGTTTTTGTCTGTCTTTTGTTTTTAGTCACCAGGGAAGAAATGGTGAAAACAAACAACTGGTAGTGTCATATAACCGTGTGTAACCATATACGGTAAATGTTTGCTTAAGACAAGGTTAGCTCTGTCTGCTATTTAGCATGCTTTAGTATTATTTCCACCTGTTGTATACAGACATGCACTTAGGAAGTTAAAACTAAATTTAGGTTCTGTGCAAAACGAAAATAAAAAATTAAATTTAATGTTAATCAGTGCTTTTAAGAAATGCTGAGTCAGATCAAATAGGGAAAACAAAATAGTTTAGAGGGAGTGAAATACATGATCCAATTGAAACTTAGGAAAAAAATTATTTCTAACCCGGCTACACTCCATTAATAAAAACAACTGAGTCCTAACTCTCTAACATTCTAACATGAGGTTAAAAAAAAGAAAATAATGACATGATGTAGAAGGCCTAGATCAGGAAAAGAATTTATCTGAGCTATTTAAATTTGAATACTTTGAGGTTAATATTTTTAGTCCTTAAGAGAGAATAAAATTCACCTCCTAAACAGAAGGTCAATGTCATTTGCACTCAGCTGTGGATAAATACAAAAGCTCTACTAAAAAGTAAACCAAAACAGGTATGCTGATTTACATATAGCAGTCTAATAGTTTGCTTCTAAGTGAGGAAAATGAGCAATGATCATCAAAATAAACCACTTAAATAAACCAGTTTTTTAAAAAGTCTTTCCTTATAAACTTTCTAATAGATCTAATAGGTCAAAACTAATCTTAACCCTCATTAAATCTACTATCTCAAAAGCTAAAATCACTATCACAATATCTCATTTTGCCCTCTTTGCAACCAGCGCACATTACTGGGTAAGCATTTGACTTAAAGACAGGCACGAAGGTTAATTAAAACCAAAAGGAGATACTTACACAACAGGAAATACTTTGGGAAACACAACACTGGCCTCTGCTAAGTATTCATAAAGAATTCGTTGATCAAACTCATCTGTGGTATATTTTACCAGTGTAGCCTGCCAAGATGCAAAAAAGTAAACACACAACATTTTTACTTTGTGGCTGAAATGTTATCTGTTTGGGTGAGAAGTAGAAGACTGTATCCTATTCATGTTTCTAATATTTAAAGGCCTCTTAAAAGTAGACTGGAATAAAAATTTGAGGGTGGGGGACTCAAAAAGGGGAAATCCTTACTAGAACAGTAAGAAGCAGCGCCTGGATTTTTGGATCAGTAAGTACTTCTTCATCCAAGAGAACATTTGATTCAGACACCGAAACCTTACGTAAATGTGGGTGCTGTTGTGATGAGGAAATCCTCTGAGTTTCTGCAGTAAGACAGGGAATTAATGTGATCAGCTGTATTAATCAAACACCTGGATAATCACTTCACCTATTTCAATGTTACTTCTACAATTCAACAGCTTTCTTTAGTAGATACTTTAAATACTAACGTAAACATCATATAGAATTACTATTCGCCTATACAAAAGTTTTGGTTACTTATTTACAATGTTGTATATAATACATATGACTATTTTTTACACAAGCTTCAAGGTAACTGTCATTTTAAGAATGGTAGAGTTTATCTTTTGAGAAATGGCAAACGTTTCTATATTTCATTCTAAAGATTCTAAGAAATAGCTGGAAAATAAACATGACTTTCACGTACTCTCCCACCTTATTTTCAACCATCTAGATCAATACTTTGTTTCTCACCCATTTCATAATCAGTTTCTGCTACTCTCCTCATTTTGGGGGGTGTTGTGATCCCTGATTCCATTTCTTGCCTTTTAGGAGCCTTTGTGTCTGATATCAGGTGATCAAAACTTTTCCTTGTTCCTATAAACAAAAGTTACAGAATATGGAAGTTCATTAACCACAGTGTCTATAAATGGTATAAATAGGAATATACTAAAAAGAAAATGTTTGGACATAAAGTGTTTAAGCTTTTACTTAGGACTCAAAGAAAGCTCTACTATATCCCTGGAGCAGTTTCTTTCCTTTATTTTCCATCTTCTCAAAGGGTTTTGTTTCCACAGCTTTCCGTTTCAGGATAGGATGCACCTTGCTGGTGCAAATTAAACTGAGATTATATTCTGTACACTGGAGGTAAACCAAACTACAATGGAGGTAAATCAACAAATATGATAACTGATAATAAATACAAGGGTAGGCATTATTCAGTACCAAAGGTCAACTATGTCTGACCAGTCTTTTCAGTTTAAGAAATGCTGCTGGTGGCAAGAACTACTCATTAATACATGAGTAATTTCCAAGCTTAGGAAAAAAGCAGAGTTTGATTTTAATTTTTTAAGCTTTGAAAAAAAAATATGCATGCCTGAAAATACTAAAAACCAGTTACACTGGGAGATGCTTCAAAAATAGCAAGTAGCATTATCTCCCACTTGGCTTTTAGTTTCTCTATTCATGTAACCATGTATTAACACTGTTTTTTTTTTTGACAGGGTCTCGCTCTGTGGCCCAGGCTAGAGTGCAGTGATATGATCTCAGCTCACTGCAACCTCCGCGTCCTGGGCTCAGGTGATCCTCCCACGTCAGCGTCCCCAGTAGCTGGGACTACAGGCGCACACTACCACACCCAGCTGATTTTTCTATTTTTAGTAGAGACAGGGTTTCTCCATGTTGCCTAGCCTGGTCTCGAACTCCTGGGCTCAAGCAATCCACCTGCCTTGGTCTCCCCAAAGTGCTGGGATTACAGGCATGAGCCACCAGGCCCGGCCAATAGTATTATTTTTTTAAAGCCGGAATTAAAGCCAATATAATAAAATCTGGCAATTTAACACTTGAGAAATACAAAGTCTATTACCTCAAGAATTAATACGAATAACTATTCATAATAGTCATAAATACCAAGGCCAAATAATTTAACAGCCCAACGGGATCTAGTCCAGCTTTTTCATTTCATGCACATGTACACCGATGAAGCCATGAGCAGTTAAGTATAATTAGTCTGAGGAAGCATGGCTAGGGATCTAGACAATGACCAGATGGAAAACTCAGGTTTTCTAAAACCAGTCAGTGCTTTCTATACTACATGAGATTGGGACACTACTTTCTACATTTAATTTTCCTTCCTTTCTCACTTGTCCTTTTTATTTTATTCTCTGCATTCTTCCTGGAAGATCTCATTCTGCTTCCATAGCTTCAACTATCTGTGAGCTAATCAATTCTAAATGTTTACTTGTTTACTTTCTTCCTAAATTCCAGGTACATCTTGTGGTTTATCTCTTAGTTATATACTCCTAGATGTCTTGAAAATATTCCAGTATAATCAACCAACCTAAATTTATCATGTACTGTAAACATATTAGTGCTGATCTCTATGAATGGAATCACTATCCAGACAGTTTTTAAAACTAAAAACTTCTGACATCCTTCACGATCTTCTCCCCTTCCCCACCTGTAACAACTGGTCACTAAGTCATGTCCATTCTACTTCAGAAACCTACTCCAAACCTGATTTTTGTTTTTTTTGAGACAGGGTCTGACTATGCTGCCCAGGTCAGCCTCCAACAATCCTCCTGCCTTGGCCTCCTGAGTTCCTGGGACTATAGGTGTGTACCATTATGCCCAGCTCCAAACCTGCTGGTTCTTCTCCATTCTCTCATTGCTCCTGCCTTAGTGCGGGGCCCACACCATTTTTTTTTTTTTTTACTTGGACTGCTATATCAATTTTATTAAATGGTTCCCTTGCTAAAAATCTGTTCTTGTCTCTCCACATTGCTGCTAGAAAAACTTGGCGAAAATTAAAATTTGGTCATGTTCTTCCCCTACTTAAATACCTCAGCTGAACGTGTGATAAGGGGAAAATCTCTTATCATGGCACAGTCGTTTCCAATCGAGTTCTAATCCTTCTTCTCATCTCATTTCCTACCCCATTCCCCATGACGCCATGATGTATCACGTTGCTTTCCTGCCTTTTCTTTACTCTTGCTATTCCCCACTGCCCTTAAACATACACCCCTACTTATCCTGTTGTCTATTTAGCAAGCATATATTAAATCTTTAGGACACAGCTCAAATGTTATCTCCTCTCCGCAGTTTTTTTTTTCTTCTAATTTCCCCAGATCTCTAGTTTCCTCCATTAAGACGTATCATTGTAATGGCACCTGGAATTGCTGTTGTGATTGGCTGATTGTAAGTCTTGGACACAAATTACAAACTCTTCCAGGGCAGTTACCATATCTTTTTCACTTAGTACATGGGTTGAATGAATTCAATACTACATTTTTTTCTGAGGTTAGTTTTTCATTTACAACTTCATTGGCATGAAAATCCAGAATTACAAAACACAAAATAACCAGGAAACTCCTAAAAGATTACTTATGGCAAGGTACTAACAGACGGGAACTCAAACAACAGTAACACACCTATGTGGCTAGTAACCGTGATTGACATTCACGGTTTCTATTTCTTTCATGGTTTACTGGCAGGTTATGTTACAATTTTGTTGTTTGTTCACTAATTTCCTTATGAACACAAACATTCTTCTAATATCTAAAGATATTAAATATGTTTGCATGGATAACTGAAATCTGTTGAACCATTCAGAGTGTTGGCCACTGAAATATAGATCACAATGTATTCCAGTAACAATTAAATTTTACCCAATAGGACAGAAGAACACCTCTGCATTTCCTCTGAGCAGCAATGTAAGATCAGTGTTTTTGTTTGTTTGTTTGGAGTCAGGGTCTCACTCTGTCACCCAGGCTAGAGTGCAGTGGTGCAATCTTGGCTCACTGCTACCCCTGCCTCCTGGGCTCAAGTGATCTTCATGAGTAGCTGGGACTACAGGTGCTTGTCACCATGCCTAGCTAAGTTTTGTATTTTTTGTAGAGATGGGTTTTGTCATGTTGCCCTAGGCTGGTCTTGAACTCCTGGACTCAAGCAATCCTCCCACCTGAGTCCCCCAAAGTACTGGGATTATTGGTGTGAGCCACTGCATCTGGCCTACTGGGTTCTTTCATTCATTTACTTTCAGTTACTAAAATGGAAATGAGTCTCGCAGCGTTTTAGGTGTACTTCTCAGAGACAAAAATTCTATAAATGTTGATGTAACTGAGCAATCTTAATTTCAAGAATCCTATCTTCTGGCCAGGCAAGGTGGCTCATGCCTATAATCTCAGCACTTTGGGAGGCCGAGGAGGGCGGATCACCTGAGGTCAGGAGTTCAAGACTAGCCTGGCCAACATGGGGAAATCCCATCTCTACTAAAAATACAAAAATTAGCCAGATGTGGTAATGTCTGCCTGTAATCCCAGCTACTAGGGAGGCTGTGCCACTGCACTCCAGCCTGGGTGAACACAAGACTCCATCTCAAGAAAAAAAAAAAAAAAGAATCCTATTTTCTTTCAGTAATTGAAAAACATGTCTTATTGTCTTTTCAAAGAAAGCATGGCAAATAGTACTATTATAGCTTCATACCATATTCACATATTCTCTCAGACGATAATTTTGGGAAGTATTACAGTATATCATTAAATCCCCTGAGTGCAGCAAGACTCTTGCTTTCTTATAGGTGTTTATCTAATATGTCTCAGAGTTCCATTCCCTGCTGACCAGCCAAGGCAAAACAAAATAAGGAGAGTCACAATAGTTAGTCTAAGATGCAGAAAAAACTGTTTCAAGGCCCCATTCTCATTTCTCTATCTCAACTTATAATGCTTAACTGATCTATCAAACTGTCTTTTAAATGTCATCAAAAACTTTGCTACATTGAGATGGAAAATTTTGATAATCTTGCAATTTCAAATAATCTTCCAAGAGTAAAAATATCTATTTTTTTAAATAATAAAAAAAACTACATAATTTAGATAAACTAACCAAGCAACTTCTTAGTGTTGGCCTGAGAAGGCTGCCCCATGTCCAAGCTCATGGATTTCCTGGCTCGGGGACTGGTCTGGCCGACAGTTGGATAGGTAGCTGCAAGGTATCCTTCAGAACCTTTGGGAGAGGACCATGGCTGAGTCTCCTTTAGTGTCCTGAGAGATTAAAACAATAGAGAAAAGTTAATTAACATGGTGACAAATACAACCATTGTTTGCTCCTTCCAAGTGGCTGTCCTATTTCCTAACAACAGCAATCAATTAATTTTAAAACTGCACTTTAAAGGGCTTTAGGGTACAAACTCTTGTTGTATCCCCAGGAATTATCAACTTTCTTGCCATAGTATCTTGTACCTAGTACATTTGGTGAGTACTGAATCACCAAGTGCAGAGCAAAAAGAACTGTACTGCAATTGTTAAAAGCTGACAAATAAAAAGGTATAGCAACAGGGGTGTCCAATCTTTTAGCTTCCCTGGGCCACAGTGGAATTAGAAGAATATTCTCGGCCACATATAAAATACACTAACACTAACTACAGATGATGAGCTTAAAAAAAAAAATTGCAAAAAAAAAAATCTCTTAATGTTTTAAGAAAGTTTACAAATTTGTGTTGGGCTGCATTCAAAGCCCTCTGGGGCTGGGTGCAGCCTGCGGGACATGGGTTTGACAAGCTTGGTGTACAACATTACGTTTTAAAATACGTTTACATTGGCTGGGCGCTGTGGCTCATGCCTGTAATCCCAGCACTTTGGGAGGCAAGGCGGGTGGATCACCTGAGGTCAGGAGCTCAAGACCAGCTTGCCCAACACGGTGAAACCCCATCTCTACAAAAATACAAAAAATAGCCGGGCATGGTGGTGCGCGCCTATAATCCCAGCTACTCAGGAGGATGAGGCAGGAGAATCACTTGAACCCAGGAGGCGGAGGTTGTAGTGAGCTGAGATTGTGCCACTGCACTCCAGCCTACGCAATGGAGTGAGACTCTGTCTCAAAGAAAATTAATAAATAAAAATAAAAATAAATAAAATATGTTTACATTGTAGAATGGCTAAATCAAGCTAATTAACATATGTGTTACCTCATATATTTATCTTTTGTTGTGAGAATACTTAAAATCTACTCTTGTAGCAATTTTCAAGTATAAAATACATTGTTATTAACTGTAGTTATGTTGATAAAAGACCTTGAACTTATTGCACTGATTTTTTTTTAAATCAGAAAAAATCAAGTCTAAACGGGCAACTGTTTAAAAACCAAGAAAATCAGACATTAATTTATAGTTTTGACAGGGGAACACAGGCAAACTATTTTACCCTTTCTATAACAAAAAGGGCATATCTCAAAGTAATATAATAATGGGACTGAGAAAAGTAAGACTATTGAATACCAAGTATGTTTGAAAAATTTTTGCATACATTGTTAGAATCTTAAGGAAATTGTTGAAGTCTTTTTATCAAAAAGCAGGATGTTGATAAATGGAATGATATGAGTTTTGCGAACAGAAGATAACGTTTCTACGTTCAACACTGTCCCTAAACCTTAAAGAAATTTTTTTAAATTGAAAATACAGAAAAATCCCCCAATGATGCCATTTTCATGAAATTTCTCCAAATTATACTGAAAAGTATATTACCCAAAACCATGTATAACAGATATAATTTTGACCATCTAAATCTACATTATAGAAAACTTTTAAATAACATTAGTGTGATATGAGTAAATACAACAAACATGTTAGCATGTCTGTATTTTTACAAATCTGTATAGATTCGTTCTCTATCCAAGCACGTAATGTGTTGTTTATATTTTGCGTTGTTTTTTTTCCCCAGGCCCTTCCCCCATAACCTAATATTTTCAAGAGCGTCTCTTTTCATTGTTCAATTGATCTGTGCTTCAGAGGCAAACTAATGTTAACATTAGCACAATTAGACTGGAAGAATAACTTTCCTACTAACCCACATAAAATACTACACATTTATAAAATTAGTTTTGACTTACACACTCTTCCTAGGCCATCTCTAGATTGCTCCCATATTACCTTCTAGATTACTCTGCTGCTTGCCTCCATTAGTTGGAAAATTGAAACTTGATTACCATTATGTAATTATAGGAGAGTAAATCCACTTACCTATAGGTAGGATCACCATGATGAATGGGATATGTATCCATAGGAACATTTTCCATTGAAATATCAGTAAGAAGAAGTGACTTTCTATGTTTTAGGCTGCAGCGACTTCGAACTTCTTCAGACACTGTAAGTAAAGCTAAAAGGAAAACGGTGGTAGGTTAAAAAAATTTAACAAATCACAAGTGTGACTTAAAACAGGATGAACTTACAGTCTCCTAAAGAGAATACCTGTTAAATGTGCACATATTTTGGAAGACTACAAAAACATGAAATATACAGAGATTTAATAAGCATCTTTTATTTTCCAAGTGCTTTCATGTACATTTGATTTTAACAAACACAAAGTAGGCAGGGCAGGTATTATTAAGTTGAGTGAGAAAAAATACGGAGATGTTAAATGATTTGCTCAAGGTGATATGGTTCAAACAAAAAAGTTGAACAAACAGAAGTCTGTGAAACTGAGAATCAGCACTTTCCATCAAACAACTACATTCAATAATTGTACATAAGTGCTAACTGTTGCTGAGTAGAGAAACAAAAATCAGATAAGAGCAAACAGGAAGCTTTAATGGAATGGTGGGGATAGGGCAGACATTCCAGATAAAATCACATAAGGAATGAATACTGAAGAGGCAGTCACTTGTAGGAGATGGCAAATAGATTAGCTTAAAATAGCTCATCCATTTGGAGTGGTAATAAAAAATGAAGCTCATGAAATTTGGAGAAAGATAACAGAACTGAGAAGGCTATTTAAGGGCCCAGGATGCTAGACTGAAGCATTCAGATTTTATGACGGATAACAGAGAGCCACTGTTGTGTCTTGAACCAAAGATGACCAAGGGAACACATTTCAGATTTTAATGGGAATTAAATTTATTCCTACAGAAAAATGTTCTGGCAAAACTCTCAAAATTTTAATCACTAAAGGACTAGATTGTGAACTTTCTACTCTGCCAAGCAACCGCCAAAAAACCTATAGGTATTTGCACTTTTTGGGTGATCCTTACATATAGCTGTAGCAAGATTAATTTTATTTTGTTTTTACCTGCTAAGTAGGCCACGCTCTGTGTATTCACTTCAAATTTGTCACAATTTCTGTGTTTGTTAACCAGAGTTAGTAGTGTATGTAAAATTCTGACTGTTCGTGCAACAATAGCAGGTGAAGGATGCCTGTACCCTACAAAAAAACAAACAAACAAATAAGAATTAATTTTTTGAACAAGTATCTGCTGAGGTCTTCTTCCCTGACTAACAACTCTGCAAGGAAAAGAAGTATAACTCCTATTTTCCAAGAATAGCCATTTGGGAAGGTAAAACATACATATGTGAATATGAATAATTAACTATGTATAAGATTAAGTACCAAAAATGTGTAGAATATAATAATATTCCCTAGAACTCTATAGTACTCCAGGAAGAGGAAAATTAATAAACATGATAGTCTTTCAGATCTTCTATTCCCTAAAGCAGCACAGGGATTAAAAAAAAAATCTATGTATTAGAATTATCCTTAAGATTTCTTTTGAAAATAGAGTTATTTTACAAAAACACTTTTAATTAAAAGAAAACCTGATGACATAGGAAGTATATGCTCTAATAGCCCCCAAAATAGGGTTGATTAGAGGATAAATTTGATCTTTGGCCAGCTTTTAATCATTAATGCTACCCCCATTTAAAAATAGGTGATTTGAACATGGAAAGTATCTGGTATTCTTTTCTTGTCTTTTAAGACAGAGTCTCACTCTGTCACACAGGCTAGCATGCAGTGGTAAGATCTTGGCTCACTTCAACCTCTGCCGCCCAGGTTCAAGCAATTCTTGTGCCTCAGCCTCCTGAGTGGCTGGAACTACAGATGTACACCACCTCACCTGGCTAATTTTTGCATTTTTAGTAGAGATGGGGTTTCACCATGTTGGCCAGGCTGGTCTTGAACTCTTGGCCTCACGTAATCTGCCTGCCTCGGCCTCCCAAAGTGTTGGGATTACAGGCATGAGCCGCTGTGCCCAGCCTGATATTCTTCTAGATATAAAGAGTAAGTAAGCACTTTATTAGCCCAGTTGCAATTACTTATCTTGGTATCCTTTAGTAAGTGTAGTATTTTTTGAGAAATCCCTACTGACCTTAGAGATTAACACTGTCAATATTTTTTGTAGAAATTTCCTAAGAAAGTGAAATCAAATGCATACATTCATAGTAGTGGGTGTATGCATCTCTCTCTCTCTCTCATAAAAACTGGGGGAATCTCCACGGTCCCTCAAGCCTAAGATTTAAATTGATACAAAATTGTTGACTCAAGCTATAGCTTGAATCTCTATTGTGGCCAAATCCACTGCTGAGACCACTAGGGTTCATGCCAGCTCCTTCTCCCAGGTCTTACTTTACCCTGCTTTGCTTCTGACCCACCACTACATGCTGTTCCTATTAACTGCAGTCTCTGGCCATGACTCCCCCATGTTAATGAACCAAAGTTAACAAGCTGTGAAGTCAGCAATGGGGAGTAAAACCAGGTTAGGAAGTGAATGAGCTGGCTCTGAGGAATAGCTGGAGATCACTGGCTATAAGCAATATAGAAAGGGGTGAGGATGGGGTACCAGAAAGGTGAGATACAATGGTATAAAATAATAGTATTAATCAACAGTAAACTATAAACAGGTTGACGAAAATCTGTGATCAGATCTCTTAACATTTTCTAATATAAATTATTCAAATAACACTCAGTGATTTGCAGTCTGTTTTATTTTAAAAATCAGTAAGATACTTAGGTATTGTTATTATTAATAATAATACAGCTATTCTAAGACTCAGTATGTAGGTTTTTTAGGAATCAACTCTGTGGTCTTTTTTTTTGAGGCAGGGTCTCACTCTGTCACCCGGGCTGGAGTGTAGTGGCATGATCATGGCCTACTGCAGACTTGACCTCCTGGGCTCAAGTGATTCTCCCTCCTCAGCCTCCCAAGTAGCTGGGACTATAGGCATGTGCCACTGCACCTGGCTAATGTTTTGTATTTTTTGTAGAAAGGGGGTTTCACCATATTGCCCGGCTGGTCTCGAACTCCTGAGCTCAAGACTTGATGCTTCTGCTTCGGCCTCCCAGAGTGCTGGGACTACAGGTTTGAGCCACCATACCCAGCCAGAATAAACTCTTTGGTTTTTCAGGCAAATATCATATTTGATATGGAAATGAGGCTCTCATAAAACACATATTGAACAAAACACAACTCATTAGGACAGATACCGTTTGCATTTATTTATTTATTTATTGAGACAAAGTCTCACTCTGTTACCTAGGCTGAGTGCAATGGTGTGATCATGGCTCACTGTAGCCTCGACTTCCCAGGCTCAAGCAATCCTTCCATCTACGCCTCCTAAGTAGCTGGGACTACAAGCACGTGCCATTGTGTCTGGCTAATTTTTAAATTTCTGTAGAGATGAAGTCTCACTATGTTGCCCAGGCTGGTCTCAAACTCCTAGCCTCAAGCGATCCTCCTGCCTCAGCCTCCCAAAGTGTTGGTATTACAGACGTAAGCCACCACGCCCAGCCTAGTTTGCATTTAAAGTAAGACATATGGGCTAACTTACTTCAATTTATTTCAAGTAATCACTTACTCAAATTGCTTCTGGTTTCTTAATACTATTTCATAAAAATATTCTAACATAAGGCTTTTACCTTTTAAAAGGTGTCCAACCAATGCAAAGTTAAAGTTAGAGTTGAAATTGAGTCCAACAAAATGATCCATTTGCTTGCAGTGCCACTCCAGAGGATTCCGGATTGCCATAAATACTTCCTCTGGACTCTATTAAAGATAATCATGAGACGGTTGATGAGGTTCACACAGTAGCTTTCTTTAAAAGCTCATTTAATTGGTTTTTGTGTTCAAAAGTATGACAAGATAAGTAATCCTTTCAATTTGAGAGAAATTATTTTCAGTTGACTGCAGAAAAACCACAGAACATTTTAGCTACTACAAATTAACTGGTGCAAGACAGTCAAACATATGAATAAGAAGATGGTGGAAGATGAAATCACTTTTATTTACAATACAAAATAAATAACTGTCAATTTACATCCTGGTGACTTTTAACATGCTTATTAACTCTTGATGCCTAGCATCCTAAGGGCACCAGAATCAGTATTAGTGCCTGCTACTGGGCTGTTCTGAAGATGAAAATACCGAGGCAGATGCCCCATTTGCAATGCTCCATTTGCAAATACTTTTTTTTTTGAGATGGAGTCTCACTCTGCCACCCCGGCTGGAGTGCAGTGGCACCATCTTGGCTCACTGCAACCTCCTGGGTTCAAGTGATTCTCCCACCTCAGCCTCCCAGGTCGCTGGAATTACAAACACGTGCCACCCTGGCTAATTTTTGTATTTTTAGTAGAGACAGGGTTTCACAATGTTGGCCAGGCTGGTCTCAAACTCCTGACCTGAAGTGATCCTCCCAACTCGGCCTCCCAGAGTGCTGGAATTACAAGCATGAGCCACTGCACCCAGCCAATCTGCAAATATTCTTAACATATAAATAGCCAACAACTAGATATCACTGACCACCATTGTCCCAAAATAGTTCTAGAAAAAGGGCAATGAGAATTAGGAAAGAGGGGTTCTAGTCCCAAAACAGATGTACAAACATGAGCAAGTGACTTAACTTCTTAGTTCCTTTCTAATTTGCAAAATGGAGGTCTGATTAATAAACTCCATAAGACCTCCTACCCCTAAAATTTTGTGTCCATATATCTCAGACCCATAGCTGTTCCAGGTTCACACTACATCTGGTAGTCTGAACTAACAATGTTTAGACCAAGTATCTTTACACTTAAAACCATAATCCTGTTCTTTCTACTCACAGTTCAGTTAATTTCACTTCAGGCGAATCTCATTGTATATACACATTCTTTTAAAAACATTCCCCTCTTTTCTCCTAGACACTTCCCATTTTTATCCAAAGACAAAAGGTACATAATTTCATACTATTTTATTCTCTCCTCTATTCTCTATGAACTAAAATCCAACCCCAATCAAATCTCCATTTAACAAATTAGAAAGGAACTAAGAAGTAACTTGTGTAGGGAGACCCCTGAAACTATTGCTACAGAATCAAAGAGGAAATGCTCCTGATTATTGTAAATACAAAATTGCATGCAGGATTGTGTAAAGACAATGCCAGGATGGACTGCCAGAATGAGCCAACAGCATGTGATGTGCTTTCCCCCTGCAGAGAGCCTATTAACAGATGTGCAGTCAGTCAGGGAGGTTTCACATCACCAAGATTCCTATCCCAGAAAAGCAGATGTTCATAGCTCTGGGAACGAAATGCAACCCTTGTGGAGAGCCTATAAACGGACGCATGAGGGGTGCCTGTTCATATGGATAAGATAGGGCTATAAATGCCCTCATCTTGCCACAGCTCTTCTAGGCCTCTTTAGGGTTAAGGCATACTCCCTTCTGAGAATTTCTGGTCTAACAGGTTGTCTAGCTTCACATCCTGTTTCTATGGATTGTTTGTAACCAGCTTTTGCTGCAACTGTTACTGCTGATTAATATCTTACTAATCAGAGGTTATGGAGAGACTGTGCTTCTGTTTTAAGGCTCTGTTAGAAATTACTGATGCACATACTGTATTATAAATTCTTATCTCTGTATACTGTACTTCTGTATATAGATACTATGTTAAAGAATTACTTTCACCCCATGTGACCATCTCACCTCATAATCAAATGACCCTAAATCCCTCACTAACCTACCCCCACTCTCACTAAACTTAGTAACAAATGCTGGTACATCCAGTGCATTGACAGCATCACAAGACCAGAAGGCGGCTGACCCCCCTGGACCCAGCTTTCACTATCTTGTGTGTGTCTATTATTTCTCGACCTGCCAATCTGCCTGGGAACAAAAAGCGAGCCCCGTTGTACTGCAGGCTGCTGGCCAGATCCCGCAACAAACTTGCCCATGTTCATATATACACACACACACACACAAGTGCACACACACACGCATACACACACATACACCATTAGCACCCCTCCTAACATTTATTAACCTTAATTGGAGTTGGATTTTATATATATATTTTATATATATATATATACACACACACACACTTTATATATGTATGCATATACATTACATATATATGTGTGTGTATAATATATGTATACACACATTTTTTTTTGGAGACAGGGTCGCGCTCTGTTGCCCAAGCTGGAGTGCAGTGGTGTGATCTCAGCTCATTGCAAGCTCTGCGTCCCAGACTCAAGCAATCCTCCTACCTCACCTCTCAAGTAGCTGGGATTACAGATGCATGCTACCATGCCCAGCTAATTTTTGCCTTTTTTGTAGAGATGGGGTTTTGCCATGTTGCCCAGGCTGGTCTCTAACTCCTGAGCTCAACTGATCCACCTGTCTTGGCCTCTCAAAGTGCTGGGATTACAGGTGTGAGCCATAATTGCTGGCCACTAATGGTATATTTTAAAGTAAGATTAGACAGAAGGAAAAAACTAATAAAATTAAGTACCCAAAAGTTTCCTTTAGACTCTCCAGTTTCCTTATCTACTATGAATTATACCTATTTTTCATTAAGTGGCATTATTAAGTAAAAATAAGATTACTTTTATTTCTTCACTTGTGAAATAGGTGGCAGAGAATGCTAACCTTTACCTTAAGGTTATGAAAATTAAAAATAATAGTGCTGGGCCGGGCGCGGTGGCTCAAGCCTGTAATCCCAGCACTTTGGGAGGCCGAGACGGGCGGATCACGAGGTCAGGAGATCGAGACCATCCTGGCTAACACGGTGAAACCCCGTCTCTACTAAAAATACAAAAAACTAGCGGGCGAGGTGGCGGGCGCCTGTAGTCCCAGCTACTTGGGAGGCTGAGGCAGGAGAATGGCGTAAACCCAGGAGGTGGAGCTTGCAGTGAGCTGAGATCCGGCCACTGCACTCCAGCCTGGGCGACAGAGCGAGACTCCGTCTCAAAAAAAAAAAAAAAAAAAAATAATAATAATAGTGCTTAGCATACAGCCTGGCATGGTAGCTATTAATATTATTACCATGTATTATTTATCCTCATTCTGTAAGGATAATCATGTATTATTTATCCTTATTCTGGAATTCTACTAGTATTAGGCCAGTACTTTTTTTTGTTTTTTTTTTTTTGCTATTTTTATATAAAAAAATATGCATTCGAGTTTACATAGTTCTTTATGAGCTGGTAAGGAAATATACTCACAATAAGTTACATTATAGAAATTCATATTTAAGGCCGGGCGCGGTGGCTCAAGCCTGTAATCCCAGCACTTTGGGAGGCCGAGACGGGCGGATCACAAGGTCAGGAGATCGAGACCATCCTGGCTAACACGGTGAAACCCCGTCTCTACTAAAAATACAAAAAACTAGCCGGGCGAGGTGGCGGCGCCTGTAGTCCCAGCTACTCGGGAGGCTGAGGCAGGAGAATGGCGTGAACCCGGGAGGCGGAGCTTGCAATGAGCTGAGATCTGGCCACTGCACTCCAGCCTGGGTGACAGAGTGAGACTCCGTCTCAAAAAAAAAAAAAGAAATTCATATTTAAGTTATGGCCTTCTTGTGATTTTAAAAGAATAGCAACAATAAAAGATGGAAGAGTATTCTAAATTTGAGTAATCTAGGAACCTCAAGGGAAAGCTTGCTTACCTTGTCATTGAATATACGGAGACTATCTAAAGTATGCAGGTTTTGTTCAAGAAGTGCGGTGCCTGCTGAATACAAGTTGACTTCATCAAGCTGCAGCACAGCCACAGCTACCCAAAACAGGGCTTTGTGCAGAGGTGAGTCCTGGCAAAGGAGACATGTTTGAGGCTAGTAAGATGAATCATGACGTAGTCTCTTTCAAAACACACTGCAGTAAAAAATAAAGCAGCTTATCTTCCTAAATTACCCATGTTTTTCTCTTTTGGGGAAGATAAAGATACAGGTAAGCTCTTCACCTTTCCATATGTATAACTAAAGACACCGTTAGCTGGACTGAGAACATTACTTAGCACCTCCTTTGACTTCTTCCTGTTCTTTGACTTCTAAATCCAGTCACCAAGGTTTGTCGATTCTTCTAGAGTAGCCTCTTTTGTATCTGTCATTTCTTTCTTATTGCTAATGACATTACCACATGCCAACCTTCTTTATTATAAAGGTGGATTCTTTTTACCTCAGTTTCTCCCTACTCCAATCCACTGTGCACACTATCACCAGGATCTAAGTCCTGCTTTCATCACATGACTTGTCTGCTTAAAAACTGTACATTTCCAAACTCTTTTCTGAACAATGCTGAATATGAGATGAGGTCTATCCAGTCCTCACAACTTTCCCTCTCTTGATTCCTTTGAAAAGTTTCTCCATTACAACTAGAATGTTCTACCTACCTTCCCTCCATTGTCCCGGCATTCTTGTGCAGCTCTCTCCCCTTCTCTCTACCTACATTAACTCCTATGTTTCCCTTTAATTTAGTTTAAACTCTTGTCTTTTCAACTTCTTGTCACTCTTAACCAGTATGGTAATCTCTTGCTGCTCTGAATTAAAAGCATGTATTGTTGGCGATCTTTATTTAGCACTGTGATATTAGGGAAAATACATGGACTTTAGAGTCAAATAGTATCGCATTAGAATCATGGTTCTTTTATTAGGTATGTGACCTTGGGCAAGTTATTTAGCCCTTCTGAGCTCATTTTCACTTATAAGATGGGGACCAGAGAACCATTTTGTATAATACAAAATTAGGATGTTTGTAGACAAACCAGGAATATAACAGGTATTTATTTCTCTGTTATCTCTCCCAAGTCTGGCATACCTTTGTACTCAAATCACAGAATTAAACTACTTTAGAACTGGAGGGTAACACCATGCCATTATCTAATCTAAGATTTTTCATTTTATTAATACGAAAACATGATGTCCAGATATATTAAATATAAAAATGGGTTAAGCTCAGACCATCCTAAAACAGTGGCCACATCATTTTACTCCTTTTAAATATCATCTTCATTTGGCACCCAAACTCTTATGATGATCAAGTATACTTCTCTCAGTTCTAATTTCTCCATAGTAATAATCACTAACATACTATGTATTTGGTTTACTTTATTATCCACTCACTCCCCAACCTCCACACCCACCCCAGAAAGTAGGCTCCATGAAAGCAGTGAGTTTTATGGGCTTTGTTAGTATTCTATCTTTAGCACCTAAAACAGTCCTTGGCAATAGCAGATAATCAGTACTTATAAGATAAAATAATTAAGAATATATACCTATCTTTCCTTTAGCACTGATGAGACAAAAAACTTATAAGCACTTGAGAACATACTAGCAATACTTACTCTTCTTCTAATATAACTACTTCAAACAACTAAGAGGTTCTACTTTAACTATAGCTTTTTCTTTATAACATATTCTCATCTTATTTTCTAAACTCTTTGAAAGAAAGTAACATTCAACACTGATACCCAAAATGAATGTGCTCATTTTCTGTACAGTAATTACCTTATTAAGAAGTGGCTGTAATTTGGTTAATGCTATTACTGTAGCTTCTATCAGAACTTGACTGTTGTAAGTATCAGGTCCTTTTAAGCAACTCTCAAGTGCCTTTTAGGAAAACAGAATTTTTTATTTTACTTTCACTGAAATAAAACATTAACTCCTAAACTGAATCTCAAAATGAATTCAGGAACATTTACTTATTTAATAAATGCTAGAATGATTTCTAATGCTATGGTGATCTTCGTAGCTAGCTTAATGTACATTTGTTTTCTTATGTTTTGATATTTCTACATTATAAAAGTCAGACATTATGATAGTAATTACAAATTAAATAATTTTATACAAGGCTATAGTCTTACCATATAATTAAATACTTTGAAAACTGGTAAAAGACTAAGTGTACCTGCTTAGCAAAAGAGGCAACATATTTTATTTTAAAGACATCTTCCTTATTGAAGTAATCAGAGTTTACAAATAAAGACAGCTTCTTTAGAGAAGACTTCAAATAATTACAATAAATAATCAAAATACATTTTAAAGGCTTAATAAGCAACATATATTTTATTGACCTCAAATTTAAATGTCTTTTAGAAAAATGAAAGATATGCTTTACAACTTGAGAACCATAAATATTTGGGAGAAGTGGGGGCGGAACAGGTACCTTGCTAAGAATACGGATAATCTGCTTTATCTGCCCATGAGACACTCGTTTGCTAATACACCCAAAGACAACAAGAGCTCTTGGTTGCAGGGATGGATTATATTGGAATGCAAATCTGCAATTAAAAGATCCACAGAACTTATAAAAACCTTTGTGTTTATATATACTAAATAATAAATTATAAATTATAATATTGATCATAGAGTAACAGCTATATTTTCAACAATACATATATTTTTACAACTTATATTTAATTTGGGACATACCTTTGAGCTAGTTCTGTCCACTGGTCCAGCCACTTGCACGTTGGAATATCTCTCATGCATGCCTAAAAAAGGGGATACTCTGAATACATATGTACATAAATGTTTTTAGAACTGTTAAATGTTTATTGTGATGTCATTAAGTGACCTATCTGTTACCAATAACACAGTCCATCAAGTGTTTTATTTAAGCATTAAGTGCAAAATAGCACAATAAACCAGTATTTCTTCTATATAATATTTACATATTTCTTAAAAAGGATTTTAACTTAGTTTCTTATCATTTTGCCTTCTCTACCTCCATGATCTCCAACAAAGCTTCTGTGACTGTTTCCAAGGATGTCAAAGCAAAAGTCTCTCTCTCATAGGAGCCAGGAGAGAATGACCTGTCCCGGTAACTGGAACGGAAGGCAATGACAGCAGCTGACTTGACTTTGCTAATGCCAAACAGCAAGTAAAATTTGGGTAATGAGAATTCTGTCAGACTGAGTCTCAAGACTTGCTTGGTCTCTTCTGTAAGAGAATAAAGGAACAAGTAAAGACAGAAAATATTACTTTTTAATTTCTAATGTTCCATGCTTCATTTTGAATTTAGAAAATCTGAATACCATATAAAAATTACATAATCATGCTCCCTAAATCAAACCTCTAGATACATTGTATTAACACTTCTTGCTTCATTTATCTACAAATTAGTGCTGGTAATGGAACACGGTCAACTGGCACTGAGTATTCTGCTTATGGGATAACTACAAGGGTCTACATGACAAGTATGCTTTACTATAGCTTGATATGGAATGGAAGTAATTTATTTTCTTTTTGGTAATATTGCGTATCATTACCACAGGCTTAAATTAGCAACTTGGTGTTAGGGCACCAACATAAATAAGATAATCCATATTGATCAGGTGAAGTAAAATGGAGAAAGGAACTGGTAAACACAAATTCCTTTCCGAGAACTTACCACTAAAATGAAGCTGTGAACAAGTACACAGAGAGTGAATGATATTAATGACCAGTCCATGTGTGGAAGCTCTAAGGGAGAGCGGACCTGTGGCTACTAAGAAAGTAACAACGTGGAAGAGGTAGGGAAGATGAGCTGCCACATCAAGGGAATTGTTGAAGGACAGCATCAGCATATAGCGTGCTAAAATAGCAATATCATCCCACATAAGATGTTGTTCTAAAGTAGGAGTTGGAGATAAGCATGTCTTGTCAATTATTTTGCACATCCTTCCAATAACCTGTAAAGAAGCAGGATTTTTTTTTTAAAAAAAAAACACATGGGACTAAAAGTTTTAGCACAAAAAAGTTCAGTTTAATTTAAAAGTAATTACAAAACAAAAAACCTCCTGATGATAAAACAGATATACTATAGTACAGAGGGCAAAAGAAAAGTGATTACCTTGCTTGAAACCAATTTCACATTTCCAGAAGCCAAAGCTACAGCAGTATCTGCCATCACCTCGGCTTTTATTGATCCCAAGCCACCTGTTGCACTGGTTTTGATGAAACTATCTAGTACAACATCAAGCAGATCTGTAATCTAGTTGAAGAAGGAAAATAACATGTTTTTAATCACTCTACCAATTTTTAATTTAAAAATATTCATTGGAACAGCCTAATCAATATGAAAATTCTATTTTACCTGAGGCCTCAAAAATACTAGATTTTATTTACAGACCTGTCAGTAAATACAATTTATTATAAAATATCCAGGAAAGGATGAGTATATTTATTTGATTCCTTCAGAGATTAAGAGATTAGCATTCAAAAATTTTAAAACTCTATCAATACTACCTTCAGTCACTTGCAAAGTATCTCTGTGCTTTTCTAAGACAGTAATGTAGGATCAATATAAAATAGTTATTTGAAAATACAGAGCTGGGTGCAGTGGCTCACGCTTGTAATCTCAGCACTTGGGGAGGCTGAGGCAGGTGGACTGCTTGAGGCCAGAAGTTCAAGGCCAGCCCGGGCAACATGGCAAAAACCCATCTCTACAAAAACAAACAAACAAACAAAAAAAAACAAACAAAAATTAGCCAGGTGTGTTGGTGTGCACCTGTAGGCCCAGCTACTTGGGAGGATGAGGTGGAAGAGTCACTTGAGCCTGGGAAGCAGAGGTTGCAATGAGCCGAAACTGCACTACTGCACTCCAGCCTGGGCAACAGAGTGAGACCCAGTTTCAAAAAAAATAAAATATAGGAAATGACATCAAGTACCAAGATGTTTTCTAGGGCTGTAACACTGGCTCTAAGGTTATTTCAAATTATTTGGAAGAGCAGCAGCAGTGTTTGAGTGAGGACATTATTTCCTTAATAGATTACTCTGAAGAAATGATATGCCTAATTCTTGTCAGATAAAAATAAAATTTACATTATATCCTATTTTAATACTGGCATTCTTATGTAGAACTATAAATGAAAGCAGATGTCCCAAATAGCATCAATAAGAAGAAACATCTACTGACACCTTTGGAATGTAGAGCACTAGAATAAAGCACTATTTACTAGAAATGTCATCAGATTTCTACAATTCTATATAATATATATATAAGCTAGTTATTTGCACACACAGTCTATAATTATGCCAAGAAGGAGACTGTGCAAATCACTAGCTTTTCTCTGGCTCTGAGATATGCACTAGACATTTACAATTTTGAATCAGATGAAGAGCTGGGTGAGTGTCTACATGCTTTCTGAAGGAGGAAATTGTGCTTTCTACAACTCTATCCCTAGTATCTGGGGCAGTGCTTTGCCCAACATGGGCACCAGATAAATACCTGCATAAAGGAGATACTAGATAAATATTTGAGCAAACTCAATACCTGCCCAAGGCTTCCCCATATTTTTGCTTGAATAGATGGGTACATCTGTTTTTCATTGATGGTCATTGTTATCAGCTTGTCAAGAATAGCAGTAACTCTTTGTCGTTTGGCATCATCATTATGCTTGCAAAAACGAACTAGATTTGACAGCCATGGAGTCATGTATTCCAAACAAAGGTGTTTCAATTCAATACCTGGAAAAAAATACACTATTAGCATGTGATGGTCAATGAAAATCACATCAACAATTATTTAATATTAAGAATTCAGGGAAAAAACGGTAAAAGGTAAAGACCATTACCTAGAATCAGGCCTGGAGAAAAGAGACTTGGCAAATATATTTTTGTAGAGGTGAAGAAAGAACAGTCCTTGAAGAAAGTAATTTTAAAAGCCAGTAAGCCAATTTTTGAAAAGTTTTGTCTTATTTTCCTCCATTTTAGTCCTTTCTTCTTAAAAAGTTGTTTTATTCTCATTATAAAAGGAAAATGTGGTAATCACAGAAAGTTTGGTAAAAGGAAAGCATCACCACAAAAATGAAAACTGTATTAACATTGGTGTATCATCTCATCTCTCCTCAGGCTTTCAAATTTATGTAGAGTTAATGTACATTTATGCGTGTGTACATAAGTATAATTCACTCCCACTCCCCCATAAAAACTGGGATTATGTTATACATGCACTATGCTCTGAATATTCTTTTCACTGATTACACTTAGATTATTATTTTTTTTTTGAGACAGAGTCTGGGCTCACTGCAATCTCCGCCTCCCGGGTTCACGCCATTCTCCTGCCTCAGCCTCCCGAGTAGCTGGGACTACAGGCGCCTGCCACCACGCCCAGCTAATTTTTTGTTTTCGTATTTTTAGTAGAGACAGGGGTGTCACCATGTTAGCCAGGATTAGTCTCGATCTCCTGACCTCGTGATCCGCCCACCTTAGCCTCCCAAAGTGCTGGGATTACAGGAGTGAGCCACTGCGCCTGACCTGTACTGAGATTGTTTATTCAACATTACAAATTCTGCGAACTTTTTTTAAACTTACTTGAAAAAGCTTCACATTTATAAGACAAAAATTGTACAAAAATTTATACACTTTACCTAAAGTCTCAAAGAATTTTTAAAATTGTAAAATGTATACAACATAAAATTTACCATTTTAACTATTTTTAAATGTACAGTTCCGTGGCTTTACCCATTTTTAAGGGCACAGTTCAGTGGCATTGAGTACATTCAAATCATTGTGCAGCCATCACCACCATCCATCTCCAGAACCTTTTCATCTTCCAAACTGAAATTCTGTAACAAAGCCATTTTTTAATGGCTTCATATTATTGCATCAGATGGAGAACCAATAATTTAATCAGTTCCTTATTCTTTGACTTTTGGCCTGTTCATTTTTTTGCTATTATAAATAATATCATATGAAGTTCTAAAGTAGGCAAAATAAATCTATGCAATAGAGGTCATAATAGTGTTTACTCTTGCTGAAGGGAGGGTACTGAGTATATCCCTCTGGATGCTAGAAATGTTCTGTCTTGATCTGGAGATACTTTCATGATGTATTTGCATGTAAAAGTTCATCAAGCTGTTGACTTAAGATCTTGCACTTTACTGATAAGATATACCCTCAATTAAAAAATCTACGTAAAAATAAGGCCGGGCGCGGTGGCTCAAGCCTGTAATCCCAGCACTTTGGGAGGCCGAGACGGGTGGATCACGAGGTCAGGAGATCGAGACCATCCTGGTCTACACGGTGAAACCCGTCTCTACTAAAAAATACAAAAAACTAGCCGGGCGAGGTGGCTGGTGCCTGTAGTCCCAGCTACTGGGGAGGCTGAGGCAGGAGAATGGCGTAAACCCGGGAGGCGGAGCTTGCAGTGAGCGGAGATCGCGCCACTGCACTCCAGCCTGGGCGACAGAGCTAGACTCCGTCTCAAAAAAAAAAAAAAAAAAAAAAAAAAAAAAAAAATCTACGTAAAAATAATGCTATAATAAACATCTTAACATTATTTAGGATAAACGCTAAAAAGCAGAATTATGAGGACAAAAGGTATGAATAGTCTTAAGGTCTTGTTATCCACTTCCAAATGCCTTTCTAGAAAAATTGCCCCTACTCACAATTCCACAGACCACCAGGAATAGATCTTAAAAAAAAAAATCTTTGCCAAGCTGATAACTAAATATATTATCTCACTATTCTTTCAATTTGCTTTTATTAGTGAATTTCTTAAAATATAAATACATTTTTTTTTTTGAGATGGGGGTCTCACTATGTTGTGCAGACTGGTCTCAAACTCCTGGGCTTAGTGATCCTTCTGAGTAGGTGGGATTATTGGCATGCGCCATGGTGCCTGGCTTTTTTCTTTTTTTGTACAAATATTCTTTCTTAAAAACATGATTTGTATGTTACTGTTAATCCACTTTTTATTAATCTGTAAGCACTCTTCATGATTAAGGATTTCATTCATTCATTCATTCATTTTGAGGCAGAGTCTCCCTCTGTTGCCCAGGCTGGAGTGCAGCGGAGTGATCTCGGCTCACCGCAACCTCCGCCTCCTGGGTTCAGGCGATTCTCCTGCCTCAGCCTCCTGAGTAGCTGGGACTATAGGCATGCATTACCAAGCCCGGCTAATTTTTGTATTTTTAGTAGAGAGGGGATTTCACCATATTGGCCAGGCTGGCCTCGAACTCCTGACCTTGTGATCCATCCACCTCGGCCTCCCAAAGTGCTGGGATTACAGGCATGAGCCACTGTGCCCGGCCGATTGAGGATATTAATCATTTATCGTATTTGCTCCAAGTGTATTTCCTAGTTTTTAATTATCTTCACTTGTGTTTATTTTTTTAGTAGATATGTTTTGAAGTTTTATGTAGTCAAATCTGTTCGCTATTTCCTTTGTTTCTATTCTATCCCTTTTTTACTTCATATGTCCTTACTCATCTTACTCATCTAGAAAGCAATTAAATATTCACTTGTTCCTCTTCTTTTTAAAATGGTTCCAAGCTTTTATATACAACTTTTAAAATTTTATTTTTATTTTTATTTTTTTTTAAATAGAGACAGGCTCTCACTCTATCATCCAGGCTGGAGTGCAGTGGTACAATGATAGCTCACTATAGCCCTGACCTCTGGGGCTCAAGCAATCCTCCAGGCACAATCCTCTTGCCTCAACCTCCCAAAGTGCTGGGATTACAGGCATGAGCCACCACACACAGTCCTACTCAACTCTTAAATACAGGCAGAACACACTTGGTACCTGTGGTGTACGGTGAAGATGAAGACCTAATTTAAGTCATTTCCCAACTTCATTTCTTAAATGACTTAATCTCTCCCACATCAGTTTGTGATGCTTCTTTATCAATCTGTTTCTCTTAAACTCATCTGATGGCTGATTCTTGCACATGTATGTTTTAATTACTGTACTGCTATAAAGTGTTCAGACATCTGTACTATCAAGTCTCAAGTCTCCTTTCAATATTTTCTTAGCTATTTTTGCACTTTTATGTAGAATTTAGAATCATTTAAGTTCTATCTCCATTCTCAATCCTCAAATCCCATGGTTATTTTGATGAAGTTACATTAAATTTGTAATAATCTGGGAAGAACTGTTCATGCGGGAACACAATATGCCTTTACATTCACTCAAATCTTTTCTCATATTAATATTTATCACTAAAGTTTATACTTTCCTTGTTTTGTCTGTCCTACACATTTTTTTTGTTAGGGTTATATTCCTACATCTCTTACCTGAAAAAGAGTCTTAGTGAATTGCTGAAGCTTTTCATTATCTAATATAGAAAAATCAAGAAATATGTTTGAATGCAGAAAAAAAAGTTTTACGTATTACTGGGAAAGGAAAGGGAAGAAAAGGTCAGGAAATATGCTGGGAGAAGATCAACATTTATAAAGCGACTGGATATAAAGATGGACAAATATAAAGAGTGGATGTTAAATTTATGAGACTTAGTTAATACCAAGTCAGAACTGACTCTGGGCCCTGTATTATGTGCCACTGTGCTTGCTCTCCATGAACTGTACATGTACAATAAAATCATTGTTCAAAGTCAACCTGAAGAAAAGAGAAAATGATTAGTCCTCTAAATTTAAGGAGGCAACATGGATACTTATGTGAACTTTTCTGCAAAGAAGAGAAATGCTGAAGCTACTTAAACTGTAACAGTGAAGAAAAGTAGTGGTCCAGAGGTATGTAAAGTACCAAACTCTTGCCACTTTGCTTTTATTGTCAGAATTTCGGTGGATTTCTCAATGTGGCCTACCAAAAAGTTCCTTCAGTTACAGGGTACCACAGATATAAAATCAGAAGAGGAAAAAAAGTAAAAATATAAGTGAAAGGCTTCACCGGCAAATTCTGAAATGAAAGGGTTTTCTTTGAATTCTCTTAGAATAATTGTTAGTATTAAAGAAAATTACCATTACTTACTAGATTTGCTAAATCCAGAAATACATTCTTCCAAAAATTCTAACGTGAGGTGTGGCTCATTGGCTGCCAGTGTCTTACTAATAGAGACAATAAAGAGGGTGTTGTTGGCAGGGATACATAAACCTGATGTCTCTAGTAACTGGCCCTCGATTTTTAAATTAAAGGTACAAGTTAAGGCACACAGAAGATTATAGGCAGCTGACCTAGAAGAAAACACAAATGAAGTTGTTTTAAAACATATTTTTCCTTATAGTTCCAAAATTTTTTCATAACATACAATTTGTGATTCTATTACAAAGTATGATCAACTATTTTTAAGTTTTATGATCAATTAGAAATAAGATGTTATAATTCCACAGTAAAACCAAAATACCCCTTAATCATTTAGGGATTTTATAAAAAGGGAGACACTTGATATAACCACAAGAGCACTGTGAGGCTCCTACGACACAGAGGCGGGGTGCAGGCTTTCCTAAAATAAATCTCACTGGGACATAAAATATGAAAGGACTTATGGTCCTAAGGTGGATCAACAGAAATTAAGTCAGAATAAGGCACACAATACATTTTTAGTAAAGCCAAAACTCAAATTCTGGTTCCCTTTCCCACTAGATCCAGTTATAATGGGGAGCGTAAGGACAGGTATCAGATGGCCCTTCCCTTCATCAAATTAGAATGTGAAAATCTTTAATCAGGTCTGCTGAACTTCTTTCTGGGTGTCCTAAAAGTTACCCTACAAACTGACGGTTAAAAACAAAATTAACTTGTAATTAAGTCCTCCCATTTTTCCCTCTATGACCTCATTACATCATATACAACCACCAATATCGAAAAAAAACTGTAATATCCAGTTTTCATTAAGACCAAACATCACTTACAATAACTGAAAATATATTTAAGCAATTTAGGAGACAGCCTAAAAGACTCAGACTCAATTTAAAAATTTTAATTTTCTCCCCTGTCCAGTAAAGGAAATAGTTTGCTCAGTAAACGTCAGGTTTTCCTTACCTCTGAATGTTTATCATGCTGCTATATTTATGCAACAACCATATAGGAGAACAAAGCCACTAGAATTTAAGTCGCCTAAAGGCTTTTTCTCTGGGATGACATGCTTCAGCAAAAAGCAGAAGTTGTAAGAGATTGCTTTAGGTCACTAGAGAATACAGGTTTACCCAGGCTAATAACTGTTAAAAGGTTGTTTGTATTTTTCAATGAAGGTCTTTGAATTAGAAATTAAAGGCAGGCTTACAGCTCCATGTTCCTAAAATGTGAATATTAGTGTTATTGTTTCTAAGTTTATATATCTTTTTTCGTTTTTAAAAAAATTTTAGTCAGAGTCTCACTATGTTCCCCAGGCTGGTGTGCACTGGTTATTCACAGACATGATTATAGCACACTGCAGCCTTGAACTCCTGAGCTCAAATTGTCCTCCCACCTCAGCCTCCTGAGTAGCTGGGACTACAGGTGTGTGCCACGGTGCTCAGCTTGTATCTTTTACTAATTCCCAGGAATTCTAAGTTATACAATTTTGACAAAACTTTTATCCTGTGTATTTCAACACTTATAAAGAATTGGACTTCCTCAACCCAGGATAGGTGTCACAGACACCTATGAGATAAAGGAAGCAAAGCATACACAAAATCTTGCAATTTCTAAAGCCCGTCCAAGTAAATAAATCTTGATTTTTTTTTTCTTTTTCCTTTTAAGTAAAGGAGAATTTGGAATCCTAAAAGGCCCACTATAAAACCTGGGCTATGTTATCCTCAGGGAAAATATTCAGAAGAATTTACATCTGTAAAAATCTTCAAAGTCTCAAGGTACTTGAGACAAAAAATTATCCTAACTTGGTAAGGAGAGGTGCAAGGAGACGCTGGCAGGGAGGGAAAAGGTAAGATAAGAAAATACTACTTACTAAGTATAAACTATTTGCTAGGTTGCTATACTATACTACTACACATACTATTTTTTAAGCTTTTGTAGGTATATGAGGAAGGCAATTAGCTTTATTTTACAAATGAGGAAACTAGATCTCTGAGAACTTCAGTATCTTGCTCAAAGTACAGAGCTAGAAAGTGGCATACCTGTTCAAACCAAATCTACTCACTCCACAGCCATGCTCTTTCCACATGCATATTCAAATTATTAAGCCTAAATGGAACCAATTACACTCTGCTCAGATGACGTATTTAAGATTTATTTTGAGAATTTTGTTAAGAGTGATGTAGGTGGAAAGTATGCAATACTGTTACCAAGTTATTGAGCATTAGGCCTTCTTTTGTCAAACGATAATCTGACTTGACTTTTAAACTAAATCGTGATATACTTCTGAAAATGGAAAAAAAAATTAGAGGACTTAGAGGAGGAAAAACTTAATTTAGGATACTTTGGGGGAAAAAATCTGCTATGTCGTTTTGTTTTACATGAAAGTTTCCTGGAGAAAAGACATATATTGGTTTAGTGTGAATCACCCTGTTTGGAATTCCACAGTTCATGTGAATACCCCACCACTTGATGATGTCACAGCGGTTAACCAACATTGCATACCTTCCAATTTACAATATTAAGGTAGAGGCTGTTTTAAAATTCATTAAATGGTATCATTTTAAAAGCAACAAACCCCAAATAAAACTGAAGTGAATTTTTAAAAAACCTACCGTAAACTCGGGTCAGAACTGCCTAAATTAAGTAATGCGATATTGAGCAGCGTCCCAGGGACATCTTTTGGCCGAATCTTGGTGTGTTGGGGGATAGAGTCGGGCTGTGACAGCTCCCAGCGGGTCCGGATATGAATGATAGACTGGACAATGGCTTCACACTCCTGGTGCATGAAGGTGAGTGGCGTGCCCTGGTTTGCAATGGTTAAGGTGAACTGGTTCTCATCTACTAGGCAGATTTCTTCAATTTCCGAAGCATAATAGATGTCATTTAAAAAGACTGATTGTCCTAGGACTTTTGTTCGCTCTGCTGAGGTTACTTGGACAGCAGTAGAACCAACCTGGAAAGTGGTGGTGAGGGGGTGAAGTGGAGAAGAATTAAATTATTTTATATAAAATTCTAAAAGGCTCCAGAAACCAACCAACCAAACAAAACACTATGCCATTTAAGGAAGAGTTCCCACCACTGTATATTCAAATGGTTCAGTAATTGTTACGATAAATGTTCTCAAAAGAAATAAACATTTACAAAATTTTTATTTTTTCTTTTTAAAAAGGTCAAGAATCTTATAGAATGCCGGGCACAGTGGCTCATACCTGTAATCCCAGCACTTTGGGAAGCTGAGGTGGGCAGATCACTTGAGGTCAGGAGTTCATGACCAGCCTGGCCAACAACCTCGTCTCTACTAAAACTACAAAAACTAGCCTGCCGTGGCGGTGGGCACCTATAATCCCAGCTACTGGGGAGACTGAGGCAGGAGAATCACTTGAACCCGGGAGGCAGAGGTTGCAGTGAGCCAAGATCATGCCACTGCACTCCAGCCTAGGCGACAGAGTGAGATTCCATACCAAAAAAAAAAAAAAGAATCTTACAGAAAAGTACTGATTTTATCCTGAAGGTTCATGTTCCTCACTTTGCAAAAAGCATGCAATAATCAGAAGAACTCTCATTAGGTAATTTCTACTCTCCACACATTCCTACGATTTGAATGACAACAAACTGCCCTCTCCAAAACACTCTTCTACTTCCAGCCTAACCTAGAACAAAATGTATACATTTCATATCCTCCACAGGACCTCCATGATGACACAAATGTTGGTCTTCCTACATCTAGATTTACATAACCTTTTATTTTTTGAGACAGTCTCCCTTTGTTGCCCAGGCTGGGATGCAGTGGTGCAATCTTGGCTCACTGCAACCTCCACCTCCTGGGTTCAAGTGATTCTTCTGCCTCAGACTCCCATGTAGCTGAGATTACAGGTGCCCACCACCATGCCCAGCTAATGTTTGTATTTTAGTAGAGACGGGGTTTCACCGTGTTGGCCAGGCTGGTCTTGAACTCCTGACCTTAGGCGATCCGCCCACCTGACATCCCAAAGTGCTTGGATTCAGGCGTGAGCCACCACAATGGCCTTACGTGACATTTTATACACCACTATGGGGGTAGGACACCTAGGGAGGCCAGGATATAGTCTAGTCAGTCAAGAAAAGCAATGAATCATTTACAAAACACAGACTAAAACTTACTTTAATAGAAACTTTGGTATCTTTGTGAGCTAGCTTGAGAGCATTGTGGAATACCTTCAGGTCCTCTTCTAAAGCCAAAGTGGCAGCAGGTAGTTTCTGTTGTTCGTGCTCTATGTGCTCAGCCAGTTTCCCAGGACAGTCTATGAAAACAAGCCTTTTGCTACCTTTGAGGCCAGTTAGCAGCCGCTCATGATACTTGGTGTACTCCCTGACCCAGGAGTTACAGTTATAGATATAGACTGCGGAGACGTTGTCATAAGCAAAGCCAGGAAAAACAACAAACCACTTAGAAAGAAAGTCTGTTTTAAAGCGATTGCTAGGCCCGGTATGGGTAAGGTCCACTACAATTTCATATGGCTTTGCATAATATGGCTTTAAAGTCAGTAAGACATGGTATATCAGCAAATCACCATTGATTTGACCAGTTTTGAACCTACGGAAAATGACAAAAAAGACAAAGATTATTAACAGTGCTTTAAATAAATATACAGATGCCACTCATCGATTTTATTTTATGATTCATTTTCTAGAGAGAATAATATAAAACAATTCTTCAAAGTCTAGATTCATTTTTTAATAAGGCTAAGAAAAGAGACAAATCTCCAATTCAAAAATTTTGAGCAACAACAATAAAAAATTTGCTCATTAGTCAAGAAGGGAAGAAAACAGTGGGAATTAGTAGGCTGTCTGCAGGCCCACCAAACTCCTTAGGCAAACAGTCTGGTAGGAATGACCCATCTGGAGCTCTGGAGTGAGACGGTTTTAGCCAATCCATTTATTCCACCTTGATCACAGACTGATTCAGCAATGAACACATGATTCAAACCAGGACAACCAGGGCCAAAGAGGCCCAGTTCAGGTACTTTAGCTTGAATTGTTGGGATCTGAGATATTTCTTTCCTGGTGTTTATAAACAAGGGAATACATAGCCCTAGGAGTTGCTAGCTCATATTTTGGGATATAAAAGAAGAGCTTCTCAAAAGACTGAAGAGAAAGAGCTGAGAAATAAAGAGACAAACTGGAGCCTTGGCCATATCATTTGTGTCTTAGATAAAGCCTCTCCTGGGGTCAAATTTATCCCAGGACTACTTTAGTTATATAAGCCAATAAATACCGTGTGTTGATTAAGCCATATTAGGTCATATGTTGCTTAAAACCAAAATAATACTAATAAATGTGAGCGGCCACAGTGAGGACCATGAAAAAGCCCTGAAGTAATGGTACCAAAGTTTCAAATCAAAAGAATCTATATTAACTTAGGCCCAAAGTTTTCTGTATGTGATGATTCTGGTGATAATACTACTAAGTAAGTTAAAACAAATATCTTGGCCGGGCGTGGTGGCTCAAGCCTGTAATCCCAGCACTTGGGGAAGCTGAGACGGGCGGATCACAAGGTCAGGAGATCGAGACCATCCTGGCGAACACAGTGAAACCCCGTCTCTACTAAAAATACAAAAAACTAGCCGGGCGAGGTGGCGGGCGCCTGTAGTCCCAGCTACTTGGCAGGCTGAGGCAGGAGAATGGCGGGAACCCGGGAGGCGGAGCTTGCGGTGAGCTGAGATCCGGCCACTGCACTCCAGCGGGGGCGACAGAGCAAGACTCCGCCTCAAAAATAAATAAATAAATAAATAAATATCTTTACCTCAGAGGTTGATTAATGGATATAAAAATATAATTAGGGCTTGGCACAGTGGCTCACGCCTGTATTCCCAGCACTCTGGGAGGCTGAGGCCGGTGGGTTACATAAGGCCAGCCTGGCCAACATGGCAAAACCCTGTCTCTACTAAAAATACAAAAATTAGCCAGGAATGGTCGTGCATGTCTGTAATCCCAGCTACTTGGGAGGCTGAGGCACAAGAAGCACTTGGACCTGGGAGGCAGAGGCTGCAGTGAGTTGAGACTGTACCACTGCACTTCAGCCTGGGCAACAGTGAGACTGTCTTAAAAAAAAAAAAAAAAAAAAAATATATATATATATATATATGTATTATGATAATTAGATAGAAGGAACAAGTTCTACTATTCATAGTAAGGTGACTAGTTAATAGTAACGTTGTATATTTCAAAACAGCTAGACGAAACAATTTATTTTCTTTGAGGCAATGGATATCCTAATCACCCTGATTTAATCATTACACATTATATGCATGTATCAAAATATCACACATACAGGCAGGGCATGGTGGCTCACACCTGTAATCCCAGCATTTTGGGAGGCCAAGACAGGCAGATCACCTGAGGTCAGGAGGTCAAGACTAGCCTGGCCAACATGGCGAAACCCCGTCTCTACTAAAAATACAAAAATTAGCTGGGCGTGGTGGCACATGCCTGTAGTCCCAGCTACTTGGGAGGCTGAGGCAGGAGAATTGCTTGAACCCAGGAAGCAGAGTTTGCAGTGAGCTGAGATTGCGCCACTGTACTCCAACTTGGGCGATAGAGGGAGACTCCAACAAAAAAAAAAGCAAAAACAAAACAAAACAAAACAAATCACACATACCCCACTAATATGTACAAATTATCATGTATCAATAAAAAACTCCACCTCAGAGTTTTTAATCTTGTTGGGAGAAAATAAGATAAAAATATGACAAGTCAAATGATTTTAAAACAAGTCAAATATTTCAAGATAAACGATGTGAGGTAGAATGTAATCACTTGTCAAAGAACTGCAGAGAAAATACTGTTATTAAGACAAGAGAGAGAGAGAGAGATCAACACAAACTGGGCAGTCAGTGAAAGCTATATAGAAGATACAGTGGCTGAATCGGGTAAAGAGGAATGCAGAACTCAGCAAGAGGATTGGGCACGCCTTATGGAGAAAGACAAAAAGGAAAAGACACCGGTAACTAGATGTGTTGAAGAGACAGCTAGTCTAGCCAGAATGGAGGATTCAGGTAGGGAAGTTTTGAGAGAGAAAGCTGGGAAAATACAGAATAGTCAAATTGTGAAGAGACCACAACTGCTCAAAACCAAAGGGCTTAGGTTTTCTCCTAGGGGCTCATCATTTCTCAGCATATGTTCTGTGGACTACTGGCATCAGAATCACCTGTGATGCTTGATAAAAACGCAGTTTTCTGGTCCCAACCTGGACCTACTAAATATGAATCTATGTAGCGGGGCCTGGAAATTTTTATCATGGTTGTTTTTTTTTTTTTTTTTTTCTTAACTCAGGCTGGACTGCAGTGGCATGGTCACGGCTCACTGTAGCCTTGACCTTCCCAGGCTCAGGTGATCCTCCCACCTCAGCCTCCTGAGTAGCTGGGAATACAGATAAGCACCACCCATGACCAGCTAGTGGTTTTTTTTTTTTTTCTTTTTTGTAGAGACAGGATTTTGCCATGCTGCCCAGGCTGGTCTCGAACTTCTGTGGCTCAAGTAATCCTCTCGCCTCAGCCTCCCAAAGTGCTGAGATTACAGGTGTGAGCCACCATGTCCTGCTTTTATTGTTTTTAAACAATCCTCTCATCTGATGTTTAAGTACACAAACATTTCTGAATCATTACTGTAAGTATTAGGGAATGTTCAACCGGTTTTATTTTCCCTTAAAGAAACGGGTGATATGACCAAAGACAGTGATGTACAAAAGATATATGAAGGAGTCAGGGCTACCGAAAAGGTACTGTAGTCTAGGTATGACCTGATAAGGATCTAAAATACTACTGTAGACAGTAAAGACAGGGAAAAAGAAACTGATCCAAGAATATGAAGGAAGGACCAACATGATTCAAAGTCTGATCAGGACTGAGAGGACTTGAATTAAAATGGTGTGTTGTATACTAAGCCTCTGATATTAGAATGTTGCTATCATGAACAGAAACAAGAAGACTGTGACAGGCAGTCTCTTTTAAAGAAAAAATAAAGTTCTTTTTATTTTATTAACTTAATTAATTTTTAAGAGATGGAGTCTTGCTATGTTACCCAGGCTGGATTTGAACTCCTGGGCTCCAGTGATCCTCCTACCTCAGCCTCCCTAGTTGCTGGGATTACAGATAGGTGCTGCCATACCCAGTTTTTTTTGTTTTGTTTTGTTTTGTTTTTTTGAGACAGAGTCTTACTCTGTCACCCAGGTTGGAATGCAATGGCATGATCTCAGCTCATGCAACCGAGATCTCATGATCTCTGCAGCCTCCACCTCCCGGGTTCAAGCAATTCTCCCATCTCAGCCTCCCAAGTAGCTAGGACTACAGGTGCACGCCACCCGGCCCAACTAATTTTTGTATTTTTAGTAGAGACAGGTTTTCTCTATGTCAGCCAGGCTGGTCTTGAACTCCTGGCCTCAAGTGATCTGCCTGCCTCACCCTCCCAAAGTGCTGGGATTGCAGGCATGAGCCACCGTGTCCAGCCCATACCCAGTTCTTAAAGTCTGTTTCAGACATGTTAAACTTGAGGTGATGACAGGATGTTTGACAGTTGTGTGTGTGTGTGTGTGTGTATACACACACTACACCACACAAAAGCATTTTCTGTCCCATATAATCTAAGCTTACTAGATATTTTCTCAAATAATTGATGCAGTTCCACAATTGTATGTTATCTGACCAGTATCCCATGGACTCCAAACTCACATTTTCAAATCAGTCTGTAGATTTCAAATACATCTTTTAGAGAAGATTTGAAATGGAAGATACCATTTCAAAACCTCTTTCGAATGACACTAAAGCATGTAGCAGGCCTATAGAATGAGCATACTGTCAAACGGCATTAAGTGGAAAACCCTCCCTGTTCTGGAGGCGGGGATTTGTTCTACAAAGCCTCCTGTCATGCCAGTGGCCAACTAGACGAGTTGGAGTTTTTTCTTTTTTTTTTTTCCCCCCGTGACATGTGCTTTAGTTGCAGTGGAAAGGAAATGTGTCATCTGTGGTTTGGTTTTAAAAGTGGAAAACTAGCTGCACATATCCTTTTTTTACTGCAGATTTACTTTAAGGCTCATATTCTCCAAGTCTATTCTGCTTTGAATAAGAAGACAAGAAAAGAAGTGGTTTATCAAAATCACGTTATAATCAGATTTTGACCAAGCATTTTGTAAGGTAGGTCATATATATATACGGCTTTTCTTATGTCTTTTCACTTCTAACTTTTGACAGATTAGTGTTCGAGGAAATGCTATCAAAATGAATAAGAATCTCACTAACAAACTAGAATCGTCACCGAAAATGTATACTTTTTTTTCTGTCCTATCACATAAATTTTAAGTTAGAAATGAAAAAATTTACCATCACCATGGAGTTTTAAATTAGGATTAGGAAGGATTTAAGTTTGGATTCCACAAGTAAACCGCAAATGTTTTGTTATTTTTCAAAAGTTAAAAAATAAATTTCTCTTCACTAATGCTTGGACATTACAAATTCTACTGAAAATAAATTCTACCAAAAATGATCAGAGGTAAGAAAATTTGGATAACACAACCTGGCCTCCAAGGCATAAACTGGTGTAAAAACAGTCCTCAATTCTCAGGCATTTGTAAGGGCAAGAGAAAGTCTCATTTTGTCAGACAGTTTGTTTATTTGGGCATTGCAGTACATCTGGCTGAAGACAATCAACAGCAGGCCTATTATCTGTCCCGTGGTAAGCACTGTTAAAATGTGTACCAATACTATGATGTATACTACACTGTTAATGAACTAATGTGACAAGAATAATCCACTTTAAATCATTATAGCATCTAATACAGAAGTCCAGTCTAGTATAAAAAGAAGGAAATTACTTGCTAATCCAATTTCAAGTATTTCTTTTTGTGAAATAATCATGAAATATCCAAAGATTTATGTCACTAAACTTAAAAATTAAAGATGAACACTATTATACAAAAGCCAGTGACTTGTGCCTTTAACTGTCTACTAAAAGTCATAATCTAAAAAGTAATCTTAATCCTAGACTATTTAATAATAGAGTTTTCCTCCCTACTATTAATATGAAATATAGTCTCCAGTTAGCATTGTTTATTACATGCTACTTTTGTTTGTATAACTCAACATATCACATTTCTTATTTTCAATTTCTTTATTTTAATAGTATACAAATGTTAGCCAATGACATATAACAATCATTTCTTATAAAACCTTGATATTCAAAAGCCTGACTAGCAGTGGCATCCATGTTGCTTAGGAGTTGGTTTGGAAACAAAGATTTTCAGGCCCTACCTATACTAGCTAGGTAAGAATCTGCTTATTTCTTTCTTTCTTTTTTTTTTTTTTAAAAGGACTCCTATGTACATTTGAGAAGAATTTCTATAGCACACATAGGGTTCTTAACCAGGCAATTTCATTTAGTAAATCTCAGGAGAACAATATAGTTTTGCTTTTAGTTCATTCAAATAAATGCTAACAATAAAATACTCCTTTCAAAAGTAGCTCAAGACAAACAGGTATATTATTATAAGATACCTCAATAATGACTGTAAATCTTTCCTGCTGGGTTAGCGGTACATGAAACTGTTAAATTCTAAGATATGCCATTTCCATATAAATCAATTATATGGTAGATAATAAAAACTTAAAATATAACTTGTCTCCTTTTTGTTCTGGTTTCCAACAAGCTCAGGGCCAGAGTGGAAATTCAACTTTTTCAATTATATGTTGAGATGCTTAGAATCTGCCACTTCATCCCAAATCAAGATCCTGATGCTCTATTTCTATTTTATTACACATTTTCTTTTCTTTTTTTTTTTTTTACAATTATGTCAAAATCAGAAAAAATGCTAAGTATAAATGATGCTTTAAAAGAAAACCCAACAACTTCTGTTGAACTTTTAAGTCTATTCAGAGGAAATCTGCTGCTTTTTTTCAGATTTTTAGGTTGAGAAAAACCAGTATGCCTTTGCCTTCAGAAAGACAGTCAGTCCGGGGAAATAGAAATGAAAAGAGACAACCACCACAGTAAAACTGTGTTCACAAATATACTTACAAATGTATTTCTAAGTACCAGCTTTATTCTAAGCTTCAAGATGAACACCCAAGAAGGAAAAAGAACACCTTGAATTCCTATTAGAAGTTCAGTTTCTTTTGGTTGCTACCAAACTTCCCCTCTTCCCACCAAAAAAAAATTTGCATTTTTATTTCATACATGAAGCAAGAAGGTCAAGGTCACATTTCTTCCGTAAAGATTGGTGACAGGTTAGAGGGTGGGTAGTTTCTGCAAGAATGATCCTTAATTTTTTTTTTTTTAAAGAAGGAATCAGAAAAGTAAAAGCAGAACTGACTGACTCAAAGCAGAAGTCTAACATGCTTCAAAGGGAGAAAACCATATAAAGTCACGATATTCCACTTAAAATGATTAATATTTATTTGTAATGCTAACTTCTAGCATCTAAAAGTGTAATAGGAAGTAAAATGCTTCTTCACACATAGCTGAACAGGGAAGAAATTCAGTTGAGAATGAATTCAGGGTAGTGAATATTAGGCATAAACTTGTAGTTTACCCGTAACATCTCAACACTACTTTTAACTACAGTTACCAAAACTAGGATCCATTATTCTTTTACAAACTAACAAATTATATTGCTATCCCAACAGATTACCAGTATGCCCACGGACATGGAACACACAAGACATTACCTACATCTTGCCTTTCTGATGACAACAGTTTTTTCTTTGTCTCCTGGAACAAAAGCAAACTATACCCATCTGTGGGCTAACAGCACTACTTCCTGGGATTCAGTTATTCAAAATGAGACAGGCAGAAACCAAAATGAAAACATTAACACAAACCCTATAACTCCTAAAGCAGATTATAAAGGTAATTCTACAAACATGCCTGAAACATCTCACATCGTATCTTTAACTTCTAAATCTGAAGGGGAGCTTTATATACCTTCTGTCGTCAGCAACAGTCCTTCAACAGTACAGAGCACTGAAAACACAAGCAAAAGTCATGGTGAAATTTTCAAAAAGGATGTCTGTGCGGAAAACAACAACAACATGGCTATGCTAATTTGCTTAATTATAATTGCAGTGCTTTTTCTTATCTGTACCTTTCTATTTCTATCAACTGTGGTTTTAGCAAACAAAGTCTCATCTCTCAGACGATCAAAACAAGCAGGCAAGCGTCAGCCTAGAAGCAATGGTGATTTTCTGGCAAGCGGTCTATGGCCTGCTGAATCAGACACTTGGAAAAGAACAAAACAGCTCACAGGACCCAACCTAGTGATGCAATCTACTGGACTGCTCACAGCTACAAGAGAAAGAAAAGATGAAGAAGGAACTGAAAAACTTACTAACGAACAGATGGGTTAGTGAAGAAAAATGCAAAGTAGCAATGAGAAGGGTTATGGAGTAAAAATGAAGTCAGTTGGTATTTAATCCCAAAGTGTTGTTCTGATGATCTAAAATTTGACAAGGCAGATCTTGCAATTTAGAATCAGTGGGTGAGACGGGGAGAAGTATGCCTGCTTAATTACTTAAACTGTGTACTTTCGTTTTGACACTGAATATTTTAAAAAGCAAATAATAAAATAACTAAGCATTTGAGGAAAGTTTTAAGGATAAATTGAGGAAACTGATTAACAGAGATAGCAAGGGATAATTAAATAAATATTCCCTATGTAGCAATAGTGGTTAGATGACCTTTGTCTGAATGTAATTAAACTTTGAAGAGTTTTAGTGTCCTTAAAGCCAAATATATGCTTTAACATCAAATGGAAGTCAAATTCCTAATGCAAAGATAGAGCTAAACTGTGCAATTTAATGGTACCTTCTTTGCTGGATGTGGCAGAATCCATACCAGCTTATCAATCAACACAGCTAATTTTAGCCTAGATGCTTTTATCTTTCATATGGCACACGTGAGAAAGTGTTTTTCTACTATTAATATTAAATTAAAACCTTTAATTTTGTATAATAAATTAAAACTCAGAATAAACTTGTGACTATGTATATTTCCATTCACTTTATTACTTTAGAGAACACGTTGTAAAGATCAGTAAGAAACAGAGCACGACTAAAATAAATAAGATTTATAGCTACACCAATAGGCTAAGTGTAAATGCAAAGTATTTTTTACTGTTTAAGATTAATAATATTCATCTTTTCTATAAATACTACTTACTGGAACATTAACAGCAAGTACTCAAGGGTTGATTAATATTTGGACTTCAAGGATGCCAAGTAGCCTAATGATTGATTTGGGGGGTGCGTGTGTGTGTGTGTGTGTGTGTGTGTGTGTGTATGTTCAAATTTGGAAAACTGGATACTTCAGGTTATTATTTAACCTTTCAATAAACTGGCTACAAGTAAAATAATGACTTACATTTAAGTTGAGACCCCCCCCATCTTCAATTAAATATATTACAAAAATTGGTTTGACAGACTTTCCAAATATCTACTGAAATTAACACAGGGCTAAGATCAGGCCGCATTTCAAAAACTCATCCCTTATTGGGCATTTATTTTGGCCAATATACTAACCATTTTAAAAAATATTTTTTATACATTTTTTCCCAAGTATGACTACAACCTTACTCTCCCTTAGTTCTAAGCTAGTGATTCTTACCCTGGCTGCATGTCAGAATCACCTGAAAAGTTTTTTAAAAACACCAATGCCTAATCCCCATGTCTTCCTTCTGATGCAACTGGAATGGGGTGAACTCTAGGCATTGGTAATTTTTACGTAACTCTCAAGGTGATAACTGCTCTTGGTCATCAAATTCAAACGTCTAGGTATTATTAAAATGAAAGGAAAAAAATAAAGCATCATTTTTATTATCAATTTATTAGCAGTTTGTAAAAACCAAATCTATTCTCTAAACAAGAAATCATAAAAATATTATTCCAGACAAAGTTAAGTGTCAACAAAGTAAAAAGGAAAGCATAAGAATATTCATGCCAGTTATGGTGACTGAAATCAGGTTATCTTTTGAGCGGAAAAATGACCCAGATTAGAAATGAAACTGGACAGACTTCCCATTCTGTGCAAAAATTGAAAATTTGAGATTGTGCACCAACACATCCAGTAATAACACAAAGCACTCCTTGAATCAAGGGTCATAAATAAATACTTGTCAGAGAAAATTAAAAGAAATTAGCATCATTATAAAACTAGGAAATTACTTTCATATTCAACATACTAGTCAAACATTTTCTCACCAGACAGCTTCTACCACAGGGATATTTAAAAGAGTATTTAAAATTCACCACTTACTATCTTGGCTACTAAACATACACTCTCAGAATGATACTATCCAATGATAGTTACTGAACAAACAGAAGTGGTTCCTTTCCAAATGACAGGTATTTAAAAATCGTAGATAAGATACCTTTGAGTTCAAAATTTAAAAGACATTCAGTTTTGAACAAAAACACACTCCCTATCCCTGGGTATTACAGTTCACCAGCTTAATTCAGAGATTTAAAAATAGTGAATCAGGTCAGGCACAGTGGCTTACACCTATAATCCTAACATTTCAGAGGCCAAGGTGGGAGGATCACCTGAGGCCAGGAGTTCAAGGCCAGCCTGCACAACAAAGTAAGAGCCTCATCTTTATAATAAATAAGTAAGTCAGCCAGCCAGCATAGTAGCATGTGCCTGTAGTCCCAGCTGCTCCAGAGGCTGAGGCAGGAGGATTGCTTGAGGTCAGGAGTTCGAGACCAGCCTGGGCAACACAGCAATACCCTGTCTCTAAAAACAACAATACTTCCAAAAATCAGTGAATCAAAAGCTTTATATAGCATATGAGTATATTATGCTTTATAGTAGGAGCCCGTTAAAAAAAAAAAATCTATTCTTTTTGCACCAAGCTGTAAGTACCTTGAAGTTAAGAACCAGGTCATAATAACCTGTATTTCCTGCAGTGACCAGGAAACAGCAGTGCATGGGTTAACACATTCCATATCTACTATAATATGCACCATGCAAGGCACATTACATTTATTTAATTCCACCATAAGCTTATAAATTAGGAATTATGATCTCCATTTCTCAAGAGAGGAAAGGTGACTTACCCAAAGAAATTTTTATTCAGATGGACTCACTCTTTTCAATATACTTTGTTTCGTTAACTTCAAAATTTTTTGTATTTTAAATTTTTGTGGGTACATAGTAGGTGTATATATTTAAAGGGTAATGAGATGTTTTGATACAGTCATGTAATGTGAAATAATCACATCATGGAGAATGGGGTACCCATTCCCTCAAGCACTTATCGTTTGTGTTACAAAGGATCCAATTACACTTTTAGTTATTTAAAAACATATAATTATTAACGATAGTCACCCTGTTGTGCTATCAAATAGGTCTTATTCATTCTTTCTATTGTTTTTTGTACCCATTAATTAACTGGTAACACCATCTCCCCGTCTCCTCACTACCCTTTAGTAACAAGTTAACTTTAGTTAAATTCTTATTTAAAAAATGATCCCCAATTTATTTTATTTTCCACTGAGAAGTAACTACTGTGTGGGCAACCAAATAAATGGTTGTGAACTTGAACTCAAAAGTCATTAGTAAAATATTTGGGCAAAATAATTTAATTACAGATATACAAATGGCAAACAGGCATATGAAAAGGTACTCAACATCACTCATGAGAGAAATGCAAATCAAAACTACAAGGAGACATCATCTCACCCGAGTTAAAATGGCTTAACCCAAAAGACAGGCAATAACAAGTGCTGACAAGGATGTAGAGAAAACGGAACTCTCGTACACTGTTGGTGGGAATGTAAATTAGTACAACCACTATGGAGAACAGTTTGGTGGTTCCTCAAAAAACTAAAAATAGAGCTACCATATGATCCAGCAATCCCACTGCTAGTATATACCCAAAAGAAAGGAAAACAGTACAAAGAGATACCTGCACTCTCATATTTGTTGTAACACTATTCACAACAGCCAAGATTTAGAAGCAACCTAAGTGTCCATAAACAGATGAGTGGATAAAGAAAATATGGTACATACACACAATGGAGTATTATTCAGCCATAAAAAAGAATGAAATCCTGTCATTTGCAAAATAATGTAATTATACTTTTACCCTGGACTTTTTATATTATGAGGAAATAACATTACATTTAGTGGTTACCTACAGTGGGTGAGGCATTTATACATGTTATATTATGCTATCTTATTTAATCCTCACAATAACCCAATAAAATATTCCTTTAGAAGAAGAAATGGTGACTCAGAAGTGCAGAGTCTTGCCTATGGTCATACAAGTAAACAGAACACATCACTCACTTCTTATGAGAAGAAATCTCACTATAACCCAAATGGCAGCTTTTCTTCTTAGAACATGTAATTTTCTCTTCAGGACTCCATCCTAAATATTTAATTTATATAATCATATTACTAGAGCATCTCAAATATTTATTTACATAGATTAATTAAAAGCACTCAAATCATAGGGCTCCAAAATGCATTTCAAAATAAATTCTGTTAAAGTAATATATTTCTTAGTCACTTTGTGGTTTATTGCACTTCCGGAACCAGCTATTGATAAACTTCCTCTTTTTCTACAGAAGCTATTTCAGTTTGCTAGAGGAACATTTTAAATCTGAATTGAACCACCCATTTTCCTTTCTTAGCCAAATCACCAAAATGTGCAGTTAGAACAAGAATTTAGCATTCTGCAAAAGAAGTTAACAGCTGAGGTAAGAAAATTTTTACACAATTTGGTTTGATCTTGCTTTATATAAAATTTATTTTAAAAACTGTCATTAGTGTTTGAAACTTAAACTCTGATAATCTAAAGATGTCTATAACAGGTTTTTGTGGTTTTGTTGCATAGAATTAAAAAATACTCAGTGTTCAGCTTGCCTCAGAAAAACATTTTCACCTAGGTTTGTATAAGACCTTTTAAGTTTATTTAATCTCACACACACACACAGAGACATATATTGAAACGGAGTCTTACTCTGTCTCCCAGGCTGGAGTACAGTGGTATGATCTCGGCTCACTGCAACCTCCACCTCCTGGGTTCAAGCAATTCTCCTGCTTCAGCCTCTCAAGTAGCTCGGATTACAGGTGCCCACCACCACGCCTGGTTAATTTTTTTGTATTTTTAGTAGAGATGGGGTTTCACTATGTTGCCCAGGCTGGTCTCCTACTCCTGACCTCGGGTAATCCGCTCACCTTGGCTCCCAAAGTGCTGGGATTACAGGAGTGAGCCACTGCTTCCAGCCACAGTCACATTTGTTAACCTTAGTTTTATAATTAAAAATAAACTATGGTCATGGCAGATAAAGGTAAGGGTTAGAAACATAACTAGATTCCACAGGCTATGACTGAATTTATAACCTCCAAAATATTAATTGTTAAAAGTTCTAAGGTACTTTTTATAAAATTTTCCTGTACATAATATAATCCATAAATTAAAACTTTTGTATCCCCTTTAGTTTGCATAGTAAGAATGGTCACCTTCACTTAGTTTAGAAAGAAAAAGAAATCAGATGTGCTATTTGATTAATATTATTATTATTATATGTGCTTCATTATTATTATACATGCTTTATTTTTTACATATAGATTTTTATACTTAATAATGATGACATGAAAACATTATGGTTCATTTTGAAAGCTTACTAAGCCAAAAGTGTTAGTCAATAGTCAAACATGCATGCATATATTAATATCACCTATGTGTTTATGTCATATTATGAGACTTTGGAACATAGCATAAGATAGAAGAAACCCAAAGAATAAACAATAGAAAATTGTTAATATGCACAAAAGATGCTTGCTGTGGGTAAAATGGGCAAATAAAAACTGCAAAGAGTATTTTACACACACTTGCAATTTTAGGGAATAATATGTTCATAGTGGGTGATATCCCATTTCAATACTTAATAAATACTCATGACTTTCTCTTAGAAGGATTTCTTCTAAGTAATTATTGTGGAAGTCAGAAAATAAAGATATTTATCTCTTTTTCAGATTAGGCTTGTCTATGTATTTTTCTGCTTCTAATATTTAGTTTATTTCATTATGCATATTAAGTCATAAAATCTTATTAAATTTTTTTCACTATCATATTTCATAAAATTAAACTAAAAAATTTCCCATGAATCCTTACGGTGTGTTTTTGTCATCATAGAATCCCATACATTTGTTTTTTTGTTGCTGTTTTGTTTTTTTTTTGAGACGGAGTCTCCCTCTGTCATCCAGGCTGGAGTGCAGTGGCACGATCTTGGCTCACTGCAACCTCTGCTGCCTCCCAGGGTCAAGAGATTCTCCTGCCTCAGCCTCCTGAGTAGCTGGGATTACAGGCACCCGCCACCATGCCTGTATTTTTGTATTTTTAGTAGAAACAGGGTTTCACCATATTGGTCAGGCTGGTCTTGAACTCCTGACCTCAAGTGATCGGCCCGCCTCGGCCTCCCAAAGTGCTGGGATTACAGGCAGGAACCACTGCGCCTGGCCCCATACATGTTTTTAAAGGATTATTCCCAAAACTAAAGTTTACTAGTAGTGCCTGTGTTTTCCAGCTAATTCCTACATAATTCTATTTAGAAGGGAACTTTAATTCTGATTAAGTTTGAATTGAGAAATATAAATCTGATGCCTTTCGACATCCAAGCTTTAAAAAAATCACCATAAAATTTTCAATAAACTAAAAAAAGGAGAAAAAAAAATTTCAGTAAACTTACTTTAATTACTTTACATATAACTCCCGCCAACTCACATCTCCTTCCTTCATAAAGCATTTCTATTTCATAACTTTTCTATGAAAGACAGTATAGCACATATAGTGAAATGTGATAGAAAGAAAGGATTCTGGCACAACATTAGCATGATTTTTGTATTAGTGCCACTACTTAGAGCTGTGATACTGCCAAGTTACCCAACATCTTGGTGTCTCAGTTTCCTTATCTGCAGGATGAAAAAACCACCACCTAGCTAATTAAAATAGGACACTGCTTAGCCTTTGGTGGGTGCTCAGTAAATGGTCACTATCATGATACAAGATGGTCATCAAATACTTCCTACTGTAGGTGAAGATCAATTTTTCTTTCCACTCTTCCTCAAGATGCAGAATGGCTGGTTTTTTCCTTTATCGTTTCAAAACTTCACTAGTCAGAGATAATACTACTGCTAAATTTTAATCTATTATGTTTGCAGCACAACTTTTATTATATCAAAGTAATTGATACAGCTATCTATATTTGCCTTTTGTCTAGGACATACTCTCCAAATCCTGATTCTCTTTAAAAGACAATGGCATACTTCCTATCATATCCAACTTAACAGCATCAATTTTAAATGCTGGACCCTTTAAGTACTTATGCACTATATTTATACGAACATGTCTATGGCCTGGCTTGGTGGCTCATGCCTATAATCCCAGCACTTTGGGAGGCCAAGGTGGGCAGTTCACTTGAGTCCAGGAGTTCAAGACCAGCCTGTGTGACATGGTGAAACCCCATGTTTACAAAAAACACAAAAATTAGTTGGGCATGGTGGCACGCACCTGCAGTTCTAGCTTCTCTAGGGAGGCTGAAGTGTGAGGATCGCTTGAGCCCAGGAGGCGGAGGTTGCATTGAGCTGAGACTGTACCACTGCACCGCAGCCTGGGTGACAGAGCTAGACTGTCTCCGAAAGAAAGAAAGAAAAAAAAAAAGAAAAAAAGAACATGTCTTATACATGGGGACTCTTGCTTCACTGTAACTGTCTTTAAAATGTGTAGTTACATTTATGTTTTTCTTTTTAAAATACTCTAAATATTCAGCAAAGAAAAAGAACCAAAATCACAGATTTAAACCTCATCAAAGTGCCAGCCTATAATAATGAGTAAAATACTGGCATATGAGGGCTGACAAATTTGGTATTTGCTTGAGCAGCAGACTAAGGGATTTATAGAAAAACTCTATATAAAATGTACACACGTACACGGGTTCTTCGGTGTAATTGCTAGGTATACTTTTGGATAGTGTCAGGAAAAAAAGGTGGGGGAGAGGATGGTAAGGATACTCACAGCAGACAGGAGAGCCTGAAATGAAAGGTAAATGAATTTGAACGGATGGTTCATTCTGGTCCTCCATTTTAGAAAGCAAGCTCCTCTTTACTGGCTCCCTACACTCACAAACACAGGCCAGCCACGGCAGAGCAGCATTTTGCCGTTGCTTCTTTCATCTACTTCAATCATCTCCCCCTACCCCCAACTTCTTCATTTTGCCTGCTTCAATCATCTACACTGTCTTCTTGCTAATTATATAACCACTGCTTTTTTTTCAGCTGTTTATTAACTTTTCTTCTTTTCTGTATCTTCTCTAGTCAATTGACCTTCCTCTTTTCTGTTTGCTGCTTCCTAGAGTTTTTTTTTTTCTCTTTTGTGTTATTCGTATTTCTTTGCATTGCCTTTTATCTTACTCTAAATCTTCTTCTCCTTTTTATTCCCCTGCCCAATATTGTTCTTTCCCTACAGAAAAATGTTGGTATTTCAGGTACACACCACTTACATATTTTAAAATGTGTATGCTAAATAACCTTCCACACACTGGCCTCATTACCTCTGAGAAAAAAGTCAGTTTTTTCCACTACTATATTCCCTATTTCTTCTTCTTTTAAATCTTTCTCCTCCTTCTCTGGACTATGCTGAACTGCCATCATAGAATTCTAATATGGTTTCTAGTATTCTGATGTAGCAGATCCTAGGAGGATAAAAAGCTAACTGAAGTGTGGTAGAAAGTGTTAGGATAGGCAAAAAATGGAATTTGGTTTTAATATTGCCATAACCATTAACTGACAAGTGAAAATCTCATACATGGAGGGTTCCACCAGCTTACTACTGACATTAGAGGATAGGAGCCTATCAAAATTGATCTTACAAACTAACATGGATTTATAATTATGTTCCGGTTTGGGCTCTTTCCTTCTCTAATTCCTTTTTCAGCTAACTGAAAAGAGGAACCGTATGGTTTCCTTATTTTAAGCAAAGTCACAAAAGAGGAAACATTTTTGGCTAAAGACAATTCATGGCTTGTATTTTCTGATGCTTTGGATAGCATTAAAACACATTTTAAAAATGAAATTCAGAAGAATAAGAATTTTTTCCATTTTTTAAAGAAGCCCCCTCCCTTTTTTTTTTGTAATCTATAAGAATAATGGGTAGGAACTGCATGGATGATGACCATCTAAAGATGATTCAGATCCCTATATCTGTGCCAAAAGTGTTCACATTTTCCCTTTTAAATCTTTTGCAAAATGGATAAAAAGCAGAATTTATTAATTTAGATTTCACTGCCTCTGCTTATATTCTGGTAGAAGTACTAGTAAAAAGCAAAAAATAAAATGGAAAGGAATCAAGAAGCCCAATACAGGTTAAATGCTTACTGTACTCCTAATATATAAGGCATTATACTACAAAGAAATCAAAACATAAAAACATGAGGCAATAAAGGGTAGTAAGAAGAACGTATGCTTTGGAATCAGGTGGCCCTGGGCACAAACTCCCAATCTGTCACTTACAGTGGTATAACATCAGGCAAACTGTTTAACTCATTTGATGCTGTCTCTTTATCTGTAAATAAAAGATCCCCTTACCTTCCTCATAAAGTCAAGATTCGGTGAAATAAAGTATGCAAAGCTGAGATAGTATAACACATAGTATGCTCTAGATAAGTATTTTTCTTTCTCCTTTCTGTCTTCTTCAAGGTTCTTTATAATCTTGTTCGGGGAAGTAGGTATAAGAAAATGTGAAAAGTAATAAAAAATAAACACAGTTACTTAAGAGAATAGAAGTGTGAATGAGGGACATACATGAATTATGTAAGGAACCATTAAAAACAATAAATGAGAGCTAGGGGGAATTCAGTAAATGACTAATCTGTTTGGGCTGTAGTCGGTCACCGAGAACTTGGGTTAAGAAGGGGAATTTAAACTGAGGTCTGAAAGATGAGGACAGATTCAGATATGCAGCCAGAAAGAGGAAGAGGCTAGGTGTGGAAGAAGGAAAAACAAACAAACAAACAAAAAACACCATTGAGCATGGTAAAAAACAGCATAAAAGTGTCTGTTTTGGCAGGGGAAAGCGTGTGTTTAGAAAGTATGCAAGGTGGGAAAGGGATGCATTTGGCTGGATAAGAAGTTTCAGTCATGATATGTGAATCTGGACTGGTTAACTCAAGCAAGAAGGAAGAAAATTCAATTTAGAAGTTTTATCTTAACAGGCCAGGCGTGGTGGCTCACGCCTGTAATCCCAGCATTTTGGGAGGCTGAACTGGACAGATCACTTGAGGTCAGGAGTTCGAGACCAGTTTGGACAACTTGGTGAATCCCTGTCTCTATTAAAAATACAAAAATTAGCCAGGTGTGGTGGTGCATGCCTACTGTAGCCCCAGCTACTCGGGAGGATGAGGCACAAGAATTGCTTGAACCCAGGAGGTAGAGGTTGCAGTGAGACAAGGTCATGCCACTGCACTCCAGCCTGGGTGACAGAGCAAGACTCTGTCTCAAAAGACAAAAAAAAAAAAAAAAAAAAGGAAGTTTTATCTTAACAGAAAGAGAAAACCTTCAAGCAAGGGAAGAGTAACCTGATCATGCATGCTTTTAAGATTAATTCAGCAGTGTGCAGGAGAGTTCAAAGGAGAACTGTTTTAAAATTTAGACTTAAATTATTCGTATAGGAAAAAAAAATGACATACCTTTTCTTCTACTAAAATAGGGTCATTTATCTTCACTGTGTACCAAGTGGTAGAGGAGTAAGCAATGAAAACTATTTAGATACGCTGAGAAGGTAATCTGTAAAACCTTTACTGCACCTTCCAACAGAACATCAAATCTCTCTAAATATAGGCTTATGAGTGAGAAGAACTATAGTTTCTAATCATGTATACCAATATCTAACACCCTAAGATTTTCTATTCTCTAATGTTAAGAGATAACCAAATGGTTGCCATTGTGTTTGATGATGTGCAAAACAAGTATATTATACTAAAAGTTGCAAATTGTCTCAGTAGAACTCCTGACTTTAGAGAAAAGGCAATTGAGAACAGGAAAGGTTAAGCAACTAGTTCTCATGGTTAGATAGGTAGTTAGATGGGAGAAGTAGAACTGAAACTTAACTCTCCAAGTTTTAGCATCTACCACTTCCCAGAAAAAGCCCAACCTGCCAAACTTTCATATGTGCCTTATTTTCCTGTGCCCACATTGTTGCTCTCCCTGGCTGGAAATTTGTTTAATTAGTTCTTACAGACCTTTTAAAATTCAGTTCCAGTTTTACTTCACTGAAGCCTTCCCAGGCTAGGTTAACTTCTCTGTACCTCTCCTGCATACCTTTATGAGAAAGCTTATCAAATTATTGTAACTGGGCCAGGCGTGGTGGCTCACACCTGTAATCCCAGCAAGTTGGGAGGTCGAGGCGGGCGGATCACCTGAGATCAGTTCTCGACCAGCCTGGCCAACATGGTGAAACCCCGTCTGTGCTAAAGATACAAAAGTAAGCCAGGCGTAGTGATGCGTCCCAGCTACTTGGCGGCTGAGGGAGAAGAATCACTTGAACCCGGGAGGAGAAGTTTGCAGTGAGCCCTGATCACGCCACTACACTCCAGCCTGGGTGACGACAGAGTTAAGACTGTCTCCAAAAAGAAACAAAGAAAGAAAAAATTATTGTAATTATTTTTTAGGTTTTTTTCTTTCTTCTTTTTATTTAGAGATGGGATCTCACTATGTGGTCCAGGCTGTTCTTGAACTCCTGGCCTCAATAAATCCTCCCACCTTGGCTTCCCAAAGTGCTGGGATTACAGGCATGAGCCACCACGCCTGGCTTTTACTGTTTGCTTCTACCACTAGAATCTGAAACACTTGAAGGCAGTAACTATCTTTTTTTTTTTTTTTTTTAATTTTTTAAAATCTCCTAAACCTAGAGCAGGGCTCCACACAAATGTGGCATTTACCAATAAATGAATGAAAGCAGCAGCAGGACTACTTGACCAACTGGATTGAATTTATTCCACCAGATTCAGAGATCACTCTAGGATTTTTAAGCCTAGGACTCTGAGTTGAATTGAATCCTTTAAAAATATGCAATCTTAACATCAGGCTACCATGCTATAGCGACACTGAGGATGCTGCAAAGATTACTAATAGACTCTGTGTCTGTGCCTAAGAAACTTAGAGGTACCATTAACAGATAAAGAGAAGTCGGAAGAAGAGTCAGTTGTGAGGGTAAAGATGAATTCCATTTTAAATATGTTAAATTTCCTGATAGTGGGATGGAGATATATATATGTGTGTTTATATATATATACACACATATACACATATATACATACGTGTGTGTGTGTGTGTATATGTGTATATATATATATAAAAACATCCACCAAGAAGTCATACAAATAGAATTAGGACAAAGAAGATGTAGACTGGAGGTAGAAGTTTGGGAATTGTGGCATAAAGCTGAGAACTAAAATCTTACAGAATCAGGAAAAAAGAGAAGTAGGTAAGGGTGAGGACTGAATATCAACCATATTTAGAAGGCAGAAGAAAAAGAGCTAGTGAGAGTAACATGAAAGGAAGACTGATTACAAAAAGCTACTTGAATATTAGTGAAGGAACCGTAGTGACTAATGTGGTCAAGGAGGGGAGGGGAGAGAAGAAATAAAAAAAAATTGGATTAGGTAATAGATGGTCACTGGTGTTCTTCAAGGCAGGAGAATCAATATATTTCTAGTAGTAAATGGTGAAAAAAGGTAGAGAGCACATGGATCCAGCATATAGAGCCTACGCGTTTTGAGAAGTATGACTGAAGTGAAGTACTGAAATATAATGAAGCTAGAGGGGCAGCAGAGCCAAGTGCAGAACTTGTATTAATAAAAGAAGAGAGACCACTGCTTACGAAGTCAAAATGCTGTATGATGGGTTAGAGTATACCCAAGAGTTGTTACACCAAGCCTACAGTGTATCAAGTCTAAATTATAATAACTACTAATCAACTACTACTAATTAGGAATAATGTCTACCTACTTTATGCCAGGCATTATAATGAAAAGTCAAAATTTTAACTAGACACCAATGACGCCTAACTGTCTTTCTCTTTCATTTTAAACCCACTATAGATAAGGAGGAAATATTCTGAAATGGATCCCAAATATTTCATCTTAATTTTGTTTTGTGGACACCTGAACAATACATTTTTTTCAAAGACAGAGACGATTACAACAGAGAAGCAGTCACAGCCTACCTTAGTCACATCATTAATGTCACATGTATTGGCTAATTCTCAAAACACAACAGGGAATCCTTTCGGTCAACCAATGCAATTCAACGACATTTCTTCTAGACAATCAGTATCACCTGCCAAAGTCACTGCTGGACAACCAACACCAGCTGTCTATATCTCTTCTGAAAAACCAGCAGCACATACTTCTGCTGGACAACCACTTGCCTATAACACCAAACAACCAACACCAATGGCCAACACCTCCTCCCAGCAAGCTGTGTTCACCTCTGCCAGACAACTACCATCTGCCCATACTTCTACCACACAACCACCACCGCCATTTGTCTACACTTTCACTCAACAATCATCAACTGTCCAGATCCCTTCTACAAAACTAATACCACCAACGGTTCATAATCCATCTACACAACCAATATCAACTGTCAAAAATTCACCTAGGAGTACACCAGGATTTATCTTAGATGTTACCAGTAACAAACAAACTCCACAAAAAAACAGTTATAATTCAACAGCTGCCATACTAATTGGTGTACTTCTGACTTCCATGTTGGTAGCTATAATCATCATTGTACTTTGGAAATGCTTAAGGAAACCAGTTTTAAATGATCCAAATTGGGCAGGCAGATCTCCATTTGCTGATGGAGAAACCCCTGACATTTGTATCGATAACATGAGAGAAAATGAAATATCCACAAAACATACATCAATCATTTCACTTACACCCTGGAAACCAAGCAAAAGCACACTTTTAGCAGATGACTTAGAAATTAAGTTGTCTGAATCAAGTGAAAACACTGAAGACTCCAACAACCCCAAAACAGAGAAAACAAAAGATCAAGTAAATGCTACATCAGAAGATAGTGCTGATGGATCAACAATTGGAACTGCTATTTCTTCTTCAGATGATGCAGATCTGCCTCCACCACCTCCCCTTCTGGATTTGGAAAGACAGGAAAGTAACCAATCTGACAAACCCATAATGACAATTGTATCTCCTCTTCCAAATGATTCTACTAGCTTCCCTCCATCTCTGGACTGTCTCAATCAAGATTGTGGAGATCATAAATCTGAGATAATACAATCATTTCCACCCCCGCCTGACTCACTTAACTTGCCCATGCCACCGGTAGATTTTATGAAAAATCAAGAAGATTCCAACCTTGAGATCCAGTGTCAGGAGTTCTCTATTCCTCCCAACTCTGATCAAGACCTTAATGAATCTCTGCCACCTCCACCTGCAGAACTGTTTTAAATATTACAACTTGCTTTTTAGCTGATCTTCCATCCTCAAATGACTCTTTTGTTTTTCTTTATATGTTAACATATACAAAATGGCAACTGATGGTCAATTTTGATTTTTATTCAGGAACTATCTGAAATCTACTCAGAGCCCATGTGCATAGATGAAACATTTTTTAAAAAAGTTATTTAACAGTAATCTATTTACTAATTATAGTACCTATCTTTAAAGTATAGTATATTTTACATATGTAAATGGTATATGTTTCAATAATTTAATCCCTCTGAAACAATCTACATATACTTATTATTACCCCAGTACAGTTTTTTTTTCCCTGAAAAGCTGTGTATAAACTTATTGTGAATAAACTTTTATGTTTCCATTTCAAAGACTGGGGTGGAGAGGAATAAGAGACTAAGTATACACTCCAAGTTTTAAATTAATACCTCAAGTATTAAATAAATATTCCAAGTTTGTGGGAATGGGAGATTAAAATGCATGTCTGAGAATAGAGAAACTTTCTTCTTGGTTTCATCACGAAGAGTAAAGCAAACATGTTAAAACATCAACTGAAGGGTTGGGTTAAAGACATTTACCCTGAAAAAAATATGAGGATACATCATAAAATGTAAATATTTTCCTATCATGTCGTGGGGAGGCACAAATTTTAAAACTAGCATCTTTAAAAAGTTTCTTCTTTATAAACACCCAAACAAAATCAAGTTTTATAAAGAAAAAAAGAAAAAGAAGACTATGGTTTCATTCTAAATACGGGTGATTTTGGGTGATTTTTTTTTTCAGGAAAAAAGACTATCAAAACACAGATGATTCTCAACTTTTTACTAAACTTATACTTTCTGACGCTATTCACTCTTAAATCACCTTTCTTATACAGAATTTCATCTTTATCCATTATCTGACAATTGGTAAGTCTGAGTTATTAGAGTAGGAATGGGCCCAATCTTTGTCAAGAGTGGTCATCAGCCTGAGATTTTGGGGATGCCAGCCTGTGTCTGCAGAAGTGCTCCTTTGCCCAACAGGCACATACTCTTCCTCATTAGTCCCATTTAACTCCAGGGGGAAACAAGCACTTAGAATAAAATGGTAGCCCAGTCTTGGAGAATCACTCAGAGTTCTGGGATTTTCAGAATAGAACATAGCATTTATTCATAGCACTGGCATTCATGACATTAACAAAGCTCCATATTTAATAAGAACCAGTTGGGTTTTGGACACAGGAATTTTACGTACAATGTTTTTCCTAAAATCTTTCAAGCCATCTTTACTGACCATTAATTTTTTAATCTGTAGAAACACTTCCTTGAGCTTCTTTTCCTGAATAAGCATAATACTTATTGTCATATTACATTACATCTTTTGTCTTCCTCATTAAAAAGTTTCTTTCATGTATTCTTCAAAGTTAGTACTTTTTTTTGAGACAGAGTCTCACTCTGTCACCCAGGCTGGAGTGCAGTGGCATGATCTTGGCTCACTGCAACATCCACCTTCTGGGTTAAAGTGATTCTCCTGCCTCAGCCTCCTGAGTAGCTGGGACTACAGGTGTGCACCACCACGCCTGCCTAATTTTTGTTTTTGTTTTTGTTTTTAGTAGAGACAGGGTTTCACCATATTGGCCAGGCTGGTCTTAAACTCTTGACCTCGTGATCCACCTGCCTCAGCCCCTCAAAGTGCTGGGATTACAGGTGTGAGCCACCGTGCCTGGCCCAAACTTTGTACTTTTAAAGCTAATTTCCCCAGCAGCAATCTGGAGTTGATAATTTCCTATTATTCTTTTGAATTTTAAAAATTTTTGTTATGGTAAATAAGACATGTTTTTATACTTGGCCAAGTCTTTGACATGCCTTAAATCATCATAACTCTTGTCATTTTACATTTATGACAGTTACTTAATGGGTTCTTTCCACATTTTTGTCCCTTTTTACCACCTTCTTTCCTGAAAGAAATACCGGGAAAAATAGGGAAATACCAATTTTCTTAGATTAAACAGGAACTGATTAGTTGATCATAGTCTTGTCTGGTATCTTTAAGTACTTTAAAGGGAGCTTTTCTCTTTCTGTTCTTTGTATAACAGGACAGACTACTGGCAGCAGCTGGGTTTTTATGTTGTCTTTTTTCCTTTTTTAAAGAAATTCTTTGCTGGGGGAAGAACAATTCACATTTAACTGCATGTAATTTTCCCCAATGAAGTCAGTGGAAGCTGAGTAGCCAAACAGTGGCAATCCTTGCTTAATCAGCAGGAAGAGATACAAACTAATAAATACAAGACAGAAGAAAATGCTGGAACAAGGAAAAATCTTTTAGAGAAAAGATTAAAGAACTAAGATCCAGAAGAGAAAGTCTATTTCATGAATACTGCAAAAGAACAAGGCACAGGGGAATAAAAGGTAGATTAAAGTTCACACCACATACTAGTGGTGCTTTTAACCAGAACAGCATTAACCAGAGTCAGACACAATCCTGAAGAGCATTTTGTTCAACTCCTTTTGTTTGTTAACTACTGAGAAAACAGGACCAGAGAAAGTAAGTGACATGCTTAGAAGCGGTACTAAAAGCTGAGTTTGCTCCCTGACTACTGGTTCAACACTCTTTTCACTAATATAGGACCAAAGAGCACCTACATCATGCACTGAAACATACAAATATCACGTAAGTCTTCTATTTGGTGTGACTGGTGAGAGACACAAATGAATCCAATGCAGGTGATTTTTAACTGTTGTTGTTACCTAATTCTGATAAAAAGGTAAAGCAGCACCTTTGGGAACCTATAACTAAAACATTGTGGTACTGGTATATGACTAAACAAACAGATCAATGGAACAGAAGAAAAAGTCCAGAAATAAATATCAAATCAGTGGAAACAAGCATTGGATAGACATCTGGAAAAAAGAGAAAATTTGATCCATACTTCACATTACATTAGAATAAACACCAAGGACCAGAGTTCTAAATATAAATCATGAAATTATCCAAGTAATAGAAGAAAATATGAGTGAATTCCTTTATAATCGGGAAGTGGGAAAAAACCTTCCTAGCTGAGACTCAAAATCCAGAGGCAGTAAAAAGGGAAATTAAATTATACGAAAATTTTAAATGTCATACATATGCACGTGAGCATAATAGACACACACACCTCACCATAACAAAGCCAAAAGATAAATGGCAAACTGGAAAAAAAATTAAAACTTAAATCAAGACAAAGTGCTAATACTTCTAAAATTTAAAACTCTCCTAATATGGGGCGGGAAGGGGAAGACCCAAAACACAACTTTTAATAGTGCAAAACATAAAAAAGATAGTTACAGGAGAAAATATTTAAATGGTCTTTAAACATATGTAAAAACATACACTCCCCCTCATAATTACAGAGATGCATTTAAAATTAGACGGAGATACTTGACTATCAGATGGACAATAAATCCCAAAGTTCAACAACAAAGGATACGGTGAGGCTGTATAGAACTGGACACCCTGCTACACTGTTGGTGGGACTGCAAAATGGTATAATCAATGGAGAGGAATTTAGTAATGTCTGGAAAAATTCCAAATGCATTTACCCTTTTACCCAGCAATCCTACTTGTAGGAATCATTTTCAAAGGTTTACTAGCAAACATATAAAATTACTTAGGTACAAGGGTATTCACTGTGGCATTATTTGTAATAGCAAAAGTCTGAAAAAAACCTAGATGTACACCAATAGGGGACTGGTTGAATAAGCCATGGTACATTCCCAAATGGAGTACTATGGATCAAAAAATGAATCAGATACCTATATACTGATATGGAGTGATAAGATACAGTAAGAAAAAAAGAACAAGATATCTAACAGTATGTATATATGTCACCTTTCATATTAGAAGGGGGGATAAGAACATACCATACATATGCTTAAATACATTTTTTTAGGTTTTCAAAAGAAAGGTTAATGATACAATGAAAAGCTAATAAAAAGTCACTAATAGAAGGAAGGAAACAGGATGGAAAAGACAGAGAAGCAAGATTTATCTGAATATACCTTGTTATATAATTTTGACTTGTGATCCTGAAAAGCTGAGAACTAAAACAAAGTTTATATCAAGTTGGTGATACAAAAATATAGAGAAAAGAATTATTTCACACTGCATTAGAACACAGAATTTACACTTTTAGGAAAATAAAACAAGCAGAGCTATGAAGAAAATTTTAAACTTTATTCGGTAGTCTATAATCTAATTGTAGCAGTCAATAACTGGTATTATTTTGAAATTACTGTGAGATGATGCAAATAAGCAATTATATCAATGATATTAGGAACCACTTAAAGAAAATATGGGGGACAGAAGAACGAATTAAATCTTCCCAAAGAGGCAAAGAGAAAACTCCAAGATAAGAGACTTTTTAGGAAATAATTGACTGAGTTTTAGCAACAAGCCAGTGGCATAAAGTAAAAAAGGAGTAGGGAGGTGGGCAAAGAAACTGATTCACTTGGATTTTGACTTGGTAATTTCTATGTTGTTATTTCTTTCATGCTTTTAAAATACTGTACTGAGTACTCTCAGTTGTATTCAGCAGGAAAATCACTCTAAATAGCCAACCATATTACCAAAAATAAACAATATCTGATGCTCAAGCATAGCAAATGTTATCTATAATAATGGAAAACTGAAACCAGTGATTAGCGTGGGATAGTTATTCCCTGGCAGATGCTTTGTGATACCTTTCACAATGTTGGGGTAATATATCCTAGGACACAAAAGAATATGTAAATTAATTCACTGCTTAACCTAGAATGTAAAAGTTGCCTAACTAGCTATCATTACTGACCTAGACAGACTAATATAAAATGTAATGAGTCTGAATAATACTTAAAATAAGTTGTAACAAATACTTATACCTCTTAAAAATATTCTTTTTTTGAGTAACAGTGATATAGTATTATTTTATTTCATGAGAATTTCTAAAAGTGTAAGAGACTGTTACAATTCAAATATGTTTAAATGATCTCCTTTTTTCTTTTTGAGAATTTTACAATATCTTTGAATAATATGAAGCAATTTGGTATGCCCCAAACTTGAAATGAGAAACACTGCCACTACTACTGTGTTGGAATTTTCTATTATATGCAACAGAAACTAAACTTGATACAGCCTAAACCCAAATTCATTTGAATCCATTAATGAAGTAACATGTCCTTTCTTTCAAACAAAAGTACTGTTAAGTGTAATGAAAATGCATAACTCTACTTCCACACTGACTTAATGAGATTTCCTAAAATTAAGAGACTTAAGTGGTCGGTAAATTGACCCTCAGTCACATCTTTAGAAGTGTAGCAGTGTATATATGAGCTTAAACAGAACTCGAAATGTCAATGCATTCTCTATTTCCACAATATTGCTGAATGTAGTATTTTTAACATATTACTTTTAAGCACTACAACTGATGGCTGGTTTCCTAAATCCACAGTAAGAATCTCATTAAGAGTTCAACTGAACCCTCAAAGTAAAGTGGCAATAAAGTACCTAATCAACAATAAATTTCTATGTTGCAGACTTTTAAAATACAGACACTTTTCGAGCAATATTAGTTTTATACAAAAGGTGGCTCCTCGAGTGTAGTTTCTCTTGTAAGAAAATAAACCTCGGAAGCTTCCTCTCAGGGGTGTACTCCACCCTGTGAGGTGTGGGGTGTCAGACTGCCCTAGTGGGGGATGTCTCCCAGTTAGGCTATTCAGGGGTCAGGGACCCACTTGAGCAGGCAGTCTGTCCCTTCTCAGATCTCACATATACACCATGGAATACTATGCAGCCATAAAAAAGGATGAGTTTGCATCCTTTGTAGGGACATGGATGCAGCTGGAAACCATCATTCTTAGCAAACTATCACAAGAACAGAAAACCAAACATCGCATGTTCTCACTCATAGGTGGGAACTGAACAATGAGATCACTTGGACTCGGGAAGGGGAACATCACACACCAGGGCCTATCATGGGGAGTGGGGAGGGGGGAGGGATTGCATTGGGAGTTATACCTGATATAAATGACGAATTGATGGGTGCTGACGAGTTGATGGGTGCAGCACACCAACATGGCACAAATATACATATGTAACAAACCTGCACGTTATGCACATGTACCCTAGAACTTAAAGTATAATAAAAAATAAAAATAAAAAATAAATTCAATTAAAAGAACTAGAGAGGCAAGAGCAAACACATTCAAAAGCTAGCAGAAGGCAAGAAATAACTAAGATCAGAGCAGAACTGAAGGAGATAGAGACACGAAAAACCCTCCAAAAAAATCAATGAATCCAGGAGCTGGTTTTTTGAAAAGATCAACAAAATTGATAGACCGCTAGCAAGACTAATAAAAATAAAAGAGAGAAGAATCAAATAGACATAATAAAAAATGATAAAGGGGATACCACCACCGACCCCACAGAAATACAAACTATCATCAGAGAATACTATAAACACCTCTACGCAAACAAACTAGAAAACCTAGAAGAAATGGATAATTTCCTGGACACTTACACTCTCCCAAGACTAAACCAGGAAGAAGTTGAATCCCTGAATAGACCAATAGCAAGCTCTGAAATTGAGGCAATAATTAATAGCCTACCAACCAAAAAAAGTCCAGGACCAGACGGATTCACAGCCGAATTCTACCGGAGGTACAAGGAGGAGTTGGTACCATTCCTTCAGAAACTATTCCAATCAATAGAAAAAGAGGGAATCCTCCCTAACTCATTTTACGAGGCCAACAGCATCCTGATACCAAAGCCTGATAGAGACACAATAAAAAGGAGAATTTTAGACCAATATCCCTGATGAACATCGATGCAAAAATCCTCAATAAAATACTGGCAAACAGAATCCAGCAGCACATCAAAAAGCTTATCCACCATGATCAAGTGGGCTTCATCCCTGGGATGCAAGGCTGGTTCAACATACACAAATCAATAAATGTAATCCAGCATATAAACAGGACCAAAGACAAAAACCACATGATTATCTCCATAGATGCGGAAAAGTCCTTTGACAAAATTCAACAGCAGTTCATGCTAAAAACTCTCAATAAATTCGGTATTGATGGAACGTATCTCAAAATAATAAGAGCTATTTATGACAAACCCACAGCCAATATCATACTGAATGGGCAAAAACTGGAAGCATTCCCTTTGAAAACTGGCACAAGACAGGGATGCCCTCTCTCACCACTCCTATGCAAGATAGTGTTGGAAGTTCTGGCTAGGGCAATCAGGCAAATAAATAAAGCATATTCAGGTAGGAAAAGAAGTCAAATTGTCCCTGTTTGCAGATGACATGATTGTATATTTAGAAAACCCCATCATCTCAGCCCAAAATCTCCTTAAGCTGATAAGTAACTTCAGCAAAGTCTCAGGATACAAAATCAATACGCAAAAATTACAAGCATTCTTATACACCAGTAACAGACAAACAGAGAGCCAAATCATGAATGAACTCCCATTCACAATAGCTTCAAAGAGAATAAAATACCTAGGAATCCAACTTAAAAGGGATGTAAAGGACCTCTTCAAGGAGAACTACAAACCACTGCTCAGTGAAATAAGGGGACACAAACAAATGGAAGAACATTCCATGCTCATGGATAGGAAGAATCAATATCGTGAAAATGGTCATACTGCCCAAGGTAATTTATAGATTCAATGCCAATCCCATTAAGCTACTAATGACTTTCTTCACAGAATTGGAAAAAACTGCTTTAAAGTTCATATGGAACCAAAAAAGACCCCACATTGCCAAAACAATCCTAAGCCAAAAAGAACAAAGCTGGAGGCATCACGCCACCTGACTTCAAACTATACTACAAGGCTACAGTAACCAAAACAGCATGGTACTGGTACCAAAACAGAGATATAGACCAATGGAACAGAACAGAGCCCTCAGAAATAATACCACACATCTACAGCCATCTGATCTTTGACAAACCTGACAAAAACAAGAAATGGGGAAAGGATTCCCTATTTAATAAATGGTGCTGGGAAAATTGGCTAGCCATAAGTAGAAAGCTGAAACTGGATCCTTTCCTTACTCCTTATACGAAAATTAATTCAAGATGGATTAGAGACTTAAATGTTAGACCTAAAACCATAAAAACCCTAGAAGACAACCTAGGTAATACCATTCAGGACATAGGCATGGGCAAGGACTTTATGTCTAAAACACCAAAATCAACAGCAACAAAAGTCAAAATTGACAAATGGGATCTAATTAAAGTAAAGAGCTTCTGCATAGCAAAAGAAACTACCATCAGAGTGAACAAGCAACCTACAGAATGGGAGAAAATTTTTGTGATCTACTCATCTGACAAAGGGCTAATATCCAGAACCTATAAAGAACTCAATCAAATTTACAAGAAAAAAACAAACAACCCCATCAAAAAGTGGGCAAAGGATATGAACAGACACTTCTCAAAGAAGACATTCATACAGCCAACAGACACATGAAAAAATGCTCATCATCACTCGCCATCAGAGAAATGCAAATCAAAACCACAATGAGATACCATCTCACACCAGTTAGAATGGCAATCATTAAAAAAATCAGGAAACAACAGGTGCTGGAGAGGATGTGGAGAAATAGGAACACTTTTACACTGTTGGTGGGACTGTAAACTAGTTCAACCATTGTGGAAAACAGTGTGGCGATTCCTCAAGGATCTAGAACTAGAAATATCATTTGACCTAGCCATCACATTACTGGGGATATACCCAAAGGATTATAAGTCATGCTGCTATAAAGACACATGCACATGTATGTTTATTGCAGCACTATTCACAATAGCAAAGACTTGGAATCAATCCAAATGTCCATCAGTGACAGACTGGATTAAGAAAATGTGGCACATGTACACCACGGAATACTATGCAGCCATAAAAAAGGATGAGTTCGTGTCCTTTGTAGGGACATGGATGCAGCTGGAAACCATCATTCTCAGCAAACTATCACAAGAATGGAAAACCAAACACCACATGTTCTCACTCACAGGTGGGAACTGAACAATGAGATCACTTGGACACAGGAAGGGGAGCATCACACACCTATTGTGGGGAGGGGGTAGGGGGGAGGGATAGCATTAGGAGATATACCTAAGGTAAATGACGAATTAATGGGTGCAGCACACCAACAAGGCACATGTATACATATGAAACAAACCTGCACGTTGTGCACCTGTACCCTAGAACTTAAAGTATAATAAAAAAAAAAAGAAAAGAAACTTCAAAGTTTAATACAACAAATTCTATTTGTGGTATAATCTAAATAATGCTAATATACTTTAGAGAAAAAACAAAGGATTTAGTGACAAGGCATAAAGGGATTTTCCTTACATATAATATGCTAAATATTACTCGTTTTTAAATGGTGCCACTTGGTAATGAAAATACCGAAACTTTATTTGCTTGCTTTAAAGTAAACTGGCCATTCTGGAAATCAGATTTGTGTTTTAACAGATTTATGCAAGCAGTCCATTGAAGAGTGGAGCAAAATTTATCATAAATTTGACCTCATTTTATAAAACTCATGATGAAAAATTTTCCTCTTACATTATTTCATGTAATTTTAAAACTATAAACTACTTTCCCAGAAAGTTGAAATGTGCAATACTCTGAAATCGCCTAAATTGATACTGTTATTCTTAAAACATAAAATCAAATAAATGATCAGTCATATAGCACCAAAAATGTCTTTGGAAAAAACAATACTCATATCCACTTACCATCCAAGGTTTCATAAAGAAAAAAAACTTTAACCCAAATATATAAAATAAAACACGTTTATTTTACCATAGGAACTGATAATCTAAAGTATAAGATGCTAATTTCCAAATGTATCCTGGCTTGTGTATAGCCTTGGTCAAATGATCCATTGTATCAGAAAGATAAAGAAAAAATAATCATATTTCAGTAATTCTATACATCCTAAAAGGGAAGATGGCACATTTAAGTGTTGATAAATTTGAAAAGCTGATTAAACATAATAATCACCATGTTGGAGGAAGACATAAAAATCGGAGAACAGATTTTTTTAATATTAAAAATGTGACACGAAAATTATACCATTTTAGAAAGGAATATAAAAAGGCAAGAGTTAAAAATAGTGGGACTAATATCATAGAAAACTATCCATGAGGAAGGTCAAATTCATTTTCAACATGTAAAAAGGATAAAGAGTAGAGATATTTTAAAAGATTCTTAATGAGACAAACGTTAAAATACGGAACCCAATCTCAGACAAATACATAGAAAGGAGTAAGCGCCAACTCTAATATGCATAAAGTATCCCATCCTATAGCAAATCAGATATATAGGTACACTTGATGCCGTAAATTTTTTTAAAAATTGTCCATTTTGTTGCGTGTGCACCATCAATTTGAGTCAGCACCAGCGACAGCTCTGCAGTCCTCCTATGTGGTACTGATCAGGTGGTTGCAGAGCTTCAGCTCACAGCAACACAATGCAGCTGAGCAGGCAAGCACAGCCCACAGCCAGAAACAGTTCCGACTCTCCAGAACAAGACGACCTTTAAGCTTTAAGTTTCCCGGAGAAAATGAGATGCTGATGTTGAAGACGACACTACGGTAAGATGTTATTTAAATCAGCAAAGGCTGACTTTGGAATCTTTTTCCTTTTTAAGAAAAAGTCAATGTTAAGATTAAATATATATTCAATAGCAAGTGCATGCACCAGAAATTTGCTGCAGTGTCAGTTGAGGGATATTTTTTATATATTCATTCACCTTGTAAATATATTGTTTTCCTTTAAAATGGGCACTGAAATATACAGAAAAAAACCACTTTATAAAATGTGAGGTTTATAGGTACAGTGTTGGTTTGGATTTTTCAAGTGCCTTTTACAAAGATATATTTATCCTAAAAACACAAAGATAACATTTCGAAGAACTGCTTTAATATCTAAATAAAATCTACCCTATACACACACATTGAATTACATTACTGCAGAGATTAAAAAAAAAAAGACACGACAGCCATTTTTTCTGATCTGAGTAAGAAAGCATATCATCAAAAATAGTAATAGCTTACAACTGCAACTCTTTCTTTGCAAAGAATGCTATTTTATCATATTAAGGCTCTAGAAGGGTAAAAAGAAAGAATATGGTCAGAAAAGGGGGGAGGGGGAGAGAAAATAAAGGAGAAAATGCAGGAGAGAGTAGGGAGAGTCTCTCTCTACCACATAGCCCAATTGAAGGATTAAGCATTTGGACTATAAATGAAGGGGAGCTTTGTTAGTTTAATCACTGGAACAATTATAAAAGGACTCAACAACAACGAGGTTTATTGAAAATTTTGCCTAATGCTAAGTGACCCATGCAGATGCCTAAACTGTATTTGCATATTAAAAGAAGGGTGTATCTGTTTGTTTCTAGGCTTTGATGGAATATCAGATATTGAAAATGTCTCTCTGCCTGTTCATCCTTCTGTTTCTCACACCTGGTATTTTATGCATTTGTCCTCTGCAATGTATATGCACAGAAAGGCACAGGCATGTGGACTGTTCAGGCAGAAACTTGACTACATTACCATCTGGACTACAAGAGAATATTATACATTTAAACCTGTCTTATAACCACTTTACTGATCTGCATAACCAGTTAACCCAATATACCAATCTGAGGACCCTGGACATTTCAAACAACAGGCTTGAAAGCCTGCCTGCTCAGTTACCTCGGTCTCTGTGGAACATGTCTGCTGCTAACAACAACATTAAACTTCTTGACAAATCTGATACTGCTTATCAGTGGAATCTTAAATATCTGGATGTTTCTAAGAATATGCTGGAAAAGGTTGTCCTCATTAAAAATACACTAAGAAGTCTTGAGGTTCTCAACCTCAGTAGTAACAAACTTTGGACAGTTCCAACCAACATGCCCTTCAAACTACATATTGTGGACCTGTCTAATAATTCTTTGACACAAATCCTTCCAGGTACATTAATAAACCTGACAAATCTCACGCATCTCTACCTGCACAACAATAAGTTCACATTCATTCCAGACCAATCTTTTGACCAACTCTTTCAGTTGCAAGAGATAACCCTTTACAATAACAGGTGGTCATGTGACCATAAACAAAACATTACTTACTTACTGAAGTGGATGATGGAAACAAAAGCCCAAGTGATAGGGACTCCATGTTCTACCCAAATATCATCTTTAAAGGAACATAACATATATCCCACACCTCCTGGATTTACCTCAAGCTTATTCACTGTAAGTGGGATGCAGACAGTGGACACCATTAACTCTCTGAGTGTGGTAACTCAACCCAAAGTGACCAAAATCCCCAAACAATATCGAACAAAGGAAACAACGTTTGGTGCCACTCTAAGCAAAGACACCACCTTTACTAGCACTGATAAGGCTTTTGTGCCCTATCCAGAAGATACATCCACAGAGACTATCAATTCACATGAAGCAGCAGCTGCAACTCTAACTATTCATCTCCAAGATGGAATGGTTACAAACACAAGCCTCACTAGCTCAACAAAATCATCCCCAACACCCATGACCCTAAGTATCACTAGTGGCATGCCAAATAATTTCTCTGAAATGCCTCAACAAAGCACAACCCTTAACTTACGGAGGGAAGAGACAACCACAAACGTAAAGACTCAATTACCTTCTGTGGCAAATGCTTGGAAAGTAAATGCTTCATTTCTCTTAATGCTCAATGTTGTGGTCATGCTGGCTGTCTGAGGGTCCGCATTTTCTGAAACTCATGAAAGCACTCCTCCCTGATGTACAGTTGGGAAAATATGTCCATATCTAACCAGTGATTCAAGCTATATTAAGTATTCAAGAAAGCCAGTCTTAACATTTCTGACTCTGATGTAAATGAAGTAACTTGTCTTAAATAAAAGAAATGCACAATGCCTTGGTACTTGCTGCTATTTTACTGTCTTAATTAAGTAAACTAATGAGTTTCTTTTATAAAAAAAAAGAAATGTTTTCTTTTTAAGGCTTCAATTTATTGCACAAAATATAAAGCATCTAAACTTTAATATGTATTTTATGTATGTTTACACTGTCAAACATCTGGAAAATAAAAGGTCTATGCTCATAACTGTGTCATTTGGCTTTCTAGTCATACCAACTTTAGCAGAATCAAAATGACCTCATCATTTTTGTTCTAGGGTACCTTGGTAAAATCTTTAAGGTAAATAAAACGGTGGTGGTATCCAAGGATTTTGTCACTGAAGTAAAATCGCAGCTGCCATCCCATGAATGGCTATACTACATTATTATTTTACAGACAAGTCATAATTGTTTTAAATCTAAATGATGTCCTGCTTCTGAGGAACTCTTGGCTACTTTACAGATTATATAATGGACAAAAGCTCTTCAAAAAGCTAGAAGACACTAGGCTTTGCATTTTAATAAGAAAAGTTTAACGGTTTTGTTTTTTGCATGTAAAAAAAGCGTTAAAATCACAATGAAAAAATTTAAAAACATGTAAAGAAGCAGTTTTAGTGCAGATTTAACACACCATTAATGGAAAATTTAAATATTTATAAAATTAAAATCCTACTACATGAAGGAGAAGAAAATTTGTATTTTGCAAATCAGAAATCAGAATGTGACTTACCTAAATTAAACATAAGATTAGCTTAAGAATAAAATCACTGAGTCTAACCAACTTGGGCAGTACTGAGGGAGGAAGAGAGGAAAGAGAGAGAGAAAGGGAAAAGGGCATTTGGTACTACAACCAGGTGGTGAACCCAATAAAACAGACTGAGGACTAAGGCTAGGCATGGGACAGATCTTGACACTCCACATCAAAAGACACTGGAACTCCAACTAAAAGATAATCACTGAGAAATTTTCTACAAATATGAAAGTTAGCCACCTTATGAATTAGTAACAAACATAAGAAACAGCCACAAGGCAGCAAAAGAAGTCCTGAAACAGGATAGATTAAAATGCAAGATAGGATAACTGAGATGGGTGAGACACAACTGTGGTATTTAATTTGTGAGACGTAAGGCAGAATCTCATTTCAAGCATTTCTAGAGGTGGGAAAAAACTATAGAAAGGAATTTTTATGTTCCTTCATAAAAACTTTTAAAAATTCAGATAGCCTCCTTTGCTGGTTTAGGAACATTTCTATTGAGAGAGAAAAGTAATAACATTTTAATGTGGTTTTATTTTTTTTTGGTTTTTAAAGACCAGGATTATGGAAAAATTACCATCAAGCTTTAACAAAAGAGTCCTCTTTTATGCTGTCTAGTACAGTGGCTCTTGAACATTTTCTGCCCTAGCAAACCTGATTGGCTCACTGTGTCAGGGAATCTCACCATGAAGAAACAGGATAATTTGAAAAAGTCCCCTAAATGATTTTAAAATGCATTACCTCTCTATATGGGGAAGCTATATTTCCACTCCCTCCCAAACACTGATTAGTACCTTCACCATCCATGATAGGGACTAATTGCTTAGATAATCCCTACTCTACCATATATTTGTGTATTATTTAAAAAAAATATACACCGACTTCCACAGAAAGTAGTTTTTTTGTTTTGTTTTGTTTTTTTGAAACAAAGTCTAGCTCTTACCCCCAGGCTGGAGTGCAATGGCGCAATCTCGGCTCACTGCAACCTCCCCCTCCCGGGTTCAAGCAATTCTCCTGCCTCAGTCTCCCAAGTATCTGGGATTACAGACACCTGCCACCAGACCCGACTAATTTTTGTATTTTCAGTAGAGACGGGGCTTCACCATGTTGGCCAGGCTGGTCTCAAACTCCTGACCTCAGGTGATTCGCCTGCCTCGGCCTCCCAAAGTTCTGGGATTACAGGCATGAGCCACCGTGTCCGCCCAGAAAGTAGGTTTCTTAGAGGTAATTGTCTTTTCCTCTGAGGATACCAAAAATTCAATGCTGTCTTAGAATTTTTAGGGAGAAAACTAATAAGAAAGTCAAATTACAGACTACTGCATTAGGAGCACCTATGGATTATGTCAACCCTACAGACATGTCTGCAAAATGCATAGTCTAACTTGGTAAATTTACAAGTACAATATATGTCAACTACTCAGACTCTAAGTCCTTAGACATAAGTATTATCTAGCTTTAAAGTAAAGTTGACCCTTGAACAACATGGGCACACTTATACATAATTTTTTTCAACCAAACACAGATTTAAAGTACAGTATTTGTGGGATGTGAAACCCACATATTGTATAAATAGGTTCCACAAGGAAGCATGTTCCTCAGGGCCGATTTTGGGATTCGAATATGTGCAGATTTTGGTATACACAGGGGTCTGCTAATCAACCCCTGAGATATACTGAGGGAAACTATAATTAGATAGTATTCCCTTCCAAAGAAATTGTATTCTTATTATCAACGGAAAAAGGCTCATTATTTGCCACTAAGTACTACTATATTACTGGCTCCAGAAAAATTTCAAAATGTATTAGTCCTCAGCATCTATCTCTCAAGCACATCAAATATGTATGCATATGTATACAGATATACACATACCTATATACACATATATCTATATCTATCTCCACCCAGCCATCCCTAAGGCTTGGCTCTACTTTACAGGCAATTTGCCTCTGCCACTTCTCAGCTGTATGACCATAGACAAGTTATTTCACTGCTCTAAGTCACAGTTTCCTCATCTATAAAATGGGCTAGCAGAACTCACGTGTTTTTTTTTTTTCTGAAGATTAAATAACATAATTCACATAAACCCTTCAAAGTGTCTTGGCTCATCTACATTCCTAGATGCAGTAATGTTGTTGTTGTGAGGATTATTATGACATCTGTACGTCCAAACCCAATGCTATGAGAAATTCCCATATATGGAAACATTTCAGCTCTACATACTGAAAGCAAGGGAATGCAAGGATGTGCTTGCTTTAGTCTCTTCTCTGCTAGAAACCAGGTTTAGATCAGTGAAATAGGGACCCAGAAGAAAGTCAGAGAGACATTCACTTATCACAGCAGAATGAGAAGATGTCTTCTATGGCTAACTTAAAAGATCACAAATATGTGCTATTCAATATCTTTCATAATGATGTTATCAAACAACAGCAAATTCCTTTAATCCCAAAAATGTCAGACAAAAGTTAACCTAAAATCTTTCATAAAATTATTCCTTATAAAATATATTTTAAGAACTAGATAAAAGAATGTATTATACACTACCACCCAACATCTTGCTGGTGAAGAGTAACTTATATTTCTATTAAAATCACAATCAAAACAAGGATGCCCACTATTGCCAATCTTTTTAACAATATTTGGGAAATTTCAAAACAAAAAAACAGAAATAACAGATATTGGCAACAAATAATTAGAAAATTGTGGGAAAAAATATACAATGTCAAGAAGTAACATTAACATGAAATACGCAGGATCAAAAGGGAAAAATCTGAAAAATATTAATGAGAAGTATAAACTAAGACTTGATGCAGATGACAAACTAAGGTCTCTCCATTCATTCATTTTTTCACTCAACAAATATTTAGTCAGCACCTGGAACATATCGAACACTAAGGTACAGAGGACTTCGGTGGGATACTTATAAAGTTGCAATTATTTCCAGTATAGTTTATAGATTAAGGCAATTCTGAAAAATATTCCAATGAGAAACATTTTGGAACCTTAAATCCACTTAGAAACATTAGCAAGAATAGAAAAAGAAGTAAACACTACAGTTATATTAGCCTATTTATTTATTTATTTCATACAGAGTATTGCTCTGTCACCCAGGCTAGAATGCAGTGGTGCGATCTTGGCTCACTGCATCCTCCACTTTCTGGGTTCAAGCAATTCTTCTGCTTCAGCCTCCTGAGTAGCTAAGACTACAGGTGTGTGCCACCACGCCCGGCTAATTTTTGTATTTTCAGTAGAGATCGGGTTTCACTATGTTGGCCAGGCTGGTCTTGAACTCCTGACCTCAGGTGATCTACTTGCCTCGGCCTCCCAAAGTGCTGGGATTTCAGACGTGAGCCACCATGACCAGCCGATATTAGCTTTTCTTGAGAGAGAAACATATATCAGCCATAATAATTAGGACAGAATGATAGTGGCATAAAAATAGAAAGATAACCACAATACAGAAACAACAGCACAATGAGAGCACAGGTACACAGAAGAACTGAATACGTGACCAAGCTTTACTTACTAGCTGTGTCACTTCAGCAAATTAGGTTTCCGTGCCTCTATTTCCTTACAGGGTTGTTGTGAGAAGAAAATGAGAAAATACAGATAAAGTGTTTAGAACACTGCCTAGCACATAGTAAATTCTCAAACATTGTTTGCAGTGGAAAGAAAAATCAGAAACCAAAGGGAAAGGGAAAGACTCAATAAATGAGGAAATTGGAAAAAAGTTCAGTTTAACACTCACTTCATGTGATACACTGACAAAGTGAAAGAAAACATGAACAAGGGAGTCATAAAACCAGCAGAAGAATTTAAAAATATTTGTAAGTCTTCAGGTGGAAGGCTATTTAATTATTTTAAAAAATCACAAAGAAATTATCAATAGATTGGTCTATACAAAATCCCCATTATGCTGAAACAACCAGCCTGATAAAAATATTCAAATAAAATGGTGTAAAGGAGGTTGTTAATCAGGAGCTCATAAAATTGACGAGAAAAAAATCTTAAAATTGGCAATAAATAAATGGGCAAAGGACATAAAAAGACTGTTTACAAGATATGAAACACTATGATTAATATATGGGAATATGGCCAACCACATAATTGAGAAATGCAATAAAAATGTGATATCATTTTTCACTATTAAAATAGCAAGCAATTAAAAAAAAATAAAAACCAACGATGGGGAAGGTAGAATGAAATGGCCACGTTCACATATTGGCACAATTCTTTGGGAAAGCAATCTGGCAATGAAATTTTAAAAAAGTAAGATATTTTAACTTTTGTCTATAGTTAAGGTATTTAAACTTTTGCCTATAGGTAAATCACAGCATTCTTTCTAACAAGAAAAACTGAAACAATGATAAATATCCACCATTGGGAAATTAAGTAAACGATGACCCACTGACCAGAATATGTGGCCAATAAAAATATTTATGAAGAGTTTTTTAAAGTGTGAAATGTAGAAAATGTAAATATTAGAAAAATAAGAAAAAATTACAGGACATAGAGCCATGTATTAAAAAGTAACAAAAAGAAACATGCCAAAATGCTAACACTGCAGACCAAGCATATATTATTACCTGCCTTGTCCTTGAAATAGCCAAGAGATCTAAGAAAAGAATTATTGAAATGTTTGTCTAGGACATCCAGACTGAGTAAGAAAATGAGAGAAATAAGAAGACACAGATGAACTGTGTACCAATCCTTCCCTTTCAATAATTTCTCGTATCTCAGAATAAAATCTAAACTCTTAATATGGTTTACTGCATAATCAGGGTCTTGTTTCCCTTTAGAGTATCATCTTAAAATTTTCCAGCTCTCTAACATTTTATAGTTCAAACAAACAAAATATCCTCTGTCCCTCAATCACCACGTTTCGTGCCACTAGGCTTTCAGAGAAGCTGCATGTCTTCTCTTCCTCTTCTTGCCCTCTCGAACCCTACTCATCCTTTTGATTTCAGCTTAGACATTCACTTGCCCCTAGAAGTTTGTTTTTTTGACCATCTTTATCCGCGTTTATAAATAAAAGAATGAATTAACATAGATCAAAGATGTGACTAGTGGGCTAACAATGACCTACTTAGGACAGACCAAGTCAAACCTGCTAGTCTTATTCTAGAGTCTAAGTTTCTTTCATTTATTTCAAAGTTACAGCTTCAAAGTCCTGAGAAAAGAGAGATCAAAGAAAAGGTAAGAATGAGGGAGGATTTGGCTAGGCTACTACTAGTCATATAAGAAACTAGTTCTGAGTCAGGCACCATGGCTCACGCCTGTAACCTCAATAATTTGGGAGGCCAAGGTGGGTGGATCATTTGAGGTCAGGAGTTCGAGATCAGCCTGGTCAACATGATGAAACCCTATCGCTACTAAAAATCTAAAAATTAGTTGGCCATGGTGGCAGGCACCTATAATCCTAGCTACTCAGGAGACTGAGGCAAGAGAATCACTTGAACCCGGGAGGCAGAGGTTGCAGTGAGCCAAGGTCACGCCACTGCACTCCAGCCTGGGTGACAAGAGCAAGACTCTGTCTCCCCCTCAAAAAAAAAAAACAACTAGTTTTGGGCAATGTGGAGCTACCTTTGGAACAATTCTAGAGAAAGGTTAATTCTGATACCCGTGAACAATTCAGTATAGAAAACTGTTCGAGGGAAGTTAGCAGAGAAGTAGAAACAAATGTCACCTTAAGGTGTCACTAATGTGTTAAGCAGATTAGTACATTTCACACTTAGAAAACTGTGGTGCAAAGTGAGGTCTTTAAGAAGCTCAACTTTTAAGAAATGCCAGTTTGGTTCAATAGCCCCAACTTCATTAAATATTTAAGAGCCAGGTGAGATGCATGCTCAACATACCCATTTATCCTTATCTAGAAAGCCTGGCCTGAGATTCTGAATCTAAATTTCTGGAAAGTTACTGATGAGCCCAGGAGCAGTGGCTCATGCCTGTAATCCCAGCACATTGGGAGGCCAAGGTGGGCAGATTGCTTGAGCTCTGAGCCCAGCAAACCCTGTCTCTATAAAAAAAAATACAAAAATTAGCCAAGTGTGGTGGCGTGTGCCTGTAGTCCCAGCTACTTGGGAGGCTGAGGTGGGAGGATGGCTTGAGCCCAGGAGGCAGATGTTACAGTGAGCTGAGATCATGCCATTGCACTCTAGCCTCAGTGACAGAGCCAGACCCTGTGTCTCACACACACACATACACACACACAAAGTTATGAATGAGATCAAAGCACAGAAATTAAACATACATACACACTCACTAAAAACAGGAAAACTGCTTTGCTCCTGTCTGATCAAAATAATTCTAACTATATTGGTGGTTTAACAGCAAAGCATGACATAAAGTTTATCACCTGTGTGTGTTTTTACCTTGGGCAAGTGATTAAATGTGTCCTCTGATAAAAAAATATGGTTAAGAACATATATTCCAGAGGTGTTTTAAGGAACAGATTAAAACATGTATATTAAAGCACTTCATGGGTGCTATATAGCCATTTTAATGATTACTATCCTTTGTAAAAGAGATTCTTGGATAATTAACAAGATTAGAAGTGAAAATGACTGAAACAGTAATAGTAAATAGTTTCCCACATATCCAACATCTTCAGTTATGCTTCAAATAATTAATTTACAAGGTTTGCTATTTATCCCCAGAAAAAAATTATTTAGCAGTAAAAAATTAGATGTCTGAATATTTCACACAGATACCAGAAGGCCAAAGATCAATAAATCTAATTAAATACACCAGGAAACGCAGTTTTTCACTTTGTATTATTTTGTTGCGTATAGTCACAGGTGAAACATACTAAACGCTTCTGGAAGGCTGATGGAATTCGAATGAATGTCAAATGCTTGCCTCAACAGAAAATAAACTAAGACTTAATGGTTTTTCATTAAGAAAGAAGAAAAACAAAACATAAGTAAGGGAAGACAAAGATGCCATACACCACAATAACCACTGGAAAAGCCCTAATTTGCCATCCAAAGCCTCAGCGACCACTATCACATTTGAGATATTATGTAGTGTAAGAGTAACTGGCATACAACCACATCCATTTATGAGTTCTATTATTTAGACATTAAATACTCAGCTGTATTTCCTCATACCAATGAAAAATAATCTAAGAAAGCAAACAATTGTTTAAAAAGAGTTCCACCTATTTACAGGATCTAAAATTTCCTCATGGTATGGCTTTTCCACAAGATCACATGACTTTTTTTTTTTTTTTGCTTTAACAAAATATACTTGGATAAAGTATTATGAGTCTCTTGCCTCGACTTTAAATTCTACAAAAAAAGTGCAGGTCCCTGCACGTTATGCACATGTACCCTAGAACTTAAAGTATAATTAAAAAAAAAAAAAAAAGGTGCAGGTCATTGAATATGAGCTTAGAGACACCTTGTAAAAGCTAAAGTCTCTTCAAAACATATTAAAATAGGCTGGGCGCAGTGGCTCATGCCTGTAAGCACTTGGGCCAAGTGCTGGCCAAGACGGGCAGATTACCTGACGTCAGGACTTGGAGACCAGCCTGGCCAACAGAGCAAAACCCTGTCTCTACTAAGAATACATAAATGAGCCAGGCATGTTGGCATGCACCTGTAATCCCAGCTACTCGGGAGGCTGAGGCAGGAGAATCACTTGAACCTAGGAGGTGGAGGTTGCAGGGAGCCGAGATCACTCCACTGCACTCCACCCTGGGCAACAGAGCAAGACACCGTCTCAAAACAAAAAACAACAAAAAAGCATATTAAAAGTATCAAGGAATCACTTGAAATTAGTAAAAAAATTCATATATTAACTGAGTTGACTATAAACTGATTTTAAATTTAAACATAAATGTCATACATGATACATCTCATTTTCTGTATATTTCTTCAAAGTAGTCATGTTGGATCGCTATACTTTTACTTCAATGATACCATCACTACTGAAAACAACTCTGGGGCTGTTCCTTTCAAATACCACTAAGAGCTAGTTTACAAGTTATATAACAAAACTTTTTTTTTTTAAGACAGGGTCTCACTGTCACCCAGGCTGGAGTGCAGCCTTGACCTCCTAGGCTAAAGTGATTCTCCAGCCTCAGCCTCACAAGCAGCTGAAACTACAGGCTCTCGTCACCACACTCTACTAATTTTTTGTACAGATGGAGTTTCATCATGTTGCCTAGGTTTGTCTCAAGCTCCTGGGCTCAAGCAATCCACCTGCCTTGGCTTCCCAAAGTGCTGGGACTACAAGTGTTAGTCACCATGTCCAGCAGAAAAATCATATCTTAAACAAAAAACAGTATCACTAAATGTGACATTTTGTCTTGCTTATCAAAAAATTTCAAGTGTGAAGATTTTCCACATTCTACAAGAATGTATTTCAGACTTTGACAACACTTCCAAAGAATTATTTCCCTAAAATGTTGTGCTCAAAGGTGGCACAGTTTGAATTCAGCGCATTACCTCCAATGGCGACTCTTCTGAGATGAACAACGTTCATTTGGATGCATTTATTCTCACATGCTTGTTTCAGAATCTTTCCACTTTTTTTTTTTTAAAGACAGAGTCTCACTCTGTCTTGCCCAGGTTGGAGTGCAGTGGTGCGATCTCGGTTCACTGCAACCTCCGCCTCCCAGGTTCAAGCGATTCTCCTGTCTCAGCCTCCCAAGTAGCTGGGACTACAGCCATGTGCCACCACAGCATGCCTGGCTTATTTTTGTATTTTTAGTAGAGATAGGGTTTTGCCATGTTGGCCAGGCTGGTCACGAACTCCTGACCTCAAGTGATCTGCCCATCTCGGCCTTCCAATGTGCTGCGATTACAGGCGTGAGCCACCACGCCCTCCCTCCACATTGTTTTATAGACTTAAACTTCATAATTACATCTCAATGGATTATTTCCTTTGAGGATTAAACACTTAAACTGAAATAAATGAACCACAGTTGATTCAAGAAAACAACTTTTGGCCAGGCACAGTGGCTTATGCCAGTAATCCTAGCACTTTGGGATGCCGAAGCAGGTGGATCACCTGAGGTCAGGAGTTCTATGAGACCAGCCTGGCCAACCCTATCTCTATAAAAAAATACAAAAATTAGGTCAGGCGCGGTGGCTCATGCCTGTAATCCCAGCATTTTGGGAGGCCAAGGCAGGCAGATCACTTTAGGTCAGGAGCCAAGACCAGCCTGGCCAACATGGTGAAACCCCATCTCTACTAAAAATAAAAAACTTAGCTGGGCATGGTGGCACATGCCTGTAATCTCAGCTACTCAGGAGACTGGGGCAGGAGAAGCGCTTGAACGTTGGTGGGGCGGAGGTTGCAGTGAGCTGAGATCTCGCCATTGCACTCCAGGCTGGGTGACATAGTGAGACTTTATCTCCAAAAAAAAAGAAAAAACAAAACAAAAATTAGCCAGGTGTAGTGGTGCATGCCTGTAATCGCAGCTACTCAGGAGGCTGAGGCAGGAGAATTGCTTGCTTCCAGGAGGCAGAGTTTGCAGTGAGCAGAGAGCGTGCCACTGCATTCCAGCCTAGGTGATAAGAGTGAGACTTGGTCTCAAAACAAACAAACAATAACAAAAATCTTTTTACAGAGCAACAGATGGATTGCAACGACTATCATTTTTTGTATGTGTCAAGTCATAACCACCATATTATTCAGAATGTATCAATCACTAAATTATCTTTGTTGTACAAGTCAAAGACTTGCTTTACCACTAACACCCAAGACCACTTTACTTACATAAACCAAGTTATCAGAGAAAACAAAACCACTCAAGAAATCTTTTGGCTCAATTCAGAATTCCAATTCCAATCACAAGTATTAAATCAAGTCTTTTTCCTTCAAACTGTAGTCATGTAGGTCTATAATTAAAAAGGGTAATTAGTAATTAGGCCCAGTGAGGTGGCTCATGCCCATAATTCTAACACTTTGGGAGGCCAAGGCGGATCATTTGAGTCCAGGAGTTTGAGATCAGCCTGGGCAACATGACAAACCCTGCCTTTACAAAAAAAAAATACAAAAATCAGCTAGGCATGGTGCTTCTAAAAAAAAAAAAAAAACAAAAATTAGTCTGGCATGGTAGTGCACACCTGTAGTTCCAGCTACTCAGGAAGCTAAGCTGGAAGGACCACTTGAGCCCAGGGAGGCTGAGGCAGTAGTGAGCTGTGATTGCACCACTGTACTTCAGCCTGGGCAACAGAGTGAGACCCTGTTCCAAAAAAACAAAAACAAAAATACTAGTAATTAGTTTTTTTTGTTTTATTTTATTTTATTTTTTTGAGACAGAGTCTTACTCTGTCACCCAGGTTGGAGTGCAGTGGCATAACCTCAGCTCACTGCAAGCTCCACCTCTCAGGTTCATGCTATTCTCCTGCCTCAGCCTCTTATGTAGCTGGGACTACAGGCGCCTGCCACCACGCCCGGCTAACTTTTTGTATTTTTAGTAGAGACGCGGTTTCACCGTGTTAGCCAGGATGGTCTCGGTCTCCTGACCTCGTGATCCACCCGCCTTGGTCTCCCAAAGTGCTTGGATTACAGGCATGAGCCACTGTGTCTGGCCTTAGTTTTAATACTATCACTGAACGATTACATACAAAACCTAGATTCTCTGTATATCCAAATAAAGACATCTAAGACCTGGAAGTTAAAGTTCAAAGTGTGAACAGAAAATTTATGCTCCAAGATGGTCATTGTTAAACAGTGGTTTAACAATGTTAATGTTTCTATGGTTTATGTTTCTATGGTTTAGAAAAGGAGGGATTTATCAAAATTCATCTAGAAAGACAGACAATACCAAGTGTTGGGTGAAGATACACAGAAATTGGAACTCTTATTCACTGCTGGGGACAATGTAAAATAATGCAGCTACTTTGGAAAATCATTTGGCAGTTCCTCTAGAGTTAAACACTGAGGTACCATATGGTTCAATTCCACTTCTAGATATATATCTAAAAACACTGAATGCATATATCCACACAAAAACTTACATATTATATAATAGAATATTATTCAGCTGTAAAAAGGGATAAAGTTCTGATACATGCTACAACATGGATCAATCTTGAAAACATTAAAGTAAAAGAAGGCAGTCACAAAAGAGCACATACTGTATGATTCCACTTACATGAAATATCTAAACTGTGCAAATTCATAGAGACAGAAAGTAGATTAGTGGTTGCCAGGGGCTGAGGTGGGGTGGGAGGAAAGGGGAGTGACTGTTGATGGCTATGGGGTTCCTTTTTAGGTGATGAAAATGTTTACAATTAGATAGTGGTAATGAGTGCACAACTCTGAATATGCAAAATTGTATACTTAAAAAGAAAGTTTTTTTTTTTTTTTGAGACAGGGTCTCTCTCCATTTTCCAGGCTAGAGTGCAGTGGCTTGATCTTGGCTCGCTGCTGCCTCAACCTCCCGGGCTCAAGTGATTCTCCCACCTCAGCCTCCTGAGTAGCTGGGACTACAGGCATGAACCACCACATCCAGCTAATTTTTGTATTTTTTTTTAGAGGCAGATGTCACTATGTTGCCCAGGCTGATCTTGAACTCCTGGGCTCAAGTGACTCTCCCACCTCAGCCTCCCAAAGTGCAGGGATTACAGGTGTCAGCCACTGTGCCCAGCCAACTGTACTTCAGAAAGGGTGAATTTCATTTCAATGAAGCTTTTTTTCTTTTTTTTTTTTTTTTAAACTTGCCTAGAGGAGTCAGAGTCAGGTTATCAAGATGGGTATTAAATGGAAAAGATAACGTCCCATGATAAAGGAAGGGCATTCAAACCAGATGGAAAGAGTATGTAAAAGCAGAGAGTCATGTGAGGATGTCAGGGCATGGCATAGGGGGCAATGGTGAGATGGTCAGCATAGCTGAAGTACATAGTAGTTTAAAGCGTCCTTCTACAGACATTACCAAACACTATGATGATTTAAGATGATTAACCAGTCTTCTATTATTCCATATAAATTATCAATTGAGACAAATGGTTTTAAGACTTTTTTTTCTACTATTATAGTGGAGATAATGTACAAAACATTCATTTGTCATTCTGAGCTTTTTGGGCAGACTTTGTGGCTTTGCCAGCTCCTAGAGTCTTCTTGGATCAACTGCCCTGATGATACCCTCAACAATGTATCATAAACACTTCCCTGATAATAGTCCAGAAGTTCACACAGGCTTACTTGGAATCACATCACAATGACAATAGAATCATCAGATTTTCAGAATACAAGGTCAGCATCTAGCCTCTTACCAAAATGATTTTTGATCTGCTTTGGCTCAGCAATTGTGCAAGTTAGGTGAGCAGTATAACAGATTATGAAGAGACTTGTATGAGATGCTAAAAAATATTTTTATAAGCCAGTGGGGCTTTTTGAAATGTAGTACATATATGATTGGGTGCTACATGAAACAGGCATTTCATAGTTCTGTATTTCCTTTTACTGTTAACTTTTGTTGGTTTTCTAGTTATGGCTATCAATATTGATTTTCCATTTACAGTATAAATTTTCCTTTAAGAAAAAAGTCTATAAAACTACTGAATAGATAATAGATAGTTATGAAGAAATGGCAAAAAAAAAAAAAAAAAAAAAAAAAAATCCCCAAACTGGTACATGAATGTCTTAAGCATGAAAACTTAGCTAAAAGGAGCACATAAAGATTTCACCTGGAAGTGAGATGGTCACAATTCAGAGAGATGATTCTGGCAGTGATGTGTAAGATGAAGGTGATGGGGTAAAACACCAGTGACAAATACTCCAATTAGGAAATTGTTGTAATAGCCTAAACCAGAGGTCTGCAAAGTATGGCCCACTTGCAATATCCTGCCCACAGCCTGCTTGTAACCTGTTTTTGTATGGCCTCCAGGCCAAGTATGGTGCTTACTTTTTTTTTTTTTTTTTTTTGAGACAGAGTCTCACTCTGTCACTCAGGCTGGAATGCAGTGGCACGATCTCAGTTCACTGTAACCTCTGCCTCACAGGTTCAAGCGATTCTCCTGCCCCAGCCTCCTGAGTAGCTGGGATTACAGCACAGGCCACCATGCTCAGCTAATGTATCTTTAGTAGAGACAGGGTTTCACCATGTTGGCCAGGCTGGTCTCGAACTCCTGACATCATGATCCACCTGCCTCGGATTCCCAAAGTGCTGCAATTACAGGTGTGGGTTCTTACATTTTTAAAGCATTGTTTTTTAAAAAAAAAAGAAGAAAAGAAAAATAAAAAAAAAAACTTTACATGAGCTATAAAGCCTAAAATGTTTACTATTTGGTCCTTTACAGAGAAAGTTTGCCACCCCCAGCTTAGATAACTGCTGGAGCTACCAAATAAGTTTGTAGCACGAGAGTGAAGCATAAAACACAATTTCTGAAGCAGAATCAACACGACTTAATGACTAATCAGATGTATGTGGTAAGAGCAGGTAAAAATTAAGATTCTATAAACTCAGACGGATAGGGATACTGTCAGGCCTCTGAGCCCAAGTCAAGCCATCACATCCCCTGTGACTTGCATGTATACGCCCAGATGGCCTGAAGTAACTGAAGAATCACAAAAGAAGTGCAAATGCCCTGCCTTGCCTTAACCGATGACATTCCACCAGAAAAGTGAAAATGGCCGGTCCTTGCCTTAAGCGATGATATTATCTTGTGAAATTCCTTTTCCTGGCTCATCCTGGCTCAAAAAGCTCCCCCACTAAGCACCTTGTGACCCCCACTCCTGCCTGCCAGAGAACAACCCCTCTTTGACTGTAATTTTCCTTTACCTACCCAAATCCTATGAAACAGCCCCACCCTTATCTCCCTATGCTGACTCTCTTTTCGGACTCAGCCTGCTTGCACCCAGGTGAAATAAACAGCCATGTTGCTCACACAAAGCCTGTTTGGTGGTCTCTTCACATGGATGCGCATGACAGATACTATCATCCAAGAGAAGAAAACAGAAAGGAGAGTATCTTTTTAAAATTAAATCATTTTTCTTTGATTATGAAAAATAAGTGACAAGAAGCCAAAATTAGATAACAGACTTACAGTATCATATCATTAGGAAGACAAACTTGCTCAAAGATGGGCATTCACCCTGAGAACCTGTGTTTCATAACTAAGGAGAAATGTGTTCTTTTTCCTATATTAGATTTCTAAAATGAAGAGGCTGACATTTTACTATTGAAGAGAATCATGCTTACATACATTCTAGAAAGTACTCACAATTAGGCCTATCATAACAATGTCCTTTTTGCATATCTATTGTTCACATAACTTCCAAATAGTTTCTTCCTTTTTTTTTTTTAAGAGACTGGAATTCTTTGTTGCCCAAACTGGATTCTGGGCTCAAACGACCCTCCCACCTCAGGCTCCCAAGTAGCTAGGATTACAAAATAGTTTTTTGAAAAACAACTGTCTACACTAAAAGTCCACTTTTCAGTGCTATATATACTAAAATGTTTTAAATGTTCTACTTTTAAATATAGGTTAAAAACCTAGTAGCATAAAAATTTTAATCCTGAAAACCTGAATTGCTTTCAGACAAGATCAGGTGCATTCAGGACGGTATGGCTGTAGGCCTGAACTGCTTTCAGAAATAACCAAACATACATAAATTCGTTTCTTTTTTTTTTTTTGAGAGGGAGTCTCGCTCTGTCACCCAGGTTGGAGTGCTGTGGCCGGATCTCAGCTCACTGCAAGCTCCGCCTCCCGGATTCACACCATTCTCCTGCCTCAGCCTCCCGGGTAGCTGGGACTACAGGCGCCACCACCTCGCCCGGCTAGTTTTTTTTTTGTAGTTTTTAGTAGAGACGGAGTTTCACCGTGTTAGCCAGGATGATCTCGATCTCCTGACCTCGTGATCCGCCCGTCTCGGCCTCCCAAAGTGCTGGGATTACAGGCTTGAGCCACCGCGCCCGGCCTTAAATTCGTTTCAAAACACAATTTTTTTGAGACAGGGTCTCACTCTGTCCCCTTAATCGGATGAACTGCAGTGGAGGGAACACAGCTCACTGCAACCTTGAACTCCTGGGCTCAGGCGATCTTCTTGCCTCAGCTTCCCAAGTGGCTAACACTACACAGGTGTGTGCCACCACACCTGGCTAATTTTTAAAAAAATATATTTTATAGAGACAGGGTCTCATGCTGTTGCCCAGGCTGGTCTCAAACTCCTGGTTTCAAGTGATTCTCTTGCCTTGGCCTCCTAAACCACTGGGATTATAGGTATGAGCCACTGAAGCTGGCCTCATTTCAAACTTTAGAAGTCCTGTTTAAACGAGACATGAAGGCCAGGTGCGGTGGCTCACAACTGTAATCCCAGCACTTTGGGAGGCTGAGGTGGGCAGATCACCTGAGGTCAGGAGTTCGAGACCAGCCTGGCCAACACGGTGAAACTCCATCCCTACTAAAAATACGAAAATTAGTAGGGCGTGGTGGGGGGCGCCCGTAATCCCAGCTACTCAGGAGGCTGAGGCAGGAGAATCACTTGAATCCAGGAGGCATAGGTAGAAGTGAGCCGAGATCGCGCCACTGCACTCCAGCCTGGGCAACAAGAGCGAAACTCCGTCTCAAAATAAAAAAAAAATTGTAAAATAAATAAATAAATGAGACATGAGGCACAGGTGCAATGAGCATAGACATGGCATAAAACTTAATAGGGTTTTCTAAAAAAAAAAAAAAAAAAAAAATTGCCAAGGTAATGTCTGCGCAAATATCATTCAAGAAAAGATCTCTGTGTTCTTTTCATGGGAAAAAAAAAAAAAAAATCCAAAAAGACCAAAGAAAAAAATTACAGAAGGGAAAACTGGACCTGTTTCTAAAGTAAAATATTTAAACTGCAATTTGAAATTCTCAGGAAAGTGCTGTATGAAATTTATGATCATTCTCATGATTTTCAGAAATTACTTTTTTCCATTTTCTTAAGAATTTTGGAAGAATCAATACGTGAGGGAAGACAGTTCTGGAAACATTTCAAAAACAGATCAACTGAAAGTAGCAATGTAAGTATATAAAAAAAGACACTATTTTTAAACTTAATTTTTGCTTTTTAGAGACAAGGTCTTGCTTTGTTGCCCAGGTTAGGGTAGCTCATTGTAGCCTTGAATTCCTGGGCTCAAGCAATCCTCCTACATCAGCCTCCTGAGTTGCTGGGACTATAGCTCACATCCCACCATGCCTGGTTGATTTTAGGAAGATGATACAGTGTACACACTGTTTGTAGCAATTAAGGTTCTAGCAGGAAACAGGTGGCACATTCAAACTGAGATATTAGAGATTATGTATAAAGGAGAAGGCACGTTTTAAGGAAACTCTAAGAGACAGTGTGATACTACACCTAAAGTAGTGAGTGCAGGAAGCAGTTAGCAAAAAGTAGACACAGAGCAGGTTGTGTGGAGAGGGTCACCCAACAAAAACCATACTGCGTGGAGGGATGCAGCCAGCCCACAGGGACCCTACAGAAAGGGAGCCAAAAATATATACATCCTAACCTTACTCTCTTTCTTCCCTCCAATCTTCTGCTTGTATTCCCTATGGGCCAGCTGAAAGTCAGAGAGGAGAGGAGCCCAAAGATACCCTCTGCACAGATCAGCCTTTTAAGGTACAGAGCAGGGTAAAGAACAGAGTGGATTTGAAGAGGCAAAGGCAAGATGTCCAGTATGTAGTTATGTTGGTCAGCACAAACTAATTTCTGTCACAAATAATCCCAAAATATCACTGGCTAAGACAACAAAAGTTTATTTCCCTTAGATCATGTCTTCTAATGGTTTTACCATCTTCTAGGGTCTTGGAGACTCCCTCCACTGAACTGTCTGTTTCTAGTAGGCGATGACAGAAGAAAGCAAGAATGGAAGATTGGTGAGAAGTTAAGACATCAGGCTTAAAAATGATATACAGTTGACCCTTAAACAACACAGGTTTGAACTGTGCTAATCCTTCCACGTCTGCCAGCCCAGGGACAGTAAGACCAATCCCTCTTTCTCCTCCACCTGCTCAACATGAAGATAATGAAGATGAAGACCTTCATGATAATCCACTTCCACTCAGAGAATAGTAAATATATTTTCTCTTCCTCATGATTTTCTGAGCTACATTTTCTTTCCTCAAGCTTATTTCACTCTAAGAATACAGCATATACACCATTAACTTATAAAACATGTTAATCTGTTTATGTTATCAAAAGGTTTCCAATCAACAGTCTATTAGTAGTTAAGTTTTTGGGGAGTCAAAAGTTATACGTAGATTTTCAATTGCATGGAGATTCAGTGCCCCTAACCCCAGTGTTGTTCAAGGGTCAATTGTACATCACTGGAACTGACATTTTAGTGGCCAGAACTCAGTCAGATGGTACCATCTAACTATCAGAATGCTAAGACTGGTATGGTGCTGTGCCCAGAAGGAAGAGGAATATGAATATGCTAAGTACTACTCTTATCATGTATTATGTAACACTCCAGTAAAAACTGGAACAGCACCCCAAAATCAATCTCATCAATATTTCTGCAGTGAAACATTTACTATCCACATTAAGTGAAACAAATAAAGATAGCTAAAAACTTCACACCAACGCAGATAAGGCACTTGCACCAAATAAATTGTGGTGTCAAACTTTTTTATTTTTGATAAAACTTAAAGTTTTTGGAGGATTTTTGGATTTCAGATTACAGACAAGGGATTATGTGCATTATGATCCACATTGTACAAATGAAGAAATCCTCTCAAAACAGCAGCCAGGAAAGTAGAGATGAAAGTTAAACTCAGGCCTATGCCTTCCAAATTTATGCTAATGTGAAGGGAAAACTGCAAATAACCAAATTACTCTTATTTTAGACATTAATTATACCAGCCCTCCGACATGGTGAAACAGGAGGTATTTCAATGAATTCTAATACTTACTGTGTCCTTTTTTTTTTTTGAGATGGAGTCTTGCTTTGTGCCCCAGGCTGGAGTGCAGTGGTGCGATCTCAGCTCACTGCAACCTCCGCCTCCCGGGTTCAACCAATTCTCCTGACTCAGCCTCCCGAGTAGCTGGGACTACAGGCGCGTGCCACCATGCCCGGCTAATTTTTTGTATTTTTAGTAGAAAAAGGGTTTCACTGTGTTAGCCAGGATGGTCTCGATCTCCTGACCTCATGATCTGCCCACCTTGGCCTCCCAAAGTGCTGGAATTACAGGCATGAGCCACTGCACCTGGCCCTGTATCCTATTCTTTATAAGCACTCAATATTTCAGAAGGTAGAGGGAATAGAAGGAATAAGAGGTGGTATCTTACCAGAAAAAAGCCAGAATATGGTGGAAGATTTAGTTTCTTTAGTGAAAAGGAGACTCTGGTAAGTATAAAGTACTAAAATGACTGACTCTGATGTGAAGAATTAGGGAAGGATCCTATAAAAGGTGCTGACATGAGTGGAACTTGAAGAAACAACACAATTTTGAATGAGGAAAGTACAGTAGTACCCCCTTAACTGTGGGGGATATGTTCCAAGACCCCTCAGGGATACGTGAAACCAGAGAATTACAGTATTGAACCCAATATATACTGTGTTTTTTTCCTACACATAAATACCTGTGATACAGTTTAATTATAAATTAGGCACAGTAAGAGATTAAAAACAATAAAATAGAAGTTATAGCAATATACTATAATAAAAGCTATGTGCACATGGTCTCTCTCTCAAAATATCTTATTGTACTATACTCACCCTTCTTGTGATGATGTGATATGACACAATGCCTATGTGGTAAGATGAAGTGAGTTGACTGATGCAGCACTGTGACATAGTGCTGGGCTATTAACCTTCTCATGATACATCCAACTTATGAATTGTTTATTTCTGGAATTTTCCATTCAGTATTTTCAGGCCATGGTGGACCATGGGTAATTGAAACTATGGAAAGTGAAACTTAGGATAAGAGGGGGCTATTACTACACTTTGGGCAAGTTGGGGAGGCTGCACAAAGATACAAAGTTGGTGGGTATTTGAAGACCCGAATAACGGCAAACTGATTTTTGTTTGTTTGGGAGCATTTCAGTGCTAAATAAAATTTAAATTTTACTTAATCATCATCAAGAGGCCTGGGGAGCTTAAGAGAAATAAGAAAGAGAAGATAATGAGAAACCCAATGTTGGAGAAACATTTGGCTAGGTGATGATACAATTAACCAAGAGATTATGAGAAGAATATATGTAGATACAAAAATAGGAAGGAGAAAATGCTACCTTTTGAATTTTAAACAAGTTGAGACTGAGGTGTTCGAAGCATCAATAAAGAGTTGTGTAAGTGTAGTACTCAAAAGATCAGGATTAGAAAAATAGAGTAAGTCACAGTTTGCTCAAGTTCAAAACACTACTATTACTATTATCAACTATATACCCCTAAAGAAATCCACAGAATGAGCAAGTGAGCAGAGAGAGGACAATGACAAACTCCTGTAAATTACTGTGGTACTCTGATTTATAATATCTACTCTGGTTGCCAAGAAACTTTTTTTGTTTACTTCTTAGATCTAACCATATTAACCTCCGGTTAAGTGAAGTTATTACATGTACCACATAAATTAAGATTTACCAAGCAAAGTTCTATTCATGGTTTATTCATTCAGGGGAAAAACGATCTTCATAGCACAGTAAAACAAGCACGGAACATGTACTGGCTTGTATTTCTGCCATTTATGTTGTAATTTCCTTGTATGTCAACACCATTGTTCACAGCCCTGCAATTTTTAAAGTATGCTGGCCAATGTGGTGAAAACATTAGCACAATACAACTCAACTTCCCTATATGCTAGTTATCATGGGAAACTTTTGGCTGACCAAAAGACAAAACTCCTTTATAAAATTTACTTTATGCACTTCAAGGTGAGTGGTTTAATACATTAAAAAACCATACACAAACACACAAAAGTTTGTAAACTTGGTATGAAAAAGTATCACTTTCATATGTAGTCCTTTTCTTAAGTTTCGTATTAATGAAGTTTAACTTCTTTTCCAAGGTTACTTTATTTACCAAAAGTTAAATACCTGAAATGTTGTATTACTGAATTATTTTTTAAACTTCAAAATAACCATGGGTAGAAACTACCCTATGTTCTAAGGAAAAAGCAGACAACTTTAATACACTTACTTGGTTTAAAATCATAATAATCACAGCAGGCAAAACAGTAAATTCATCTAGTTAGTCAATCCAGTGAAGCAATTCATTAATGTATACATGGATAAGAGAAATAACAAATGCTATTCACTGGATTCTTTAAATAAGCAAGCAGATTTTAGAACTTTATTTGAGTTCTTTAATCTCTGCCAAAGTCTATCTGTTTATACCTAGTTGTCTGGAAACACTCAGTTGGATACTTCCAAACAGCAAATGGCAGGTCAAGTTTAGAACACGTGACTTCCTCACTAATTATATTTAAATAGAATGCAGTGAGTGAGAAATGAGATTCCCCATAGACACTGGAGAAAGACTGAATTCTTACTCTTCAAAGAAAAATATCAAAAGGTAACATTAATTTGAAATGTTCTCAATTACATATTAGAGCCAAATGCAACTTTTACTATATATGTTAAGAGTTTTACAGTTAAAATTTGGGCTTTAAGTCATAGACTTAAGTTCTAGCTTGGGTCATTTTTAGATATGCACCCTCAGACAAGTTATGCCCCTTGTCTGAGCCCATTTACAAAATGAAGGAGTTGGTTGTGTTCATTTCTAAATCTTAAAACTATGAACTTCTCTAACTAGTTTGTTGTTGTTGTTGTTGTTGTTGTTTGAACAAAGAAAACCTCATCCCAGCACTGGGGAAATCCTATGGTTTAACCTCTTTAGTCTCTGGAGTAAATATTTAGAAGTAATATCCTAATTTGTGACCTAAACTAAAACCTTAAATTGTTGGAATAAAGGTCATGAGAAATCAAGAAAATACCAATATTTATTTCATTATTTCTTTTGTTGCTCTACTGTCCCAAATTGCCTCTCAGCCTTTGCCCCACCCTACTTTATACTGATCTCAAGCCCCCATATTTATTGTATTGAATGTCTAGTGTTTTTTTTCCTTTTTTAAATAGAAAAATGCCAATTAAGCTCTTTTTTAGTCTTTGGATTGTTTTTGCCTTCAGCTGGTAGCCCTCAATAGAAAATAGGTCTTCTGTCAGCAGATGTTGACAACAAAGAAAGGGAAGCTTTTTATTTGTTCACTAACAGTGAAAAAGCAAACATTTACATAACACATACATGTACTGATAAACACAATTAAGGATATATGCTTGCCTATTTGTGATCCATGTGTTCAATTAAAATTATCTAATTATTGTGAAACAGAGGAGGATGATGTTCAAGCTATCACTGATCGGCCTGCTCTTCATGTTTGTTAACATTCCGGGAACAACTTCAACATCAACAACCTCAAATTCTACGGCAGTATCCAGTACTGCATCAAGCCTGAATCCCAGGACCACATTTAATCCCAGGACGAGCACCAATCCCAGAATGAACACCAACCCTGGGACAAGTACAGATCTCAAAATGACCTCGAGTCCCAAGATGACTCCAAATTCCAACACAAGTCTGAATACAGCAGTGACCCCAAAGATAGCCACAACTATGAATATGAACACTGTGACAAAAGGTAGCAGCAATCCCAGAATGAACCCCAACCCTGGGACAAGCCCAGATCTCAAAACGACCTCGAATCCCAAGACGACTCCAAATTCCAACACAAGTCTGAATAGAGCAGTGACCCCAAAGATAGCCACAACTGTGAATATGAACACTGTGACAAATGGTAGCAGCAATCCCAGAATGAACCCCAACCCTGGGACAAGCCTAGATCTCAAAACGACCTCGAGTCCCAAGATGACTCCAAATTCCAACACAAGTCTGAATACAGCAGTGACCCCAAAGATAGCCATAATTATGAATGAGAACACTGTGACAAATAGTAGCAGCAATCCCAGAATGAACCCCAATCTTGGGACAAGCCCAGATCTCAAAATGACCTCAAGTCCCAAGATGATTCCAAATTCCAACACAAGTCTGAATACAGCAGTGACCCCAAAGATAGCCATAATTATGAATATGTGCACTGTGACAAATGGTAGGACCATACTCAATCCAATGGACAACATTCACTTTATTTTCTATGTAATATTTTTGCTGTTTTGTGTACACTTGCACTTGGGCTGAAGTGAACTTCAACTGCCTGCATTCTTCTCTCAGTTTCTTATTATCTGCTGAATGACAAGCATGCTAGGAAAATATCATTTATTTCAACTTATTACTTAAGAAATCATTAACTTGATTTGTTTTTTTGCAAATTATAATTGTGTAAGTTCAAATATTAACTTAATATGATGGTTTCCTTCCATATGAAGAAAGTACGTACTTACTACCTTATTATTAAATGCTGAAAGAAGCAAAATACCATGTTTGCCTTTTAAATGTTTGCAAAACTGAATTGAAACTCAGATATTTATATTAAAGGTGTAAGAGAAGAAATTATGTAGGTGGGGTGTGTGTGTGTGAGAGAGAGAGCACACATATGACAGTGAGAGAGTGAGTGAGAAACAGAAAGAGATGAAGGATAGGGGATAGGGGATGGGGGTGTGGGATAAGGAGTGGTATGGGGGAAGCTGTTTTTGTATTTCATTTTTATTTTTATTTTTTTGAGACAGAGTTTCACTCCTTTTGCCCAGGCTGGAGTGCAATGGCATGACCTCAGCTCACTGCAACCTCCACCTCCCAGGTTCAAGCAATTCTCCTGCCTCAGCCTCCAGAGTAGCTGGGATTATAGGCGTGCACCATCAGGCCCGGCTAATTTTTTGTATTTTTAGTAGAGGGGTTTCATCATGTTGGCCAGGATGGTCTCAAACTCCTGACTTCAGGTGATCTACCAGCCTTGGCTTCCCAAAGTGCTGGGATTACAGGTGTGAGACACCAAGCCCGGTCTATATATATATTTTTTTAAACAGACAAAAAATGCTAATCTGATAAACTAAAGTGCTTTACAAAATAACACATTCATCTGAACATATTTCATGAATGTGTTAATAGTAATATGTCATTTCGCTAAGAAAAGGTGCCAATTCTCCTAACTTTTGTAATGTATAATGATATTGCGCCAATGACAAGATTATCTTATATTGAGTAAACCCTTGTCTTATGTTTCAAAAAATCATTTGTAAATCAGATGCCTGGAATTGAAAACTTATTTTCCCCAGAGTAATATATCTCATAACTGTTGGTTAGGTTTTCATGCTCATCTACAAAGATTTACCCAAGCATAAAATTATAATAGTAATAAGCAAGTGATTAATAGTGCATTTGTTAAGAGCTTTGGCTTAGGTTTGAAATCCACTTCTGATTCTTACTAGTCATGCTACCATGGATTAAATACATGACCCAGTGAGATTCCCAAACACACTTTAGTAATAAATGAATCACTTGCAGTGCCTGTTAAATATATAAATAAGGCCCTGCCCCTGAGATTTTGATTTGGAAGTAGGGCTGGAGATATGTTTGTTTTAATGTTTCAGATCATTCTGATAGCCAGGTTTGGGTTTCGGTTTATATGCATATCAATTAATTGTTAATAATATCTCAGAAGGTTATTACGTGGATTAAATGAGAAATTATATAATATGCAGTTTCCTGATGCAGGGAAAGCACTTAGGAAATGTTAGCTATTATCATTGTTTACTACTACCACCCAAAAAGCAATTGCCAGGTGTCACAATATTCCTAAGAGGAAAACTCTTCTTTGTAACTTGGGTTTTGTTTTGTGTTTTTTAAAATTTATTCTTTCAGACAGGGCCTCATTCTGTTGCCCAGGCTGGAGTACAGAGGTATGATCTCAGCCCACTGCAGCCTTGACCTCCTAGGCTCAAGTGATCCTCCCACCTCAGCCTCCTGAATAGCTGGGGCTACAGGTGTATGCCACCACGTATGGTTGATTTTTGTATTTTTCAGCAGTGACAGGGTTTCACCATGCTGCCCAGGCTGATCTCAAACTCCTGAGCTCAAGTGATTTCCCTGCCTTGGCCTCCCAAAGTGCTGGGATTACAGGTGTGAGCCACCACGTCCAGCCACTTTGGGGTTTTATATTTTTAATTATTCTTACAAAAACAATATATGCTCCTGGCAAGCCAAACAACATAGAGATAAATAACAGAAATATTAAATTAGTCCTCTATCTCCTCCAATCACACGTCCGAGATAAGCAATGTGAACAGTTAATATATATAATTTCATACATTTCTCAGTCTACACATACACATGTGCAGGTACACACACACATTGTCGTCTACCTTGTAAGGTAAGTATCAAGAGTCATCTTTCTGGGCCTTTTAAAAGCTGGATGTAGAGGACTTCTGCTAGTTCTGCCTGTCCAGTATCCATTTTTCCTCATTCTGGTAACAGCAATTCAATTTTCCTTTGTGAAAACCCTGCCCCCATGCCCTCCTTTTAGTTCGTGCAATTTGGATAGGGCTGGCTTTACCACTGCATTCCAGGAAGGGGCATATGATCCAGGTCTAGATAACCAAGAAATTCCATCCCCTTTGCCATAGTGACTGCCTTAGGAATTGGCATGTGACTCACACCAGGCCAGTAAGACCAACCACTTTTGCTGAAACCACAAAACTAGGAAAGAGGTGTTTTTCCACTGGGATTGTTAAGCTAGGAGAACACAAACCATTACTGGCCAAAACTTGGGAGGAGCTGCTTGGGAATAAAACCGACACAAAGAAAGTAGAGTTAAGAGCCAGAGAAGACAGATGTTCTGCAGATGATATTGTTCAAAGCTCTGCATCTAGTCATGCAAGAAACTAGTACATCTCTTGATTTTCTTAGGCATATGAGTCAGTAAATTCCTTTTTGGCACACATAAATTTGAATTGCATTTCTGTCACTTGTAACAAGCAAAATCAACACATGGCATTATTCACTAATATAAATGTATCATCATTTATTCAACAATCCCCCTTTTGAAACACAGCTCTATTGTTTTCCTTTTTGTTGCCACTATATAAACAATGTTGCAACAATGTCCTGGTATTATGCTACTTTACCACAGGGCAAGAGCGTAAGTATATAGGATGGAATACAAGGAAAAGATTAGAAAAGTAAATTAGGCCAAATTACCTTGCATGTTTGACTACAGAACTTGGACTTTATGCAGGGAGTCAATGGGAGAGACAAGCTTTCTACTGGAAACTGGCTCCAGAAGAAATGTTAAGATTACCTAGAAGTAGTCATCTGGGGATGAAGGAGGAGGAGAATAATGCTACATTAGTATAGGTAAGACACAGTGAGAGTTCCAGTAATGCAGTGGGAGAAAATGGTTTCGAAAGACATTGCCAGGGTACCTAATAGTAATATTAGTCCATTAAGGTCTAACTAAAAAAAAAAATTAGGCCAGGCATTGTGGCTCACATCTATAATCCCAGCACTTTAGGAGGCCAAGGCAGGAGGATTGCTTGAGCCCAGGAGTTCAAGCCCAGTCTGGGCAACATAGCAAGACTTCATCTCTACAAAAACATAAAAAGAAAAATTAGCCAGCTGTGGTGGCGTACACCTGTCTTCCCAGCTACTTGGGAGTATGAGGCAGGAGGATTGTTTGAACCTGGGAGCCAGAGGCTACAGTGAGCCATGATAGTGTCATCGCACTCCAGCCTAGGCAACAGTGAGACCCTATCTCAAAAACAAAACAAAAAAAATTAAAACACATACCTAAGAACAGCCCCTGACGAAGAAACAGCACTGAGTGGTCATTTTTTTTTTTTTTTTTAGACAGAGTCTTGCTCTGTCGCCAGGCTGGAGTGCAGTGGTGCGATCTTGGCTCACTGCAACCTCCACCTCCCGGGTTCAAGCAATTCCCCTGCCTCAGCCTAACAAGTAGCTGGGACTACAGGTGCGCGCCACCATGCCTAGCCAATTTTTTGTGTTTTAGTAGAGATGGCGTTTCATCATGTTGGCCAGGACGGTCTCGATCTCCTGACCTCATGATCTGCCCGCCACAGCCTCCCAAAGTGTTGGGATTATAGGCACGAGCCACTGTGCACAGCCAAGTAGTCACATTTTGAATCACATGACTGCTGGGCCAGGAGCACATACTGGACGTAGGGGCAGCCAGAAATCAACTGGCTGGCCAGAACCTAACATTAAAGTTTCTGCCAAGCAGAGATACTTTTTAGCTGAATCCTATTTTCTTTCTGGAATTTCAGACGTGCAGTACTGAGACAATGAAGGGGTTACTATCTGGGGCAAAAGCTGAAAGAATACAGAAAGATGAAAATCATGAGGAAGAGTTGAACACAAAACTAAGAGACAGTCAAAGAGCGTAGCCAGTTCCAGCACCACAGCCATCTAGTTCCCTTTATCTGGATAGGCTCTGCTCTAATTCATACTTTTCCTAAAAGCTATTCTTGAGAAAATACAAATGACTGCTTTGCAATAATAACTAAAATAACTTAATTGATTGCCCAGGATCTCACAGGTAAAACCAAGATTTGGTGACTAACAATGAGAAAGATAAAAGAAATAAGAAGAAATAATTTAAAATGATTAGGGTCTCTAGATGGGGAACTAGAAGGGATGATGATGCTACTGAGAAAGAGAAATATGGTGTGAAGAGGAGGTTGATTTGAAGATATACTGAATTAAGTTTTGGACATTTCAAGTCTGAAACATCTGTGGACTATCTATAAGGAGATTAGAAAATCCACAATTCAAAAAGCATTACTTAACACATGGTAGTCTAAGCCACAGAAACGCAGGAATATCAAAAGAAGTCAAATCCAAGTGCTCTTTGACAAAACTGATGGCATACAGAGAGACAAGACCTTCATAATGGAGTAAATGGATACTCTGCTCTGATGTACTGTGTACTCATCTGTCACACCAGGTAAAAATGAAGGCCAGGAGGAGCTCCAGTAGGTCTAAGTAAGAAACTAAAAGGATTGAAAATCTGAAACTGACAGTGCCATATTCCCCAAAAAAAGAATGAAAGAAAAAAAGAAAATCTCAAATTTACTCCTTACATAACTTTACAGGTGAAAAAAACACTTTATAGGGGAGGTAGACAGTTTTTATAAGCACACACCCCAGCTTTAACAGATGAAGCAACAGATCTGGAAAAATAAACTTATTTATGATTATGCAGCTAAGGCCAGGTGCCGTGGCTCACACCTGTAATCCTAGCACTTTGGGAGGGTGAGGCAGGCAGATCACCTGAGGTCAGGAGTTTGAAACCAGCCTGGCCAGTATGCTGAAATCCCATCTCTACTAAAAATACAAAATTAGCCAGGCATGGTGGTGCATGTCTGTAATCCCAGCTACTCGGAAGGATGAGGCAGGAGAATCACTTGAACCCAGGAAGTGGAGGTTGCAGTGAGCCGAGATCGCATCATTGCATTCAGCCTGGGTAATAAGAGTGAAACTCCATCTCAAAAAAAAAAAAAAAAAATTATGCAGCTAATAAGCAGCAGAGCTGAGAATTCTTAGCACTCTCAAGCCACAACACTCAATAGGCTTCATGGAAACCAACTTGATTGAATCTCACGAAGGGATCTGCAGCAGGTCCAATCTGCTTTCCTTTAGTTTTTGCTAGATCACCACAGAGCAAGAATACAAATATAACAGTTTCTGATCCTGAAAAAAACCCCAGCTTTGTTTACCATAAAGCTTTGCTATTTGTAAACTAATAAGATTTTAAAGAAGACGGGGATACACATCTTCTACCTCCCTTACCAATGTTTGCTTTTTACTTAGACAACAAAGAGAAAGTAAAAATATCCTGGTTGTATTAAAGGTTGGGGTTAGAATACAAATATGGTTCATCTCAAGTGCAAACGAAAATTAAAATGATCTTACGCAATTTAGAAATGGCAACTGAGATGAGAGCTGGAGAGAGGCCTTTCATGGGAAGGTGAGGAGGGGTTACTTAAGAGTTGTTAAAGGGCAGGGGGGTGCAGGGGGAGGTTCAATGCAATTTTCTTACTTTCTTGATTCCCTAATGCTCCAGTCCTTTGGACTTCTTGGTCTTAAGGCTATCTGAATTACCCAATTAGACAAGTTTCCCATCTTCCACTGATCTTCCTTCACCATCTCTCTACTATTTCTCAACCTCAATTTGTTTCCCACACACTGCCACCTGTGGCTAGTAAGTTGACTAACCATGTAAGTCTACTAACTTAATGGTTATGGATGTTAAATACTGTTAAATTCAGGAAACTGGTAAAGATTAAGTCTACAACTAATGAGTAGCAGAAGTAAGTCTAAACATGGTCCTTGAGATTCCAAAGTCAGTGGTTTCTCTATATATCATGTTGTCTCTAAGGTTCAATTACCATGAATGTATGTCATGGTAAATGCGAAGAAGTCAAACTGACGAAATAATGTCACAGATGAGTTTTCAAAAGGAAGGTAAAATGAGGCAAGAAAGAAAAGACAATGGTAGGGAAAGCAAGGCAAGCATCATACCTATTATTAAAGAAGAGCTCACAACATTTCCAGAAAGGCTTTCTAGGAACTAGCCTCAATTGAGGGCAGCATGAACAAGAACCATTTTCCAGGCCACCGCCTGCACCACCTTCACAGATATTCTCCACCACTCCTTTGAATTATTTTCTAAATCACCCTAATGCCATCTTACACAGCATATTTTTAAAAGTTCTCAGAAATAGGCTCTTACAGTTTTATTTCTTCCTTTAAAAAAAGTTCCCGGTTATCATGTTGTGAGTACTATTTAATCAGAATATACTTGAAAACAACATATTCTTTGTGGGTTTTTAACTCTTGGTAATTAATCCATTGCAGGCAGTATTTTAAAAAATGATGTAGGACAGAGAAACCAGTATGAAATGGGTAGTATCAAAAGCAGCTACTAGATACTGACCATCATTTTAGGAAAGGCAGGCTATTTATCCTGCTATATGCTCCCAGGTAAACTTGTCTTCAATTCCTGTTAAGTCAATTAGGAAAAACCAAACTTGCCATCTCTTTATATTTGCTATAATGTAAAAAATTCTGTTAAGAGACACCAAAACATAGTATGTCTTACCTCCGTGCAACATAATAAAAAATAGGATTCCCAGATTTGGAAGTCCCAGCTTGGTAGAAAATACTTAACGTTTTCAAAGCCTTGAATTCTTCTTTTTCATGTACCTGATGCCTAAAAGAAAAAGAACAGAGTAACTATGAGGGTTTATGTCGTCTACTGAGTATGTAAAAAAAGTCTATAACTGGATAAACAATAAAACACTAAAATGAAAAAATATTTTAAAAGCAACAGGCATTCTAAAGGGTAATTTGGCAACATGCACCAAAAATTTCAAGGTATTACTCTTTGAACCACAAAAGAACTTTTAGGACTATTCTAAGAGAACTATTGGACAAGGATATTAACCATAGGATTGTTTTTACTCATGACGTTTTTGTCCCAGACAGAAGTTTATGATTTTTTAATGAATTCATTTTATCAATCTTTTCTAGTTTATGGATTTTGAATGGATGAAAAAGGCCTTAGCTTTGCTCATGTTTTTTTGATTTATGGGAGCCTATCATAAATGGTATGAAAGTATTTTTCCAGATCATTACTCAGTTGTATCAACACCATTTATTGAAAGTCCATCCTAATCTAGATTTTGAATACCAGTTATATCATATGTTACGTTCCCATATGTATTAAAGCCTGGTTTAATTGTTATATAGTTTGCTCAAGACTCAGTGTGCTTCTTTAACCTCAAGATACACGTCATTCATCAACTCCAGAAAACATCCATCCATTAGCCTTTCAAATATTACTTCTCCCCATTCTCACTGAGCTCAATTTCTAGGGAACACCTACTAGACATATTTTGGACCTTCTCATTCTATCTTCTGCATCTCTTAACCTCTTTCATATTTTCCATTTATCTGTCTGTACTGACTGTATGCTAGGTAATTTGCTTAGAAACTAGCTTCAGCTACAAATTTTATTTTTTTTGAGACGGAATTTCGCTCTTGTTGACCAGGCTGGAGTGCAGTGGCGCAATCTCGGCTCACTGCAACCTCTGCCTCCCGGGTTCAAATGATTCTCCTGCCTTGGCCTCCCAAGTAGCTGGGATTACAAGTGCCCACCACCACGCCCAGCTAATATATATATATATATATATTTTTTTTTTTTTTTTAGTAGAGATGAGGTTTCACCATGTTGGCCAGGCTTGTCTCAAACTCCTGACCTCAGGTGATCCACCCACCTCGGCCTCCCAAAGTGCTGGGATTACAGGCATGAGCCACCACACTTGGCCTAAAGTTTTTAAACTATACATATTTTCTTTTACACCTAGTATTTCTATGAGTCTTATGTCTTGGGAAAGAGATTGCATTAGCTCAGCCCATCATGCTGCTGGTACCAGGTCAGAATTTTAAAAATATTAATGGAAACAACCTAGATATCATTTGATAGGAGAAATAATTATACATGTGCATAGATAAATGACTGGGAGACTATTCAGCAAACGTTAACTGAATTACTTCTGACAGGGAGGATAAACAATTTTTTTTTTTTTTTACTTTCTTCTTTAGATTTCTATATCGAGTAATTTAATAATTTTTTTAATAACTGAAAATATTATAAAGCTACCTTCATTTTTTTTTTTTTTTTAAAGAAAATGGGTCTCCAAGAGCATCAGTGGGAATTCAGAACCAAAATAAGATCTAACATTTATTAAACAGTTTACAAGTACCAGATAGTATGCTAAGTATATTATACATATTGGATCACTTAATCTTCAAAAGCACAAAAGATTGCTTTGTAAGGGAAGGTAGGATCTTAGAAAGAAAGGAGTAATAAAAATAGTTTCCTAGAAAAACGGCTAGGATGTCCTCAGTGATGTCAAATTTAAAAATTGTTTGTTTTGATTCATTCATTTTTATATTTATATTTACTTATATTTCTTTTTACTTATTTCTTTATGCACAGACAAGGTCTCATTTTGTCACCTAGGCTGGAAATGCAGTGGTGCAATCACAGTTCATTGCATCCTCGAGCAATCCTCCCACCTCAGCCTCCCAGGTAGCTGGGACCACAGGTGCACACCACCACACCTGGTTAATACTCTATTATTTGTAGAGATAGAGTCCTGCTATGTTGTCCAGGCTTGTCTTGAACTCCTGGCCTCAAGCAATCCTCCTGCCTTGGCCTCTCAAACTGTTGGGATCACAGGTATTAGCCACCATGCCTGGCCTAAAAATAGTATTATATCTTTGTAGTATATAATTTTCAGTTACGTAATGTGAATATTCTGTATGGAAAATATGCCCTTAATTACACAGGAACAAACATTTGTTGGACTGAGAAACATCTCATAGAGCTAAAAATAAAAGTTAATTTGGAAAGGACATTATATACCCATACATTCTTATGTTTATACATTCTTTCATATATTCATATATTCTTTTAACAGTATCATTGGTTTGGGTTTATGTATACAAAACCATGACCTATATGCAACACAACTAACAACAAGCACTTACAATTCAAGGCATATTACATACAAATCTTTAACTTCTCATCATCAGATTCTGTTTTTTCTGTTTTGGCACATACTATGAACATAACACTCAACTCACAGACACCAAGGAGCATTTATTAAGCATCAAGTCCTGTGAAAGGTACTTTAAAAGATTCAGCAAACTACTCTCATTGTATCATCATAGAGTAAGTGTCTAACAATGAGGATCTTTTGGTTCACAAACTAAATCCCACTAAATGGGATTCAAACAAAAGTCCACAGAAATTTTATAGCAATACTGAAGTATACTATATTTTCTGGACCTTTATCTAAAAGAAGTCAAAACCATTAACCTTTATGAGGGTTCTGAAAAATGTTACAGTGTAGTAGAAAAGTCCTGCACTTAAAACCAAAAGACCTATGAAACAGGTGTGAAATCTTAAGCAAGTCAATTATTCACATTGAGTTGCATCTTCCTTAACTATAATTTGAAAATAATGTTGTCTTCACTCCCTGGTAAGTACTAAATGTGAAAACTTATGATCCGGCCACTGCACTCCAGCCTGGGTGGCAGAGCGAAACTCCGTCTCAAAAAAAAAAAAAGAAAACTTATGAAAGCAAGATGATAAAATATGATTTGTTACTATTGTTATGACAATCAACATATAAAAAACACACCCTATATACATAAATAATATATAGTTGGATCCCCAAACATGGCAATGTGATTATTAAATACATCTTTCCTCATAGTTTTCTATCATATCTAACAAGTGGCCTGGTGGGCAAACTCTGCTTCTCAAACAAAAAGAATGCAATCAACTATTTCAAGGTTGTACTTTACCTAGTCATAAATTCCTCAAACTTTGAACTGGTAAGGTTAAGGCTGGACCAGTGTGTATCTGCCACAGGTTTGTGCTCTGGAGGACCCAGGTACGCAAGAAGTGTTGCCATCTTATCAAAAGGTCGTCTTCCAACAGCTTTATGATCCCTAGATACAGCAAACTACTTAGAAAAAAAATTAGCAGTTCACATTTTGCGCTACACATTTCTTTAACTTGTAACTGGTTGCTTTTCCTTTTACTGTCAGCTGGTGGTCTCTGCTGATTTGTAAACAGCACCAAAAAGACCTCAGGACCATGTTTACTTCAATCCATTAATAACTCATAAAAGACGAAAATGCCCTGTCATTTAAACTCCCATCTCCCAATTGCTTACCCTTAGCTTCACAGTCCACTACTTTTCCCGTGAATATGCTAACCATTTTTATTGGCATTTAAAAATAATTTGAATTCATTTTTCCTTTGTTAGGGACTCTTCATACATAGAAATTTGGTCTCTTTACAAGTTTATATAACTAGATGAGACAGCAAGTAATTTATGATACACAAGAGACTACTAAGATTAATGAAACAATGCCCAAATTAATAATTTCAATTTTTAAGTATTTTCTTTTTTTTTTTTTTTATTTCTGAGATGGAGTTTAGCTCTTGTGGCCCAGGCTGGAGTGCAATGGCACGATCTTGGATCACTGCAACCTCTGCCTCCAGGTTCAAGCGATTTTTCTGCCTCAGCCTCCCAAGTAGCTGGGATTACAGACGCCTGCCACCATGCCTAGCTAATTTTTTTTTTTTTTTTGAGACAGAGTCTCACTCTGTCGCCCAGGCTCGAGTGCAGTTGCCGGATCTCAGCTCACTGCACGCTCCGCCTCCCGGGTTTACGCCATTTTCCTGCCTCAGCCTCCCGAGTAGCTGGGACTATAGGCGCCTGCCACCCCGCCCGGCTAGTTTTTTGTATTTTTTTAGTAGAGACGGGGTTTCACCGTGTTAGCCAGGATGGTCTCGATCTCCTGACCTAGTGATCCGCCAGTCTCGGCCTCCCAAAGTGCTGGGATTACAGGCTTGAGCCACCGCGTCCAGCCCCAGCTAATTTTTGTATTTTTACTAGAGACAGGGTTTCACCATGTTGGCCAGGCTGATCTCGAACTCCTGCCCTCAGGTGATCTGCCTGCCTAGGCCACCCAAAGTGCTGAGATTACAGGCATGAGCCACCATGTCAGGCCGATATTTCCTATACAAAGCTTTATTGCATATACTTAAAGTATCACAAATGAGTTTATCATAGAATTAAAATGCTGACAATATTTTAATTACTGAATTCCTACGAATTAGCTGTTCTTCAGATTCAAATGCCAATGCTAATTTGAACTTCTTTGGGTCTATGACAGTTTGCAAGCCATAAAAACCCAAAGAGTGAATCTGTGATTTCTTAACTTGACAAAAAAATAATAATAATAACCACTGGAACCTAGGTAGGTTTGTTGATTATTTAATATGACTTAACCTTTTGTTTGTATTTTTTTGAAAAAAAGAATCTTTCTCTTTCTAAACCATAATTCTTAGTCCAAGAAGATGCAAAGTAAAAAGCAGTATAATTTTATTAATCTAAATTTAAACGGAGAGTATTCACTATCCCCATGACTGGGAAATCTTACCTGTTGCTGGAAAGATACTGGCCAATTTTCTCCTGATTGTTCCAGAGTAGACGATGTAAAGCAAGCACATTGCCGTCACTGATGAAGGAAAGACTATGATTTACTGCATCACTTGTAGGACAATCAGATGCTATATCAAGAAAAAACCTTCAAAAATGCAAAGTCATTAGAATTTTCAACACCAGATACACCCAGACTTATGTTTGAATTAAATTTATATGAAGTAACTTTGTGAAGTAACTGAGATTACAAATATGGAGGGCTTGTTCCCAAAATGTGACTTGACATCAGACAAAGCAAAAAGGACAAGAAGAAAGTTGGCTTTCCATTTCTGATACATGGATTCAGCTTCAAAGTAGGCTTTGAAGTTAAACAACAACAAAATTGAGATGGATGAAACTTTGGAAAGAGGCTAGTATTTTACAGACAAGGAAACGAAGGTCCAGACAAAAGACTTCCCCAAAGATGCATAGCCTGCCAGAGCCAGGATTAAAACTTTGATCCTTTTAACTTTGTATGGGTACTCAGAGTGCCAGAATATGAATCCTATGCTGACATTTACTCTCTTTCCAACAAGGCTTGTCATTCAGCAATATACCTTTTAAACTCCAGTTTCCCTAACAGAAAAGCAGTCAGTAACAACTACAATGATGATAGACTGGAAGAGAGAGTTGTACAAGCCTAGCTTAGATGACGAGGATCAATTAGATTCATACTGCATGAAAAGCAGAATTCCAGACGTAAATTTACAAAGCACTTTCTTATGAATTATCTCATTTTTTTTCCTCTAAAAACAACTCAGGCAAAGACTTTATTCCCACTTTACAGATAAACCAGTAACTCAGAGAAATACAGTGAAATAACTAGTTATGGAAATCTAGCAGAAAAGTTTTCTACAATCATAAAGTTAAGTTTCTCATAAACAAAATCTTATGTGTTTGCTTTACTTGGTTTAAAGAATAACATTTTAGTTTAGATACACTTCCAAATTTAAGTACCACAAATACTCTAACATCAAAAAAACCTTATTAAACATTGTTATGTATTATTGATACCAATTTGGTTTTAGTTTTAAATAAAAAGAATCCTCCTTCTTCCTTGTCCCCATATTGTACCATCCTCAAATCCTTTATTTAACTAGACATGTCAAAAATCCCTCTTGATTTTCAAATATGAAAATCACTACCAAATTATAAAAAATATTATTTTATTTCATGACTGTCTTTTATAGTAAAATAAAATAAGACAAGTTATGTCTTGACCTAGAGCAGGAAAAGAAAAACATCTACACTGGAACTTCATGTAAAACAGGTACATGGACTTATGTGAAACTGAAAATATTTGATTCAAACAGAGCAACTGAATAAGTGGCAAGTAAATTACCTTCGTGCTGCATCAAAGTTGGTTTTCACAAAATCGTTGAAAGGCCGCATATGTTCTTCTTTTGTGAAGAGAACATGATTGGCGATACTCTGAAGTATCTATACAATAAAACAGGGTTATAAATAATCAGATTATTTATTGTATGAAGTCTATACATTAATATATTCTTTAAAAGCATGAATTTTCTCATTGATATTTCTGCTAGTACTTAAAAATTAATCATTCCTCATTCTATAACTTATTTTAGGTAGTGTTTCTATCCTTCCCAAATATAATTATTATATTTACATGTAAAAATACATATTAAAAATGTTCAATACCTTTTTAAAAAAATCCTATAGTCTACACTCTAGTCTGTTTCAGAATGTCTAGAATGATTATGCAAAAAATGATCTTCATAACACAAGACATCTGCTGTAACAACATGTTTTCTCATGAAAATAAGGTCCATCAGGTACCTAATGAATTCCTTTGTAATATAAACAAAATAAAACAAAAACACATAACTGAAAACCATAGGGTATTTCAAATACAAATGTAAGAGGAAGTACTATAAGAAAAGCTGAAAATTTAGTTGCAAAGGGAATTTAAGATAGCTAGATTATCAAAATATTTCACCTTTGACATTAACTTCAAGCCCCTTTCGATTCTAGGTGGTGGCTTTTTATCTAAAATCCCTGCTTCATACGGTGAGACAATGGCAGGATTGATAAATCTGAGGAACATGGCACTTCCTACTGCGCCGATGCTGTTCTGAGGGAAACGCTGGCTAACCACCTAAAAACAAGGAGTTGAGAATTGAGTATAAGGTTTGAATTAAAATAAGGACATGAAAACAAAGAGTTCAAAGGTAAAACTTCGCACAAAAACTCTGAATCAATCAGTCCTCATGAATGACATATTTCTATTTTTTTCTTCTCCCAAAACATGAGAAAATAAAGTTTCCTCTCAATTCTAGTCTTGTGTCATATTAAAGTACAATTAAGCTATCTCAGAGGAAAGAAAAACCTCATGGATGAGATGGGTAGAAGAAACCTGAAAAAAAATCTTCACTGTATCATCACTTGTACCACAAGTTTGATGAGTAATGAAAGCAGACCAAATTTTCACACAAAGATGATAATAATTTACTAAGATTAACAGACATGAAAGTGTGGTCAACTTTATAAGGTGAAACTAAATTTTCAACAGCACACCCCCAAAACATCCTATACCTGATAGTACATGTTTACATTTTGTTGTGTACCAGTTACAACTGAATTTAAGAAAAAAATGCTAGCCATATACAAAACAAAATCTTAGATTCCTGAGGGAAAAAAAAAAAAACTTACTTACAAGTAATGTTACTGCCAGTTCCTTTTCTTCATAGCTTCCTTTATAATATAAAAACCTACCTATTATTTAAACCATGGAGGGATGGGAATTCTTGGGGACCTAAAAGAAAAAAGGATCTCACCAGAAGAGAGAATCCCTATATCTACCTCAATTTATAATTCTGTCAAATAAAAATAATTTAAGAACTCAAGAAATGGTTGTCCAGCCTGAAAAGCAATGTGAACTCAATATTAAAAATGGGTTATTTTCCCTTTATAAAACATTCTACATTAAGATAAAATAAAAGGTACCTTAGCTTGGGAAGAGTGCTATAAAACTGGTTCAGCTCCCATCCCTTCCCAGTGTCCCCTACTTTGAATCATGTTATAGATGAAAATTATATTTTGCAATTTACATTTTTTATATATACTACATATGTTTATTTTTAAAGAACACAATGTAACATTTTAATCTCTACAGCTATTTTTGCTTAGTGTGGCTAACTGCTGTTTAAAGTAGCAGTGACTACGAAACTGTAGCATTCCACTCAATAATCTGCGATTCCAAGGATAAACCCTCATTTCAAAGGATATTGGTCGGGGGGAGGGGGTCCCAGATTTACATGCAGAATATTATGTAGCTATTTTTTTCACAATGCCTCAATAAATATTTCCTGTCATAAGTTATGATAGGAAATTATGACATAAATTATGACAGGCTGACTCCAGATTAACTCTGGAAAGAATCGGGATTATTTCCCTTCACCCTGTTCAATGCAGTGCTTTAAGCAGTCCACATTTTAAATGCGTTATCACTGCTTATAATCTCAAAATAGCTTTCTATAATCTCTAATAGGAAGTTAAAAACTAGATTTTAGAGAAAAAAATATTTGTAAGAGGTGATAAAAAGAGGTCAGTTGTAACTAATATAGTCCCACCTTCAGTTACACTACACGTAGTTCAGGAAGCTTTCTTTATGTTACAGTGTTTATTGCATGAAGAACAACCTTAACTCCTAAATGAGCGGAAACTGGTGAAGGTGACTAAATATAGCTGCTTTATTAGAATGGCTTTAAAACCTAAATACCATTTATTTTTAGCTCAAATATATAAATTTAGAATTAGACACAGAAGTTTTAGCTGAAACTATAGAAAGATGTAAAATTAAGAAAAAATTCGAGTGCTTCAACTATTTCAGTACGGTGTTCAACCTTCTGGGGATGAGGAACCTCTCTGAAATCTGATCAAGGTTAGAAAAATGAATGTAGGCATTCACACACACAAAATTCTTCACATAATTTTAGAATATTCAGAGATCATCATTGCTACTGAGTGGTTCTTCTAAAACTCCCAAATTTTAATCTTAGACAACTCTCTGGCTGGGCGTGGTGGCTCACACCTGTAATCCCAGCACTCTGGGAGGCCGAGGCAGACAGATCACTTGAGGCTAGGAGTTCAAAACCAGCCTGGCCAACATGGCGAAACTCCATCTCTACTAAAAATACAAGAAGTAGCTGGACATGGTGGCGCACATCTGTAATCCCAACTACTTGGGAGGCTGAGGCAGGAAAATCGCTTGAACCCAGGAGGTGGAGGTTGCAGTGAGCCATTGTGCCACTGCACTCCAGCCTGGGTGATACAGAGACACTCTGTCTCAAAAATAAATAAATAAATAAATAAAGGCAGACAAAACAAACCTGTAACATTTTAAAGCCCTTAAGGAGTGAGTTGGCAGGAGGGAAAAGGATTATAAATTGCTTTATAATTATTTTAAAATAGATTATTTTAAAAGAATTAGCATCTAATAAGTTTAACCCATTAAAATTCTAAAACGGTTTTTTAAAAACTAAAAGCCATAGTTTAATTTTCAAAGAACCAGTTAGTTTATAAAATGTTAACCTGCTGTGAAACACATAGAGAGCTTTCAGAATACTGTTTCATTTTTTACGCTAGTAAAATGAAGCACTGGGAGTGGAGAAGGAACAAGGAAATTTGTAATGGTTATCATCAATTAGACAAAATACTTTTTTGGAAGTAGCTATTTACTGGTTTTCTCTAGGACAAAGAAGTTTTAAAGTGTGACTCATATTTACACCTGATTTATACTTAAAGGTACTCAGCATCAGAATTCAATGAAAAACTAAGTGATTTCCCAAAAGAATATTGTAAAATTTACGAAAAGTACCACAGTTTTACCATCTTCCACATCTTTAAAAATAATTCATGTCAAAACCCAAAATATCCACACCTCAGGAACACATACTGTTTCATGTATCATATAAATATGTATCACACTGATGGCAGAATCAATATAATTTTGGAACTAAAAACTGATTTTAAAAATCAATAAAAATGCTATGTAACAAGTTTCATATAAGTTATAAGTATATATAACTTATATAAACAAGTTATAAGTTTATATAAGTCAACTTATAAAAGGACTGTTTTTTTTTCATTCAACACTAATTGACACCAGTGCAATTTTACCTCATAATACATACATGCTCTATTGGTTTTTTAATTCATAAAAATCTAATTTGGATCCAAAAGACATTCTGCATAAAAGGTCAAAGTTGGGCCAGTCTGTGTGTTGAGACTCGTTATCAGCCAAATGTCCCCTTTCTTCCCTTGGTAAAAGCTGACTGCACAATGTGAATGAATGCAGTCACAAACTACACTTCAGCAAGAGCGTTACTACCCATATATGCTTAGTTACTGCATTCTCCCTGAGTTAGGCAGACAGTTAACTTTCAAAGTAAACCTCATTATATACTATATGTTTGCGAATAAACAGTTATCTGTAATGTGACTACACAGCTATATGCTAGAAGCCACACCTCTCTATATTTTACATATTCCATCCATGATACATACACCCAAAAAGAAAGTCAGCTCTTAAAGATCACTAGATTTTGTTAAAGCACACAACTCCATAAAACAACATTTTAAATTTATGAGTATACTGTCTTCATACTTTGGAATGTACTCTAAAATATCTCAAATTACCAATTAGATTTCCCTTGTTTCCATGAGGAGCTCATATTACCTGTACTAAGAAATACATTCCAAAACTTAGTATTACTCAGAAATTAAAAAAAATTTTTTGAAAACAACTCTAGTAGAAAAAACATTTCAAGAAACAATTTTAAACAAAATCTTAATAAATAAAGCAGTGTTAGGAAGGCTAGAAAACATGCTTTAGAGAAACACAGAAAGCCTGAATTTTAATTATGTGATACACTACAAAATGGCATTAGTATAACACTGAACAAGAGTGTTAGAAGCAGCAAATTAATTTCAACGATGATGGTGTACATTATGTTAAACTCACATATACTGATAATTAGAAGTCTGAAGCATTAGAAACGTCTTTATAATCCTATCAATTTGATCATAGCTAGTCAAATTTACTTAATATACTCAAAAATAAAATCTTCAATGGATACAACAAAAGTATGTCTATAAATTTAAATTTTGATTTGAATTTTTAAAAATCTATATTTAACACTTAGACAATTTATATGTAAAGCTTAGAAACATATGTAAAGCTTTTTCTTTTTCTTTTTTTGTGAGACAGGGTCTTACTCTGTCACTCATGGTAGAATACAGTGGTATAATCACGGCTTACTGCAGCCTCAACCACCTGGGCTCAAGCAATCCTCCTGCCTCAGCCTCCCGAGTAGCTGGGACTACAGGAGTACACCACCACGCTTGGCTAATTAAAAAAAAAAAAAAAAATTATTTGTAGAGATGACTTGCTATGTTGCCCAAGCTGGTCTTGAACTCCTGGGCTCAAGAGATCCTCCCACCTTGGTCTCCCAAAGTGCTGGGATGACAGGTATGAGCCACTGTGCCCCGCCATAAAGCTTTATTATATGTAAAGTTTAGACAAGGAATGAAAGATGAAACCAGATGAACACTGTATTCTAAATTACACCCTTTTAAGAAAACTACCTACTTGACTCCTAAAAGTTTTCTTTACATCTTACTCTACTATCATTTGGATTATATGAACAAAGACAGGGCTCAGCCTGATAAGTCACTCTGACAAATAATGGCAAATGTTAAATGAATGCATGTTATATTTTGTACAAATTCCATTCACTGGAAGAAAATAATTATGACTCTCATAATTTTCTTCCTTTTAAATAAATCAGGCCAAGTTCATAGAAGCAGAGAGTATATTCACATTATGTTTGCAGAATGATGTGTTTTTCTACACATATGAACTCAGTTTTCTTTTATCTCAAAAATACTATCTTATCATTTACCTCCTTTTTTTTTTTTGAGGTAAAAGTAGTTTTACCATTAAAATTTCTAGGAAACTATGCACAAATATCTAAATTATGCCTGAGACTGCCTAGATAAAAATATGAAGAGTAAAAAAATAAAATTTAGCAACTTTTAGGTAAGATTTAGAAAGTGACACTTTCCCACCATATACTTCTAACAATTAAGAAACACTGTCATCTCTGGGAAAAGAAACCACTCACATTACCTTCAAACAAGAAGCAAGAATGAAGAGAGTCAGCGTTTCCTAAGGCCTTGAAATTAAGTTTCTTTGCATTCATTTATAATTTAAAAAGTAACAATAATAAAATTAGACCAAGGATATCCAATGCAACAAATGCCCACAAATTGCCTTTGGGATAAATCAAACCAAAGGAACACAGAGAATGTTTCAATGTAACTTAATTCCAGGGTTAATTGAAATGAAAGCTATTTTGTGCCAGAATTAGTAGAATGATTTTACAGTGAAGGTCAAATAGGCTGAAGTGAAGATATTCTTAACAAACAGCAAAAGATTTTTGTTTTGCTTTGAAAGAAACAGCTAATAAAAAGTTCTCCAAACTTACTGATTTTTTGTTTTCCTTTTTTTCTTTTACTGTAGCTTTATTCAGTAGGGAGTGGCAAGTTGCCTACAGAACAGAGATGAGCACAAACAAGTCACAGCACCGACTACATACAGCAACAAAAACAATGTTGGCTTGTACATAAAATTACACCATAAAATGTAACACAAATGGAATCAACAAAAAATTAGAAATCAACTGAATTTTGAGGAATGAATTTTAATTCTGGATTTTAATTTTTATTACATTTTTAAGCCAAGCACTAAAACAGCAAGAAATGTTGAGACCCAATCATGTCTACTATTTCTGGCTATGAATCACAGAAAAACTCTCCCGAAGTGAATTTGAGGATATTAAATATTTACATTTTGGTTAATTCCTAGCTTTTGAGAAATTTAATATAAAATACCCATTACAAGTAGATCACACACTAAAAACATTTGTGTCTACATTATTTTTTCTTGATATGTAAAATTCTTCTCTGTGTATCCTTCAATTGACTTTAAGTTCTTTTTCCAACACCTGGCATTTAATTAAGATCTTATTGAATAAAGAAATAAAAATTATATGGATAAACATAAAAATGCACTTTAGAAACTGAATTAAAGACTTCTCTCTCCCTAAAAAAGATTACTCTTATCATTTCACATATTTTTCAATGTTTGCAGGCTACTTCCTGAAATGGTTCTAATCAGAGGAGGTTAAAAGCTCTGCAACATTTGGGAGAAGAAGGTTATCAGCTCAACTAGTAAGAAGCATTAATATTATTAAAGTGAAGAAACTGCAGAGAAAATTACAGAACAAAACTGTAGGCCTGCTTAAAACTTCACATATTACAGTTGACCATTGATCAAAATATCTCAAAAAAAAAAAAAAGCCACCTAAAAAATCCCAGAACTCCAGACACATATTGGCTTCATCTCTCAGAGCTCTTTCTAGACCAAAGAATTCTTTCAAAATTAAAACACTCTTGATAGGACTAGCCTAGGCAGAATAATTACTTTAAAAATATTTCAAAAACCATGTCAGAATTATTTAATCCACAAATAGATGGCATCTTATTTTGGAATTCTGGGCATCCAACACCATAACCCATAACTTGGGCTTTAAGTTAGTTAGACATCCATTCATCCACCCACCCATTCATCCATCCAAGCAGTTACTGTGCACCTAAATGTCAAATGCCATTCTAGGCATTGGGAAATAGCAGTAAAACAAGAAGACACAGCCCCTTAGCTCATCGAGCTTTGTTTCAAACTTTAGACTATATACGAATGTATTAGTAACCATGGTATATAACTGTCATTTACAGCCTTAAAAATTTGTGTAAACTACTTCAGTTTGGAGAAGGAGATTTACTGAAAAAAGGTGAGATTTATTTAGAATCATAAATTAGTTCTTAGCATTCTCTCACCATAAGAGAATATGCACTCTGGGAATTATTTTATCTTTATTCTAAAACCATCAGAAGTGAAAACAACACATGAGAAAATGATTTAATTATAAATCTGACACATGTTCACAGTTGGCTATTCTTATATAACCTTAATCCAGTCAACTAAGGAAGGAAGGTATATAAAGTAATACAGCTGATTAAAGCATGATTTTAAAAGGCTTAAAGGCCAAGATATGAACTCAAAAAAGGGGCTAAAGTCCAGAGAAGTTTATTAGCTAGCAATATACTCACTTCCCTTACAACATTTCCCCAGTAGGTCCCAAAGCAGGAGCCAAGGGACTACTATCCCTCCAGGCAGAACACAGAAGAGCAGGAAGGTACACTTGTGCTACTGCCAAAGGCAAAGGGGCAAGAAGTCAGAAGAGGGAAGACAAATAAAAATAAAAGAGCAAATGAAAAGGAAAAAAACTAGGTTTGGGGAGCAGACTCAATAAAATACTATCTTGAGACCAAAGCTTTTTTTCCTATCTTTCTTTCTTTCTTTTTTTTTTTTTTTTTGAGACGGAGTCTCGCTTTGTCGCCCAGGCCGGAGTGCAGTGGCCGGATCTCAGCTCACTGCAAGCTCCACCTCCTGCAAGCTCCACCTCCTGGGTTACGCCATTCTCCTGCCTCAGCCTCCCAAGTAGCTGGGACTACAGGTGCCCGCCACCTTGCCCGGCAAGTTTTTTGTATTTTTTAGTAGAGACGGGGTTTCACCGTGTTAGCCAGGATGGTCTCGATCTCCTGACCTCGTGATACGCCCGTCTCAGCCTCCCAAAGTGCTGGGATTACAGGCTTGAGCCACCGTGCCCAGCCCTATCTTTCTTTCTAATCAGTAAATGTAACATTCCCTGTTACCAATTACTAATTAAAAAACAAAGCCTTATTTAATAACAACACAGCATACTGTCTCTGCTCTTCAACAATGCTTTTACCCAATACTCAAACAATGCACTGATACCACATTTAATTCATGTTTTTAAAGATAATAATTTTATGGGAAATTTTAACATAATAATCTAGGTTTGTTATTAATATAGGATATTTTATTGTGAAGTGCTCTAAAAAGCATAACATACTGTTTAATAATCACCACATACAGTGTTTAATAATCTATTTTCTATTTTCACTATTTTCCTCCTTTCTCAGCTATGAAAGCTGGCAAGAATCTTGTTTACTTAGGTGGGAGGGATGGGGAAATTTATTTCTTCATTAAATATTTCTTAAGTACTAAATAAGTGCTAAGACCTGTTCCTTTTACATTATCAGAATCATGGTCTGCAAATGGTCTCCAAGTTTGCTGATGATACAAAAAGGTTTTTCTTTTAGGATGACAACCACATGAAGAAATTCTACTACAATCTCCTAGACCATGTAATCATGTAGTCAGTCCCCATTCACTTTTAACCAGCTAAAGTCAAAGCCACTGTCATTTTAGAAACCCACTTGCTCTCTGACACCAGTTACTACAAGGCCAACCAAGAAGTCAACCCAGACTATTTTTTAATGTGCTATTTCCCGTCTGCCTAGTTTCATCAATAGAACAATTACTAAATAAAATTTAAAGAGAAACCTGAATACAGCCCAAACTTAAGAGAAGATATTCACTGTATTAAGTTTCATATTATAACTAAACCACCCTTTAGAGTCAGATTTAACTAGCTGAAAAAATTATGTAGGATTTTCCTAAGTTTCCTTGAGTCTTTTTGTAAAGACAGAAAAGTCATGATAAATTAAGAGAGACAATGTTAAGTATGTTTTATCATCTATGTATACTGTGAAAAGCTTTTTTACAGATAGAATAGATACATCTTTAAAAACAGCAATGGGGAAAAAATTCACATAGAGCAGCCTCAAACAGCTTTTAAAATGGTGACTTCAATGATGCTGTTAATGTCTCTAAGCAACTGAAGCCGTGCGCTAAAAAAAGCAAACGGCTGCGATGACTCTGCAAAGAGAGAGACACAAAGACATGGGTTTTGATAACTGTGTATTTCCCTTATACCCGCCCCTACCCCAAATTCCAGACCCATTAATGTTTCTTCCAGAATCATAGTTTCCAAAAGGCTAACGTGCATTTGCAGGATCTCCCTTGGAATAAATAACTCCTAAAACTGCAATGTGCAATTCAAAAACACAGTAGAAGGCATAAAAGAACACAGACCTAATTCCCTCAAAAAGAAGGCCATGACTATGGCTATCTTCTGAATTCAGATGTATTACTTGCAGTGCTAATGTTAGAAAGTCTAATAATTTGGTCTGAATGATGATGATGCAATATCTCTTTTAAGAAACATGCTACATAAAATAAACAGAACAATCAGTCTATCCTGGGAAAACCTGACACAAACTAATTATACATTAATGAATAAATCAAAATCACAGATGATCAAGCAATTCACAAGGCAAAAAAAGCGAGGAGGAGACCCGCCTTAAGTGTGAAACACCCTGTAAATAATTTAGGTTAATAGACGATAACAACAAAAATCCATAATATGTTCATTTCAGTCACACCCATCACATCCAATGGATTCACTGCATTTTAAACTTGCTCCCAATGCAAGGAAGATTTAGTATTTTAAAGTCTTCTCTTACTTCAAACTGTTGCCTAAGTAATATTTAAGTTTTTTCAAAGACAATTCCAACAACAATTCTCAACGTGTTATTCATCCAAACTCACTCAGTATTATAGTTAACCACACACCATCAGCAGCTAGATCCTTCTTTGATAAAGCATTCTTCATAATTTAACTTTAGATTAATAATGGTAATCTCTAACTGTAAGCATACCTGATATAAACAGTGGCACACACTTCGAAGTTGAGGGGGGAATTCTGAGGAGGAACTGATGATGGCATGGAAGAACTTTTCAGTCATCTGAAGGAGGTTCCGCTGGTTTTCCTCAAGGCTCTCTGATGGTTCTAACCTACAAAAAAATAAAAACCCTAATACTTTTGTTTCAAACAAATAACAAAAATCACTCCTTAAAGGAGACTCTTTTAGAGACATTAAGCCAAATGGTGTGGACTTCGCTGGAATCTTTAAACAACCAACTATAAAAAAGATAATTTTGACAGGGCACAGTGGCTTACACCTGCAATCCCAGCACTTTGGGAGGCCAAGGCTGGCAGATCGTTTGAGGTCAGGAGTTCAAGACCAGCCTGGCCAACATGGTGAAACCCCATCTCTACTAAAAATACAAAAATTAGTCAGGCGCCTGCAATCCCAGCTACTCAGGAGGCTGAGGCAGGAGAATCGCTTGAACCTGGGAGGTGGAGGCTGCAGTGAGCCAAGACTGCACCACTGCACTCCAGCTTGGATGAGAGAGCAAGACTGCATCTCAAAAATAAAAATAAAAATAAAAAAAAGACGACTTTGAGATAACTGAAAAACATTTAACAGAAAACTAGTCTTAGATATATTATTCAGGATTACTAACTTTAATTTGTGTGGAAATACTCAGGCTGTGCACGCATGTGTGTGTTTAAGTCTGTGTCTGTTAGGAACATGATCTCTGAGATATGCTTTAAAATACCCAAGCAACAAAAGGGGGAGAGAGGGGACAGATAAAACAAGAATAGCACATATTTTTCCAATTCATAATCCTCTATGTGTATATGCCCATACGAAAAAATTAACACACACATATGAATGATGCAGGGCTTTTTGGGGGGGTTGGGGGGGTGGAGGGGTCTGGAGGATGGGGTTTCACTCTTGTTGCCCAGGCTGGAGTGCAATGACACAATCTCAGCTCACTGCAACCTCCGCTTCCCGAGTTCAAGCGATTCTCCTGCCTCAGCCTCCCAAGTAGCTGGGATTGCGGGCATGCGCCACCACACTCGGCTAATTATATATTTTTAGTAGAGATGGGGTTTCACCATGTTGGTCAGGCTGGTCTCGAACTCCTGACTTCAAGTGACCCACCTGCCTCAGCCTCCTAAAGTGCTGGGATTACAAGCCATAAGCCACCACGCCCAGCTGAATGATGTAGGTTTTTAATTTTTTCATCAATAGTAACAAAATGCAACTTTCATCTTTCACCCTACATCATGTTTCTGAGATTTGTCCATGTTGACAGATGAAGATATAGTTCACTTTACTGCATAATAGTCTATTGTATACCATGATTTATCTATTCTCTAATTAATGAACATTAAACAGTTTTCACCTTTATAGACACCATTGCAATGAACATTCTTGCACATAAGAGTTTCTCTAAGGCAGCTACCTAAAAATGAAATTTCTGAGTTATTGAGTATATGCAGATTTAACTTTACTAGATAACTGCCAAATAGCTCTAAAACTAGTACTGTATAAGAATTCTTATTCCCCTCCAAACTAGTAGGTGGGAAAAACATCAGGTAGTTCATGTTTTTAACTTCTATTTCCACAGTTCCTACTAAGGTTAGATATGCTTTTAGATATTTTGTGGCCATTCAGGTTTCCCCTATTTTGAACTGCATTTCACATCCAGTCTGACATTTCTAACTGCTAGATGTCCCCTCCCCACTGATATCTAAAAATCAGTATGCCTCAAATTAACCGATTTTTCCTCATACTCGTATGTCTTATCCTATGCCCTATGTTATCAATAGCACTATCACTTTCTTAATCACATCATTCAGGCCATCTCTGATGTCACTTTTTCCTGCTCTACTTCATTATTCCCCATATCCAATCAGTGTTGCTTTTTTTTCTTTTTTTGAGACAGAGTCTCGCTCTGTTGCCAGGCTGGAGTGCAGAGGCACAATCTCGGCTCACTGCAACCTCTGCCTCCTGGGTTCAAGTGATTCTCCTGTCTCAGCCTCCCCAGTAGCTGGGACTACAGCCGAGCACCAACACCACGCCCAGCTAATTTCTGTATTTTTAGTAGAGACAGGGTTTCACCATGTTGGCCAGGATGGTCTTGATCTCTTGACCTCATGATCTGCCTGCCCCAGCCTCCCAAAGTGCTAGGATTACAGGCATGAGCCAGCAGGCCCACCTCGGTGTTGCTAACTCTTATCAGTACCACCTCTAAACTCTGGTGTTGCGATTAAAGGAAGAGATTCCGCAGGCAGATTTACTAGGTTTAAATTTCAGCTCTATCAGTTATCGATCATTATGAGCTTGGTCGCAATCCTTAAATTCTCTGGGTGTCATTTTTTCTCATCAATAACACAGGAATAATAATGCCTGCTTTATGTAGTTTAAATTTTACCCAACAGCAATCAAATCCACAAACCTTTACTCTCTAACTAGCCTAATCTGAACTCTCAAAATACATCCCTTATGAAACTCACCACTTATCTGTTATGTGTTTTATCCCTCTTACTAAACTGTAAGCTCCTTGAAGGAAGTGTTTACTTATGTACCCTTAAAGACTAGCACAGTGCCTTACCACAGCAAGTACTGAGTAAATATTTGTTTTAACAGATTAACTAGTAATTTTGTTTCTATACTAATTAACGTATTACAGAAACGCTTTGGACACTTACGTAATTGCTCTAGATTCCTTAAGAGTTTGCTGTGTGGTACAGCATTGAATACAGTAAGAGTTCAGAAATTAGCATGGACTGCAAAGCAGGAAATATTTCATTGAACAGGTGAGTTCCAAAGGAGGCACAGAATTTGCATAGACAAAAGAAGTAAGGGTATTTCAGAAAGAGAAAGTAGGTAGGGCAGGTACTCAGTTCAATCCAATAAACATTTAGTGCACATCCACTATTTGCCATCTTAGTGTCAGGTGCTGAGGATTCAACAATAATTGCCTTTCGACCTTTTCAAAAAGGAGAAAGACATATACACCAGGTATTCCACACTAAGTACTCAATACAATAACTCAAGGATATTGTGATAAACATATATTTGGTCTCTGCTCCTGGTTCCTGACACATTGCTCTTAAAACCCTTGGAATCTCTGGAAGTGCTGAGTGTCTTTTGTATGATAATGAGATGACCAGTGGCTGGGAGGCCCTAGGGAGCTTCAAGACGGGGCTAGTCACCAGAAGGACCAAGTTATGATTAGAGGGTTGAGACTTTCAGCCCCACCCCCCAACTTCCACGGAGAGGAGAGAGGCTGAAGGTTGAGTTTATCACCAACCACTCATGATTGAATCAATCATGCCTATGTAATGAGGCCACCATAAAAACCCAACGAACAGAGTTTGAAGAGCTTAAAGGTTGCCAAACACAAAGAGGTGCCTGGAGGATAGTGCATCTGGAGACAGCATGGAAGCTCTAAGCCCCTTCCCACATGCCTTGCCCTGTGTGCATATTTTCCATCTGGCTGTTCATCTGTATCCTTTGTGATATCCTTTATAGTAAGTAAGCAAACGAAAGTAAAGTATGCCCCTGAGTTCTGTGAGCCATTCTAGCAAATTAATCCAATTCAAGGTGAGGCTGTGAGAAGCACAGGTAACAACCTGTGGCTTGTAATTGGCATCGTTAGTGGTGGCAATGTGACTCAGCCCTTATCCTGTGGGAAATCTGATGCTCACTCCAGGTAAACAGTGTCACGGTTGAACTGAATCACACGGACACCTGGTTGGTATCCATTGGAGAACGGCTGATGATTGTTAGGAAGCCAGAGGAGGAAAATGAACCTGCAATATGTGGCTAATTGAAGAGACTGTCTAAATATGGGGATTATATGCAGGTAGAACGTTAAGATACAACAGTAATCCAAATCTTAGATATGGAGGCCTAGGAATTGGTGGGTATGAATGAGATTAACAATTTATTTAGCAAGGCTCAAAGAGACTGCTAGAAACCCTGACAATTGCGTGTTTTTTTTGTTTTTTTTTTTGAGTCAGCATAGCAGCAGGAACACTGCAGTCCATTTCAGGTTTCCCTATAAAACAATACCTTCTAGCCACAGTGCTCTCTTGCTTCCCACACGCCAATGGTAACCTGTTGAATATTCTAGTAATTCTGAACTACAATGAACATCTGTGTTCAATTATTCAAGTGTTCCTGTGTATAAAACTTTTCGCTCAAGTTGATTTTCAAAGAACCAGCTTCAGAATTGGAGGTGGAGCAAGATGGCTGAATGGAAGCCTCCAGGGATCGTCCCCCCTATTGGAACACCAATCTGAACCATCATCCATACAAAAAAAGCACCTTCATAAGAACTGAAAATCAGGTAAGTAAACAAAATACCTGGTCTTAACATCATATTAAGGAAAGAGGCACTGAGGTGGGTAGGAAAAACTGTCTTGAATTACCTATATCACCCTTCCTTCACCTCCTGGCAGTGTCCCCATGGTGTGCAAAGAAAATCTGCATCTGGGGGACGGACGGTGCAGTGATTATGGAACTTTGCATAAGAACTCTATGCTGCCCTGTCATAGCAGAAAGCAACACAGGGCAGAGCTCAACTACTGCTCACGGATGGAGAACTTAGAACAGACCTAGCCAGAGGTAAATCACCCATCCCAGTTGTTGAAACCTGAGTTCCAGCAAGCCCCACCACCAAGAGTTCAAGTGCCCTGAGGTCCTAAATAAACTTGAAAGGCAGTCTAGGCACATAAGGACTGCAGTTTCTGGGTAAGTCCTGGTGCTGTGCTGGGCTCAGAGCCAGTGGACTTGGGGTAGACCTAGTGAGACAGCCAGGGCAGCCAAGGGAATTCTTACATCACCCCTCTCCCAAACCCAGGCAGCTCAGCTCAGTTCATAGCTCCAACAGAGACACCTTCCCTCTGTTCAAATACAAGAGTGGAGAGAGTAAAGAGGACCTTGTCTTGCAACTACGAGCTTAGCCACAGTAGGAGAGGGCACCAGGCAGAGTCCTGAGGACCCCATTCCAGGCCCTAGCTCCCAGACAACACTCTTAAACAAACCCTGGGCCAGAAGGGAATCTGCTGTCTTAAAAGGAAGGACCCAGTCCTGGCAGAACTCATCACCTGCTGACTAAAGAGCCCTTGGCCCCGAATAACCAGCAGGGATAGCCAGGCAGTACTTGCTGTGGTCCTTGGGTGAGACTTGGGAGACATGCTGGCTTCAGGTGTTACCCAGCACATTACCAACTGTGGTGGCCACGGAGACAGACCCCTTCTGCTTGAGGAAAGAAGAGGTAAGAATAAAGAGGATTCTGTGTTGCAACTTGGGTAATAGCTCGACACAGTGGGGTAGAGTACTAAGTAGGTTCCTGGGGTCCCAGATTCCAGGCCTTGGCTCCTGGAAGACATTCCTGGACCTGCCCTGGGTTAGAGGGGAGCCCCATGGCCTTAAGGGAGAGACTCAGAACTAGCAGCATTCACCACAAGCTGAATGAAGAGCCCTTGAGCCTTGAGTGAACATCAGTGGTAGCCAGGCAGCTCTCACCATGGGCCTGGAGCAATGGCGGCCATAGGAAAAGACTCCTCTGTTTGAGAAAACAGGAAGGAAGAGTGGAAAGGACTTTGTCTTATAGCTTGGGTGCCAGCTTAATGCTTAGCCACAGCAGAATAGAGCACTACGTAGATCTCTAATGTATCCAACTCTAGTCACTGGCTCCTGAACAGCATCTCTGGACCCATGGAAAACTCACTGCCTGAAGGGAAGAACACAAGCCTGGCTGGGTTTGCCACCTGCTGACTGTAGAGCCCTTGGGCCTTGAGTGAACATAGGTGGTAGTCAGGCAGCAGAACTGCAGGCCTTGGGCAAGACCCAGTGCACTCCCAGTGGTGGTGGCCACAGGGCTGCTTGTGTTGCCCCTCCCCCAGCTACAGGCAGCTCAACACACACACACACACAGAAAGAGAGAGAGAAAGAGAGAGAGACAGACTGACTCTGTTTGTTTAGAGGAAAGTAAGGGAGGAGAACAAGAGTCTCTGTTTGATAACCCAGGGAATTCTCCAGGATCTTACCCAAGACCACCAAGGTGGTACTGCTAAGAGTGTACAAGAGCCACAGCATTACTGAGCTTGGAGTGTCCCCTAAAGCAGATATAGCCGCAGTGACCAAAGACTTAGATAACAACACCCAAGTGCCTTCAAGTACTTGGAAAGCCTTCCCCAGAAGGATAGATACAAACAAGTCCAGATTACAAATACTGCAAAAATACCTAACTCTTTAATGCCCAGGCACTAATGAACATCCATAAGCATCAAGACCATCCAGAAAAACATGACCCATCAAACAAATTAAATAAGGCACCAGTGATCAATCCTGGAGAGAGAGAGATATGTGACCTCTCAGACCAAGGATTCAAAATAGCTGTTTTGAGGAAGCTCAAGGAAATCCATGATAATGTGGAGAAGGAATGGGAATCCTACCAGATAAATTTAATGAAGAGATTGAAACAATTACAAAGAACCAGGCAGAAATTCTGGAGACGAAAAATGCAACTGACATACTGAAGAATGCATCAGAGTCTCTTAAAAGCAAAATTGATGAAGCCGAAGAATTAGTGAGCTTGAAGACAGCCTATTTGAAAATACACAGAGGAGACAAAAAAGAATAAGAAAGAATGAAGCATGCTTACAAGATCCAGAAAACAGCCTCAAAAGAGCAAATCTAAGAGTTACTGGCCTTAAAGAGGAGGTAGAGGCAGAGGTTGCACCATTGCACTCCAGCCTGGGCGACAAGAGAGAAACTCCGTCCCAAAAAAAAAAAAAAAAAGGAGGTAGAAAGAGCAGTAGAAAATTTATTCAAAGAGGTAATAACAGAGAACTTATGAAACCTAGAGAAAGATATTTATCAATATTCAAGTCCAGGAAGGTTACAGAACACCAAACAGATTTAAACCAAAGAAGATTAACTCAAGATATTTAATAATCAGACTCCCAAAGGTCAAGGATAAAGAAAGGATCCTAAAAAGTAGCAAGAGAAAAGAAACAAATAATATACAGTGGAGCTCCAATATATCTGGCCCCAGACTTCTCAGTGGAAACCTTAGAGGCCAGGAGAGAGTGGCATGACATATTTCAAGTGCTAAAGAAAAAAAAAAAAAACTTTTACCTTAGAACAGTATATCTAGTGAAAATATCCTTCACATACGAAGGAGAAATAAAGACTTTATCCTAGACAAACAAAAGCTGAGGGATTTTATCAATGCCAGACCTGTCCTAGAAGAAATGCTAAAGGGAGTTCTTCAATCAAAAGGAAAAGGACATTAACAAGCAATCAGAAATCATCTGAAGGTACAAAACTCACTGGTAATAGTAAATACACAAAATATTAGAACACTGTAATTGTGGTATGAACTACTATCTTGAGAAGACTAAAAGATGAACCTTTTAAAAATAATAACTACAGCTTTTCAAGACACAGATAGTATAATAAGGTATACATAAAAACAACAAAAAGTTAAAAAGTGGGGAGATAAAGTGTAGAGTTTTTATTAGTTTTCTTTTTGCTTGTTTGTTTGCTGCTTTATGCAATCAGTGCTAACTTGTCATTGGCTTAAAAGAATGGCTCATAAACTATTATTGACAAGCCTCATGGTAACCTCAAATCAAAAACATACAACAGATGTACAAAAAATAAAAAGCAAGAAATTAAAACATACAACCTGTGAAAATCACTTTTACTAAAAGGAAGGCAGGAAGGAAGAAAAGGAGGAAGAGAAGACCACAAAACAACCAGAAAACAAGTAACAAAATAGCAGGAGTAAGTCCTTGTCAATAATAACATTGAATGTAAATGGACTAAATTCTCCAATCAAAAGACGTAAGAGTGGTTGAATGGATTAAAAACAAACAAACAAACAAAAAACCCCCATGACCCAACAATCTGTTGCCTACAAGAAACAGACTTCACCTGTAAGGAAAAACACAGACTGAAAATAAAGGAAAGAAAAAAGATATTCCATGGTTGGGCGTGGTAGCTCACACGTGTAATCCCAGCACTTTGGGAGACTGAGGGGGGTGGATTGCTTGAGGTCAGGAGTTTGGGACCAGCCTGACCAACATGGTGAAACACCGTCTCTACTAACAATACAAAAATTAGCCAGGCAACGTGGTGGGCACCTGTAATCCCCGCTACTCAAGAGGCTGAGGCAGGAGAATCACTTGAGCCCAGGAGGCAGAGGTTGCAGTGAGCCAAGATTGCGCCACTACACTCCAGCCTGTGTGACAAAGCAAGACTGTGTCTCAAAAAAAAAAAAAAAGCCAAAAAAAACCAAAAAATAAAAAAAAAATACATATGGCAAATAAAGTCCTAACTGAAAGACAAGAACATCTTAACATGTGGCTTATAAAAAGTAAGCATAAGAAAATCAGTTAAAATTTATTCACTTAACAAATATTTATAAAATGTTCACTATAAGGCAGACACCATGCTAAATACTCATGGAAGGATATAAAGATGTAAAAATGTGTAAGAGCCAACAGTCTAGAGGGGAGATAAACTCATAAACCGTCCCAATTGTTACAATGGTGGTGTGAGGCACAGAACAAAGCATATTTCTTTGTTCATGGGTAGTACCTGGTAACAGGCAGAGAAAGCTTCACAGAAATGGTGGTTTAAACTGTACTCTGGGCTGGGCATGGTGGGTCACACCTATAATTCCAGCACTTTTGGAGCCCAAGGCAGGCAGATCACCTGAGGTCTGGAGTTTGAGATCAGCCTGGCCAACATGGTGAAACACCATCTCTACTAAAAATCCAAAAAAAAAAAAAATTAACTGGGTGTGGTGGTGCACGCCTGTAATCCCAGCTACTCAGGTGGCTGAGGCAGGAGAATCACACGAACCTGGGAGGCGGAGGCTGCAGTGAGCCGAGACTGCGCCACTGCACTCCAGCCTGAATGGCAGAATGAGACTGTCTCAAATTTTAAAAAAAATGACAAATAAATAAACTGCACCCTACATCACCTATTAGCCTCTTTCCCTTCTCCTAAGTCACTCCTCATCATAGGAGAAGTGAGTTAGAAAAAGAGTATGCATGCAAGTGACTGTATATGAATATGCAAATGCATGGATAAAGGACAGTGGAATAGACTTAACTAGTAACAGTCTCTGGAGGTGGAAATCAAAGACACCTTTCTCCAGTCTGTCCCTGGATCTAAGGCAAATAAAAAAAAAGGATACCTTAAAAAAAAATTACAGATATCATTAAAGTGTATTTGCATATACCTTTTATAATTAAAAACTAATTTTAATGATCAAGGGGAGAAGGGGCCTTGCTTCATGCAGTGTTAGTAAAAAACAAAACAAAACAAAAAAAACCAGAGCAGTTCTATGTGAAAAGATGACAAACCTGGTAGGATCCACTTCAAAGCTAACATGCTGCCAATCAGAGGATGTGATCACAATTCGTAATAAAGGATCCAGGAGTTTCTGTAGATAGGTAGCACCATATACCTACAGAAATGCATGAGTAGGAGTTGATTATGCCTGCTCCATATATTTTACCTTAAAAGAAGACAATCAGTCCTGCACATTCTGTACATAATCATTACTTGACATACGTCAGCACACACATGCACACAAAATGAATGATACAAACCTTGAAACAGAAAGTCATTATTTTACTGGCCAAGCTGTTGCCTCGGAAAAGAGTCTGCATGGAGTCTGCCAACTCTACTTCTTTTGAAAACATGTTCCAGAGCAGTTGGTAGAGTAAATGCCGAGAATCAAACAGAGTAACCAGAACTCGAGCTAGTTCATCCTGAGAACAAAACACAATCAGCTTAGCGCAAACAATCCCATTTTTGTTCTTAGGTAGAAAGCTAAAGAGTAGCAAAAATGTAAACCCAAAGTTGACAACCACTTGTTAAATTAAGGCAAATGGTGACTGATTAATATTTATCCTGAGATTTAACTGTGTACATTGTTTATGATAGATGACTATATACCATGCCTACGATAGCTGTTAATTCCAAGGATTAACTGGTGAAAGCTATTGAGAGAGGCCTAGGCTTTACCAGGAGACAAAACCTCCAAGATTCAGCTCAAATTACATCACAAAATGAAAGAGAACACAAACAGAAGATGACAGTGAAGAATTTAGTTTGATTTGTACAAGCATTTGCACAGAGCAGAAATAAGACTGAAGATCAGAAGAGTTCTACTCTCTTCTCATACAGTCAGGGGAACTCAGTGAATACTGAATATATACTAGGCAGAGACATGACAAAAACAGAGACTATAGGATTTTTGAGAAATCAGGAAGAAAAGGAATTGGGTATTCAGAACCTAGAGATCAGTCAGATTTACATACAAAGCTAGGGGTGTAAGGATGAGGGGTGAAATTCCTATCTATTACCTAAATGACATCCTTTATAACTCCCTGTAGTAAAGCAGTTTGGGGTACACTCAAGAAAAAATGATCTAATGGTAAACCACTGTTTAATCACATGATAAGAAGAAATTTATAGAGAATAGGGGTAGCTATAAAAAGATGCCTCAATCCTCAAGCACTAACAACCAAGGCCAGGATTATGGCCCATAGCTCTCTAATTCTTGCCTGATCCTAGGATTACAATAATGTGATAGGTGAGATCTGGCCTAACAGAAAATTCCTTCTCAAAGTCATATAATATAAAACTCAACAAATTAAAGCTACTTGAACTTAACTGATTTTTTTTTTTTTTGAGACGGAGTCTCGCTCTGTCACCCAGGCTGGAGCGCAGTGGTGTGATCTCGGCTCACTACAAGCTCCACCTCCCAGGTTCATGCCATTCTCCTGCCTCAGCCTCCCGAGTAGCTGGGACTATTGGCGTCTGCCACCACACCCGGTTAAAATTTTTGTATTTTTTTTAGTAGAGACAGGGTTTCACGGTGTTAGCCAGGATGGTCTCGATCTCCTGACCTTGTGATCTACCCACCTAGGGCCTCCCAAAGTGCTGGGATTACAGGTGTGAGCCACCACACCCAGCCCTTAACTGATTCTTAATTTAAAAAATTACTGAGTATTTTCAGTGCTAATTATAAATAGGTGCTAATAAGATAATTCAGAACATCCATTTTCAAAACATTTGAACATCTGTGAACTAATTTTAGGCTTCAAGAAGGTTTCAATAATTTGGGGCTGTTGCTAATCAATGAGTGTAAAATTTCAGTTATACAAGGTAAGTTCTAGAGATCTGCTGTGCTGCATTGTGCCTACAGACAGCAATACTGTATTATACACTTAAAAATCTGTTAGAGGGTAGATCTCATGCTACGTGTTCTCACCAAAATAAAATATCAGAGGAGAAGCATTTCAGGTGGTGGCAGAAGCAAGGGTGCTCTAAGGCAGAAACAAGTCTAACAAGGAGGGACAGAAAGGTAGCTGGTGTGGCTTTGGTGAACAAGAAAGAAAATAGCTTAAGATGATGTTAGAGATCTCTGAGGCAGGGCCCAGATCAGGTACAGCCTTGTAGGACAGGATAAGGAGTTTTAATTTTTTTTTTTTTTTTGAGACGGAGTCTCGCTCTGTCGCCCAGGCTGGAGTGCAGTGGCCGGATCTCAGCTCACTGCAAGCTCCGCCCCCCCCCCGGGTTCACGCCATTCTCCTGCCTCAGCCTCCGGAGTAGGTGGGACTACAGGCGCCCGCCACCTCGCCCGGCTAGTTTTTTTGTATTTCTTAGTAGGGACGGGGTTTCACTGTGTTAGCCAGGATGGTCTCGATCTCCTGACCTCGTGATCCGCCCGTCTCGGCCTCCCAAAGTGCTGGGATTATAGGCGTGAGCCACCGCGCCCAGCCAGGAGTTTTAATTCTACTTTAAGTACAGGTATAAAAAATTTTACTTTAAGTACAGGTATAACAATGACAGATTACCTTATTAGTCATAATTTACTATAACTGAAATCAGTTTTGGTACAGTAAAAAGCAAATAGCTTTTTAACACTGGAAAGGAACAACAACACTTCTCAACGTTTTAGCATGTATTAAGAATGATGTGATTTTAGGAAAATTTTTCATTAAATTAAGAGAGAAACCTAATAGCCATATGATGTTTTCAGTGTTTAAAACAAATATCATAATATCAAATGCAAATAAAAAGTACTTAAATTTTTAAAAAATTGTATAAGACATTCTGGGGAAAAGAATAGCAAACTGGAGGTAGTACACAGGCACAAATCGTGGTTTCGAGCTCCAGTGTTGCAACAACTAACTAAAATTAGGTTTAACCTAATTACCTTATCAAATATATGAAGACACCAGAGTAGATCAGCGATTTTTAATCAGTGTTTAAACGGAACTTTTTAGTAGGATGGAAAGATATAGAACACCAGTCAGCTCTAGCGGTGCAACCACTTCCCTACAGCTGAAAAATCACCTAACTAAACATCTTCTAAGATTTCTTCTGGGCCGAGTGCGGTGGCTCAAGCCTGTAATCCCAGCACTTTGGGAGGCCGAGGTGGGCGGATCACAAGGTCAGGAGTTCGAGACCAGCCTGGCCAATATGGTGAAACCCCATCTCTACTAAAAATACAAAAAATTAGCTGGGAGTGGTGGCGGACGCCTGTAGTCCCAGCTACTCAGGAGGCTGAGGCAGGAGAATCGCTTGAAGCCGGGAGGCGGAGGTTGTAGTGAGCCGAGATTGGGCCACTGCACTCCAGCCTAGGAGGCAAAGCGAGACTCCATCTCCAAAAAAAAAAAAAATGATTTCTTCTGGCCCTAAAGTTTTACCCATTTATTCAACAAACACTTACTGAACAAATATATTCTGAAGGATTTGCTATATGCCAGGCACTTTTCTTTCCCGCTTACTCTATGCACTTACCCACTGAGAACAAGGAACCACATTGGCCAGAGCCATCGCTATAGGGAGTTCTCCTTGATCACCCATCATTGTGACCAGTTCCACCAATCTCTCAAACCGATCAGCCAATACCGTTTCTGCAAGTGTGTCAAATTCTGTGCCTTGTTGAAGGATTTTTGTCAGAACTTCCATAAATGTAGCTCTTGTCTGGAGATCCTTGTGGTAACCTAAGCCTAATGTGGACAAACAGATGCAAACTTACTAACATGGCCTTGCTGAAGTAATTTTTGCTTATCTTACATGCCAGTTCTCTAGGTTTTGTATTTCTATATGAAACTTTCTTTTGATCTCACCTATGGAGTGCATGAGACCACTGTCTACGTTGGCATTGAGTAAGTTTGACATTGCAAGGACTGTACAGTGCCTCAGTGATGCCAGCCTCCGAGACATGCCACGTTTCCTGCCACCTGTTTGTGCATTTTCATCTTCAACTTCACTGCAGTCATTCAAAAGGTTCATAAATAATGTGAAGTATCTGAGAAATAAAAAGACTGACCTTTACGTAGGGAAGGCCGTATCAACTAGAAAGCTAACCAGACATTCCAAAACAATCATATGTGCATGGTGTGACTGGCCCTGGGTTAACTGTTTCTTTCCTCTCTCAGGATAACCAGCCAGGGTGGCTCATTATGAAGTGTGCTATGTTGGACATGATTTTAGTTGATATAGCCTAGTATACCCTTCATAACATAAGCATCAAATAGATGCAATGTTACCTGGTTAAATGTGTCACTTTTAATGCTTAGTATATAAAATTAGTGGTCCAAACAGCTTAGACAATGTCACTTTTGTAAATGACTTAATGAAGCAATCTGGGTTTTATTATAAGTAAAATTTCACTGATCATATTATTTTCTTTAAAAAAATCACAAAACACAGTTATTTTCCTATCCTAGTCCTGTCATGGGGATTATTTGTTTTTGTGTGTGTGGTGGGGGGCTTTATTTGCTTTTTGCTTTATGTTCTTTGGTGACCGAAATTTACTTAAGAAATAACTGTGATTTGGCTTCCATCAATTCCACACCATCTCCTTCTTCAGGCTGCAGAGGGAGACCAGCTAGAAGTGAAACTACTGCTTCCATGCTTGCCTGGTCCAAATCTCTGGAAAAAAAAAATTTAGAGACCATAAATCTTTCAGGCTCTTTTGCTTCCCCTCAAATAAACGTCTTACTAACAGATATAAGCCTTAGGAAATATCTATTTCATTAAACAAATTATTAGCACAACCCAAATAATTTGAGTTAATATGCAGATCCCAGAATACAAAATCATCTCAAATGGGATAAGGTAATACTTTCTACAAAGTAATCTTGGCAAAATGATTACCTTAAATTTAGAATGTACAATTAGCCCTCTGTATCAGTGAGTTCTATATCCATGGATTCACCCAACCATGGACTGAAGAAAGTTGGGGGAAAAAAAAGTAGGGTTTCATCTGTACTCAACATGTGCAGATTTTTCTTTGTTGTTATTCCCTAAACAATATGATATAACAAATATTTATATAACATTTATATTGTATTAGATATTACAAGTAATCGAAAGATAATTTAAAATATATGGGAGGATGTGCATAGTGTATATGCAAATACTATGACATTTTACGTCAAAGACTTGAGCATCTGTGGATTTTAGTGTTCAAGGGAGTGAGATGTGGGGAGGGGTTTGGGGAATGGTTTCTGGAACTAATCTGACAGATACTGAGAGAAGACTGGATTTTAAAGCTAGGCTTGGTCAAAGAAACATATGTGAATGCTTATTATACAGTCCATAGTGTTTAATCACTTTCTGATATGTGTTAATAAGTATTTATCATTAAAGCAAACTTAATTATTTCCTTTTTTTTCCGTCTCTGGTGCTTGAATCAGGAAATCAATTATTTCTTAGAAAGATTCAACACAATGAGTTCCTCAAGTAATACCTTTATCTATCTAATCATAACATAAATGCAATCTGAGGCTTTATGTATCTTATTTCCCAATAACGCTACACTATTCTTCATAACCTAGCAACACTAACTTCCCAAACATATCGCTCTTTCATATTTATTTTTACTGAAAGTCTATCAAAAAAAAAGCAGTAATAAAGATTAGTATCTTTACATATTTCAAACACAAAAGTTTGACATCTAAAAAGTTTAAATACACATAAAATACAAGTATAAAGCTGTAATGAAGTAGTTATAATTCTCACAGTAAAATCCACTAATACTTGAAGGTCATTCTCTTTTTTACCTTGTAAGACATTTTACATCATCATCCGCTGCTTGGTTTGATGTTCCCATAACCCAGTCTGTCAGGTATTCTACCATCTTATTCCTATAGAATGGTGGAGAAAAGAGAAACAGCAAACAATTTTTTTGAAGCCACACACACACCTTTAGTCATGTAAGATTTCTTATAGTGCAAATAATTTGCCAGATAACCTAAGTGACATGATAACTTTATAAAAGAGATACTGCTATCACAGACATACAAGCCAGAAGGGAACAAGCAACATGGATATTTACCCTCCATTATGGCCCTTAGTTATGGTATCAGATTGGAAACAGAATCAAATTCTTAGCTCAATTATAGCACAGTTTTAGAAAAAGGGAGCACTGTCACAGGCACAAAGTTTAGGGAAATTTGAGAAGAGATGTAGAGAAAAATAAACATGTAAATTGCTCTCTTTTCATGTCCTCCTTTCTACCAATAACCACATATCTACTCTTTTCCTATACTTCATTGAACATATTAAGATTTACAAGACCCTACACTGCTCTTTTGAGAACTCACCTAAATTTCATCTCTTGGCAAAATGAGAGGTCATCTCTCCTTGCCATCATTACTTCAACTAATTGACACAGTTTTGTTTTTATTTGAATCGCATGGACCATATTCCCAAGCACACGAACATACCTATATAGACATAGAAACAATAAAAAAATTATCAGATATAGACAAAAGAGAAGGCATTCAAAGTACTTTAGTCATCAAGTAAAATGAACTAAATTTAAGTTTGAAAACAATAAGATATTACTTAGAAAAGAACATACACAACTTCTGGTTACCTTATTGTCACACCCTAGTTTGTGTGCAGTAAACAATGGCAAATTATTTTATCAATTACCACCAATATCAATGTGTAAGAGGTTTTTCTTATCTCTTAAAATGTTTCTGCTATATTTCAGTAGAACGCTTACCTGACCAGATTTAACATCATTGTTTCAATGCTAGCTTGCCCCAGATGTTCAGAGCTGCCTTCGGTATGATTATCTAGCAAGTTCTTCATTATAGCTATGGTTTGTTCTACAAATTGAGTATTGGTATCAGTCAATAAAACCTATAGAAAGAATAAATATATTAAAGATTTGCCATCAATGCCCACAAGACAGACCCCCTAGAGAGATGAAACTGACTGATCTAAACACACAGAGTAAGTGCACCCACAAGCACAGAGCCAAACAAGCATACAGATATAAGAAGACACTCGTACCCATACACAAGGCACATATACCCTCAGGCACATGTACACACCAGAGTTCCTAAGAGGCAAGCTGACCCCTACATTGAGATGACTCTACTTTCTGCAATTTTTTGGAAATTTTTAAAAACTGTGAGAACCTAATTTAAATAATCTCAAAGAAAAAGGCTTATTTCAAACATGTCACTCTATTCATAGGGAAAGGTTAAAAATAAAAAAGAGAACACTTTACCTGTCCTTGGGAGTCAAAAAACTTGCTGATGGTATTCTTCAATTTGTTAAATAGCATTGGATACAGAGCAGGACTCAATTCTAGACCCACTAGATCCTTAACATTGGTCCGTATTTGAAGTCCCACTTTCTCATGGTTACACACCATTAAGGACAAGAGCCGATCCATAAATTTGCTGACAGGTGTATCGGCGTTTCCCTCTGAGGACATCACTGAAATCATGGAACCCTTACGTTCATTGACTGGACCCATGGGTGGGCTATAGGTTGCCAGGCCAGAATTGCTTCTCTGCTGGAGGCACACTCCCCCAAGGGCACAAAGGAAGCCAGTCATGTTGATCCATTCCTGTAGGGAGTCTGTGTCAGACAAATCTATGGATCCTCCTCCACTCACATGGGACATTCGCCTCTTAACAATGGTCTTGTGAAGGCTTTCAGCAGCCTAAACACAAAATTTTTGTGCAAAGCATGAATTAAACCTTAATTAGTTGAGACCTGACAAATTATTCTTCATCCAACATTTATTTCATGACAAAAGTACAAAAATGTAAAAAATACATTAAAATCAACCCCCAAAATTACCATATACATTTTTAAAGAGCCACTGATTTATTTTTATCATATACTAATATAATCACCTGAGTATCAAATGTCTTTCAAAAAGCTTTGATTTTACATGGATGAACCTTGGAAACATTATGCTAAGCGAAAGAAGCTAATCACAAAAGCCCGCATATTCTATAATTCCATTTACAGAAAATATCCAGAATAGGCAAATCTACAGAGACAGAAAGTAGATTCGTGGTTGCCTAGGGCTGGAGAAGTTGGAGGAAGAGAGGCAAGAAAACGGGTGGAGGGTGGTTAGAGGCAGAGATAGCTAAAGGGTACAGGGTTTTTTTCTCAATTGATGAAATTGTTCTAAAACTTGATTGTAGTGATGGTTGCAGAACTCTGTGAATATACTAAAAACAGTCACTGAATTGGATAATTTAAATGGGTGAATTGTATGGTATGTAATTATATATTATATTAAACCCCCCAAAAGCTTTCATTCTAGAGCTACATGTCCCCTCCAAATAAAGGTATTAGGTACATAATTTTGCTTCACAAAATGTAACTTTTTTCTTGTTGTAATTAAGCATGACCAAAAAAATGGGGGAATAACCAGTTTTTACAAATCACCTAATAATGAGAGCAATATGAACATTACAAATCAAGTACACACAAACACCAACTGATCATTAATTTCCAAAGTAACAGGTAATATAGTGAATAGTAATAGATGAATGAACTGTCCACATTTTAAAATTTCATTTACTCTATGGGCTCAATCTACTGCCTAAGACATTCCTTAATTAGAATACCTAACAAAATAGCAAAATGAATTGTTTCCATGTTAATTCTTCTCTACCTCTGTTGCTCCTTTTCTGAAAATTCTGTGAAACACCCTGATGAAGGGAGAAAGAGCAAGAAAAGGTAAAGAAATGGTCTCTGAAACAAACAGTCTCTAGCAATGCTGCCCAGTATTTCTGTGATGATGGGAACATTTTCTCTCTCTGCTGTTCAATAGAGTAAGTAACTGTCATATGTGGCTACTGGGTACTTGCAATGTGGCTACTCTATGATTGAGGAACTAAATTTTATTTAATTTTAATTATGTTAAAATTTAAGTTAAATCGTCACACATGCTAGTGGCTACCATATTACAAAGTACAGGTCTAGATAAACCACAATTAAATATCAGTCTTCAGCATCCATACAGCCAACAGACACATGAAAAAATGCTCGTCATCACTCGCCATCAGAGAAATGCAAATCAAAACCACAATGAGATACCATCTCACACCAGTTAGAATGGCAATCATTAAGAAGTCAGGAAACAATAGATGTTGGAGAGGATGTGGAGAAATAGGAACACTTTTACACTGTTGGTGGGATTGTAAACTAGTTCAACCATTATGGAAAACAGTATGGCGATTCCTCAAGGATCTAGAACTAGATGTACCATATGACCCAGCCATCCCACTACTGGGTATATACCCAAAGGATTATAAATTACTCTACTACAAAGACACATGCACACGTATGTTTATTGCGGCACTATTCACAATAGCAAAGACTTGGAATCAACCCAAATGTCCATCTGTGACAGACTGGATTAAGAAAATGTGGCACATATACACCATGGAATACTATGCAGCCATCAAAAAGGATGAGTTTGTGTCCTTTGTAGGGACATGGATGCAGCTGGAAACCATCATTCTTAGCAAACTATCACAAGAAGAGAAAACCAAACACCGCATGTTCTCACTCATAGGTGGGAACTGAACAATGAGATCACTTGGACTCGGGAAGGGGAACATCACACACTGGGGCCTATCATGGGGAGGGGGGAGGAGGGAGGGATTGCTTTGGGGAGTTATACATGATATAAACGTTATGCACATGTACCCTAGAACTTAAAGTATAATAAAAAATAAAAAAAAAAAAAAAAAAAAAAAAAAAAATATCAGTCTTCAGACAACTATATGCTTACTTTACTGAGTGACTCATGAAAGATTACCAAAGTGAAGTACATATATTTAGCAGATTAATAGACAAAAGTCAACTTTACAAACTTACCTGGCCATCTTCCATTTTGGCTTTTGGATAGTTAAGGATTAGTTTTGTTGCTTGTTCCCATTTTGCATGTGTATCTTCCCAAGCCTAAAATGAAGGCAGTTATCACTTGAAAGCAACTTTAAGTCTAGAGCTAAACATCCATGAGCAACAGCCAAGTTTCAAACTTGATGCATATTACTCAGATATTATGCTTGTAATATGCACATATCTTAGATTCACTTCAAAAGCTATTCCTGATCACACGTATGTAACAAGAGGCTTCCAAAATTGAGGGTGGGCACCTGGAAGGGGTGTTTCTGTTGCTAAGGGCATACCTCAGTGTTTCCTGCAGTGGGATGCTCAATGCGCCTCAGCAGTGCCATCACTCTTTTCTGAAGTGCTGCTCTTCCTAAGCAAATACAACAGCAAATCAAGTTACTGCACTTAGGGCCCTGCCTGTCAATGGAGAACCTGATAAGCCCCACCCAAAAGGCAGAGTAGGAAAAGCAGAGCAAATGCTTCAAATGATAAAGCCGAAAACTTCCTTTCACTAACCTCAGAGGAAAGGTACTTATCTTGGACTCTACAATGTCCACAGAATAAAATAACTATTCCCACCTATAATTTACTCAAAACATATGCCAATGTTCATAAAACTTCACTACCTACAACTTAGGCAGAGTAAATTACATAATCATAACTGATAGTAACATACACTGCCAATTATTTTTAAAATGTATAGCATATTAGCAACTCAGTAGGAGACTAACAATTTACTTCAAATGCTTTTTATTTTCATCTTACTTTGTTCAGAGAAGGATTTCAAGTAAGCTATTTGAATTTCCCCTGTAAACTTACAAAGTAGTGACCTTAAATACATTCTCACAATCAGATGCCATGTGCTTTGAGGCAGACTGAGTAAAAAAAACCACTATTCACATTTACCTGTTGACATCATATTGCTGACAGAGGCAAACTCCATGAATGTGTTATAGTTGGGCAAGAAGTTATGCACTGACACTTCATCCACCCCACACCGGATATCTGCTTCCTCACAGAGGTGGCGGAAACAGGACATGGCAACCAGAACAGCTTCAGTGTCAGGGTTCCACAGAAACATGTATAGGGCCACTTCTAGTTTGGTCTGGGCTTGTCGGCAAATCGGGGGGGTTCCGCTGCATCCTGCTGCACTATCCTGACAGTCAAGGGTGGAAGACATATATTTGCAACTTGGGTAATTTTATATATAAAACCCCACAACGCAATCAACTGTGTGTGTGTGTGTGTGTGTGTGTGTGTGTATCTCAGCATACAATACATCACAAGAGCTTTTTCCTTTAGTAATTATAGGAATTTTTCAAACCCCAAGATATCTTGTCCAAATGAGAAATGAGATTATGTCGACCAACATAATGCTACTATCTATTCAATTTCAAATAAAATAGGTATTATCCTAATCCAGATTCCAGATTCCAGATTCCAGAAATGTAAACTGATTCTAACATGGACAGGTAAAACACCATAACATAAATCTACTGCAGTAACAATATAATGTACTTCCCAGTCAATTAGAAATGACAAAAACAGAGGAAGTAACAGGAAATTCTATCTACTTGCTATAGGGAAGTAATAAAATAAGTACACTGCAGCACTCATTGAAACAAGGGCATAAACAAGAACCAAATATAGCTGTAGAGGATATACTTGATTCTGAATTACTTATTCCCCAAACATGAAATGGAGAAGATAATTGGTAAAAATAATGCAAATTCTACAAGTAAAACAGACAATAGTAAATACCATACTGCCTAGGTGTTTTTTTCCCTAACAAGGTTATGTTAAAAATTAGAGATGAAAAAAGTTTTGGTTTGGAAAATAAACTCTTCTGTAATGATCTGATATTTTCACTTGAAATATGATTTATATTTAAAAGAAATTATACACACAAACACAAATCACAGAAACACTTATCTTTAACATGAAGCAAAATACTTTGTTTTTATCCCTGTAAATCTGTACATTTGTTAGCTGGTACAAATCTATACTTCTGTTGTATGAATGGGTTTTTTATGGAGTGGAGGTTTATAACAATTATAATTATCAGATATAGCTTGTAAGTGTCAAGTGCTATTCACACATCCTTTTATTTACCCCTCTTTAACACCTCTGGGGCAGGAACTATTACTGTCCCCATTTTAAAGCTGAGGAACTGAGGAATAAGGATGTTAAGAACTTGCCCAAAGTTTCCCAAAGAGCAGTAATAGAACTAGATTCTAAGCAGTTTTTCACTATTACACTATATACCTAGATGAAATTTACCGAAGTTCATTCAGAAAATAAACAGAGCACATAAACTGATACAGGAAAAGTACAGAAGAAGCTGACCATAGAGGAGTTCCCTTTTCCCTTCCGGAGAGAGGCTCCAGGAGTACGTAGTAATTCTTCATGATCCATGGACATTTGACTAGTATTTCCACTAGAAGGAATATCACATCCTACCCCATAAAAAGGAGAAAGTGACAGGAACTTCTATCTGCCTGCTAGAAAAAAAGAAATAAATAAGCTTTAATGAAGCACTGACAACCAAGAGGAATAAACACTTATTTGAGTTGTCTTCCTGTTTGAGATTCTCCTAAAAAACCTCTCCTCTCAATGTCTATGCCCCAACTTGAAGGAGATTCACTAGAAACCCATTAGAACAAATAAGGTTTACTTAATGTCTTTAAAATTTCTTTCAGTTTCCCATTCTCTAAATCATCAGAAACAGTAGATTCTACAAATATAAATTAAGTCTCACATAAACATAAATAAAACATCAACAATGTAAAACTACTGTATGAAAACTGTAATTCCATCTCAACGACAAATATTTTTTTTCCGTAAGATTTTATACTATGCCATGTTGGGATAACCAGAAATTGACTCTTAAGTTTTTCTGGACCAGTAATTAACCCTGGTATATACACCAAGTATGTCACAAGAGTGACTGCGCCTACCAGGGCACTAGGAATTCATTACTGGATTCCTCATACTCGCATTCTGGAGATTACACCATAGGCAAGGGCATGAAAGTCTGAAGTCTAATCTCTTTCTGTATCTTTGGAATAATGCCAAATTCCACTACATTAACACATCAAATAAGCCATATGTGGATAAACCCACGTCACTATTAGTCTATTTCCGAAAAGAGGCAATTTATTAATAATAAGCTGTAAAACACTGAAAAGGATATGAGTTTCACACATTTAAGGTTTTTCACAGTTATGCTTCTAGTACCAGATAAAACCTCATTAAATCAAGTACTCTGAAAACTAGGCCATAACAGAATTCCTAAATTGATTAATTACGGAAACTATATTTTAAAAGAAATTTAAGGCTCTTCTCTATCCTCCACAACCTCACCATGTTTCAATAGTTCAGAATCAAAACATTTCACTCCACCGCAACGAAGAAGTCTCCTGATACTTTCAAGAAGTGAAACCCTTATTGGAGGAATAGAAATAAATCTAGATTGAGAACCCTCAACTGTTTCCCTTTTGGTTCTTGATAGATAATTCTCTGGACTAGTGTAGCCATGAGATCTAGGCCTTTACGATCTCTCAGAGCTATTATTCTAGAACTGGACAAAAACTAATTAAATCAAGTACTCCCAAATCTATGACATAATAGAATTCTTAAATTATAGAAGCTATATGTTAAAATAAATTTTATGTATGAATTATGTCTTATGTATGAACTTGAGAGTAGAGACAGAATATGCTCCTCACCAGCTACTTTAGTTATAGCAGCCCCCATTTTTCCTAGGCCTGCCCCATAGAGACCTATTTAACTCAACTAGAACTAGAATTCATCAACAGTGTGGTTGTAAGGCTAAAGCCTCAGAATAATTTTTAAAATGCTGATTTGCCAGCCATTGTCCTCTGCACATATATTTCCTTTTGAGAACATTGGGAAGAAGGAGCAGCTGAAATAGAACCTAATTTGGCTATAAAACACTTTCTTAATCTCTCACCATTACCATTCCAAATATTCTTCCATTTTTTAAATATGTCATTTTGCTTACCTTATTTTTAAGAAGAAATTTATTCCTGCAGATCAAAATTTCCCGCAACCACTTGAGAATTTCTGTGCTACTAAGCATTTGATGACTAGTTAATTTCTTGCAGATGTAAAAAAGCATTTGTGAGCTGCAGTAACATAAAGTTCATTGTTACTAGCATCATCAATAACCTAATGCAGATATAACCAGACATAAGAATGGCATTCTCTCATAACGAATACAAGTTTAGAGAAGCTTAGTTTCCCTTGTAGGGCTTTAGAGAAACAGTTATCAAAGTGTCAACAGCATTATAATCAAAGGAAGTATGTCCATAGGTTATAGAAAAAAGCAAGTATTTATTTATAAGCTCCCTATGTTTCATTAAATTCCCAGTGTTTCTATCCATGTAACTCATCCTTGCAGTGGACATAAGAAGAAACAATAAACCATATGCACAGCAGAGACTGCCTATAAACCCAGTGCTCCACAGTGGGGGTCTGCAAGCTACCATCCACAGACCAAATCCAGCCTATCACTTGCTATTGTATATAAAGTTTTAGTTAAACACAGCCATGCCCGTTAATTCACATGTCTGTGGCAACTTTCATGCTCCAAAGGCAGAACTGAATGGTTATGACAGAAACTGTATGACCCACAAAGCCTAAAATATTTATTATCTGGTCTTCTAGAGAAAAATTTTCTGATCCCTACTCCAGAGCTGCACTGTCTAACATGGTAGCCACTAGCCAGCCACACATGGCTATTGAGCACTTTAAGTGTGGCCTGTTCAAATTGAAATGTGCTGTAAGGATAAAAGACACACCAAAGTTTGAATACTTTATTAAAAAAAGAGAATGAAATGTCATTAAAAACTTTTATATTGATTACATGTTAAAATTATATTATAGATAATATACACTGGATTAAATAAAACATTATTACAATTAATTTTACCTGCTTCTTTTTACTCTTTAATGTAGTAAGTAAAAAAACTTTAACATATGGGGTTCTCATTATATTACTAGTGGAGAGCACTACTCTAGAGTAAGGTTTAATTCGGCTGCCAAGTAACAGAGCATACCCATTCTTATAAGATAATGGCAAATGTCAGGTTTACACATTTACATTTTCCTCAGTGTGGTGACTTCATGCTTATTAAAATGTAATGATTTATATAATCTAGGAAGTAGACCACAAAATTCTGTATATATTTTTTCTTCTAAGCAGGTGTCCATTATTAATTCATTCATTAAAAGCATTGGTATTACAGAAAGTTTACAAAAGATCATAGTTTAAAAAACTGAAAAAACAGTATTGTTACAAAATTTTATCATTCTAGGCTTATGACTATGAAAATCTATTAAAATACAGTAGTAACCACATTAAAATCTGAAAAAAGTAATGTATCAAACAACAGTACTTATGTTAGGGTGACAAAATTTAGCACTTTTCTTAAAATTTATTTTCTAAATTGCTATGATACTTTTCTTATAGTTAAAGCAAGAAATTCTAATAATTTGAAGTCAAATAAAATACAAAACCATAAAACCCAGTTTTACAATATAGTAAGTACTACAGAGTTAATATTTCAAGAGAAAAAATACAAAATAAAATTTAAAAATTGAATTTAAAAAATAGAAGTACATATACCTAATCTCCCAAAATGTTTCTACAGGAGCATCAGGATTCCACAAATCAATGCTATCTAACTGATGAAGAACCAGCAGAGCCTGAATTTTTTAAAAAAGAGAAAGACAAACAGAAGACTCACTCAAACATTTTTGGTAAACATAACATTGGAGTACTTATTTTATAAATGCTAAGAAATTGAGCTATTTCATTTGTAGTTTCAATATATAGGAAAAGGTTAAGAGAGAAAGTCTTGTGAACACAAACCTCTAGGGAATAATACAGGCAGAATGAAATAATTTTATTACCATCATCCTGACTCTAACTGGCATGCACATATAAAGCTAAATGATGAATTTGGAACAATATATAACTGTAAAAACTGCTTTAAGAAACAAACAAAATAATTTCAATAGATAGTAAAGAACTCTATGAAACAAAAAGTTAATCCCCAAGTAAGAAGGGCTTGCCAAAATTAATACACACAGCAAAAGATAAGTAAATATTGTCTCACTTGCCACAAAGTCATTTGTAACAGAAAAGAGAAATTATTTTTCAAACTCAAGAGAGAGGAAGCAAAATGGATTTTGTATTTCATAGCAGATTATCCATTCTAAAGCATTTCAATTGACCACAGAACTGAAACTGGAATCTGGCTCAGAGAACATTAACAGGAATTAAATAATTCACTTACAATATATAACATATGAATAGATTATTACATAAAACCATCAAAGATATAAAAAATAAAACACAAACTCTTCCTTCAAACGGATCCTATCTTAACTCCAATTCTACAATCCCAATTTACATTCCTCCTACACCCCTCCACCCCCAACCCAGCAGACACTGAAGCTCTGGACATTTCTTTCAGTCCTTGGTCAACATATCAACATATAAAGGCCAGACCCACATTATCTTATTTCAAACATTTTTATTGTAAGTACTTTGAGATATTTAATGAAAATTGCAATTAATTGTGAGAATCTTAAAAAGCTGTATAATTTATAGCTCTCATATCAAGGAAAAACAACACAAATTAAAATTCAATTTTGCTACTATTGTACAAAAACTTGGTACAATTTACTGTCAGTAGTTTTTTCAAGTGACAAATTCTCTATATTTTTGTTTGATAAAACTTTAAATATATATATATATTGAAAGAAAACGTGTTAGCCTTTTCCAGGCTTTAATTTTCTTTTCATGTTGCCTTCTTTTTTTGTATTTTCCATGTTTTAACAAAGCCATAAACACAGTATACTCAACTTGACATTTCATATTTTTCCATATTGCTGTGTGATCTATATGTTCTAATAAAAGTTTAACAGCTCACCAAGTTAAAATACCATTCTCATTATTGAATATTAGCCCATTCTCCTCCCAGTAAATAAAGCTCTAATATTCTCATATTATAATTAAGAGCAATAAGTACCTATGTGTGCAGCTTTTTCCTTTTGAGTTATATTCATAAGATTTTTAAAGTGCTAGAAATTGAATTATTTGTACAAAAAATGAAATGTTTGTATAGCTTCTGCCAAATAGCCTTCCAAAAAGACTACAAGAAATGTATCAATTTATGGTACCAATAGCAATGTACACAAATGGAACCAATGATTACATAATAAGTGCTAAAACATTTTTTATAAATAGTTTTACTGGGTACGAATAAACATTTTTATAGTATGTACATTAGGATGGCTATAATCAAAAAGGCACATTATAACAAGTATTAGCAAGGATGCAGAATATTAAAACCTTCATACCTTCTTATTGAGAATATAAAATGATACAGTTGCTTTAGAAAAAGAGTTTGACAGTTCCTCAAAAGTTCGAGTTACCACATGACTTAGCAGTTCCACTCCTATATACTTAAGAGATATGTCCACATACAGACTTTTACACAAATGTTCATAGCAGCATTATTCATAATAGCCAAAAAGTAGAAACACCAAACGTCCACCAACTGATAACTAGATGAACAAAACTGAGATCCATACAATGAAATATTTGGAAATAAAAAGGAAGAAAATAGTGATTCATACCACAACATAAATGAACCTTGAAAACATTGTCAAGGCAGCCAGACATAAAAGGCCACATATTCTATGATTCTATTTATATGAAATATCTAAAACAAGCAAAGCCACAGAGACAGAAAATAGATTAGTAGTTGGTAGGGAAAAGGGAATGGGGAGTCAAGTTTCTTTCTGGGGTGATAAAAATGTTATGGATTAGAGAGTAGTGATAGTTGCACAACTGTGTGAATAAGAACTACTTAAAATGTTCAACTTGAGGGTATGTGAATTATGTCTCAATTTAAAAATCAGTATTTTTAATATTTAGTAAAAATATTTTAAAAAATTTTAAAGTCAACTGCAATTAGAAAATCTCGAACTATTTTATTAAGCATCAGAATTTGTACAATGTTGTTATGTGATATAAAGCAAGTAAACCCCTTCTTTCTCCATGGAGTTTTATAAAACAATGTATAGACATAAACATACCATTTCCAGAAATGACATCTACCTATTACTGATAGAAACCATACACCAAAGGATCATGAATGTACATAGTTACAACCTTTCCTTCAAGAACCTGGAATTCATTTTCCCCTTACCTCCATTGCTTCCTGCGCAATCTCTGGCATGTGTGACTGAGGGACCAGTTGGACGAGCCCTGTAATTAACTCCGCTGTACTGCCTTGGGTTTCGGGCCCCTGTTTTCTTGGATTCTGCAAGGAGAAAAAGGAAACTTCAATTAAAAAAAATAAATCAAGAGAGATTAGAAGGAGGAAGAAATAGACAGTGACTGCTAAAGGGTACCAGGCTTCTTTTAGGGGTGATAACAATGTTCTAGAACTAGGCTGGGCATGGTGGTTCACGCCTGTAAGCCCAGCACTTTGGAAGGTCGTGGCAGGTGGATCACCTGAAGTCAAGTGTTTGAGACCAGCCTGACCAATATGGTGAAACCCTAACTCTACTAAAAATATAAAAATTTGCCAGGTGTGGTGGCATGCGCCTGTGGTCCCTGCTACTCGGAAGGCTGAGGCAGGAGAACTGCTTGAAACTGGGAGGCAGTGGTTGCAGTGAGCCGAGATTGCACCACTGCACTCCAGCCTGGGTGGCAGGGTGAGACTCTGTCTGAAGAAAAAAGAAAAAAAAATAGAAAGAAAAAGAAAAAAAATATTCTAGAATTACACAGTGGTAATGGTTGCAGAACCTTGTAAATATACTGAAAACAACTAAACTGTAAACTTTAAGATGGTGAATTTTATGGTATGTGGGTATGGTATTTTTATCTCAATAAAATACAAATTTTGTTAAAACAAAACTTCTTTTGTTAGGGATTCTTTTAATCCATGTCTATACTTGTTCATTAATGTGAACAATGTCCAGGGAAAATCCTAAGGAGAACAAAAACCACTAATCCCCATTGAAAATTACATCAATAATATGAGGAGTAATTTTTTTTCCAGTTTAACAATAGCAAACTGGCTTAAGAACGTATCTCTGGTTTGGAAGTTACTGGTTTTGAGCTTATACATGGTTGTGATCAAAGGCAAAGGACACACATGTTGGATAAGGATCACATGATTATCCTGTATAGCCCTCTTGTCCCATACAAAGGTCCTGCCCAAATCCACACAGCTGTTGACAAAGCAAAGGCTAGAATTCACATTGCCAGATACTCATACTTTGGTCCTTTTCATTGTGGAAAAATATAGTGTACTAAGCAAAGAAAATTAACCTTGTGTATAAATGCGAATGCCTACTTTTTTTTTTTTTAAACGGAGTGCAATGGCATGATCTCAGCTCACTGCAACCTCTGCCTCCTGGGTTCAACAGATTCTTCTGCCTCAGCCTCCCAAGTAGCTGGGATTACAGGTGTGTGTCACCTTGTCTGGCTAATTTTTGCATTATTATTAGAGACGGGGTTTACCATGTTGGCCAGACTGGTCTCAAACTCCTGATCTCAGGTGATCCACCTGCTTCGGCCTCCCAACATGCTGGGATTACAGGCGTGAGTGACCATGCCCTGCCAAATGCCTATCTATTTACAGACTAAAATGTTTCTCTTAACTTGGAAGTATATATTTGCGCTTCAGGAATATATGGTTCGGCCAGGCATGGTGGCTCACGCCTGTAATCCCAGCACTTTGGGAGGCCGAGGGAGGCGGATTGCTTGAGGTCAGGAGTTCGAGACAAGCCTGGCCAACATGGAGAAACCCCATCTCTCCCAAAACTACAAAAATTAGCCAGTGTGGTGGCAGATGCCTGTAATCTCAGCTACCGGGGAGGCTGAGGCAGGAGAATTACTTGAACCCAGAAGGCGGAGGTTGCAGTGAGCTGAGATCACACCACCACACTCCAGCCTGGGCAATACAGTGAGACTCTGTCTCAAAAAAAAGAAAAAAAAAAGAATATATGAAGCCAATGCAACTTGTGTCCCATATTTTATTTTGCTGACTATAGATTTTTCCCCATTATAATGACTAAGGTAAGCCCTCACTCCAATATATCTGTATTTCAAAACTGTTAGCTTATTTTCTGACATTCATATAAATTCATTTAAAATCAAATAATTTTTATTGAATGCCAAAGACACAACAATGAAAAACAGAAGATGTGTTTCCCATCCTCCATGAGCATGTAGTCTCATGGGGGAAGATATCATCAATAAAATAATCAGATCAACAAGTATAAAAATGCAAATCACATAAGAGCTATAAAGGTACATGCTGCTATGACAGCCTATAACATGGGAAAGTGTCCTAGTCAGGGAGGCTTCCTTAGTGCAGTGACAACAGCTTAGAATGAGTAGGAATTACTATGTGAAGAGTAGGCAGATTCTAGGCAGAGGGAAAGGCAAGTGCAAGGGAGGCATGAAGGCATGTGGTTAGAAAGATTGAAAGGAAGACCATCATGAATAGAGTAAAGGAAGACAAAAAATGTAATGCTACATGTGGAAGAAATGGCAGATGGGAGAAAGATTTTGCACGACCTTGCAAATCTATTTGGAGTTTGGTCTTCATAAGCAAAAGAAATTTCAACTAAAAGGTTTCAAGCTGATTGGGGGCATAATAAGATTTGCTTCTTAAAGAGATTGCCGTAACTTCAGTGTGGAGAAATGATCAGGGGGATCTAAGAAACGATGCAAGCTGAGTAATCAGGAGGCTTGAGAAATTGAGAGTACTAAAATAAGACAAAATCATATTACTTTAAAAATACCATGATTGAGACCATTTAATAATTATTCCTGCACTCTTCCTAAATTACTAAGACTCAGAATTTTTATGTAAAAGACAAAACGGTCAAATGTTTACAATGAATCTTCTATTTTAATGTACTCATTGTTACTTTGAGAAAACGTATTAACCACTAGATGGCAGCAAAGCAAATAATTTCCATTTTAAAAGATCCTTGGAAAACAGCAAGTAGAAAAGGCATTGGTGAGTTTGGTGCCTGCTTTGAAAGTGAATTATTGCCATGTAAACAGAGTGATGCTAGTATTATGTGACCTTCATGATGAAATAATGCCACAAACAGCTTGTGACACATAATAGAGGAATGAAGAGAAAGGGAATTTCATTATTTTTATAGAGTTTCACTGACAGGTTTTAAGGAATTTTTTCATGCCAAAGATCTGTTTATTCTAATTAGACTTTCAAATTTGAATGGATTTTTCAGGGTCAAAGTATCATAGGCCTTCTTTTAGAGTCACTGAGCCTTTGGGAATGTTTTTTCCTTCTTTCTTCTCTCCTCTCCACTCTCCAAGAAACATTACTTATAAATACACATTTTTTAAAAATTCATGAAGTTTCATAGAACTCTTGGAACCACAGGTATGTAGTTATAAACTCCTGTATTACAGTAATTTGAAAAACATGCCGCCGAAATCAAAAGCACCTTAACACTTTTTTAAAAGCCTGTTACTGAGCAAAGCGATAAGAAACTTTGCTTGATGCTGTTCTCCAGGGACTCAAGAAGCTCAACAAAGGTTCAACATGTCATCCTATGAAAGTCACAATATAGAACTATTACATTTGGCACATTAATAATATTAGTGTTAAACTGTATCTTATTAATAGCAATAATAGCTAACATTTATTCAGTGCTTATTATGTACCAGGCATTGTTCCTAAAAGCATTCTATGTACTATTTCAATTTTCTTAACAGTATCTCTGAGATAGGAACTATTATGATCCCAATATATCAGATGAGAAAACTAAGGCATAGAAAGATTAAATAGTCACCCAAATCATATAGCTAGTAAGTAGTCTCCAGCGTCCATGCTGTTAATCACTTCACTATGACTAATTTTTATTATTTTGCATTGTTCCTAATTACTCTGTGTACCAGAGTGATGTTCTCAGAAATTTAATACCATCTGAGGCAATAAGAGTAGTTATGACAATAACTGATTACTAGCCAGGTACGGTGGCTCATGCCTGTAATCACAGCACTTGGGGAGACTGAGGCTGGAGGATGGCTTGAGGCCAGGAGTTTGAAGTTGCAGTGAGCCATGACTGTGCCACTGTACTCTAGCCTGGCAAGCAGAGCGAGACCCTGTCTCAAAATAATAATAATAATAACAATAATTCAAGTACTAACCACACCCATTTTCACCTCATTCTCTTTCCAATACAGTATTTGTAGGCAGAGCCAATAACAGAAAGCTGATAACAGGAGGAAAGGGCGATAGAAAAGCTAAACTGGCAACAGCAACTGGAGATTTTTTAAACCAATGGTGTAGATGTAGACAGCACTGTGACTGATGGTCACTTCTATCCCCCATACCAGGATTATACCTGAATAATATATAACCTAGTAATAGGATGAGAACAGAGATCTCATCAAAGTACGTTAGTATAATGATAGGGAAATTAAGAAGAAAGAGAAATGTTAAGAAATGGTAAGGGCACTTAAGAATCTGATCTAATTATGTTAGCATTCATTATACATCAATTTTCTTAGCGATGTCTTAGTTTTCAGGTATGATCAGAAAGGATCAGTAAGTGCTCTTGAGCTAAAAATTATCCTCAAGGTCTTGGCATTTCAGCTAAACCAAATTAACTTAGTGTGATCATTTTGAGACATTTCATAAAAAAATACTTACACAAAGCAAGAGCTTTGGATCTGCATGAATTAGTTTCACCATGGACAAAAGAAGATACTTATAGCTTCTTGTCTCCAGGTCTGTAGGTTTTTCTTTAAATTTAAGGCTTGTTACTTTTTCTTTAAATGTAAGAGTCTAAAAACAAAACAAAAACATGGTATCAGACCTAAGACTCAGGATAATAGTTATCCAACTTTTTAAAATAAATTATTTAAAAACTTTGAAAAAAGCTATTTTTTATACTACCAAATGTGTGGTATAAGTAGAAACACTCAATAGTAAACATAAGATCAGTATCATTAAGCTTAACAAAACAATGAAAACTGTTTTTGCACCATTTATGTTATTTTTTAAATCAATCTAATAAAACAATGAAAATATATTACAATACTAAAAGCTTAATATCAGGTTGTAAAACACCTATGTGAAAAACTATTTTCCAAAATGTAAAAACATAAGGGAAAAAATATTTGGTCTAAAGTTCTCACAAATATAACTACTGGGTAATTCATTTAACAAACATTCCCCACACATATATACAAGTATTTCATAGACTCTACAACATTATCAATTGTAAGATGCATCATTATTTGATGTCCCAAAAGGAATGAAAAACTGCATTTTTTGAACATTATTTGATGTCCCAAAAGGAATGAAAAGGACAACATTTTAAATAAGATACACTCCCAATTTTAGAGAAGAATAAAAATAAGTGCTTCTTAGAATTAACGAAATATGTTATGTAGGCAATTTACTCTATATTTACTAGTCTAATTGTAAAATTTGCTTTTCCCTTTGATGGCACTCCACCTCTTTCAAGTTACAGAATGCATGCATTTTGCCTAAAGAACATTCACGAAACAGAAAGAACTCTGAGAAAGGTAAACTTACAGAAAATATGTTTCAATTATAGAGACATACGATGAACTAAAATAATTATAGATGTTTTTCAACCAAAAATCCAACAATTATATTCTAGAGCTAGTATCACCTCTCTATTATAAAACATTTCCTTCCTTTTTTCTTGAAATAACACAAAACTATCTGCTTTTGACATGAATGCCTTTATGTAAACATATATGTAACACAGAAATAATAGACTATGTACCAACTGTGGACCCATAATACAAATGTCCAAGTAAACAGGTTGTCTTTCAAAGTTAAGAAGCAGACATGCATATCTACAACACAAACGAACTATCCTCAATGTTTAAGTGAAATATGCATTTGTTATTACACCCAAGAACACCGAAGGGTTTTAGTCCTCAGGGGGGAAGACTAGCTATTTAATGCATACATTTATACTCAAGAATGTCACTACAGAAGACAGATAGCAAAACTTATAAATAGTTTGCTTTTATAACTGCCCCCTGACCCCAAAGCAAATGTTTCACTAAATGATTTAATAAATTCTGGTTTTACTGTTTGCTCTCTTTCAACTGTATTTTTCCCTCACTTTAAGTTGAGGTGTTTCACCTTAGATCAAGCTGAAACTTTGATCAAACAAATTATTTACTTTGATGTAACTAAGTGTAACTATCAAGCAGCTCTTCCCTGATGCAGCCATTACACAGGAACACAAGATCAGAGAACAATTAGCAGGTATCAGAATTTTTCCTTAGTTAAGAATCATTTCCAAAAAAACTAGAGTCATAGGCCACATAACATTTCAGTCAATGATAGACAATATGTAACACAACTAAAAAATTCCTGTCACTTAGTGATATAGCCATCATGATGTCCAAGCACAATGCATTACTTGTTTGTAGTGATGTTGGTGTAAACAAACCTTCACTTCTAGTCATATAAAAAAAGGACAGCACATACAGTTATGTGTAGTATACTATACTTGATGAGAATAAATAACTGTTACTGGTTTATATATTTATTATAATATACTTTATTTGAGACCAAGTCTCACTTTGTTGCCCAGGCTGGAGTTCAGTGGCGCAATCTCGGCTCACTGCAACCTCTGCCTCCCGGGTTCAGGCAATTCTCCTGCCTCAGCCTCCGGAGTAGCTGGGACTACAGGTGCACACCACCACGCCCAGCTGATTTTTTTGTATTTTTAGTAGAGAAGGGGATTTGCCATGTTGGCCAGGCTGGTCTCGACTCCTGACCTCAGGTGATCCACTCGCCTTGGCCTCCCAAAGTGCTGGGACTACAGGCATGTGCCACCAGGCCCAGCATACTATAGTATACTTTGTATTGTTATACTCCTACTTAAAGATAAAAAGTTAACTATGAAACACAGCCTCAGAAGGTCCTTCAGGAGGTATTCCAGAAGAAGGCATTGTTACCACAACAGATGACAGCTCCACATGTTATTTCCTAAAAACCTTCCAATGCGAGCAGATGTGGAGGTGGAAGACAGTAACACTGATGATCTTGACCCCATGTAGGCCTAGGCTAATGTGTATGTTTCTGTCTCAAATCTTAAAACAGTTTTCAAAACAAAAATTAAAACAGAACATTTTCAAATAGAAAAACTTACAGGATATAAAGAAAAATATTTTATACAGCTAGTTGTACAATGTGTTTTAAGCTAAGTGTTATTACAAGAGTCAAAATTTAAAAAATTAAAAGTTTACATTTTAAAAGCTATGGTAAAGTTAATTATCAAATAAAAATTTTTTTATAAATTTGATATAGCTTAAGTGTACAGTGATTATAAAGTCTACAGCATAGATCCTGAGTATGAGAAAAATGCAAAAGTATTAAAAGTAAAATAAATTTAAAAAAATTTTAGGTCTACAGTAGTGTACAGTAATGTCCTAGGCTTCACATTCACTCAACACTCACTCAGTGAGTCACCCACAGCAACTTCCAGTCCTGCAAACTCCATTTGTGGTAAGTGTCCTATACATTTTTTTTCTTTTATGCTGTGTTATTACTGCACCTTTTCTGTTTGAATAAACAAATACCTACCATTGTACTACAACTGCCTACAGTATTCAGTACAATAACATGCTGTTTAGCCTAGGTTCGTAGCCTAGGAGCAATAGGCTAGACCATATATCCTACGAATGTAGCAGGCTATATAATCATCCAGGTTCATGTAAGTAGACTTTATGATGTTTGCACAATGACTGAATCACTAAAGATGCACTCATTTCTCAAGACATGTCCCTGTCATTAAGTGATGTACGACTATATTAGTTTAATTATGTCACCTCTTAATCCCAAGTATCAACATGTAAATTCTGTTCCAACATGGCTGCCTAATATGAAATGTATGACTTCAGAAATTCCAATAAATATAATTCATCTCAAATACCTTTTAATTTTAGTGGGTTACAGAACGTCAGGAACAACATGCTAAAGAAGCAATGTGTTTCTTAATTAGAAATGTAAGAAAAAAATTCATTCATTCATTAGTTGATCTTCTATATTGCAGGTATTATTAGGAATACAAGCTGGTACATGTGATCTGGCCAAAGATGAGAGGCAATCATGTCTGGGAAGAAATTCATGAACCAGAGTCTTCAGGTATCTATTAAAGGCCCAAACCACTTGTTAATTTAGACCATGTGACTGAATAACAGGCATGTAAGAAAGATCTGGTAAGCCAGCATGCCATTTAAGATAAAAAATGTTGAGAAATAACAAATATTTGTGAAAATTCATACATCTGTTATGGGCAGTTTTGAATTTTATGAAAGCAGGACATGTTAGTTTTCAAATAGTAAAATTAGTGCTAAGACAAACATTTCAAATATTAAAAAATACTACAGGCCGGGCGCGGTGGCTCAAGCCTGTAATCCCAGTACTTTGGGAGGCTGAGACGGGCGGATCACGAGGTCAGGAGATCGAGACCATCCTGGCTAACATGGTGAAACCCCGTCTCTACTAAAAAATACAAAAAACTAGCCTGGCGAGGTGGCGGGCGCCTGTAGTCCCAGCTTACTCGGGAGGCTGAGGCAGGAGAATGGCGTAAACCTGGGAGGCGGAGCTTGCAGTGAGCTGAGATCTGGCCACTGCACTCCAGCCTGGGCGACAGAGCGAGACTCCGTCTCAAAAAAAAAAAAAAAAAAAACTACAAAAGTACAAAGGAAGAGAAGTTATGGCTCAACATTCATATAAAAATGGTCAAAGAGTTTAAATAACTAAAATGTCAATATAAAATAATAATACTATCTTAGGTTGTATTAATAGAAACAGGGTATACAAACACAACAGTTTAATAGCTTTTATCAATTATTACATCATAGTATTACATCTGCATCACTAACATCAGATCTTAATATGGCATTTTAATTTTAAAAATTTTTGTCAGGTTGGTCTTTCCAGAAGAGAAGCAAATCAGATATAGGAGGGTTTCTGTTTTTGGTTTTTGCTTTTCTGAGACAGTCTCATTCTGTTGCCCAGGCTGGAGTGGTGACACAATCTTGGCTCACTGCAAACTCCACCTCCCGGGTTCAAGCGATTCTCCTGCCTCAGCCTCCTGAGTAGCTATAACCACAGGTGCCTGACCCCGACGCCTGGCTAATTTTTTTGTATTTTTAGTAGAGACAAGGTTTCACCATGTTGGCCAGGCTGGTCTGAAACTCCTGGTCTCAAGTGATCTGCCCGCCCCGGCCTCCCTAAGTGCTGGTATTATAGGCGTGAGCCACTGTGCACGGCCTGGAGGAGGATTTTGAAACCAGATCAAGTAAGAAATTCATTCCTTCATTCATTCTGCAAACATGTACTAAATGCCCAATATGTATCAGATGTTGTTCAAAAGTTAGGGATTCAGTGTTGAATAAGCCAGACAAAGCTAACGCTTTCATCAAGCTAACTTGCTAATGAAGAAGAACAACTAAAGAACCTAATAAAAGACACTGAACTGAATGTCAAAAAACCTCAGAACTAACTCTGGTTGACTATTCATTAACCATGCATTTGTTATTAATATAACTTTATTTAAGCTTCAGTTTCCTTAGCTATAAAAACAGACCCAACAAACACACATACACTTTCAAAGACAGCTAAAAGAGGCCAGGCACAGTGGCTCATGCCTATAATCCCAGCACTTTGGGAGACAGAGGCAGGTGGATCACTTGAGGTCAGAGTTCAAGAGCAGCCTGCCCAAAATGGTGCTAAATGGTCTACTAAAAATACAAAATTAGCCGGCATGATGGTGGGTGCCTGTAACCCCAGTGAGTCAGGAGGCTAAGGCAGGAGATCACTTGAACCTGGGAGGTAGAGGTTGGAGTGAGCCAAGATCACATCACTGCACTCTGGCCTGGGTGACAGAGTGGGATTCAGAGTGGGACTCTGTCTCAAGAAGAAAAAAAAAAAAAAGAGAGAGCTAAAAGAATAAAACGCCGAAACTATATAAAAATAAAAATAATTCTAGGAGTACAGAATAATATTATTCAAATATCTGCAGGGACTCCCTTGTGGAAGAATCAGAAGTATTCCAGAGTTCCAAAAGAAAGAGGATCAATGATGGCTGAAAGTGACAGAGACAGGATTCTATCTTGGTCGAAGAGAAAATTTTCAAATAATTAGCTCCTTCCAACAAGTAATTTGTCTCTCCAAAATACAAAGTGTTAGTAAAACCTTGAAGCAGGTATTATTTTACTTCCACTGTTTTGCAGTAGAACTCCTTGATTGCTACTTCTGAAGCAAGCTAATGGCTCAGGTTTATCAGAGTCTCAAATCATTTGAGGCAATACAAATGAGGGACAACCCACTGAACATACTCTGTAATACAGTGGTTTCAATTGGGGGTGATTTTGTCCCCCAGGGGGCATCTGGAAATGTTTGGAGACATGTCTGGTTTTCATAACGGGGAGGGCTGGGGGGTAAAGGAAATATTGGCAGCTAGTGGGTAGAGGCCAGAGATGCTGCTGAATATCCCACAATGCACAGTATAGCTCCCTATAATAGAGTTATCCAGTCCAAAATGTTAATAGTGCCAACAGTAAGAAACTCTGACGTTAGGTATTATCTGTAAACCATTTATTATATATATTTGCCTGTGTTGCCAGACTCCATGCCACCTGTAGTGAGTTTTTTTGGTTTTTTTTTTTGAGACAGATTCTCACTCTTGTTGCCCACGCTGGAGTGCAATGGCGCCATCTCAGCTCACTGTAACCTCCGCCTCCCAGGTTCAAGCGATTCTTCTGTCTCAGCCTCCTGAGTAGCTGGAATTACAGGCATGCACCACCACGCCTGGTTAATTTTTGTATTTTTAGTAGAGATGGGGTTTTGCCATGTTGGCCAGGCTGGTCTCGAACTCCTGACCTCAGATGATCTGCCCACCTTGGTCTCCCAAAGTGCTGGGATTAACAGACGTTAGCCACTGTACCCAGTGTGAGTTCTTCATTAGGCATTTTCAGGCAAAAGCTACAAGCCTTTTGCTTGGAATCTCGGTGAGGGGAAGTACTGTGTATGTTTAGTTTGTCATGCTTCCCTGGCATTAGCACCTTTGCCTGGCAAATAGAAGGTCAATACCTCCATACTAGTTATCTGACTGTTAACTCACCAAGTTTACGAAGGGTGAGATTTTACTCTAACAGCCATTCAAAACCTAAAATTTTCTTATTCTAAAAACTGTTTCATATTAAATTTGCTATTTATTTTCTCTCCTGGATATATCAGCCCAAAAGCTGTCCTTTAGTCATTATGTACAAATATACATACATATAACATTTCAAAAACATAAACAGCTTAAGAATGATTTTGAAAATTAAATGTATGTTGATATTTTCAGAAAACAATTAGAAATAAAAACTAAATTCTTATTACAGGGGTCCTTGGGCCAAAAGAGGAAATCCTCTCTAGTTATGGTTTTTCAGTAAAATAATATGTAGCTCTGAGAATCAGCTTACAACTAGGGCTAAGAAGTAAAATAACTTTTAAGTGTAGAGAACATATTCCGACTACCAATCAAATTTTACCTCTGTTCAAAATAATCATTTAGTTTCATTTTTAGTCCTTATTCACAGAAAATTATGGGCAGCTGGTAAAGTGGATGTTGAAGTTAAATAGGAAGTGAATATTAACCTCCCACCAAGCCCTATTATTGGGGGCCATTAATTTTCTACCAGAAAAGGTAGTAAACTTAAAACAAAAAAGTGAAATAAACTTCTAATTTCCCAGAAGGTCTCTGGAATAAACAGGTCAATAAATAACTTTTAAACAACTTATTTCAAGTAGTTTTTAAAGATTTTTAAAAAGTGTCTTGTTAAATAACATTTAAGCAGCTATTATTTATGCTTACCTCCAATTAACTTATACCTGTATTGAAAATTTTTTCAATTTAAAAAAAAAAATGAAGTACTTGGCATTACAAAAAGTCAACTAAAAGGTAACCTTGCATTTTAAAGTTTACTTAAGGAAACATCACTGTCATGATCTTTTGGCTATATTTTTTAGGCTCAATAATCCCAAAATATATGACATAAAAAAACTTCTGTATTTGAACATCTAAGATAAACTATCCTCAGAAATAATTACTGACAACTGGATAAGAGTGAACCACAACTGTATAAAACCAAATTATTTCACTGACTAAGGGGACTTAGAAAAAGAGAAGCATGCCAGGGAGGAAGCTGTTTAAATTTCTCCTAATTGTGAAATGACTAATTTACTAGATAAAACCAACAGGTGAAGACATGCTATATTTTCAGTTGAAATGACAAAATGTGACTATAATGGTAACTATACACAGAAAAGTCAAAGAAACCAAGGACTTTTCTGAGGTAGTTACAATGGGTCATACTTACAGCCACAGAAGCCCACTGCCATGCAAAACAGTGACTGGTTGGCATCTGATCATGTGAGCGACAGCAGCCAATAAGAATAGAAAATAAGAAGCAGAAGACAAAGCACCACCAATCAATGTCAAGAGTTGCCATGTATAATACTCTTGCTATACATAAACACCAAAAAATGACTTCCACAATCGTATAATTATCTTTTTAAATTGATTCCATAGGAGTTTTTAAATTCCATATTAAGAGTAATAATCTGTGAGAATACCCAATTTTAAGTCTGCTTTTTATTTAGAGTCAAATGTCAGTATCAAAGTACCTATCATTTGTAAAGGCTCAAAGCATATTTGTTGAAATATAAAATATTTTTATTTTATATACAAAAACTCTAAATTTTATTCATTTCCTATATGTAATAGTCACTATTCAATGAGTTAAAATGTGCATTAGCAGTAACATTCACTCTAACCCAGGAGTCAGCTTCCCTTACTCATCCCCAAAAGATGAGAAGCTAATCAAAATATTTTTGCTCAAAAGTTTTAAAGAGAAAAAAACTTTAAAAACAGAAAAAAAGGTGACATTCATTAAGACTTTCAGTGTTTTGTGAGAACATTTATCTAAGAAAAGCAAGTTCAACTCATGGAAACAGTGGAAAATAAACATTATTATCTAGTATTCAACAATATTCTACATACAACATACCACAACATTTAGAAGAACTGAAGGACCCCTTCAATTCTCTAAAATAATCAAAGCAGCAGGAATGGGATAAAGACACTAAAAAATGCAACAGAAAGGAGGTGAGATTCAAAATTCATGATTTATCTTACCTGTGCCATTCGTATTGCTGGGTGTGCTCCACAACCTTGCACTGCTTTATGAAGTGTTTCACCAAACATATTTCGAAGTTCAACCGAGTGACAATACACAGCATCAATCTTAGGCCACCAATCCAATGCCGACTAGAGAAAAAGAAAGACCATAAGGAAGAGAAAGTACAAAATTACATGAGTTGTATACTGTGTTTATCACTGTAGTTTTAAGTTTTATCCTTTTGTCAGGAGGTTTCTAAGACCATGCAAACACACACCATGATTTCCAAAGTCTTCAAACAATGTCTTTAATTCAAACACTAACTCATACACATTATATTATAAAACATAATAGCAAGAGACAAATTGCCCACTTCATGAGCATGTGCATGTGAGACTATCTTTTCTCAATGATAAGCCAGTGAATTTGAAAACTAAAGTCTTCAGAGAGCTAATCTGTAGCCGATCTTCTTCTTTTGTTTTTTTAAGTTTCAAGTTTTACAATTTCTGGAACACATGCATAAATGGCATATATTTTCCCAGGTAAGAATGCTATTATCAAAGCTTTAAAAGTGATTAGTGGTTCAACACAATATTAAAAGTGTATGTGGGAAACCATTACTTATATGTTTACAGAAAACAATGATAATTACAACATGAAATTAGTAAATGAAATAAAAATATTAAGTAAACCTATAATCTTAAATTGATATGCAATGATGACATGATACATGGGAGACTAACAATTACCATAAACAAAGACAAACTGATCCTAGCGAAATATTTTTTTAAAAATTATTTTGTGTATTTTCTATTTCAATTTAACCTTTTTGCTTTGATGTCTAGTTTTTATGCCTATTTTATTTGAAAGTGTATCTTTAACTTTAAAATGAATGACTTGATATATTATTAAAAAATGACAATTATGAAAATCACTATTATCTTTAAAGTCTATCAGTTAATACAAAACTGACTGGATGAATTTTCACTACATATGTAGAGTATGCATGAAATGACCTAAAATGTAGGCTTCTAATTTATAATACTCCAGATGTTTATAAAAAAATCTAGAGGAATAACACATTCAAATTGTAGATAAGAGAGATTTAATAGCCTCACATCTCTCACGTCTCATTCCCACATTTTTTCTTATTCAAAACTAAGCTAATTCAAGTGTCAACATTTTAATTTCTTCACTTGGAATTCTCAGAATATTTTGAATAGCATCAAGTTACATTACCTTAACCCAAACTGTGGATTACAAATCCTGTTCGCCGGATAGTAAAATGTAAAACCAACTTATGATACACATTTTGAATACTGAAATCCATTCAGGGAGGAATCCCAAAACTGGGAGGGAAGAAATGCTTTTTTGGGACAGTATGGTTGTTTACACTTTTCCCTCAACTCCTACTTCATTTAATCTAGTTCCTATACATGATCAATTTTTAGTCTGATAGTATAATGGATTCCTCCAACTCTTTGCAATTTTGACTTGCCCAAAGCAACCAATGCAACTTGATTTCCTTATACTTACTAAATTATACAGCTTGTGTTAATCAGCCTAAAGTAACAAAAAGCTGAATAGCAAGGTACATTGAGTGAAGGGTCTTCCTCACCCAGCACATCTCATAAGATCTTGTCAGAAACTGATAAACTAAAAAAGACATCCCATATAACATCCTATTCAAATTACTGTGTCATTTTAAAAATAGCTTTTAAACTGTATTGTGGTACCAGGTGCACCATATAAAATAACTTTAGGCTTAAGATTTAGTAATTTTCATAGTTTTCATTTTTCATAATATATTCATTTTAAAGTAAAAGATACATTTTCAAATAAAATCAGCATGAAAAACTAGACATCATGTTGTTTGTAAAAAAGTTTAGTATTTTGAGCAGTTACTAAATGTGTCCTTCCGGAACACCAGTCAATTAAAGTAGACTTACTCTTTTTTTCCTTGAAAATACCATGTTTATAGCCAAACGGCAACCCTGACATAATATGAATAAATTATGTGGCAATTCCTCAAGAGATTTAAATAATTTTCAAATGCCTTGGAAATAATTCCTTTCAACTACAACCTCTCAGTAGAAAGAAATCATCTCATTTTCAGTATGTGATCTATATGTAAATTATGATCAAGTGTCATAAGGAAAAAAACAGAAATACGTAATATACCAGCTATAGCATGTACCAGTGATGGCTAAGATAATTGGTTCATAAGTGTGTATACTACTTTTTAAATTTCCCAATTACATATCTAATTTAACCTAAAAGAAGTCTATGAAGATTATATAACATAGATCTTACAACTATAATTCATCTCTTATGGCACATCATAATAAAAAAGAGGACAGTACAACTACTACTATTTTAGCAACTGCTAGGAACCTGCATTACAGTAAGAATCAAATAGTGGATATATTTTAAGATTTTCTAAGAAGAAACACTGGAATATTTTAGATCTAAACTCAGTACTTATGAACTGAGTATGAGTACATTTTACAAAAGTAGAACTCCAAACATCTTACTACTTCTACACAAACCCTCAATACACATCAGTAAAACTTTTATCTTATTTGAGAACGTGATACTTTAAAAAAAAAAAAATGTGTGGACTGGCTAAAGAACCATGGGAGAAGAGAACTTATGAGGTACATTGAACCAAGAATCATTAGAAAAAAAATTTACACTATGAATGAATTTAAGATCAGAAGTCCAAATATCTAAGAATAATTTCATGTGATTTTTCATGACAAAAATATTTCCATAATAAATGTCTTCAATGAAACTCTAAAATAGTCAATCTCATAAATTTGTATATTCACTTTATAAATAATCCTTTTCAACCAAAAAAGTACTTCAGATTCAATAGTGATTAGCCTCAAACCAAGGGGGAAAATATCCTAAGGAGAAACAATTTCCTACACAATCTATAATAAAAAAGTATCACTACCCAAGGCCTGATTTTAAAAGATACTTTGAACTAATATTTATGTTCCTTTTCAAGTTACTTCATTGAAAAGCTACTGATACTTAATATTTAAAAATCAATGTAGTTTTTTAAAAAACAGATTTTCATATAACTTGATCTCTGATACAGACACACTCCACCCTCCACACATGCAGTACTCATTAGAGTAGAAGAGGATGCACAGCCACTTTCACCAAGTACACTGAGACATGCATGAAGCACCACTCCAGGCATGCTTGGAACCCAGAAAGGAGCAGCTCAGCCACTTACAGCAGTGCCAAGTCCATGCTTGAAAGTGCTCTATATAGTCAATTGTAGACAAAAATATTTCACAATTAAAGTAACTAGCCACAAAGTATCAAAAAAGTATATATTTGGGTTTATTATATACAAATTTTAAGCACTTATGTAAAGCTATCCACTCTTTGAATATTTTTAGTGTTCTGAGCCACAGCAGAAAAAAGCAATAATGTCTTATTTCTGAGTTAAACATAAACTTCAGGGTAGAAATCATCTTTTTTTTCAATGGCCTTGAAAGTAAACCTTTAAGGTACAATGCCCTGGCTCATTATGCTGACAAAAGTACAGTAATTTTTTTTTAAGTTTTTAATACAAACATACCTTATTTACAATCTTCATTAAACTTTCCCTTTTGGAACAAAGCATATTCAATGTTACTTCTACCTACAATTTAACTCAGTGATACTCAACTAAGGGAGGAAGTATCATTCCTTCAGGCATATTTATTTGTTCATAATGACTAGGGATGGGGGAGATGCAGCACAACTGGCATTTAATGAAATGAGGCCAGAGATGTTAAAGGTCCTGCAAGGCCCAAGGCATCCTGCACAACAAAGGACTGTCCTCCCAAAATGCTCACTAAACACGTGCTGGGAAAAATTAAATGCATCACCAAATAGCTTTATCAATAGTTAATTTTCCACTGCAGGAATGGATAGAATATGGGCGGCATTTATTTTAAATAAATACACCATTCAGGGCAAATGAGGGTGAAGAGTTATTTTCAACTCACCAGAGGCACAGTCTTAAAATGGAATTTGATTATAAACAGGACAAATATACTAAGTTATCAATGATTAAAGCCTCCTTTAAGGAAGGAAAATGTTGACCATTTTACCCATAAATGTGAGTATCTATCATTTGATAAAAGTGGAACAATGGAAAATAACACCTGAGAACTTTCAAAATAGGGTTGTTCATAATTACAAGAACAGAATTTTTAAAATCCACAGTCCAAATCTGATAAAGTTTTGCTGTCTATTTAATGTCTCCACATTAGAGCTGAAGCTTTCACAAGTACCTTTTAATGATTTCGCTTACTTTGCCTGATATGCTTTTGTATCTTGTGAATACCTACTTTAAAGTATGTTAGTATTTCATTTTGTTTAAGAAAAATGAAATTTTACACTATGAATGAATTTAGGATCAAAAGATTTAAAAGTACCATCAAATACAGTCCCATCACTTTGTCAATGTGCTATACTAGACTACAACATAAATACTATTACTTTTAATTTAAATGGTAAGGTGGGCAAGTCAATGTATCAAATGCTGTGAAAGGGCTAAGAGTATTCAAATAACATGTTTGAAAAGCTTTGGTAGGAAAATTTTAAATAGTATTTTCAGTGGCATTTTTCTCAAGGACTTCTGATCTGAGTAAAACATTTTAGATTTAATCTTTCCAAAGCATCTTATTAACTCCATGTTCCTTAATATGGTCCCTTCGGTCAACACTTAATATGAAAAATACAAATATTTATCAATTATCAAATATAATCACTGTGGAGAAACTTTCCTATTTCATACATCTAAATTCAGAACCTTTTTGAAAACCAAGAGTGCATTTCTTAAAAAGAAATATGCAAAGAAAAGAAAGAAAAATTTTTTTTAGTAATTTAGCAATACCTTTTGGACTTACATTGGTGATGATTCGATGGAGTGAATTTACCAGCACATAGTGAAATGTAGAAGGTGAATTCTGAGCCAGGCAGATCTATAGAAAAAGAAAAACAAAGCAGATTATTTCTATGAGAAAAATACTCAGTAATACAAATGAAGTCAAAAAGAACAGCAAATAGAACGTTTTTTTAAAAAAAAAACACTAAGTTTTTAAGGTCTTGAAATGAACATCAATACATAATAGTGAGAAATACCGATAAAAGTAAACCTATTATTAATCTCTCTAGTCTTTTAGTTTATAAAGGATAACAGCATCAGTAAACATAGTTAGATAAAAACCAATGCTCTCACCTTAAAGTGTTGGTTGTTGTGAGGACTTATACGAAAGCAAGAAACAAGGCAGTCAATCATTAGATCCACATCTGCAGGCTGACTGCCTCTTGAGAATGGCTTACTTGGATTAAAAAGCAGGTTCTATAAAAACCCCAACAGAAAACAAAAGCCTTTAAATACTCATGCAGTATTTCTTTACTAACATGTAATAACATCAACACATTACCCACACAGATGGCAGTAAAATTCAGTTGCCAGAAGAAGCACAAAGCACCAATACTGTAGTTTATCAGTCTGATACAACTGTTCCTATACTATATATAGGTTCCTTTCAGGCCCTAATAGACACATTATTTTAAACCTAAGTCTGTATATTTATGCTCATTTAAGAAAATGGTGTTTTCTTCATATTCTCAGTCCATTTAGGCTGATGAACACAGAAAAAAACAAAAGAAAGTCCTATGAACTTATCAACAAAGAATCAGAACTTTAATGTTAGCAATTATCTTTGACAAAATACTTATGCTAGAAAATTCACTTCATTTTCTTAAAGTTTGTAGTAGAGAAAGAATAAGCATGTTACCTTAAGATCAACCACCATGGACTGAACAAGTAGGAAAATGACAGAGTTATCTTCCCAATTGATGTAAGTACTTGCTTTACACAGTTTGACACAGGCAATTGCAGCACTTTCTGTCAGCTGCCTACTTCCTCCATGGCCAGCAAGAGCTTTTCGTAGACTGTCCAGAAATAACTTCTACAGAATTCAAATATAGCGATAAGATAATATATGAAGTTTCTTCTATTCCAGATTTACCTATTATAGCAAATTAACAGCCTCTAAAACTCATACTATAAAGAATGCATAATTTATATTTGTGGTTTTCAATTTCATAATTTAAGTAGTAGTCATCATTTAAATGTTTCTCAAATTTAAAAAAAACATGCTTTTTCTATTTTCTTTATTGAATTATTAAATGAATACAAAAAACAGTCCTTCCCAAACAAGCTGCTTTCTGAACTTTTTTTTTCCCCCCAAGATGGTGTCTTCCTCTGTTACCCAGGCTGGAATGCAAAGGCACAATCTCGGCTCATTGCAACCTCTGCCTCCCGGGGTCAAAGCGATTCTCCTGCCTCAGCCTCCAGAGTAGCTGGGTTTACAGGCGCCTGCCACCATGCCTGGCTAATTTTTGTATTTTCAGTAGAGACAGGATTTCACCATGTTGGCCAGGCTGGTCTTGAACTCCTGGGCTCAAGTGATGCTTCTGCCTCGGCCTCCCAAAGTGCTGGGATTACAGGCGTGAGCCACCACGCCTAGCCTTCAACTTTGAATTCAGCTGATCATATCTTCTTTTTGATATTTAAAGTCTAAATATTATACTATCTTGGCTCTGGTCTATGATAAACTGTTCCACCCTTTTCTAACACACCAGGTTATATTCAACCTTCAGCCTTCTAAATAGGAATACATTCAAGGCTGTTCTGTTGCTCTAAATTTGTTTCTCAAAAAAAATTACCTACTCTTGTGATGTCAATCCCTCTTTACAGTTCATTAACAAATTTCTTCCCTTGGCTTTTCTCCTAAATGAGTATCTCACATCTCCACCTACATGTATGCTGAAATGTAACAAGTCAAGAACTAAACTCACCCAACACCAGCATAATATATTCTTCTCAAGTGTACACGGAACATTCTCCAAAACAGACCATATGTTAGGCTACAAAATAAGTCTTAATACATTTAAAGTAACTGAAATCATACAAAGCATGTTTTCTGATCATAATGGAAATGAAAAACCAACAGCAGATAAAAAACTAAAAAATTCACAAATATGTGAAAATTTGTGAATGTTAACAGATCAAAGGAAAAAATCACAAAGGAAATTAGAAACCAACTTGAAACAAATGAAAATGAAAACACAACATACTAAAACTTATAGAATACAGTGAATGCAGGGCTAAAAGAAAAATGTAAAGCTGTAAACATTAAAAAATAAGAAAGTTCTTATTCAATAACCTAACCATACACCTCAAGGAACTAGAAAAAGAGTAAACTACACCAAAGCTAGCAGAAGAAAGAAAATAATAAAGATTGGAGAGAAAACAGAGAACAGAAAAACAATGGAGAAAAATTACAAAACCAGAAGTTCATTCTTTGAAAAAGTCAACAAAACTCTAGCTAGATCGTTTAACAAAAAAATAAATAAATAAAAGAGAGACAGAGAGAAAGAACACCAAATTACTAAACTCAGATATGAAAGTGGTGACACGGTCAGATGCAGTGGCTCATGCCTGTAATCCCAGCACTTTGGGAAGCCAGGACAGGTGAATTACTTGAGGTCAGGAGTTCAAGACCAGCCTGACCAACACGGTAAAACCCCCGTCTCTGCTAAGAAGACAAAAATTACACAGGCATGGTGGTGCATGCCTGTAGTCCCAACTATTAGGGAAGCTGAGGCAGGAGAATCGCTTGAACCCAGGAGGTGGAGTTTGCAATGAGCCAAGATCATGTCACTGCACTCCAGCCTGGGCGAAAGAGCAAGACTCCATCCCCGCACCACCGCCTCCCCCCAAAAAAGAAACAAAGTGGTGACACTACTGATTTTACAAAAATAAAAAGAATTATGAGATGATGCTATGTAAAACTATATGCCAACAATTTGGATAACCTGGACAAAATAGACAAATTTCTACAAACACACAATCTACCAAAACTAACTTATGAGGAAATGGAAAATCTAAATAGAACTATAACTAGTAAAGGGATTAAATCAGTAATCACAAAGCTCCCAAAGGCCAGGACCAGATAGCTTTCACTGGTTGATTCTACCCAAAATTTAAAGAATGCTTCTCAAACACTTCCAAAAAATAAAAGCGAAGGGAACACTTCTCCTCATTAGTTATATGGTCCAACATTATCCTGATACCAAAGCCAGACAAAAATACTACAAGAAAACTACAGGATAATATACCTTAGGAATACTGATGCAAAACTCAACAAAATCAGCAGCCTATTAAAAGGATGACAAACCACGACCAAGTGAAACTTACTCCAGGAGCACAAGATGATTCAACAACAAAAAAATCAATGTAACACACCACGTTAATAGAAGGAAGAAGAAACTCCACATGATCATCTGAATCAATACAGAGAAACCACTTGACAAAGTTCGACACCTTTATGATAAAAAACACTCAAGCTAGGAATAGGAGGAAATTTCCTCAACATCATAAAACCCATATAGTAAAAACCAATAGCTAACAACATACTCAATAGTGAAAGATTGCAAGTTTTTCCCCTAAGATCAGGAACAGGATGACGATGCCCACTTTTTCTTCTTCTATTCGGCATAATACTAGAAATTCTAGACAGAGCAAGTAGGCAAGAAAAAGATGGAAAAGTCATTCAAATTGGACAGAAAGAAGCACAATTATGTCTATTCACAGATAATATATCTGTAGAAATCCCTAAAGATGACATATACACACCAAAAACAATCTGTTAGAGCTAATAAATTCAAAGTCACAATACAAAATCAGCACACAAAAATCAGCTAGATTTCTATACATTAGCAATGAAAAATACAAAAATGAAATTAAGAAAACAATTCCACTTATGATAGCATCAAAAATAAAATATACAGGAATTAAGGAGGTGAAAAACTTACACAATAAAAAACTACAAAACACTGCTGAAAGAAATTAAACATAAATAAATGGAAAGATATTCCACATCCCTAGATTGTTAAGGTAACAATATTACCCAAAGCAATATACAGATTCAATGCAATCCCTATCAAAATCCCAATAGTATTTTTTGCAAAAAATAAAAAAAAGAAAGAAAAACCCATCCTAAAATTCATACGGAATCTCAAAGAACTGCATATTAGTCAAAACTGTCTTGAAAAAGAATACAGTTGGATAACTCACACTTTATTTGAAAACTTACTACAAAACTACAGTAATCAAAACAATGTGGTACCAGCATAAGCACAGTCATACAGACCAATGGAATAGAGAGCCTAGAAAGAAACTCTCACACATATGACCAATTTTTGACAAAGGTGCTGAGACTATTCAATGGAGAAAGGAGAGTCTTTTCAACAAATGATGCTAGGAAAACTGATTATCCACATGCAAAAGAATGAAGATGGACCCTTCTCTTACATCACATACAAAAATTAACTCAAAACAGATCAAAGACCAAAACTTAACAGTAAAGCTATAAAACTCCTAAAAGAAAATATAGGAAAAAAAAATCTCCAACATTGCATTTGGCAAAGATTTCTTGTATATGATACCAAAAAAGCACAGGCAACAAAAGAAAAAAAACAGATAAAGTGGACTTCATTAAAATAAAAACCTTTGTATAACAAAGGACACTATCAAGATGAAACAACAATCCACAGAGTAGGAGAAAATATTTGCAAATAACGTTATCTCATAAGGGATGAATAACCAGAATATATTAAAAATTCCTATAACTAAAAAAAAATAAAATTTAGAGCCTTACAAATACTTTGTTTTAAAAAACTGAAAATAGATGAACCAAGCCATTGCCTCAAGAAATAACAATATAAATAAAATGAAAGCTAAAATTAATGACACAGAAAAATTTAAATGCTAGGAAACAAAATCAAAGCCTAGGTTTTAAAGACCAATAAAATAGTAAACATGAACAAGGAAAAAGAGAAATGAGTAAACAGTTACAAAGATGGATACTAAAGATAATTACATGAGAATATGGAAATATAACCTTTATATAATTGTACAAGTAAAATATATAAGTATTATATACAACTCTGCACTGATAAAATTGAAAAATATATTTTCTAGCAAAGAACAAACCATCAAAAGTGACTTTAAAAACAACAGAAATTCTTCAAAAAATTAAAAATAAAATAACGACATGATCCAGCAATTCTACTTCTGGATATATTTTCAGAAGAATTAAAAGCAGGGTCTTGAAGTTATTTGTATACCCATGTTCACAGTAGCATTATTTATAATAGCCAAAAGGTGGAAACAACCGAAAAATCCACTGGCAGATAAATTTAGATAAATAAAATGTTGGTATACACATACAATGGAATATATCATTCAGCCTTAAAGAAGAAGGAAATCCTGACATGCTACAACATGGATGAATACTATTTCAGCCATTAAAAAAAGAATGAAATCCTGTCTTTCATGGCAACACAAATGGAACTGGAGGACATTATGCTAGTAATGTAAAGTAAATAAAATAAGCCCATGTCCAAAAGACAAATACTGTATAAGTCCACTTATATGAAGTAGTCAAATTCAGAGAGACAGAAAGTAAAAAGATGGTTGCCAGGAGTTGAGGGTAGGGAAGAAAGGAGAGCTGTTTAATAGACACAGAATTTGTTTTGCAAGATGAAAAGGTTTTGGAGATTAGTTGTACAACAATGTGAAAGACAGTGCTACTAAACTATATACTTAAAAATGGCTAAGATGGTAAATTTTATTTTGTGTATATTTTACTGCATACAAAATTTTAAAAAGAGACAGAAAACCTACATAGATCCATTTATGGGAGTTGAAATAAAAGGTGATTAATGACTTATTTTAAATAGGCAATAGATAGGCTAGTTCTAGAAACAGCGTTAAGAAACCAGTAGCAGGCCGGGCGCGGTGGCTCAAGCCTGTAATCCCAGCACTTTGGGAGGCCGAGACGGGCGGATCACAAGGTCAGGAGATCGAGACCATCCTGGCTAACACGGTGAAACCCCGTCTCTACTAAAAAAATATAAAAAACTAGCCGGGCGAGGTGGTGGGTGCCTGTAGTCCAGCTACTCGGGAGGCTGAGGCAGGAGAATGGCGTGAACCGGGAGGTGGAGCTTGCAGTGAGCTGAGATCCGGCCACTGCACTCCAGCCTGGGCGACAGAGCGAGACTCCGTCTCAAAAAAAAAAAAAAAAAAAAAAAAAGAAACCAGTAGCAGTACTTAAGAAGAAAAGTATAAACTGAAGGTCAAGACTGAACAGGAAGCTTACTTTTCCACTGAATTTCCTTCCTGATGTACAGTGAAATTTTCCATTATGTCAGTTTTTTTTTCTTTAAAACTAATGATAAGCAAAAGTCAAAGGAAATCTTAACAGCTTCTAACCTTGATGATTTTATAATGATTTCTATCTAATCAGATAATTTCTATTATTTAAATTATTCCAGGCCATAGAAAAGACTGATAGTTCTCGAACTCACATTATTAATTTGGCACAAATAATTGTTAGAATAATTAGTTACTTTCAAAAGTGATAATGCATATTATGTTAAATATACACATTTTCTAAGCATCAGAAAACTGAAGCACTGGAAGGAAATGTTTTATTAAGTAGCTACGCAATACATTTGCCAATAGCCAACCAAGTTTACCTCACACACACACACACACACACAAATGAACATACTAAAAGTAAGGATTTCCAAATATATTTCAGCTCCAAATTAAAAGTGAATGTTTAAATAACATAGAAACTAACTGACTGGATACAATTCAGCTCTAAAACTAGAGTTCAGGGCCCTTTATGTTTTGTTATTAATTTTAAATTTTTTGATGTATTAATATTTATGAAGAACATAGTAAGGTTTCCATAGATATACAGAGATCAAATCAAGGTAATTAGCATATCCATCATCTCTTATCATTTCTTTGTGCTGGGAACATTCAACATCCTCCTCCTAGTTCTTTGAAACTGTGTAACATATTGTTAATTACAGTCATCTTACAGTGGTATATAACACTAGAACTTACTCTTCCTATCTAGTTGTAACTTTGAATCCTTTAACAAATCGCTCCCTACCCTTCCTGCGCCCTATTCTTCCCAGCCTGCAGTATTCTGTTCTACTTTTTACTTCTATGAGATCAACTTTTTTTAGCTTCCATGTACGAACAAGAACACGCAGTGTTTAACGTTCTGTCCCTGGTTTATTTCACTTAATATAATGTCCTCCAATTCAATCTATGTGCCTCAAAATACAGAATTTCATTCTTTTTTTATGGCTGAATACTACTCCACTGTGTATATATACCATATTTTCTTTATGCATTTATCTGTTGTTAGATACTTAGGATGATTCCATATCTTGGCCATTGTGAATAGTGCTGCAATAAACATGGGGGTGCAAATGTCCCTTCCTTTGGATGTCCAGTAATGAACTGCTGGATCACATGGTAGTTCTAGTTGCAGTTTTTTGAGGAACCTTCTCACTGTTCTCCATAGTGGCTGTACTAGTTTACATTCCCACTAGCCACATTTAAGAGTTCACGTATCTCCACACCTTTGCCAGCACTTGCTATTTTTTGTCTTTTTGACAGTAGCCATTCTAACCAGGATGAGATGATATCTCACTGTGGTTTTGATTTGCATTCCCTGATGGCTAGTGATGTTGAGCTTTTTAAAAAAATGTATCTGTTGGTCATGTGTCTGTCTTCTTTTAAGAAATGTCTATTCAGGTCATTTGCCCATTTTTTAATTGGATTCTTTTTTTTTTTTTTTTTTTTTTTTGCTGTTGAGACGTCAGAGTTCCTTGCATATTCTGGATATTAATCCTCTGCTGGATACATACTTCGCAAATATTTTCTCCCATTCTGTAGGTTGTCTTCTCACTCTGCCAATTGTTTCCTTTGCATTAATGTTAATTTTTTAAAGAAAAGTAACTTAAATGCTTGACAATATGGAATTTAAAATACGGTACATTCAAGCTGGGTGCGGTGGCGCATGCTTATAGCTGCAGCTATCTGAAGGTTAAGGCGGAAGAGGATCGCATAAGCCCAAAAGTTTGAGACCAGGCTGGGCAACATAATAGCAAGACTTAGTCTCTTTTTAAAAAAATGGTATGTTTAATTTGGGGAACACCTTACAGCAATTAAAGACAATGACCTAGATGAACAATAGTTCTCAAATTTCAATGTGCATTAACAACCACTTGAAAGGACTTAATAAAAACTGCTGTTTTTAGTGAGACACTAAATATTTAGTTAGAAACTAAGAACTGGCATTTCTCACAAGTTTCCAGGTGATGCTGATGCTGCTGGTCTAAAGACCACACTTTGAGAAACACTGAACTATATACCTATCTGTCTATCTCCCCATCCTCATAAAAATGTAAAAGCTAGACTGGAAGAATACACATTTAACCCTTTGCAGTGGCTGTCCCTGGGAAAGAAGAAAAAGAAATTAGTGGGATTTGTAATTAAGTGAGAATTTATGGAAGTATTACTGGTTCACAACTTTTAAAAGCCATATAAGGACTAAGCTCTGATGTTTTAACTTGCCCAAATTCCTACCTAAGGGGTCTAAGGGAGGCATGCCCTACAAACCGTTAAGTTCTCATCAGATGGGTTTTATTTGACCCTATATATCATGACTTACTTTTCTTTTCCTTTTTTTTTTTTTTTGAGACGGAGTCTCACTCTGTCGCCCGGGCTGGAGTGCAGTGGCCTGATCTCAGCTCACTGCAAGCTCCGCCTCCCGGGTTTACGCCATTCTCCTGCCTCAGCCTCCCAAGTAGCTGGGACTACAGGCACCCGCCACCTCACCTGGCTAGCTTTTTGTATTTTTTAGTGGAGACGGGGTTTCACCGTGTTAGCCAGGATGGTCTCGATCTCCTGACCTCGTGATCCGCCTGTCTCGGCCTCCCAAAGTGCTGGGATGACAGGCGTGAGCCACCGTGCCTGGCAACTTAGTTTTCAATCTGACTCTGGCATAACATTATGAGACAAGGACAAAATATTTAGCCCTGAAATACATTTTCTTGCCATACCCTGAAATTGCCATGCAAGGTCTCTTGTGGGAAAAAAACCCACATTCTATAGAGAATCCCCTTTTCCCTTTGTTTTCCTTCCTTCCTTTCCAGATCGAGGAGATAATCGACTAAGAGCCAGGCACCCTTTTAGGTCTAGTAAGAAACATTTTACAACCTGCTCTCTGAAGTTTGCTGAGAGATTCCTCTGCGCAACAAAACCTGGTCTCCATAATCCTTTATCCTTTATCTTAACCTGGACACTCCTTTCCATTAATCCCAAGTCTTCAGACGAACTCAACCGTCAACCAGAAAATGTTTAAATTTACCTATAGCCTGGAAGCCCCCACTTTGAGTTGTCCCACCTTTCTAAACCAAACCAATGTATTTCTTAAATGTATTTGATTGATGCTTCATGCCTTCCTAAAATATATCAAACCAAGCTGTACCCCAACCACTTTTGGGCACATGTTCTCAGGACCTCCTGAGGGCTGTGTCACTTGTATGGTTCAGAATAAGTCTCTTAAAATATTTTATAGAGTTTGACTCTTTTCGTGGACACATATATAAATTTCTCAAAAGACGAGCAAAATATAAAAATGTTAATAGGAGTATGGGCAACTGTTACATTCTTTGTACATGTCAAATATTTCTTTTTTAAAAAAGATACAATAGTCAAAAGAAACAGGTGATTGGAAAATATTTACACACTAAAATGTAGGATTACTGCTCTTAATATACAAAAAGTTCCGCAAATTCATAAGGAACTGGAAGCAACATAACAGAAGAATAGGTAAAGGAAGTCAACAGACACCTGCAAAAGAAAACATGCAAATGGCAAAGAAACATATGAACTGTTTTCAAACCTCAGTAACCTTAAAAAGAATAAAAATTACAATGAGATACTATCTTTGTTCTCAGTATCTGAGAATTTTAATTAGTGCTCTCATTTGGAAAATTAATGTTTAGGTCATCAATACTTTTTTCTTTTGTATCACTTATTAAATACCAACTTTCAGAATAGTCATGTAACCACAACCACAATCATGACATAGAACATTTCAATCATCACCACAATCAATCACCTACTGCTCCTTTGCAATAAATTTCCTCCCCTAACTCCCACTCCTGACATCCACTTATCTGCTTTCGGTCCTGAATTTTGTCTTCTCTAGAAGTTTTAAGAAATCACATAGTATGTAATCTCTTGAGCCTGGCTTCTTTCATTTAGCATAATATTTTTGAGATTTACACATGTTGCCGAGTCAGTAGTTAGTTCCTTTTTATTGCTGAATAGTATTCCATGGTTTCAAGGCATCACCATTGGTTTATTCATTCACCAGCTGATGGACATTTGGGCTGTTTTCAAATTTAGGCTACTACAAATAATATGTATACTCGAGTATACATCCTTGAGTGAAGGTATATGCCTTTGTGTGATTTTTTTATTTTCATATTACAGGCACACAACATAATTTTCATTTTCTTCAAGACTAACTTGCCTTCAACATTTGTATCTATGGATTAATATTCACAGATATAAATGTTTAATCTATATGCATATTATTGTTCCTAATCTTGTTATCATTCTATGCTTGAAAATTTATAACATATTTTTAATGTACTGTTTGCTTCCTTTCTGAATGACATTTTTTCAGCTTTATTGAGGTATGATCGAAAAATAAAAACTGTATATATTTAAGGTGTACAACATGATGTTCTGATAAACTTATACATTCTAAAATAAGTACCACAATCAAGGTAATTAACATATCCATCACATCACACAGTTTACCTCTGAAAGAGAAGGTAAGAATACCTGAGATGAGATACTATCTTACCTTATTAGTGTGGCAAAAATTTTAAAGACTGAACAACAGCTAATCCTGATAAAAATGCAGGAAAATAGGCAATTCAGTGGGGATGAAACTGTGACCTGCTGCAACTACTGGGGAATGTAAATCTAGTAATAACTATTACAAATTTTAAATGCAAATGTTCTTGACACAGGAACCCCCAGTTTTTGGATTCTAATCTATAGAATTAAGAGCATCAGTTAACAAGAATATATGAACAACATATTTACTTAAGGCTTACCTATAGTGTCAAAAAACTGAAAACATCTGAATATCCACCCATTCAGTAAAATGGCTGAGTAAATGAGGCTCATTAGTGTAACAGAATGTTACCTAATATTGAAAGGAATGTGTTAGTTTTCTATCAACTGTTTTGAGGAACAGCTAAAACATTTTCTTAAATAACGATGCAGAGTAATGTGTATAAAATAATTTCATTTTAAAATACAACCACCTAAGTGGGTCTCAAAATAACTATATTGAGTGAAAGAAGCCAGCCCTCCGGCCCCCCCACCAAGAAAAGCATATGCTAGGCCGGGCGCGGTGGCTCAAGCCTGTAATCCCAGCACTTTGGGAGGCCGAGACGGGCGAATCACGAGGGCAGGAGATCGAGACCATCCTGGCTAACACGGTGAAACCCCGTCTCTACTAAAAAATGCAAAAAAACTAGCTGGGCGAGGTGGCGGGCGCCTGTAGTCCCAGCTACTCGGGAGGATGAGGCAGGAGAATGGCGGAGAAGCTCGGGAGGCGGAGCTTGCAGTGAGCTGAGATCCGGCCACTGCACTCCAGCCCGGGCGACAGAGCGAGACTCCGTCTCAAAAAAAAAAAAAAAAAAAGAAAGAAAGAAAAGCATATGCTAGTTGATTCCACTTATATAGAACTCTTGAAAATGTAAACTATACTGGCAGAAAGATGAGTGGTCACTTGGAAATGGGGGCTGGGAAAGACAGAAGGGAGGGACTAAAGAGGCATGAGAAAAGTATGGGGATCATTATCTTGATTGTGGTGATAGTTTCATATGTCAAAACTTATCAAATTGTCTTCGTGCAATATGCGTAATATACTGTATGTCAATTCTACCTTAATAAAGCAGTTAACTTTAAAAAATTTAAAAAAAAATAAAAATAAAAATAAATAAATAAATAAAATACAACCACCACCACCCTACGTATGTATGTGTACTTTGCATTTGAATGTATGGGTAAATAGATGTGAGTGGAAGAATACATACCAGCCAATAACACTAACTAGCTTAGAGGGAATGTGAGTAGAAAAGGGTGAGAATACTATTTTATTTTGTTATTTTATTTTTTATTTTTTTGTTTTTTGAGATGGAGTCTCGCTCTGTCACCCAGGCTGGAGTGCAGTGGCCGGATCTCAGCTCACGACAACCTCCACCTCCCAGGTTCAAGCAATTCTCCCTGCCTCATCCTCCAGAGTAGCTGGGATTGCAGGCGCCTGCCACCACATCCAGCTATTTTTTTTTGTAATACATTTTTAAAAATACATTTTTTAGCCGGACGCAGTAGCTCATGCCTGTAATCCCAGCACTCTGGGAGGCCAAGGCAGGCGGATCACCTGAGGTCACGAGTTCGAGGCCAGCTTGAACAACATGGAGAAACCTCATCTCTACTAAAAATACAAAATTAGCCAGGCATGGTGGTGCATGCCTGTCATCCCAGCTACTCAGGAGGCTGAGGCAGGAGAATCGCTTGAATCCAGGAGGTGGGGGTTGCAGTGAGCCGAGATCGTGCCATTGCACTCCAGCCTGGGCAACAAGAGTGAAACTCCGTCTCAAAATAAATAAATAAGTGAATAATACTTTTTTTTAAATCCAGAAAGATATAAAAATCTAAACTTTTAAATCTAGAAAATACCAGAGAAATATTAAAAAGCATACTTCAAAAATCTTGGCACATGCCAGACAAAAAGGTCACATGCTGAATGATTCCATTTATATGAAATGTCTAGTTTAGAATAAGTAAATCTATAGAGACAAAAAACTAGATTACTAGTTGCGAGCGAGGCGAGAGGAACGGGGGGAAGTGATTACTAACAGGTTTCTTTTTGGGAAGATGAAAATGTTCTGCACAGAAACAATGGTGATGATTATACAACTTTGTTAATGTAGTAAAATCGCTGAATTTTACACTTCAAAAACATAAATTTTATGGTATGTGAATTATATCTTAATAAAATGACTAATACCTTGTGGGAAGAGAAGTCTGACCAAAAAAGCTAGGAGACAAAAAAGAACAAGGCTGAGGTGACTACATGCAAATTGTAAATATCTATATAGTAAAAAGAACTCATAAAGTTTAAAAACGAAACCAAGTAAAAATGTACACATATACCCTCACAAATCAATAAAAGACAAACAATTCGTGTGGTGGCGCATGCCTGTAATCCCAGCACTTTGGGAGGCCGAGGTGGGAGGATCATGAGGTCAGGAGATCGAGACCATCCTGGCTAACACAGTGAAACCCCGTCTCTACTAAAAATGCAAAAAATTTTGCATGGTGTGGCGGCGTGCGCCTGTAGTCCCAGCTACCTGGGAGGCTGAGGCAGGAGAATGGCGTGAACCTGGGAGGCGGAGCTTGCAGTGAGCCAAGATCACACCACTGCACTCCAGCCTGGGCGACTGAGTGAGACTCCATCTCAAAGAAAAAAAAAAAAAGACAAACAATTCAATGGAAAAATTAGCAATTCCCTGAAGATATACAAATAACCAATAAACACTTAGAAAGCTACAGTTGTGATTATTAAAATGTAAATTCACTCGAGTACTACTGAATTTATAGCTTTTTATTTATTTCTATTTTTCCAATAAACAACAAAACAAAACACCCTACTGTATTAGTCAGGGTTCTCTAGAGGACAGAATTAATGGAATAGATACTTATATAAAGGGGAGTTTATTAAGTATTAACTCACACGATCATGTGGTCTCACAATAGGCTGCTGCAGGGTGAGGAGCAAGGAGAGCCAGTCCAAGTTCCAAAACTGAAGAACTTGGAGTCCAACACTGGAGGGCAGGAAGCATCCAGCACCGGAGGAAGATGTAGGCTGGGAGGCTACACCCGTCTCTCTTTTCACATTTTTCTGCCTGCTTATATTCTAGCCACACTGGCAGCTGATTAGGTGAGCCACCCAGATTAAGGGTGGGTCTGCCTTTCCCAGTCCACTGACTCAAATGTCAATCTCCTTTGGCAAAACCCTCACAGACACACCCAGGATCAATACTTTGTATCCTTCAATCCAATCAAGTTGACACTCAGTATTAACCATCACAAGTCCACCCCTTGTCAACTTGAACCCATACACATCTCCTGAGATCATACATGATCTTCAAATAAAGACAATAATAAGGTCATAATTACGCCTAACATAACACAACTATCCTTCATACAACCAGAAACACATCTATCCCAACCCAAATACTCAAAGTTAATAATACTTAAATGCTGATGTGAAGTCAAATCTTAAGCCATATGATAAAAGAAAAAGGAAATAAAATGAAGATATTTTCTTAGTACAGGTGTATACATGCACAAACATTTTTAACAAAAGGAAAAGGAAATAATCATGACAATTACAGTCCTGGTTTCTGCAGCTGGTCATGCAGTTGCAGCTGGTATTGATGACTACCTTCTTCTACTACCCATTCTGTATTCCCTTTGCCTTCAGCAAGCACCTCTGCAGGTGGTGGATTTTTCCTGGTAGAGTGACCCAAACCTTCATTCCTCTGGGTCTGGGTTATTTGCAGTCCTGCCTGGATGGGGCTGTTGTAGTTTCCCATTTACCTTAATCACAGGGTATGGTAATACATGGTAATACTAAGAGACACCCTAATGGATCTCCATGCACACTCTTCTTTACCTCCGCTGTGGAGTAGTAGACTGATTTCATCTCGATAGTCAGGGTCAATCACCCCAGTCAACACTGTTAACTCCCTTCTTAGCCTGTTGACTTAAAGGTAGGAGGAGCCCAAAGTGTGTCCAGGTGGCAATCTTAACTTCCAGTTTAATGGAATCGTCGTTGTGTCTCCTGGTGGCAGGTTTCCTCCCTCTGGAACTAAGACTTCTAGGCCAGCAGAACGTAATGTCGCAAGAACGGGAAGCAAAAATTTTCTAGTGGATCACTAGGGGTGATGGTGAGTAATTCCTGGACCCATGAATACTGGCTATGGGAGAAACAGTACCATATATTGGACACTGATTCAGAGCATACACAGCCTTCTGGAAAACTTTGCCCCAAGCTTGCAAAGTACTGTCATCTAGTTGGTGTTGTAATTGTGACTTCAAAAGGCCATTCCAGTTTTATCAATCCAGCTGCTTCAGGACAGTGGGGAACATGGTAAGACCAGTGTGGCCAGGCACACTGGCTCACACCTGTAATCCCAGCACTTTGGGAGGCCGAGGCGGGTGGATACAAGGTCAACAGATCGAGACCATCCTGGCCAACATGGTGAAATTCCATCACTACTAAAAATACAAAAATTAGCTGGGCATGGTGGCACACGCATGTAGTCCCAGGTACTTGGGAGGCTGAGGCAGGAGAATCGCTTGAACCCAGGAGGCGGAAGTTGTAGTGAGCCGAGATCGCGCCACTGCACTCCAGCCTGGTGACAGAGTGAGACTCCGTCTCAAAAAAAACAAAACAACAACAACAACAAAAACAACACAAAACCGTGAATTCCATGAGCATGAGCCCACTGCCACACTTCTTTAGCCATAAAGTGAGTGCCTTGGTCAGAGGCAATGCTGTGTGGAATACCATGACGGTGGGTAAGGCATTCTGTGAGCCCATGGATGGTAATCTTGGCAGAAGCATTGCGTGCAGGATAGGCAAACCCATACCAGGAGTAAGTGTCTATTTCAGTGAGGACAAACCTCTGCCCTTTCCATGATGGAAGAGGTCCACTATAATCAACCTGCCAGAAGGTAGCTGGCTGATCAACCCGAGGAATGGTGTCACATCGAGGGCTCAGCGTTGAGGTCTCTGCTGTTGGCAAATTGGGCACTCAGCAGTGGCAGTAGCCAGGCCAGCCTTGGTGAGCGGAAATCCATGTTGCTTGAGCCCATGCATAACCTCCATCCCTGCCTCCATGGCCACTTTGTTTATGGGCCCATTGGGCGAGGAGAGGGGTAGCTGGGGAAAGAGGCTAAGTGGTATCCATAGAACAGGTCATCCTATCCACTTGATTATTAAAATCCTCCTCTGCTCAGGTCACCCACTGGTGAGCACTCACATGAAATACAAACATCTTCACAGTTTTTAACCACTCAGAGAGGTCTATCCACATACCTCTTCCCCAAATCTCTTTGTCAACAGTTTTCCAATCATGCTTCTTCCAAATCCCTGACCTTCCAGCCAAATCACTGGCTAGAGCCCATGAATCAGTATATAATTGCACATCTGGCCATTTCTCCTTCCATGCAAAGTGCACAACCATGTGCAATGCTCAAATTTCTGCCCACTGGGCAGATTTCCCTTCACCGCTATCCTTCAGGGATGTCCTAGAAAGGGGCTGTAGTGCTGCAGCTGTCCACTTTCAGGTGGTGTCTGCATATTGTGCAGAACCATCTGTGAACCAGGCCCTAGTCTTCTCTTCCTCTGCCAATTGATCATAGGGAACTCGATCCATATGAGGCCATCAGTACAGGTTGGGAAGAGAAGGCAGGGTGGCAGGAGTGGAGACCATGGGCATTTTAGCCACTTCCTTGTGTAACTTACTTGTGCCTTCAGGACCTGCTTGAGCCCAATCTTGTATGTACCACTTCCATTTGATGATGGAATGCTGCTGTGCATGGCCCACTTTATGGCTAGATGGGTCAGAAAGCACCCAGTTCATGATAGGCAGTTCAGGTCACACGGTGACTTGAAAACCCACAGTCAAACGTTCAGTTTCCACCAACAGTAACAGGTCAAGAGTTGTGTCTCAAAAGGAGAATAGTTATCTGCAGAAGACGGCAGGGCCTTGCTCCAAAATCCTAGAGTCCTCTGCTGTGATTTACCTATGGGGGCCTGCCAAAGGCTCCAAACAGCATCCTTATCTGTCACTGACACTTCAAACACCATTGGATCTGCTGGGTCATATGGCCCAAGTGGCAGAGCAGCTTGCACAGCAGCCTGGACCTGCTGCAGAGCATTCTCCTGTTCTGGACCCCACTCAAAACTGGCAGTCTTTTGGGTCACTGGATAAATGGGCCAGGGTAACACACCTAAATGAGGAATGTTGCCTCCAAAATTCAAATAGGCCCACTAGGCATTGTGCCTCTTTCTTTTTTATAGGAGGGGCCAAATGCAGCAACTTATCCTTCACCTTAGAAAGAATATCTTGACAGGCCCCACACCCCTGGAGCCCTAGAAATTTTACTGAGGCAGAAGGTCCCTGAGTTTTAGTTGGATTTATTTCCCATCCTCTGGCACCCAAATGTCTCACCAATAAGTCCAGTGCATTTGCTACTGCTTGCTCACTGAATCCAATCAGCATAATATCATCAATGTAATGGGCCAGTGTGATATGTTGTGGAAGTGAAACTCGATCAAGGTCTCTCCAAGTAAGATTATGACACAGAACTGGAGAGCTGATATACCACCGAGGTAGGATAGTAAAGGTATATCCTACCTCCGCTGAAGGCAAATTGCTTCTGATGGGTCTTATGGACAGGAATGGAGAAAAAGGCATTTGTCAAGTCAATGGCTGCATACCAGGTACCAGGAGATGTGTTAATTTGCTCGAGCAGTGAAACCACATCTGGAACAGCAGCTGCAATTGGAGTCACCACTTGGTTAAGCTAACAATTATCCACTGTCATTCTCCAAGACCCATCTGTCTTCTGCACAGGCGAAATGGAAGAGATGAACGAAGACGTGGGGAGAATCACCACCTCTGAGTCTTTCCAAGTCTTTGACGGTGTCACTGATCTCCACAATCGCTCCAGAGATGCAATATTGTTTTTGATTTACTATTTTTCTAGTTAGAGGCAGCTTTAATGGCTTCCATTTGGCCTTTCCCACTATAATAATAGCCCTCATCGTACCAGTCAGGGAGCCAATGTGGGTGTTCTGCCAGCTGCTAAGTATGTCTATGCCAATTATGCATCTGGCACTGGGGAAATGACCACAGGATGAGTCCAGAGACCCACTCTAAGTCAGACCTGAGCTAAAACTCCATTAATTTACCTGACCTCCATAAGCCCCTACTTTAACTGGAGGACCACAATGACGTTTTGGGTCTCCTGATCAATGTCAGCATAGAGCCAGTGTCCAGTAGTCCCCAAAATGTCTGATCATCTCCCTTTCCCCAGTGCACAGTTATCCTGGTAAAAGGCCAGAGGTCTCTCCTTGGGGAAGGATGGGAGAAAGATTCACCGCATAAACTGTCATCAATATAGTGGGGTCTTTCCTCAAGGGGACCTGACGCCCCCTTTCATTCAAGGAGGTTCTGGGTCTGTAAACTGGCTCAAGTCTGGAAACTGATTGAGGGGTCATAATTCTGTTTTTTATAATTCAAATCAGTCTTTTGTTCATTCGACCTAGAAGTTTTCTGCTTGTATAAATTAAGTGGGAATGCAGTAGGCTTCCTATCAATTTCATTTTTAGGAACACCGTGACTAATTAGCTAATGCCAGAGCTCTACACGAGTCAGACTATTCTGATTGTGGCTTTGCCTGTCCTGTCCATTAAGGCAGCTACGCCCACCTTGCCTTTGACGGTCAAGTGTTGCCACTTGGCTCCTGCCACCTCAGGAGCCAATTATTCCCACTGTATTTAAATGTTGTAGTTGAGTGACTACGGTTCCCAATGTCAGATCTGACATACAGAGAAGAGCAATTACAGGGCTCTTCAGAGATGCAGGTGCTGCCCTCACAAATCTATTTCTCAAGGCGTTGGTCAAGGATATATCTTCTGGACCCTCCCAGTTGGGATGAGTAGGTCTAAAATAACTAATCCACCATCCCAATCTCCCTAAGCCTTTAGATCCCTTTCTCTACATTAAACCAAGTGAGATCAGGCATTTCCAGCTCACTCACAGTGGGCCATCTTTTAATCCATATATCAGCTAACCAAGCAAATAATCTATTAGAACCTTTTTTAACTCCCCGAGCTGCAACATTATATGCAGAGTCCCTACTTTGTGGTCCCAAATAAATAAATTCAGCCCAATCCAACTCTATTTTCCTTCCATCATTATCCCACACCTTTACTATCTATTCTCATGCCTGTTTTCCAGATTTGTTTATATAAATTAGAAAACTCAAGCAGTTCTGTTGAAGTGTAGCGCACCTCCTCATGGGTCACACTCTCAGCCTCACCTCTAGGGACCTGCCAGGACTTTAGTCTGGTTATAGGTCTAGAAGCAAACAGGGATGTTGGGGGTGACTCCTGAGGAGAATCAACATTATCTTGCCTGGCAACTGCCTCAGGGGAGGCCATCGCTGTTGCCTCAGGCAGCGCAGGGTTTATCTCTTCAGACAAAGGTGGAAAGGCTGATGGCACCATGGCTCCAGGAGGGCATGCTGCCGTTAATGGGGATGGGGAAGCTGTTTCTTCTGGCAAAAAAGGTTCATCAGAGTTTACAAACTCAAGAGTCCCCAGCTTCATTAGGGTCCTCCCACAGATCCCCTTTCCAAGTTGCAGGGTCCCATTCTTTTCCAATCAATGCCCTTACTTTAATAGTAGACACCTAGTGAGACTGTGCACGCACCTTTCATTGTATGTCAGATACTTGCACGGTAAGAGTTTGTATCTGTTTTTCCACCAATTCAGTTATTTCTCTACAGGAGCTAAGACTCTCACTCAGGGCAATCTGAGTAGTATCTGCTTCTGAAGCCGGGACATAGAATCCGTGAGTTCATCATTTTCTTTCATCACTTTGCCCACTGAATTTAGGAGCAACCAACCAGCTCCATTATGTTGTTTGGTTCTCCATATATGGTCAAAGGTATTATACATAGAGTCACTAAACTCCTTGCCTCTTACTAGCGGTGAATCAGGAGTGTCAAATGCATTTATTTTGCATAATTCTCTCAACAGTTCATGCCGACGACTATCAGTGTTCTCTACACTATTAGAAGCAGAGTCCTTAGCATTTGGAGGTCTAATCATATTAAGCAGCAAACTCTAGAAACCTCCAAACTAAAAAATTCCATCCTTAATATTCTGTTCCTCTAGAACCACTCCTTGTACCAAAATCTCTATTAGGGTTCTCTAGAGGGACAGAACTAACAGAATATTTATATAAATGGGATATTAAGTATTAACTCGCACAATCACAAGGTCCTACAATAGGATGTCTGCAGGCTGAGAGGCAAGAAAAGCCAGTCCAAGTTCCAAAACTGAAGAACGTGGAGTCTGATGTTTGAGGGCAGGAAGCATCCAGCACAGGAGAAAGATGTAGGCTAGTAGGTTAGGCCCATCTCTCTTTTCAAATTTTTCTGCCAGCTTATATGCTAGCCACGCTGGCAGCTGATTAGATGGTGCCCACCCAGATTAAGGGTGGGTCTGCCTTTCCCAGCCCACAACTCAAATGTTAACCTCCTTTGGCAACACCCTCACAGATACACCAGGATCAACACTTTGTATCCTTCAATCCAATCAAGTTGACACTCAGTATTTATCATCATACCTACTATTTTGAAGGGCTCCAAAACAATCTACCATGAAAAATGGTGTCCTCATAACGGAAAAGTTGAGATATACACCTAAGTGGAGTAACACACAATCACAGACTCTCAAGGATTACCTGGTTTATTTATTTACCCTTTAATGTATACATTCCCTACCCAATGCTTCTGCAAAGTAATAAATCATTGACCTGATTCTGAACATCTCCATCTACAGGCAAACCATGAAGGAACCCATCTCATGTTTAGCCAGCTAAGAGTATTTCTCCAAAAGCAGCAAAAAATGAAAAAAAATTATTTGCAAAACAAACTGCATATTGAAATGTCAGTAAAACTGTAAGATTAATACTCAGTTCTTTTTTTTTTTCAATCGCCTAGGTGATTATTTAAAAAAATTTTAAGAGCCTCCTAGAATTACCAGGTGTCACGGTGCCAATTTCACTATAGATGGTATATGCGAGAGCCTTACCTTCCTGGCAAAATACTTTGAAAACTGTTCTAAAATACCTAAAATGAGTTACTACATAATTTCAGTAGCACCATATGGACACACACCTAAGTACATGCAAATAACACACTATAAAAGTGATGAAGTCAAGTAGGGCAATCCTTGCAGTCAATATTAGAGAAATTACATTTAATATTAACAGAGGTATCATTTAGTCTTCTCAGATAAAAGAATGAAACTAAGGGATTATTTTAAATCTTTGATCATTGACTGGTATTATTTATCCCTCTGCCAAATAAAATTATGTATTAGTATGTCTCTTCTAAGTCCATCAAACAAAGAAACCTAAAATAATTTAAATGGTGCCCTGAAATAGTTTGCTGAAATAATAAGCCTAAAGTAATACACACCTCGAGTAAAATAAACTGCTTCACATCTAGATATAATGGAAATAATTCTGCCCTCCTTACCTTATTCATGTTGTTTTCATCAACCACATCCTTGGATATATCCTGGATTATTTCTGGACACAAGATAAGGAGAATGATTTGCAGTGGCCAAACTGCTGCTTTACGTTTGGTGCTTTCAGCAAAACCATCCACCAAGTCAAACAGCTTTTCTGCACATTCTACATGAAAAATATATTAAATGACATTATTAGATAGGAACAAAATCCCTGGCATTAAAGTAAAAGCTGACACTATGTAAAAACCCAAGGGCATGGCTCACGTCTATAATCCCAGCACTTTGGGAGGCCGAGGCAGGCGGATCATGAGGTCAGCAGATCGAGACCATCCTGGCTGACGCAGTGAAACCCTGTCTCCACTAAAAATACAAAAAATTAGCCAGGAGTGGTGGCGGGCACCTGCAGTCCCAGCTACTCAGGAGGCTGAGGCAGGAGAATGGCATGAACCTGAGAGGCAGAGCTTGCAGTGAGCCGAGATCACGCCACTGCACTCCAGCCTGGGAGACAGAGCAAGGCTCCATCTCAAAAAAACAAAACAAAACAAAAAAAACAAAAAAACCCAAGGGCAACACTTTTAAAAGATAAACATGGAACTTCATTTAAGCAACTACACAAATGCATTCTGGTAAGTAGACAAGCAATGTAATACTGTCTATGTGTTAGCAGAGCTATCTTGATCTATCCTGGAAAAGCCCACATTTTAGAATGGATGATCATGTATTTGGTCTCACTGTGCAGGCCCTTACGCAAAGTGTGATGTACCCAAGCAACAAAGACTGAACAGTTTCCCCAAAAAAATCACCAAAGTTCTCCAGGAGTCTGTATTCTCTGCCTTACAGTTGAGTCTTACATCATAGGTAAGAATATTACTACTTTATACACATCTCCCTAAATACAAAATAAAGCTTTGGAACACATGCTTCTCTACAACAAAGAGCCAAACATTCCATCCTAACACAACTCTAAAGATCTGACCTTCATTTCAGACTACTTTATTTGCTCTAAGGAAAGGAAGAGGGTTGGGCGTAATTTGGAAATGTAAGAGAAAAACAATATTTCCTATTTGACACCAGTTGACAATAGAAGATGTAAAAGCACCTTTATAACAAAAATAACTTGGAAAATGATAGGTTTTTATGTCACAAGTAGGCATTTAAAAGACAAAAAAAAAAAAAAAAAAATCAATCTTATCCTTACCAGCCATATCAGTCTGTGGGATCTGGTACAGTTTTGTAAATTCATCTGGATAATTTTCTACCCAGTTCCAAAATGCCTATAAATAAAGAAACACATGTCCTTATATGAAAGCAGTGATCTTTTGTAATATAGTAAATAAAATGCCACAAACTTCTAACTTCCTTCATAATATTACAATGTATTCTTCCTGAAAATTAATGTGCAACTGTCACTCAAGTCATAACTTTTTGATTCAGGCTGCTAACGACAGCAAATTTTATCACCAAAAACAAAATTTTAATACCAGAGAGGTTGTAACTTACCTTTTCCAGGCTATTTATAACTGCTAACTGTGCAACCTTCTTTAGGGCTTTAAATTTAAATGCTGTTTCTGGAAAAAACACAATTTTTAAAAATTAACTCTAGAATAAGTTAACACAAATACAACTCAGAGCAAAATAACTTTCCATTCACTTATTATTTTTGCTCCAATGTTATCTGTAAGCAATGAAAGGTAAAGACACCTAACACAAACCCAAAACTTGATAGTTGTCTGCTAGGAAAGAAAAATTCCAAAACAGCAAATATGCCTTGGACATCAATGATTGTGAGCTTCTTCCTTTGTTTTTAATAACTTGCTTTTTCAAAAAAAGTATAAAACACATACAGGATATTGATTCTTCCTATCCATGAGCATGGAATGGTTTTCCATTTGTGTCCTCTCTTATTTCCTAGAGCAGTGGTTTGTAGTTCTCCTTGAAGAGGTCCTTCACATCCCTTGTAAGTTGTATTCCTAGGTATTTTATTCTCTTTGTAGCAATTGTGAATGGGAGTTCACTCATGATTTGGCTCTCTGTTTGTGTTATTGGTATATAGGAATGCTTGTGAGTTTTATACACTGATTTTGTATCATGAGACTTTGCTGAAGTTGCTTATCAGCTTAAGGAGATTGTGGGCTGAGACGATGGGGTTTTCTAAACATACAACCGTGTCATCTGCAAACAGGGACAATTTGACTTCCGCTTTTCCTACCTGAATACCCTTTATTTCTTTCTCTTGCCTGATTGCCCTGGCCAGAACTTCCAATATTATGTTGAATAGGAGTGGTGACGGGGGCATCCTTGTCTTGTGCCGGTTTTCAAAGGGAATGCTTCCAGTTTTTGCCCATTCAGTATGATATTGGCTGTGGGTTTGTCATAAATAGCTCTTACTATTTTGAGATACGTTCGATCAATACCTAGTTTATTCAGTTTTTGGCATGAAAGGGTGTTGAATTTTATCAAAGGCCTTTTCTGCATCTATTGAGATAATCATGTGGTTTTTGTTGTTGGTTCTGTTTATGTGACGGATTGCTTTCATTGATTTGTGTATGTCGAACCAGCCTTGCATCACAGAGATGAAGCCAACTTGATCATGGTGGACAAGCTTTTTGATGTGCTTGTTGGATTCAGTTTGCCAGTATTTTATTGAGGATTTTCACATCAATGTTCATCAGGGATATTGGTCTAAACTTTTCTCTTGCTTTTGTGTCTCTGCCAGGTTTTGGTATCAGGATGATGCTCATAAAACGAGTTAGGGAGGATTCACTCTTTTTCTATTGTTTGAAATAGTTTCAGAAGGAATGGTACCAGCTCCTCTTTGTACCTCTGGTAGAATCTGGCTGTGAATCCATCTGGTCCTGGACTTTCATTGGTTGACAGGCTATTAATTATTGCCTCAATTTCAGAACTTGTTATTGGTCTATTCAGGGATTCAACTTCTTCTTGGTTTAGTCTTGGCAGGGTGTACGTATCCAGGAATTTATCCATTTCTTCTAGATTTTCTAGTTTACTTGTGTAGAGGTGTTTATAGTATTCTCTGATGGTAGCTTGTATTTCTGTGGGATCAGTGCTGATATCCCTTTTATCACTTTTTATTGCATCTATTTGATTCTTCTGTCTTTCTTCTTTATTAGTCTGGCTAGTGATCTATCTATTTTCTTGATCTTTTCAAAAAAACCAGCTCCTGGATTCATTCATTTTTTTTTTTTTTTTTTTTTTTTTGAGACGGAGTCTTGCTCTGTCACCCAGGCTGGAGTGTAGTGGCGCGATATGGGCTCACTGCAAGCTCTGCCTCCCAGATGCACGTCATTCTCCTGCCTCAGACTCCCGAGTAGCTGGGACTACAGGCGCCCACCACCATGCCCGGCTAATTTTTTTGTATTTTTGGTAGAGACGGGTTTCACTGAGACCAAGGCAGGCGGATCACGAGATAAGGAGATTCACTGATTTTTTGAAAGTTTTTTCGTGTCTCTATCTCCTTCAGTTCTGCTTTGATCTTAGTTATTTCTTGCCTTCTGCTAGCTTTTGAATTTGTTTGCTCTTGCTTCTCTAGCTCTTTTCATTGTGATGTTAGGGTGTCAATTTTAGATCTTTCCTGCTTTCTCTTGTGGGCATTTAGTGCTATAAATTTACCTCTACACAGTGCTATAAATGTATCCCAGAGGTTCTGCTACGTTGTGTATTTTTCTCATTGGTTTGAAAGAACATCTTTATTTCTGCCTTCATTTCGTTATTTTCCCAGTAGTCATTCAGGAGCAGGTTGTTCAGTTTCCATGTAGTTGTGTGGTTTAGAGTGAGTTTCTTAATCCTGAGTTCTAATTTGATTGCACTGTGGTCTGAGAGACTATTTGTTATGATTTCCATTCTTTGGCATTTGCTGAGGAGTGTTGTACTTCCAATTATGTGGTCAATTTTAGAATAAGTGCAATGTGGTGCTGAGAAGTATATTGTGTTGATTAGGGGTGGAGAGTTCTGTAGATGTCTATTAGATCCGCTTGGTCCAGAGTTGAGTTCAAGTCCTGGATATTCTTGTTAATTTTCTGTCTCATTGATCTGTCTAATGTTGACAGTGGGGTGTTAAAGTCTCCCACTATTATTGTGTGGGAGTCTAAGTCTCTTTATAGGTCTCTAAGGACTTGCTTTATGAATCTAGGTGCTCCTGTATTGGGTGCATATATATTTAGGGTAGTTAGCTCTTCTTGTTGCATTGATCCCTTTACCATTATGTAATACCCTTCTTTGATTCTTTTGATCTTTTTTGTTGGTTTAAAGTCTGTTTTATCAGAGACTAGGATTGCAACCCTGCTGTTTTTTGCTTTCCGTTTACTTGGTAAATCTTCCTCCATCCCTTTATTTTGAACCTATGTGTATCTTTGCATGTGAGATGGGTCTCCTGAACGCAGCACACTGATGGGTCTTGACTCTTTATCCAGTTTGCCAGTCTGTGTCTTTTAATTGGGGCATTTAGCCTGTTTACATTTAAAGTTAATATTGTTACGTGTGAATTTGTTATTATGATGCTAGCTGGTTATTTAGTCTGTTTACATTTAAGGTTAATATTGTTACATGTGAATTTGTCACTATGATGCTAACTGGTTATTTTGTCCATTAGTTGATGCAGTTTCTTCATAGTATAGATGGTCTTTACAATTTGGTATGTTTTTGCCATGGCTGGTACCGGTTGTTCCCTTCCATGCTTAGTGTTTCCATTAGGAGCTCTTGTAAGGCAGGCCTGGTGGTGACAAAATCTCTCAGCATTTGCTTGTCTGTAAAGGATTTTATTTCTCCTTCACTTACGAAGCTTAGTTTGGCTGGATATGAAATTCTGGGATGAAAATTCTTTTCTTTAAGAATGCTGAATATTGGCCCCCACACTCTTCTGGCTTGTAGGGTTTCTGCCTAGAGATCCACTGTTAGTCTGATGCGTTTCCCTTTGTGGGTAACCCGACCTTTCTCTCTCGCTGCCTTTAACATTTTTCCCTTCATTTCAACCTTGGTGAATCTGACGATTATATGTCTTGGGGTTGCTCTTCTTGAAGATTATCTTCATAGTGTTCTCTGTATTTCCTAAATTTGAATGTTGGCCTGCCTTGCTAGGCTGGGAAAGTTCTCCTGGATAATATCTTGAAGAGTGTTTTCCAACTTGGTTCCATTCTCCCCGTCACTTTCAGTTACACCAATCAAACATAGATTTGATCTTTTCACATAGTCCCATATTTCTTGGAGGCTTTGCTCGTTTCTTTTTGCTCTTTTTTCTCTAATCGTGTCTTCTCGCTTTATTTCATTGAGTTGATCTTCAATCTCTGATATCCTTTCTTCTGCTTGATCGATTTGGCTATTAATACTTGCATATGCTTCACGAAGTTCTCGTGCTGTATTTTTCACCTCCATCAGGTCATTTATGTTCTTCTCTAAGATGGTTACTCTAGTCACCAATTCATCTAATCTTTTTTACAGGTTCTTCACTTCCTTGCATTGGCTTAGAACATGCTCCTTTAGCTCCAAGGAGTTTGTTATTACCCATCTCCTGACGCCTACTATTGTCAATTCGTCAAACTCGTTCTTCGTCCAGTTTTGTTCCCCTGCTGGTGAGGAGTTGTGATCCTTTGGAGAAGAGGCATTCTGGTTTTTTTTTTTCAGCCTTTTTGCACTGGTTTCTCCCCATCTTCGTGGATTTACCTACCTTTAGTCTTTGATGTTGGTGATGTTGATACTATTCCTTTCTTAGTTTTCCTTCTAACAGTCAGACCCCTCTGCTGCAGGTCTGGAGTTTGCTGGAGGTCCATTCCAGACCCTGTTTGCCAGGGTATCACCAGTGGAGGCTGCAGAACAACAAAGACTGCTGCCTGTTCTTACCCATGGAAGCTCTGTCCCAGAGGGGCACCTGCCAGATGCCAGCCAGAGAGGATACAAACAAATGGAAAAACATTCCATGCTCAGGGATAGGAAGAATCAATATCGTGAAAATGGCCATACTGCCCAAAGCAATTTATAGATTCAATACTACCCCATCAAACTACCACTGACTTTCTTCATAGAATTAGAAAAAATTACTTTAAAATTTCATATGAAACCAAAAAAGAGCTTGCATAACCAAGACAATCCTAAGCAAAAAGAACAAAGCTGGAGGCATCACACTACCTGACTTCAAACTGTATTACAAGGCTACAGTAACCAAAACAGCATAGTACTGGTACCAAAACAGATACATAGACCAATGGAACAGAACAGAGGCCTCAGAAATAACACCACACACCTACAACCATCTGACCTTTGACAAACCTGACAAAAACAAGCAATGAGGAAAGGATTCCCCATTTAATAAATGGTATTGGCAAAACTCGCCAGCTATATGCAGAAAACTGAAACTGGACCCTTTCCTTACACCTTATACAATAATTAACGCAAGATGGACTAAAAACTTAAAAGGAAGACCTAAAACCATAAAAACTCTAGAAGAAAACCTAGGCAATACCATTCAGGACATAAGTATAGGGAAAGACTTCATGACTAAAACACCAAAAGCAACGGCAACAAAAGCCAAAATTGACAAATGGGATCTAATTAAACTAAAGAGCTTCTGCACAGCAAAATAAACTATCATCATAGAGAACAGGCATCCTACAGAATGGGAGAAAATTTTTGCAATCTACCTATCTGACAAAGGGCTAATATCCAGAATCTACAAAGAACTTAAATTTACCAGAAAAACACAGAAAAACCCCATCAAAAAGTGGATGAAGGATATGAACAGACACTTCTCAAAAGAAGACATATATGCAGCCAACAAACATATAGAGAAAAGCTCATCATCACTGGTCATTAGATAAATGCAAATCAAAACCACAATGAGATACCATCTCACACCAGTTAGAATTGTGATCGTTAAAAAGTCAGGAAACAAAAGATGCTGGAGAGAATGTGGAGAAATAGGAACGCTTTTACACTGTTGATGGTAGTGTAAATTAGTTCAACCACTGTGGAAGACAGTGTGGCGATTCCTCAAGGATTTAGAACTAGAAATACCATTTGACCCAGCAATTCCATTACTGGGTATATACCCAAAGGATTATAAATCATTCTGCTATAAAGACACATGCACACGTATGTTTATTGTGGTACTGTTCACAACAGCAAAGACTTGTAGAACCAACCCAAATGCCCATCAATGACAGACTGGATAAAGAAAATGTGGCACATAAACACCATGGAATACTATGCAGCAGGATAAAAAGGACAAGTTCTCATGTCTTTTGCAGGGACATGGATGAAATTGGAAACCACCATTCTTGGCAAACTAACACAAGAACAGAAAATCAAACACCACATGTTCTCACTCCTAAGTGGGAGTTGAACAATGAGAACACATGTACACAGGGAGGGGACCATCACACACTGGGGCCTGTTGCGGGGTGGAGGGCTAGGGGAGGGATAGCATTAGGAGAAATACCTAAGGTAGATGATGGGCTGATGGGTGCAGCAAACCACCATGGCACATGGACACCTATGTAACAAACCTGCACGTTCTGCACATGTACCCCAGAACTTAAAGTATAATAAAAAATTTTTAAAAACATATACAGGGCCAGGCCCGATGACTCACGCCTATAATCTCAGCACTTTGCAAGGCAGGAGTGGGAAGATAGCTTGAGCCCAGGATTTCAAGGCTACAGTGTATTATAACCACGTCACTGCATGCCAGCCTGAGCAACAGAGCAAGACTCCGTCAAAAAAAAAAAAAAAGAAAAAAGAAAAAAAGAAAGGAAGCAAAAGCATAAGTGTTAAGGGAAATTTTTAAAACCATCAATGATTATATCATTTGGAGACAATCACAGTTAACATCTGGTGGTGGTTTTTCTTCCATCACTTTTCCTATGCATGTAGAGAACAAATATATTTAACATAATTGAGATCATGTAGGCTATACCAAACCCGTTCTTTTTACACAGTGTCCCTAATTTTTTCTATGTCAGTAAAAACTCTTCATATATATATACACATATATGTATACGTATACATATATGTATACACATATATGTATACGTATACATATATATACACACATATATGTATACGTATACATATATATACACACATATATGTATACGTATACATATATATACATATATATACACACACACACTTTTTTTTTTTTTTTTGAGATGGAGTCTCGCTCTGTTGCCCAGGCTGGGGTGCAATGGTGTAATGTTGGCTCACTGCAACCTCTGCCTCCCAGGTTCAAGTGATTCTCCTGCCTCAGCCTCCCTAGTAGCTGGGGATTACAGGCGTGCACCACCACATCCAGCTAATTTTTGTATTTTTAGTAGAAACGGGGTTTCACCATGTTGGTCAGGCTGGTCTCGAACTCCTGACCTCGTGATCTGCCCACGTTGGCCTTCCAAAGTGCTGGGATTACAGGCGTGAGTCACCCCACCTGGTCTATTTTTGATGGCTCTATATGCAATAGTAACTATTACACAAACAAAACATACCAGTTATTTTTAGTATGATATACTTAATTCTTTTGGAATCTTAACGCTTTCAGAATATTACAGATGAGCAAACTGTGTGTCTAAGGTTACAGATCTAATAAATGACTGAATTGGGCTTTAATACCAAGGTCTTTTCAGTATGCTTTGATGTCTCTCATAATATTTAAGTCACTGTATTAAGTTACTGGTTATTTAAATGTTTTCCAGTTTTAACACTGAAGTTATTTCTGTTATTTCACTATTATAAATCACATTAATAAATACTTTTTTATCAAAATATTTTCCCATATCACTGCTTATTTAAGATAAGGAATCTCTAGAAGTGTCCAGTCAAAGAGATGAATATTTTTAAGGCCCTTCATAAAGATTACCAAGCTGCCTTTCATTAGGGTTGAGCCAAATGCTATCACCAAGCAGCATACGAAAGTGCCTTCATCATATCTTTGTCATCACAAAAGCATGTTCATTTTCTTTATTTTGTTAATTGGATTGTTCAAAATAGTAGACTGCATTTTAACGCAAGTAACAGTAAACATTTCTCCATATAAATATACTGGGTATTTTAATTTCTTCTTCTATAAGTTTATAGTCTACATCCAGAAAAAGATTTATGTCTGGAGAAAATGACCTGTCTATAAATAATTTTACTGGCAATGGTCCCTCTGCAAAGAACTTCTCCTGTTGACTTTTAATGAAGTGATAAAGATTTTTATTACATCTATATAAGTGTCTAAGAGAGAGATGAGTCTTTTTTCTGGATGTGCAAATAAGTTACTCTCCAAATCAGTTTTTAAAAGTACCCCTTTGAATTCTCTTTGCTCTCACCCTCCACTGATTTCCAAATAATGACATTACACTTCACAGTGTTCTTAAGCAACAACTTTACCTTTATGACATCTTAAATGGGTTATATACTGTAATCTATTCTCAAAGCCAAAGTATCTTCCAGTTCTACAAGTTTCTTGTTGGATATCCTACTGATACCTCAAACTCAGAAGATCTAAAACTGAATTTATCATTTTCCTGGTCAAACCCTCTCGTCTGCCATGAACCTTTCCTTCCTTTTTCTGCTCTAATCAGCTTAGGCTATACTATTTGGTGATTATCTAAACTCATATATCTAAATTAACTACCAAATGCTATGTATTCCATTTATTTTTCCTATTTTTTAGATGGAGTTTCGGTCTTGTTGCCCAAGCTGGAGTTCAATGGCGTGATCTCAGCTCACTACAACCTCTGTTTCCCAGGTTGAAGCGATTCTCCTGTGCCTCCGCCACCCGAGTAGCTGGGACTACAGGCATGGGCCACCATGCCCAGCTAATTACTCTATTCTAGTCTAGTCTAGTCTATTCTCCTATTCTATTCTATTCTATTCTATTCTATTCTATTCCTATTTCAATTTTGAGACGGAGTCTCGCTCTGTTGCCCAAGCTGGAGTGCAGTGGCAGGATCTCGGCTCACTGCAAGCTCCGCCTCCCAGGTTCACGCCATTCTCCTGCCTCAGCCTCAGGAGTAGCTGGGACTACAGGCACCTGCCACAACGCCCGGCTAATTTTTTGTATTTTTAGTAGAGACAGTGTTTTGCCGTGTTAGCCAGGATGGTCTCAATCTCCTGACCTCATGATCTGCCCGCCTTGGCCTCCCAAAGTGCTGAGATTACAAGAGTGAGCCACCGCGCCCGGCCCATGTTTTGTATTTTTAGTAGAGACAGAGTTTCACCATGTTGGCCAGGCTGGTCTCAAACTCCTAACCTCAGGTGATCTGCCCACCTCAGCCTAACAAAGTGCTGGGATTACAGGCGTGAGCCACCGAGCCTGGCCTCCACTTCTTTGAATAGCTATCAAACTGGTCCCCGTCCCCATCCTACCCCATTCCATCATCTGGACCTCCACAACTCTCATTATTTCTCACTTATATTACTGCATAACCAAGTTCCAGAAGGTCAGGTAACCCTCTACCAAGCCACCCTGCAAATTTCAAGCAAAGTGGTATATCTAAAATAAAATACTGATTAAGGTATTCCCCACCTCAAAGCCTTTCTATCACTTCCCATGGCCACTAAAATAAAGCTTCATAACTCATAAGCACAACAGTGCAGCAGTCAAGTATTTTGGTTCTAGAGATGAACAGATGTGAACTCAATCTTTACTGATTGATTACTAGCTCTGTAACTTTGGAAATTTACTTAGGCCTCAGTTTCCTCATCTACACAGGAGATGATAATACTAGTATTGCTTCACAGGGTTATTGTAAGAATTGATGAGAAAAGGCATGCAAACTGCATAGTGCAAGGCCCAGCACAGACTGAAAATGTAACAAATGTTTTTCTCCCTCTCTTTCTCGATATATCTATTGAGATATAGACATTATCTATATATCCAGATCTATATAGTATACATAGATCGATCTGGATATATACATATAGATCGATATATCTATATACAGATAGGTATATCGAGAGAGAGAGAGACAGACAGAGAGACAGACATACAGACAGGATCTCACTCTGTTACCCAGGTTGGAATGCAGTGGCACGATCATGGCTTACTGCAACCTCAACCTCTTCATGGGCTCAAGTGATCCTCCCACCTCAGCCTCCCAAGTAGCTGGGACTACAGGTGCGTGTCACCACACCTGGCTAATATTTTTATTTTCTTGTAGAGATGGGGGTCTCTCTATGTTGCTCAGGTTCAAGCAATCCTCCTGCCTTGGCTCCCCCAAAGTGTGGGGATTACATGTGCGAGCCACCAGGCCTGGCCATATTTTTATTAAAATGATCTGACCTATTATTGTACCTTCACATCTTGCTCATCTCCCATCCCCTCAAACAAATATATACTTCTTCTCTCACTTCACACTCACCCTATTTGAGTTTATCATAGGTTTTTTTTTGCAAATAATTTGATAATGATATCATTTGTCTCATAAACCATGCCATGAGCTCCTTAGGGACAGATTCCCTATTTTATTAACTTTTGTAATCCCAGCACTTAGCATGGCTTCTTATACACAGTTTCTCAACAAAAGCTTGTTGAATTGTATTTAAAACACATTACTACCTTTACTACTCATTATTGAAAGGGTGCATTCCTTTTATCACTGTCACCAAGAGTCATCTTTTGCTGACCTATTTAATATTGGTTTTACACTTCATGTATTTATCAGCATATACTCTAAATTTATGTTCATGAGGGAGCTGCATTCAATGGGAAAGTTACTACAGTATAAAAGAAAGTCATTTATCTACATATTCAATTAGTTTCTCTTATTTGGACAGAAGAGCCATTTCAATTAATTATTATGGATTGAACATTTCTATTGTTTTAAACATCTATTCACAGGCAACCTGGGCTAGACTTGTTTCCAAAACATCACTGAAGAGTTATGAAAAATGATAAAATCCCACTAATACTTCTTAACTTTAACTTATAGAGATCTCTAAATTTTACCATTCAGTTCCTCAACTGCTCAATGCTTAATAATAGATATTAAAATGTTGCAAATCTTAACTATTAATTCAATGGTGGTTTATTATAATCTAAAATAATTGCTGTCCACATGTTCGTATCTTGGCATAACAGCTAAAATCATCCCTATATTTTCCTTTATTAAAGTTACTGAACACTGATTTAATTGCTGCTTGGTTTCACAATGGTAATGACCTAAAATCATAAATTATGAACAAGGGTAATATAAATAGAACACAGCTTTATATTATTCGTCTATACAGGTATTGCCTTTTTACATCTCTGGTGAGATAGTTATTGAGTTTAAAGCAAATATTAAGAAAAAACCAGGTATTTTGAAAATTATATTGCAGAACTGACGTTTTTGAAGCTAACATTCAATCTGTTTTAGGTCAGATATTAAAAATACTATTGTTTGACAATTCCTTAAGTTACAAATAAAAATATGTGTGAACTGTATAAGGTTTCATATCTAAATCAGCCAGGGTCTATCTAATAATGCCAAAAACTAAAAAACATTTTTTGTAAAATGAAATTTAGATATTCATACTCAGTTTATGAATACTCATTGATATCTGATTTACATGAACACATCACTGCTTACCACAGAATTTATCTCAATTCCTTCTGATAGTTTATTTCAATCCACAATCACGTAAAGTAATTCCAAAGCTTTAAAGTCACATATTAGGTGTTATAATACATCGAACTACTATTGACATGTTTAACAAGGAGACAAAACTAGGCAATGGAAGGTTAAGGGACTTTGTAATACTGTAAAGTCAGTAAGAGAGCTGAAAACAGAAATGTCAGAAATGAAATCTCTGGCTCACTTCATCCTCTCACCGTAACATCACAATCTCCTCGTTCCATTCTGCAATAAAACTTTGATATCCTACTATAGACAATCTTTGTAAAGCACTATAATAGCTAAACAGATAGCTTCTATAACCTATAGCCACCCTTGGGAGATCAAATTCCAGAAAAATGAAATAAGAGCACCCTTGCATTCTCTGTATTGAAAACAAAAATTGTAGTTAAGCAAAACTTTCCATTGCCAAGATTTAAAATGCTCATTTTCTCTACTGCATTATTTTCAAAGATTGAAAAATAATTAACCATATGTATTACTGGCTATTTCACAAGGAAATGTCATTATGAAATCCAGTTTGGTGTTCTAGTTCAGCACAATTAATATAATTAGTACATTCATGATATTGGTTTTTGACCTAGTGATTTTTTTTCAGATATATTATACATTTAAACTTACCCTTCAGGAGTCGTTTTAATTTTGCACAATCCACATTGATATACTGTAACAATTCTATATCATGAACATCAACATTGTCTTCTGAACAAACAGTTAATTCCTGTAACCTAAAAAGTAAAAACCAAAAATAACTTATCAAATTAAGTATTAGGGGCCAGGTGTGGTAGCTCACACCTGTAATCCCAGCACTTTGGGACGCCAAGGCAGGAGGATCACTTGAGGCCAGGAGTTCAAGATCAGCCTGGGCAACACAGCAAGTCATCATCTCTACAAAAAAAAATACAAAAATTAGCCGGGCATGATGGCACACACCTATAGGTCCAGCTACTCAGGAGGCTAAGGGAGGAGGATCTCTTGAGCTTAGAAGTTTGAAGCTGCAATGAGCTGTGATCACACCGCTGTACTCCAGCCTGAGTAACAGAGTGAGGCCCTGTCTCTTTAAAAAAAAAAAAACAAAAAAGTCTTAGGGTATCTCTAAATTCTGAATTCAACAGATTCTTCCCCCAAAGATGAGTTCATAAGAGTAAAGACACATATAAAAATAAGGCCATAAATATTTCTTATAAAAACCTAAAGGAACATAACTAACTTAAAGGATATGATAAAAGAAACCATGATAATCCAGTAAACATAGCATTGTAGCATCCTTATCCTTAAGACTGAGGTGTCTAAATGATATTTCCAACTTTCGGCCAGGGTTCTTTGGGAAAATTATTTAATTCCAGGATGGGGGCAAGAGATCTACAAGATGAGGGCAGGTCACCCTGGGCTTGAAAACAAGGAAACTATCAACAACTATCAGAGTCATGTCAAATATCACACATGTATGGACTTTAGGCATCTCAACTGTCAAAAATGGGATAATCTGAGGATCAAAAGAATTATGTCTACAATGGAAATACATACAATAAATTAAAATACACGAGCCTGTTATAATATTGAAAGAAAAAACTTCATGGGTAACCTTTCGCAACTGTTAGGGTACCAACTCGTTCTGATAAAGAAAAATGAAAGTCAAGTCTGTATCCTGCATTCCCTACATGGACTGTATTGCAAGATAACTAAACACACAATGAAGCAAAAATCTTTCATAGAAGTCACAATTTTAAAATAAAGAATGAATGACAGAATAGAAAACTTCATTTTCTAGCCCCCAGTGAAGTGGAATCCAGGCAGTTATCATCAGTGATTACCAAAAACATTAAGTAAAAATTTATGGGAAACTGTATACGCTGATAACATCGAAATCCAACCACTGATCATAACATTAAAAGTCAGTAATAGGACATGTTTCCTGATGTGATGCTTTAGGAACCACATGGCATCATCAGTAAAGTATTCTTGTCCTCCCAGCCAAATGAACCTGAATCCAGTGAAACCCAAATACAGAATGTAGAAAGTTTTATAAGGCAAATAACACAGTCCAACAAATAAATGGCATGAGAAAAAATGGAGAGCAAGGTGAAGAAATGAAGAAATGATACAGATTAACAGAGGCTCAGGAGAAATATCAACCAATTGCAAAGTATGCATCCTGTTTGTATCTTAATTTGAACAAAACAAATAAAAAAACCACTTCTGAGATAATGAAAAAAATTAAACATAAATTTGGCAATACATATTAAGGAATTATGATTCTTGATAGGTATGACAATACTATAGTTAAATGCTTAAAAATCTACTTATTAGAGATACATACTGAAATATTTACAGGTGAAATGATGTCTAGAGTTTGCTTTAAATTACTAAAAAGGGAGGAAGAGAAATCATAGCATGCTGGAAACAGTTAAAGCAGGGTAAGAGATGCATGGGGAACTGAAGTACTGTTCTCTCTGCTATGTGTATGTTTTAATTTTTCTACAATGAACAGTTTTAAAAATTCATATTTCAAATTATAAGTATAATTTTAATTAAAAGTAAAACTATAATAAGTAAACTGGATTTTACTAACTTCTACTTATATCAACTAGATTTCTGAAACATGAATGAAACTTTATATTCACAGGGTACATTTACTTTGTATTTGAAAACTGAGTAAGCCTTTTTTCATTGCACTTTTCAGCTTGTACATGTGTTTATGTAATTATTTGATTAATATCCCTCCTTCACAGTAGAATGTAAGCTTATAAGGACAGGAATATCTGTTTAAACCAAAGCTTCTCTTATGCTGAATATGAAGTTATCACAAATGTAGAAAAATTTAACACTTAACAAATATGTAGATACTTTTAAACTGATAAAAGAAATTCACTTAGCCTAAATGTTAATAAAAGCAATTAAACTTTTCTTCCATTTTACATCAAAAACCACAGTGCTCAGATTTTCAAAAGTTGGTATTGCTAACCTATTAAATTATGCTACCTAATGAGGCATACTCATTATTCATATTAATAGACATCAAAAACATAAGCAGCACAATTAAATTTTTAACTTTTATAAATGCAGCAATACAGATATGGTGAAAAGGCACAAATACTATGTGGTCTTATAATTTATAAGAATTAACTTGAATTTTAATCATTTAGTGCAATTTGCAACTGAGTTATTAATCATTACACTAAACCTTCAGTTGGTAAGAATGTAATCAATCCTATTCTTTCTTCTCAAATTTTCCTTTCACTCACTTTAGCTTTAATTAGCCTACAGCTAACAGTAAAACTATTCTAAGCACTTACATGAACACTCTTCTTATCATCAGGGTAAGAAAAGCTCAGCATTTCAAGCTGGGAATGAGGTTGTCCTCAATGCTAAAAATTCCACAGCTGCTGCAAGGAGCATAGAAATACGGAGTACAGCTCCTTAGAAAACACAACATCATAGATTAGCAACACCAACTTTTCAAAAGCTGACTCTTGTGTTTGTTTGTGAAAAATGGAAGAAAAATTTTGTCCCTTTATAAAAGGTAGTCTGGTACTCTTATCAGGAGCAGGTATTTTGTGAAGGTTAAACATCATTTCTGAAGCAGATAAATCAGATAAAGGGTAGTCTAAGCAAAAGAAATGAAGAGTAGAAAACCCGTCACTAAACCATCTGGAAAGACTAGGCATACTGAAAGATACTTTAAATGTATAGGTCCAGAAAAGAAGAAAACTGAAAACCAGAGAGTTAAGTGCATGAGTACATGGTCCGGCCCTGCAACAAAGGAAAGATGAGTGAGGTTTTTGATTCTCCTTAACCTAGCTTGGGGCTTAACATTCACTTGGAGACTGGATATAAAGCCTTGTAACCTAATAATTCAGGATTCTAACTGGGGCCCTGCATAAAATATGAACTAGAAAGAACAATGCACTTCCCCTGCCGCCACCACCCCTCACAAAAAAAAAAGAAAAAAGAAAAAAGAAAAAAAATCTACCAGCACAAAGAAGCTTACCTGCTCTGTCTAAACTTTGGATAAAGTGAAAAAAGTCATCTAGAGCTGTTTACCTTCTAAGAGTTTAGGGTTCAAATTTATACTGCCCATACAGGTTGGGACTGAGAAATTAAAAAAAAAATAGTTCCAGAACTGGGCACCTGGCAAATGCAAATGCAAAACCATCACTAGAACACTCCCTCAGCCCAAGCCTACAAAAGATTCTCAAAGAAAATATAGGCCCCACTAAAGATAACTTTCCAATCAAGGATTCCAAAACTGAGATGAAACAATTCACTATGAGTGAATCAGCACAAACAAATCAATATTAAACAATACTAAAGAGAATGTAAAACATGTTTTAAATGATCAGAGACATATAAAAAAACTGAGAACTATTTTTATAAAAGGAGTAAGAAACCATAATGAACAGATTTACATAGAACCAAATAGTAAACTGTAAAGAACCCAATGACGTTTAAAGTCATTGGGTTTTCTGCTTCTGGTGGTATATCAAATTAGATATTCTGAAGCACCATCTCACTACAAAACAACTAGATCAACTGCAGTTGTGGAGTAATTCTGTGGAGAAAGCAGCTACTCCTCTACATAAAATAGTACTATGAGCCACAGAAAATGGTATAGTCCAGGAGAAAAATAAAGCTATCTTAAGATTTATAGCTAGCCAGGCCTGGTAGCTCATACCCTGTAACCCCAACACTTTGGGAGGCTAAGGCAGGAGGATCCTTTGAGCCCAGGGGTTCAAGACAAGCCTCGACAACATGGCAAGACCCTGTCTCTACAAAAAAATTAAAGAAACTAGCCAGGCATGGTGGCATGTGCCTGTAGTCCTGGCTACTCGAGAGGCTGAGGTGGGAGGATCTCTTGAGCCCAGGAGGTCGAGGCTGCAGTGAGCCATGTTCACATCTCTGCACTCCAGACTAGGTGACAGAGACTACGTCTCAAAAAAAAATAAAAAAATAAATCTATAGCCTATCTTCCCCTAAAGAAAAATAAAGGTCAGAAATATAAAAACCAAATCTTAAAGGAGAAACATTGATGGGGAGAATGCACAAACAGGAAACATCTTCATGATATTGATTCATCTCTTGTATATAAAACATAAAATCAATCTTTAGAAAGAACTGCCATTCAAGCCACATGCATATTTTAAGTCACCTAATACTATGACAGCGTAAGATGTTCCCACTTAAAGTAAACCATCATAATGGTCTTTTAGATGAGTGATCCTTTAACAAGATCAGCTCCTATTTCTGACACAAGCTAAATGAAACTGCAAATGCAGTTGTCTGAAACAATGTTATTTCGTAGATGCCATTTCTGAGGGTCTGTCCTCTAAACGCTAATAAAATTTTAGATACTTGGTTTCTATTCTGGCAACAGTGAACTAGATTCAGGAAATAAACAAAAGTTGCTTATTTTTTACATGTACTAATGCTGCAAAATCCCATAAAGTAAAACCTTTGGTGACTAGAAACTTTCTAGAATTTTCCAAGGTGGCACATTTGTTGTGTTCTATAAAGCAGCTCATGCATTGATAGACTAAAAGACACTTGGGTTTTTTTGTATCACTTTCAACCTTCAATGTAACAGGTGTTTCAAATAGTAAGGCTGGCCTAGCAGTCACCTAAATGAAAACAGTTTGCATTTTTTATTAAATACAATTTTCCACCCTCCTATTCTGTAGGTATCTATTACCTTGCTGACTCAACCACTGTATTATTACTCAGAATATAAAATGTTACTGCTCAAAAGATTTCATGAAAATATTTTTCTATCATATATATATCACCCAAGATTATCAATAATATACCACTAAATAAAACTTTAATTTTCTTTGGATCAAGAATTGCGTTGAGGTTGAAAAATATTGCTGACTAGGATCTTAATTACAGAAATGTCATTGTTGATTAAAAAGACTGCAGGACTTTGAAGTTAATCAATTCCCCCCCAAAAAATAACACAAATTATCAAATGGTGATGTATGTTGTCATTCACACCTGCTGGAAAACAACAAAGGAATCAGTAAATCTGACTAATAAATTCCACTGTTCATACAACACTGACAAGCCAAAGATGCAGGCATCAACAGAGAGGACTGTTTTTCTCTATTCGGTATTAGTTTTCGATCCATGAATCAATAAATAATTTGCGCTATAGTGTCTAATTAAGTTAACAACCCATTTGACTTTACTTGCCTGAGAAAGGCAAATCATTTGCATAACAACAATGTGCAGAGTTACTTGCTACTGTCACTTATAATTCTATCCCATAGGGCACTACCTATACTAATTTCTCCACCTGTATGTAGCATATCACAACTAATGCTCAGGATAATTTTGAGTCATGAATAAAAGCTTAAATCATATTTCTGATACATCTTTAAAAATAGAAGTATATTTTATAAGAAGGATTTCATCAAAATGTGGCTAAAATAAATAGGGAAGCAATCTGGTATAGTGAAACTAATATGAATTCTGAAGCCAGTCTGACTTAGAAATTTTGGGTCCTCCATTATTTGGCACATCATCTTAACTTTTTTATTAGTTTGCTCACCTGTAAAATGGGGGAAGTATCATCAGGGTTACTGTGAGGATGAGACAGCAAAGGAAATGCTGTAAATACTCAATAAATGGCAGTATTTTACATACACTTAAAACCCAGTCCACTTTCTGGAGAATTCTACTTTGCAATTATTCACTTCCTTGTGTTTCCACATCACTTAGGTTTTTTTTTTGTTTTTTGGTAACCTAAGATCTTGTGATAAAGGGTAGAGCTGTGAAAGTATTCGAATTCTGACTACTCTCATCAATTATTCCATCTGATTGGGTAGTTTCATTTAAAGGAATAACATGTTTAAAAAGCCAAACCAAAAGTTCATACCTAGTATTGTTTTTTAAAGCCTGCTCATGGCAGATATTTTAATGTAAAATTTAGACTTTCACATTCATAACAGTGCTCTTATTTAATTGCACATATCAATATCACAATATTACACAATTAAAATGTCAAAGATATTAATGCATACAATTTCTATGAAAGCCCAGACAAACTCATTTCTCCGGAGGCTGAGGTAGGAGGATCACCTAAGCCTGGGAGGTTGAAGCTGCTGTGAGGGGCAACAGAACTTGTCTCAAAAACAAAAATCCTCATTTCTGTTAACTTTTTATGTAGCCAAAATCAAGACTTCTAATATTCATATTACTTTAGTCCCATGTGGATTTACACACTAACCTGGTAGAAATGCGACTAAAGACTGCATTGAAGTTGTTGCAGCTGAGAGAAAATAAAACTCCAGAGGCAGAATTCCGAAGTTCAGCTGCATGCTGGTTTCCTTCACGACAGGTGTGAAGAAAATGGCAGATTTCTGGCAGCAACTGTTTGACCAGCATCGTTTCATCTAATCTCATTGTGTCCTTTGGTTGCTAAAATAGAAATAATCACATTATTCTAAAACTTTAATTTGATCTGTAAACACTTCTATTATGAAAATTTTCAAACACACAGAACAAAAATAATGAACACCTATATACACACTTCCTAGATTTAACAACTGTTAACATTTCGTCATATTTGCTACATCTGTCTAAAGATAGTTTAATAAAGAGGATGGTTCCATCTCTGACCCCATAATCACAATTAAAGTTCAATCCCCCTGCCATCCTTACAAGTTCTCCCATTCCTGCTTGCTCCCTTGTTCATCAAATGAGCCCTTCCCTGAGAATCCCCATTTTGTTGTGAGTTCTACAATTACAGAATCAACTTAACTCATACTAATTGATGAGTGCACTGTGTCATCTGTCTTAACATTTAAGTAAATTCCTGGGTGAGCCATCACACTTGCTTTTGTGCAGACTGACCAAAACAGACACTATTTACTCAAAGTAATTTTATTTTGGTTGAATCTTTTCAAAGTAAGTTATAAATGTAATACTTCATCCCATATGACCTGGCATCTCTTAAAAGTAAGAATTTTCTCTAATGTAACTTCAGTACAATTAACACACCAAGGAAAAATAAACAATTCCCTTGTGTCATCTAATACCAAGTCTGAATTCAAATTTCACCACTGCCCCCCAAAATGTCTTTCATAGCCATTTTTATTCAATAAGGATCCAAAAAAGTTCACCGATTGCAACAGGATGTTTCCTTAGTTTCATTATTCTGTGCAAGGGCATAATCTCAGCTCACTACAACCTCCACCTCCAGGGTTAAAGTGATTCTCCTGCCTCAACCTCCCGAATAGCTGGGATTACAGGCGCCCACCACCATGCCCAGCTAATTTTTGTATTTTTAGTAGAGCCGGGGTTTTGTCATGTTGGCCAGGCTGGTCTCAAACTCCTGACCTCAAGTGATCCACCCTCCTTGGCCTCCCAAAGTGCTGGGATTACAGGCATGAGCACGACCCCCAGCCCATATTCACCACTCTCATTTCCCATGACTTTAAGTGGGCCAGCTGCCTTACAGAATGTTCTATATCCTTGATTTAATTATTTTCCAGTGACATAGGTTGATTTACTCTTCTAGTTACTGTATTGTGTATTTTCTTACTTATTTATTTTTTTTTTGAGGCGGAGTCTCGCTCTATGGCCCAGGCTGGAGTGCAGTGACACGATCTTGGCTTACTCCAACCTCTGCCTCCTGGTTTCAAGTGATTCTCCTGCCTCAACCTCCTGAGTAGCTGGGACTACAGACATGTGCCACCAAGTCTGGCTAATTTTTGTATTTCTAGCAGATATGGAGTTTCGCCATGTTGGCCAGGTTGGTCTTGGATTCCTGACCTCAAGCAATCCGCCTCTCTCGACCTCCCAAAGTGCTAGGATTCCAGGTGTAAGCCATGGCGCCCAGCCTGTATATTTTCTGTAAGCTAAAATTTAAACCTAATGGTCTGATTAGATTGAGGTTAAATAGTTTAGGGGATTCACTACAGGTTATATTACATCGCACCATGAGCACATAAAGCGAGGTTGTCCCGCTAACAACACCAAGTTTGATAACTTTGGTGTTAACACTGAAATCTCTACTTTGTAAAGTAAATATATACTTTACAATTAACTATCAATGGATAAGTTATCCTGCAGGTATGCTGTTCCACATTACTATTTCACCTAACAGTCTTGATATCTGTATGTGGATAAGAATTTTAATAACATTGAGCAAGATGGCAAAGAACAAAAATCTGTACAATTGTGTGCTACGCTCAATTCTGTAACTGCAATCAAAGCACTCTCAGATGCAAATACATTGAAACATAGGGACAATATGTAAACAGACTTTATAAAAACCTGTGAATTCACATTACAATGCCTATTTCTTATTTATAGGCTAACCAAATAACACAGATGTTAACTCTAACATAAAAATCTGAGAAGTATTAAATCTTTTAAATAAGTCATATTCATAGGAACAAAAATACTTAAGATTCCTCAAATTCTACAAAATTTCACTCATAACATATTGGTAAGTATTTTTCTTTCACTTAACTATTCCAACTATGTATATGACAAACATGTACTTATGAGCTCAGTTCTTCTTAAACTGCCTCAATTTACACTTTGATTCAAAACTAAGAATCAAGAAACATCTGTAAAATCATTGAAAGAAATAAAGAAAACAATTGTTCAATAATATAAATAGCATCATTTTTTAAATCGTAAATGTAATGAAAAAGCGTACACATTTTTCAACAGTAGAGCAGGGCAAGGTAATATACATTTTATGCATTATATAAGTTATACCAGGTCCACTTATTAGCATTTCATTAGGCTATCTTCAAAGAGTATTAAATCAAACAGAGGCCAATAATATCAGTATCATTCTCCAAAATACATTTATCATTACCTCTCAATTACAAATGTTAATGGAGAAAAGCTATGAAACTGAACAAGGCAATGAACCACCCCACACCTCACCATTCAATCATGGGTGTGGCTGATATACTCGTAATTTGCAGTCAAAGTAATAAGACCACTGGAAAAAACTGATTCAAGAAGTTTAAAATTTGCCCACCTTCCCAATTCCATCATTCTATGTAACAGCTCTTTAGCTCTTTCACTCCATTTTACACGAACAATAGCACATCATAAGTTAACAGAAAATACCATGCTAAAACAACTAGCTCACCTTCGATTTTAAGTAGAAAACTTACAAACACTGTCTCCACAATTTTGGAATATGGTCAAGGGTCAACAAGAATATTTAAAATATTATGCTTAGGGCAGGCACAGTGGTTCATATCTGTAATCCCAGGACTTCGGGAGGCCAAAGTGGGCAGATCACTTGAGGATAGGAGACAAACTAGCCTGACCAACATAGTGGAAACCCCACGGCTACCGAAGATACAAAAAAATCAGCTGGGCATGGTGGTGCATGCCTGTAATTCCAGCTACTTGGGACGCTGAGGCATGAGAATAGCTTGAACCCAGGAAGTGGTGGTTGCAGTGAGCCAAGAGAGTGCCACTGCACTTCAGCCTGTGCCACAGAGTGAGACTCTGTCTCAAAATATATATATATACACACACACTATATATATATTTATACATATACTGGAAATGTCTATATATATACTATATATATACATTATATATACTTACATATACACAATATATAGTATATATAAATATATATAATGTGTGTGTATACATATATATTTTGCTTAGATTTTTTGGCTTACAGCCTTCCCTAGGGATACACAATTGTGTCAATATAATTTTTTTTTTTTCAATTCCCTATCCCAGTGCTTCCACCAATGCTTCTCAACCACACTATCAGTCCTCATAATATTAAGGTCTCTTTCAACTAGTTTTACTATAGCGAACTGCAACATATGTGGAACAGGGAAGCAATTCTGAATAAAAACAAAATTCTGAATTCTGAGCCAAAGGAAGAGAGAACATAAGAAATGAGTTAATTTCAATACACATGGACTAGGCAGATCATTAAAATGGAGGTATTCAATTTATATATTTATATAAACTCTTACCATGTTCCAGGAAGAATTAAGGATACTGACATATAGAAATACTTTCTTTACACAATAGAAATAGTCTTGAAAAAGTTCAAATTAATTAATGGTTGAAATACACTGTGGTAACAACTTTATAGGAAACCAGAGAAATAATTGTTTGGTACTCTCCTCCTCCACATACCTATCACATGTGTGTGTGTCTACATAAAACAAGTGTTCTCAAGGTAGTATCTATCCTTAATAGGTTTAATTTTTAAGTTCTTATTTACATAAATTTGAAAAGTAGAATATCAAAATCATATTCATATAGGAGGAAATACAAGATTACTCTTGGTCTTCTGAATCACATTCTCCAACAACTCTCCGAGAGATCCGTCAAATTAAATAGTGATCTCTTCATAAAATATTTTCTAAAAACCTGAGAGACAGATACGTGGCTGAAACATAACATTTTATAAGTAAACTTAACATCTGTTTAATTTACAAAAGATGAGAGAATTTTCTCATGAAAAATTGTCACCAGGTCAGCTATTATTAACAAAACTCGTATTTATATGTCTTAGACAAAAGTCCGTATGACTGTCCTCTTGGTCCACATCTGTACTTTGGTACATAAGATCATTCTCAGGATTGAATTCACAAAGCCTGCCTACTTAAGATCAATTTACTTACCCCAGCAAGACATTTTTCCAGTGTATCCAAAATAATCAACTGAGAGAGATATAAATTTTTTTCAGCAGCTTCTCCAAATATTCTCTAACAGAAAAGATATTCAGAACATAAACGTTAGTTTCACTCTCTGCTACCAATCAACACACATCTGAAAAGTGAAAGACTAAAAGATCAACAATAATCTTCTATTTTATCTCCCAGATTATACTATACTTAAATTTATTATTTCTGATTTTATCCTAATCCTCATAAAAACTAAATTCTCAGGCAAACAGATATGGCATTTATTAAGAGTCCGCCATTAACCTTGTAACAGTAAAAGATGCTGTTTTGGTTCATGTTTTAAAAATATGTAGGATTTAGACACACATATAGATCTGTACCAGAATCTTGAATTAGGGATTTAACTACACTTTTATGCCAAGAAATAATCAAAGTCTTAATTTTTATAGCAAAAAAACGCTACAGCACCATAGTGAATTTTAAGTACTCACTATCCTCAAAATGAATACTACGTATGTATTAACAAGAGACTATGGTTTTGAAAACTTATTTAATAAGCACTAAATGAAAGCCAATATAACAATGCTGTTTTGTTTTGAAAAGAGGGTCCCAAATATTAAAATATTTCAGTCTAACTGGGAACACAGCCATATATTCATATGTACAAATACTAAACTGTGCCCCACACACTGCAACAGAGGAGCTAAAAAAATATTAACTATCTTTCGGTAAATCTCTTTATATATTTATAAATGGTCCTACTTTTGGGGGGAAAATACTAATTTTTTCCATAAAGAATGTAAATGATTTTCTGCACCTCCAGTTTATTAGTTTTGTACGTTTAGGGTATTGTGTAAGCAATTTTCTTAAAAGGAAACACACCAAGGATGATGTGAACAAAAAGTTAAACATCACATGCTCTCACTCATATGTGGAAGCTAAAAAGAGTAAAAAGTAGAAGACAGGACACTAGAAGGAGGAAGGGTAGAGTAGGGAGAATCGGGGTGGGTAGAGATTTGTTAAAGGATACAGAAATACAGCTTTATAAAAGAATTAAGACTTAGTGTTCTATACTACTGTAGAGTGACTACGTTAACATTATCTAGTTAACTTTTTTTTTTTTTGAGATGGAGTCTCATTGTCACCCAGGGTGGAGTGCAGTGGCACATCTTGGCTCACTGCAAGCTCCGCCTCACAGGTTCACACCATTCTCCAGCCTCAGCCTCCCAAGTAGCTGGGACTATGGGCACATACCGCCACACCCCGCTAAGTTTGTGTATTTTTTTTTTTTTTTTTTTGTAGAGACAGGGTTTCACTGCCCGTCTCAGCCTCCCAAAGTGCTGGGATTACAGGTGTGAGCCACTGCGCCGGCCTATAGTTAACATGACATAGTTTCAAATAACAGGAGAATATTCAATATTCCCAACACAAAGAAATGATAAATGTTGAGATGATGGATATGTTAATTACCTTAGTGGGATCACTATGTATCATATGTATTGAAACATCAATGTACCCATAAACATGTACAATTATTGTGTATCAATTAAAAAATAGAACAAGAGAAAAAGTATTTAAAATATGGGAATAAGGCAAAAAGGTCATGTCTTTCCGATGTCATACTAGAACATTATCTAATAAACCTAAGGAGCATCTCAAAAAAAAGGGAGGGGGAATGATCTTCACAACCTATAACCAGTTGTTTCACAACTCAATACAAACAAATACAAATCGGGATTATAAATGCAGGCTGGGCGTAGTGGCTCACACCTGTAATCCAAGCACTTTGGGAGGCTGAGGCAGGCGGATCACCTAAGGTCAGGAGTTTGAGACCAGCCTGGCCAAAATGGTGAAATCTTGTCTCTACTAAAATACAAAAAAATTAGCCGAGCATGGTGGCACATGCCTGTAATCCCAGCTACTGGGGAGCCTGAGGCAGCAGAATCACTTGAACTAGGGAGGGGGAGGTTACGGTGAGCCGAGATTGCGCCACTGCACTCCAGCCTGGGTGACAGAATGAGACCCTGTCATTCATTCATTCATTCATTCATAAATAAATAAATGCTAAAGACTGGCAGACAGTTCAGAGTTACTCAAGAAAAATCCAGATCAGTTGCCATGAACTGAGTATGTTAGTTTCGAACAGCTTAGAATGGAGACATTACATAGGAATTTAGAGAGAGGAAGGGATCACTTGAGAGACAAAAGACGTATGTTCAAAGGTACAGTGGGAGAACAGCTGGAGTACTCTGAAGTCTAGGAAACGTCAATAGATTTTAGAAAACGGGAAGAAGAAAGAAATGAGCTTTTAACAGCAGAATTATTTGATGAAACTGGTATTTGAGAAAAACTGTTTCAACAACAGGCTAACTACTACAGAATCTGTTACAGGTTACAGAAGGTAGAAAAAACACATTAATATTTTCATTAAAAAAATCAATCCACATTTTAGGACTATGAGATCATATTCTATCATCTACTTAGGGCTGAGACAATCATGTAACTTGAAATAAGATGCTGAAGAAAAATATGTGTAATAGATTACTATAGTCAGTTCGTGTATGACACAAAAGCTGTATGAAGTCCTAATTCAAGAAAAATACTGGAAAACGAAATATGGTCACAAAGAATAGGAGACGTTTCTAAGGGAAATAATAAATTAAAATGAAAGTTACTTGTGCTCACTGAATCTAAAACCCAGCTAATTAAAAATTTGAAAAAAAAAATAAAAAAGGTTCTCTGTGCTTGTAAACAAAATAAGATTAATGGTTATATCCAAAGTCCACAGAAAATCCCTTTCCATACTTCAAAATATGGTGTTCTAAACTTTTTAATAAAAAACAAAAGAAAGCAAATTCCCTGAAACACAGTAACCCAAATACTCACCATATTGTTAACATTCTTTAAGATAGTAGTGAGGCCGCTTATAACCAAAGAAAACTTGTATTTGGAAATATTGATTAGACATTCCTTGTTGTGCTCAGTACTGACTTTGGTATGTGTGTTCTGCTGTCCTGTTTTTATTGGAAGCTGAAAAAAAAAGAAAAAAAACCATGTCAAGAGTTTATCCTTAAAAATGACTCTAAATAACTTACTTCCCATTGAAAATCATGATGTTTTAGGAAAACTATCAATCACAGATACCTATATTTGCAACTCAAACTCCAATTTTCAATAAAACTCCAATATCTGATACAGAGATAACTATATTTGAATCTCAAACTCCAATATATGATAGCATTTATTATAGCAAATCTTAAATTCTTTGGAAACTTTCACTTTTGCAGCTTTCTTTCTGGAAGTCTTAAATCTCTAGCTACAAAATTAAATTCTTTACCCAGAACTATATAAGAAGAAATGATGACTCACAGAAATAGAGCTATTTCCTTGTGGCTAAAAATTATTTCAGAGAATGTCTGCAATAAAATGCATACAACCGTTTCCCTTATCCATTGAACTCAGACATTACAAGAAAAACAGACCAAGAACATCTATGTCCTAGACCTCTAGTCAATAATGGCAAACAACTGCTGATTGTTCAGAAACAAGAACAAACTATAAAACCTGGAAAAAACACAGTAAGACTGACTCAGTAAGATAAGCACCCTCAGCTACACAACTGAAGGGATAACAGAACACAAGCAGATAAATCCCATGAGAAAAAATATTCTATGAGAAGATCACATTTACATTTCTCTGTGAATGAGTTAAGTTCCACTGTTTAGAAGTTCATCTCTACTCTGCTCAAAAATAGCAAAAGCATCATGGACATACTTACTGTTAATATTAAACCCTGCTAATGCTAACAAAGAAACCTAGCAATGTTCCTCTGTGAAAAAAATAAACCTGAATATAACTTTCTCATTTTTAACACAGTACAACTAAAGGTGGAAAGAGACCGAGGGGCATGCCCAAGTTTGCTAAATCAGTTAATAATGGACGATTATCTTGATAGTAAAGAAATACTAAATAGGCTGGGCACGGTGGCTCAGGCCTGTAATCCTAGCACTTTGGGAGGCTGAGGCAGGCAGATCACGAGGTCAGGAGATTGAGACCATCCTGGCCAACATGGTGAAACCCAGACTCTACTAAAAATACAAAAATTAGCTGGGTGTAGTGCCATGCACCTGTAATCCAAGCTATTTGGGAGGCTAAGGCCTGCCAAATTGCTTGAATCCAGGAGGCAGAGATTGCAGTAAGCCGAGATCACGCCACTGCACTCCAGCCTTGTGATAGAGCGAGACTCCATCTCAAAAAAAAAAAAAAAAAAAAAAATACTAAATGAAATGGGGGGGTCATTTTTAGAGTGTAAAGGAGTGGGCAGAACAGAAACTACAGAACTTTGTAATGTTAATTATAAAGATTATGGAGGAAAAAAAACCTGAAGGGCCAAAAATAGGACTTTTAGAAGATGGCAGGAGCTAAAATACAGCTTGTGAATCTCCCTAAGTATCCCGTAAAAATCAGAGAAACGGCCAGGTGCAGAGGCTCACATTTGTAATCCCAGAACTTTGGGGGGCCAAGGCAGGCAGATCACTTGAGGTCAAAAGTTCAAGACCAGCCTGGCCAACATGGTGAAACCCTGTCTCTACTAAAAATACAAAAAATTAGCCAAGCATGGTGGCACACATCTGTAATTCCAGCTACTAGGGAGGCTGAAGCACGAGAATGGCTTGAACAGCAGGTGGAGGTTGCAGTGAGCTGAGATCATACCACTGCACTCCAGCTTGAGCATCAGAGGCTCTGTCTCAAAAAAAAAAAAAAAAAAAATTAGAGAAACTAGAATTTTTCTAGCAAAACCACACACTGATGAACATCTACATGAAAATGAAGGGACAAGGCCCCTCATTCCCAAACCCAGAGAAGTGAACAAATAGAAACAAACCATTTACAGTTACAAAACTGGTTGGGGACAGGCACAATGGCTCATGCCTATAATTCCAGCACTTTGAGAGGCTGAGGCAGGAGGACTGCTTGAGTCCAGGAGTTTAAGACCAGCCTGGGCAACAGAGTGAGACTTCATCTTTACTTTAAAAAAAAAAAAAAAAGCTAGTCTTGGCAGTGTGTGCCTGTAATCCAGTTACTCAAGAGGCTGAGGCAGGAGGACTGCTTGAGCCCAGAAAGTTGCAGTGATCTAGCCACTGCACTCCAGCCTGGCCAATGGAGCGAGATCCTGGCTCTGGAAAACAAAAAACAAAAACACTGGTGTGATACAAGCATCTATGCAAGAGAAAGCAGGTAGAAGGAGAATGTCTAATGGATCTGACAAGAGGAGATTCCCCAATGTACTACATCCTTAATAAAAAGCACAGCAGCCCAATTTAGGAATATTAGCCAAAACAGAGGGTAGTTATGCTTATTGCAATTTGCAGATGAGTGAAAAAGGCCCATGATAAAGTCTGAAGAGAATGGAGCACATTCAAAACCATCACTGTCTACTAGAATTTGCTGTGGTAATGATACTGCTCTGTATGGGCAATGCCCAATATAGTAGCCACTAGTCGTCACATGTAGCTATTAACCACTTGTAACATAGCTGGTATAGATGAGAAATCAAAAGTTTAAAGTTTATTTAAATTATTATTAAATAAAGTTTATTTAAATTTAGCTTTAAGTAGCCACACATGTAATTATTAGATCTGACTGGACAGCACAGTTCTAGCCCACACTGAGAAGAAACTGCTGAGAATAAACTCCAAACTGAAAACAGGGGTAAAGAGAGAAAAGGAAAAAGGTCCAAATAAAGATGAAAAACAGAAAGATGAACAAGAGAGCTCTGAAAGAATGAGACCTTTTTTTTTTTTAATTTCATGAAAATAAAAAAAGAATAAGCTCTAGAGCCATAAAGCTACAAAGCTATCCTGGCCTACAAATCTCTCCTACCAATTCAGAAAAATTAATTTCACATAAAAATGAGCCAACAGAAAAGTACTATGATCAAATAATATGTAAAGTTATTATAAGAAAAAAGAATACAAAACAGAAAAACATAAGAATAAGGATCTAAACAACAGAAAATCAAAGTATCCAAAAAGACATATCCACCAAGAGATGAAAACTGTAAATTATTATTTCAAAGTGAGCCAAGAGAAATTAAGAAAAATACAAAAGATGTGGAATAACACAAATAAGAAATAATTACAGATAGAAATCAGTTGGTAGAACTCAAGAAATAATTAGAAGATAAATCATTTCAGAAATGAAGACTAACCAGAAGATACACAAGAATGAATTAACACAGAAGATAATGCTTTAAGAGTAAACGAATGCTGAAAAAAAAAGGAGGAATAAGGAGGAAAGTTGTAATATAAAAAAGTAATTACATATGAGATCATAAGGATTTGCAATAAAGTGACAAAAAAGATACAAAAAGAAGATCCAACATACATATAACAGGAATCACCAAAGAAAGAAACCAAACCAATGGAATAAAATGGATAGTAGAAACTAGAATTCAAGAAAACTTTGCTGAAATTATTATCGAAATTTTTAAAAACTTGAAACCGTATCTTTAATGTGTATACCACACACCTGGAAAAAGTGAGCCAGAATGACCAACACCTGAACATATTTTGAACTGTGAACAAGAAAAAAAAAATCTTTTGAACTTACAGGCAGAAAGAGGAAATTATTTATACAAAAAAAAAAAAAAAGAATTAGACAGACTCTCATCAGACTTTGACAAAATTTTGTCAGAAAACAATAAAGTAAAATAAATGTAAGATATTTAAAGAAAACATAAACCAAGGATTTCATATATAGCCAAACTGAATTCAAATAGTCAGCCCTCTGAATCCATGAGTTCTCCATCTACGCATCCAAGAAACTGCAGATCAAAAAAAAAATTTAATGTCTGTACTGAACATGTACAGACTTTTTGTCATTATTCCCTAAATAACAGTGTATAACAACTATTTACATAGTATTACATTGTATTAGGTATTATAAATAACAACTATTTACATAATATTACATTGTATTAGGTATTATAAGTAATCAAGGGATGATTTAAAGTACACAGAAGGATATGTGTAGGCTACATGCAAATACCACACCATTTCATATCAGGGACTTGAGCATCTGCAGATTTCACTGTCCATGGGGGATCCTGGAACCAATGTCCCAGATACTGAGGGACAATTGTATAGCAATGACAAACTGTTCTAAACTGCAAGAACCCTGGAAATTTTGTTCCCTTTTCCTTTTCCTGGAGGATATACTAGAGCATATGCTTCAGATGACCAAAATACCTCAAGAGACATCCACATTAATAAGAATCATGAAATATATTTAGTCATGTGTCACTTAATGATGGGGTATGTTCTGAGAAATGTGTCCTTACATGATTCCACTGTCATGTGACATCACAGTTTACTTATACAAACCTAGATAGTATAGCCTGCCACACTCCTAGGCTATATGGTATACAGGGTACAAAACTGTACAGCATGTTACTGTTTTGAATATTCTTGGCAACTTTAACACATGGTGTTTGTGTATCTAAACATAGAAAAGGTAAAGATACCATATTATAATACTAAGGGACTCCCATTACATATGCAGTTCATCACTGACCAAAATGTCATTATGTGGAACATCACCGTATTTTTTCTTTTTTTTTTTTTTTTCTGGAGACAGAGCCTTGCTCTGTCACCCAGGCTGAAGTGCAGTGGCATAATCTTGGCTCACCACAACCTCTGCTTCCCAGGTTCAAGCGATTCCCCTGCCTCAGCCTCCCTAGTAGCTGGGATTACAGGCGTGCACCACCATGCTGGCTATCTTTTTTGTATTTTTAGTAGAGACAGGGTTTCACCATGTTGGTCAGACTGGTCTTGAGCTCCTGACCTCAGGTAATCCACCCGCCTCGGCCTCCCAAAGTGCTGGGATTACAGGCGTGAGCCACCACGCCCAGCTGGAGCATCACTGTATTTTCTAAAAGAACTGAGAATGGTGGTAATAAGGGAGAAAGTATATTAGGTGACTGCTTTATGTACTTGATAATATAGATACAATTATCAAAATTGAGGAGAGGGAGGGTGGTGACAGCATATAAATAGCAGATTATGTTTCTTGTCTTGTTATTAACTGAGAGTAAAATGTGAGGAAAAAAGATGATGAGGAAAGGAGGTTTCTAGTTCTTTTCATTATTGCTCAGAGTAAAAAACCAACACATAATACCCCTCCACCCCAAAAGAGAAGGAAATTAGAACACCATATAAAGGTATTAATATAATGGTAACCACCAGAAGAAAAACACAAATTGTACTGGTGGTGCGTGGTGTGTTAACTGTTAAGCTGGGAACTACTTTCCCAGATCCCATTCACTGTATGGTTCTGGGTTAGAGTTGGTCTAAAGGGTAATTTGTACAGGCTTTCTATCCCTAATCCAAAAATCTGAAACCTACAACACTCTAAACTCCAAACTCTCAACAACATGTTGATCAACAACATGACTCTCAAAGGGAAATGCTCATTTCAGATTAGGGATGATCATGATGAGTAAAATGCAAATATTCTAGAACCCAAAAATATCTGAAATCCAAAACACTTCTGGTCCCAAGCATTTCAGATAAGGGATACTCAACCTGTATAAAATTTGTTTGAAATGTGGAAGTGAAGCAGCAGCTATTGTTCTGAAGGTTTTCACACTAAGATACAATGAGAGACAGATACAAAGCACCCAGAAAGTTCCAGCTTTTACTCTCTCTCTTTCACTCTACCTCCAGCTCTTTCTTTGGACCAGTGGTCACTTTGGCTGACCAATACTAGCCCAAACCTACCACCAGATGCTTGGGTGCAAACCTACAGGGCTTTGTAAGACAAACCTTACATGGCAAGAGCTTCCCACAGTACCCTCTTCAAGCTCCTCCTTCATAATCTCACTTCAGTGGCTGGATATACTTAACTTCTCAGACTTCCCAAACCCCTCCAACTTATCTACCCATTGTCATTGATGTGGACGATCTGGTTAGTGGACTCCCCTGATCCTCCAATTCCCCGTTCTAGATACTCACCTCACTTAATCCCCTCAAAACTGTATACAATCTAATTTCTACAATAAATTCCTTATCATTACACAGTCTGAATGCTGGTCTGAATAAATCTTTCTAAATACAAAAATATACGTTGAGGCCAAGGCACACAATCGAAACCAGCCTGGCCAACATCGTGAAACTCCATCTTTACCAAAATACAAAAAAATTAGCCGACCATGGTGGTGCACACCTACAGTCCCAGCTACTTGGGAGGCTGAGGCATGATAACTGCTTCAACCCAGGGGGCAGAGGCTGCAGTGAGCTAAGCCCCACCGCACTCCAGCCTGGGCAACAGAGCAAGACTCTGTCTCAAAAAGTGTGTGTGTGTGTGTGTGTGTACGTGTATATATGTGTATATATTTATATATGCTGAAAGAGCAAATAGCATGAACACAGTGACACTTAAATAAAAGACATGTATAAAATTAAATGTAATGTAAAACCAAAAAATGAATCAAAATTCATTAAACGATAGAATAATCTCCAGGCTATATCTTAAGTTAGAAAAAAAAAACAAGATGGAGAAAATATACACAGTATGTTCCATTCATCTAAGAAGAGGGAGGAGATAGAAATATATGTTTCTTATATTAAGAAACAAAACAAAACAGCAGAAGAATGAAATGCTCAAAAAAGTTAGTGGTTGCCTTTAGGAAATGAAAGGAAATAAAGTAGAAGTGACAAGGATAGAATCCATATTCTATATGGAATACATATTGTTTTTATAGATTTCATTTTAGAACTATGTAACTTACATAAACATAAAATTAAAATTTTAAGAAGTCTAGAAATCAAAAATAAACAAATGAACTGAAATCTGTATCTAATTCTTTAATGGTATAATCACAAAGAAAGGAACTAAATAATTTTGTGGTATTTTAATTCCATCACTCCTAGTGTCTCTAAAAACCCAAGACTTTCAGCATGGGAAATAAAAGTAATGGTAAAGTAAAGCACCTGTAGTCTTGAATTTGAAACAGAAGTATCTATATGAAGTCAAGATATTTTATTTTGTATTTTAAAACATATACTTCTACTTCTGTCCACTGAAAATGCCTAGAAACAATGACCAATCCCACAGTAATGACTAATGACCAATCCCATAATAATCCTCACTCAGTTGTAATCTTGAACTACCATTTCCCAGTAAAAGGAATCTGAACTCCTTTAGGAAATGGCTGCTTCTACGTCTGGAGGTAAAAACACACACACATACACACAAAGGACATAATGACCCTGGAACATCTTGTCATACCAGACAGCAGCACTAATAAGGGTCAAGTCAAAAATGGTTAGGAATGAATTTTAAAGAGGTCCCCACTGGCCAAAAGTGTAATAATTTGAACATTGTTAAGGATAGCACTTTACTGAAACAGATTAAATATATTTAAATCCATACTACTGTTTCCATGTAGGACAGAGTAATTTACTGCAAAACAATAGCTCCCACCACAAACTTAATTTCTAACAAAAGATGAAATATAAAAATCATCTGTTTGAAGAATTCAGAGAGCTACTGAAGGAATAGGGATTAGTAACACTAAGATTCCAAAAAGAGTGAGCTATAACGAGATAAGGGGATCTTCTGCAGCTGCTTTTCCCCTGGGACATTTGCAGATTCTGGTCAGGAAAAGAGATTGAGAAATAAGGCTTTTTTTCCCAGGCAATGTATCTCTATTGGAAGAAGAAACCATCAGAGATTCTGGTGTTCACTGAGGGCTAGATTGGCAAAACTGAAGACGTGAGGGAATCTCAAATGCCCCCATGAGTGGAAGAGTGTAAAAAGGCTAAGCTAAAAACTTCTGAAAAGCAGAATTTGAAAGCCTTGCAGCTTCAAGACGACAAAAGAGTTCAGAACCTGCTAGTGGAGATCTTAGTAAATACAGTTCTCAGTGATAAGCCCTGGAAGGCTGTGTCTTCTACAAACAGGAGCAAATTACAGCAACTGGAAACCTTGGTGAGCTACTAGTAGGTGTGTAACTCAGCACTTACCTTGGAAACTGGCATTATCTGCTGAAATTGGCATTATCTGTTAAAAGTGAACACACACACACACATTCAGCAATTTCACTAGATATATATACCCAACAGAAATGTATATATTTTCACCAAAAGACAGGCACCACAATGTTTTATAGCAGCATGTTTTATAATTTCCAACAACTGGAACAATCCAAATGTCAACAGCATAAATGGTTTATAAAAACTGGTATAGTCATACCATGAAAAAATACACTACAATTGTGAGCTTAATTTCACAAATACAATACTGACAGAAGTCAGAACAAGATATACTGTATGATGTTACATAAATTTCAAAACCATGCTAAATTCATCCCATGATTTCAGAAGTCAGGATAGATCCCTGGAAGACAGTGACTGAAAGGAAACACGAGGAGGACTTCTAGATTCACAGCATTGTTTTATTTCTTGCTCTGGATACTGTTTACACTGGTGTGTTTACTTTGTGAACATTTAACTGAGCTGTGTATTTACAATTTGTGCCCTTTTCTATACACATAACAGAAAGTTTGCTAAATATATGCTTAAATCCATGAATGCATAATGATAATAAAAAACAAAAACAAATTGGCCATTTGGTGGATACAGAGAAATCGTGGTAGACACTGAGGTGCTACCCAGTTCCTCCTCCAAAAAAGGACTTGCCTTAAATGCTGGGACTGCTGTCAGTCAGCCCCTTCAGGGAATGCCTCACCTATAGGCAACAATCCTGTTCCTTCCCAAGATAAGCCACATCCAAGGACTAATTGATATGGCAATATAAAGGCCTGGACACCTCAGCCACCGCAATTCTGGGCAACTCAGAAGAGCCATTCTTGCCCCAGGCTCCCATTCTCGCTCCAGGCTCCCAGTGGGGGTTTGGCCAAAGCTGGTGTTGGGCCTGCACTGCATTTGCCCAGTGCTCCTCACTCCCAGTTGTTGATTTCAAAGAAAAAAAGATAACAAAAAAGCTGACTAACTTCCAATTGAAGACTAAGTTTGAAAGCTAGAGAACCTCTGAAAACAGAGACTCTCCTCTCCTGCAGCAGGAGGACAGAGAGACCTAAGGACCAGAACCAGCACTTAATTATCGCTCATTTATTATACTTCTATATCTCAGAGATATACAGGTTGGATGGATGGATGGATGGACGGAAGGACCGACAGACGGACGGACAGACAGATAGATTAGGTATCTAAATCTATATGTGTTGAGTTTCAAAGGTTGAACTCCCAAAGGCAGCAGGTCACCTATGCCCAGATCAGGGACCCGGCTGGGAAAGAACAAGATTCTGACACATGGAATGGAAACTTCTGGGTTGGCGCTCCCAAAAATCTTGTCTCCCCAGATTCCTGAACCTTCTGCCAAAAACCAGTGAGCCTGGAAGAGAACCCCAAGCCTCAGATAAGATTGAGACCCCAACCAAAACCTTGATTTCAGCCTGATGAGAACCCAGCTAAGCAATGCCCTGACTCCTGACCCACAGAAACTGTAAGATAGTAATTTTGCGAGTTTTAGGCTACTGTTTGTGGTAGTTTGTTACATGGCAATAGAAAACTAGAACAACTACCAAACCTGAATCTGTAATGTAAACTCTTGTGAGCTTCAGATGTGTTACCCAAATGTCCATTTGGTTTCTCCACATGGATAACTTGTAGGCACTTCAAACTCAACATTTCCAAAGCTTAATTCATAATCTTCCTACCATGTTTCCTGTCTTAGTAAATAATACCACACTCTCTAGTGTCAGCAACACCATATGGAACAGAAGACCTGCCCAGCTGAACCTGTTCTCTCAGATGTCCCATGTTGGACATCTGAGAATCTTCATGATACTTTGTTCCCTTTACTTCATCTCCCTTTAGTCAGAGGAATTTTAAAAATATATTTTGGCCTCCACCTTTACCCATTTCTCAACTTGCTCAGAAGCCAGGCAGGGAAGGAAGAAAAGTGGTACTCAGATCTCCCAGGCTCCTACTAACAGCACCAAATCCTATGAAACAGAAAAAAAAAAAATCAAGATTAAGGAGTTCTAAGTAACCAAGAATTTATCAGATGAGGTGGTCAGGGGAAGCTCTCTGAAGATGTGACATTTGAGCAGAGACCTAAAAGTAGTAAAAAAAAAATGGGAAGACCAGCAATGGGATTAGCGGTTGACACCTCTAATTCCAACACTTTGGGAAGCCGAGGCAGGTGGATCACATGAGGTCAGGAATTTGAGACCAGCCTGGCCAACATGGGGAAACCTCGTGAAACCAAAAAATACAAAAATTAGCCAGGCATGGTGGTACATGCTTGCAGTCCCAGCTACTCAGGAGGCTGAGGTGGGAGAATTGCTTTAACCCAGGAGACAGAAATTGCAGTGAGCCAAGATCACACCACTGCACTCTAGCCTGGCAAAGAGTGAGACCCTGTATCAAAATAAATGAATGAACGAATGAATGAATGAGAATGGGAAGACCCATGCAAAGATCTAAAGAAGAGCATTCACGGCAGTAGTTGCAAGTAAAATGGATCTGATGTTGGGTGTAGCATGTTCAAAGCCTACCAAGAGGGCCAATGTGGTTAACCCAAAGGCAACAAAAGAGTTTCTAGGGGATGCCGTCAGAGATTCAAGAAGCAGGAGTCAGATCATGAAAAGCCTTATAGGCCATTTTAAGAACTTTGAATTTCTTTTGAATTTGATGATGTTGCAGATTATATTTTCCAACTGTCAAGTATCTCTCATCCCACTTGCTTTCCTGAAATAAGACTTTGCCACTCCCTCATTAGGAAGAGAAATTTATTTTTCTACCTCCTTTCATCTAGCAGGTCCAGTGACTATTCTGACCAGTAAAATACGGCTGAAAGGCACACTGTGTAGTTCCAGGCCACAACCCTTAATTGGTCTGACAGTTTTCATTTCCCTCTTCCTAGAAGTCAGCTGCCATGTAAAAAAATGGGACTACTCTGAGATGAGCATGCTGTGAGAAGCCGAGGCCACACACAAAGATTCTGAAGAATGGGATGCCATTCTGGAGAGAGAGGCCAAGAAGCACTGATAGGCCAGACATGTGACTGAAGAAGCCATAATGGAAGGAATTCTCCAGTGTCAGCAACACCATATGGAACAGAAGAACTGCCCAGCTGAACCTGTCATGAATTCCTGACCCCCAAAAATTGTGAGCACAATAAAATGGTTGTTTTTAGGCTACAAGGCTTTGGAGTAGCTTATTATACAGCAATAGATAACCAAAAGACGGGAAGAAGGCACTGAAGGAATTTAAGCAAAGGAATGACATAATCCGATTTATGTTTTTCAAAGGACCCTCTTGTTGCTCTATGTTAGAAAACAGTCTTACTCAAGGGAGGATGGTAGCTTAGTTAAGCTAGTAAGAACAGAAGAGAAAGTAGTGAGATGTTATAATAGATTTAGAAGGGGGATGTTTATTTAAAACGGTAAGCTGATTCTGAAGTTAATTTAGAAGAATAAACTTGTGAGAATATCAAAGAAATTTTTGAAAAACAAGAACAAGGCCAGGCGCGGTAGCTCACGTCTATAATCTCAGCACTTTGGGTGGCCGAGGAGGGCAGATCACGAGGTCAGGAGATCAAGACCATCCCAACTAATACGGTGAAACCCCGTCTCTACTAAAAATCCAAAAAAAATTAGCCGGGCATGGTGGTGGGTGCCCGTAGTCCCAGCTACTCAACAGGCTGAGGCAGGAGAATGGCGTGAACCCGGGAGGCGGAGCTTGCAGTGAGCCGAGATCGTGCCACTGCACTCCAGCCTGGGCGACAGAGCAAGACTCCGTCTCAAAAAACAAAACAAAACAAAGCAAAAAAAGAAAAACAAGAACAAGAGACATGACCAAGCACTGAAATATACTGTTAAGCTCTTATAACACAACCTGTACAAGTATAAATTAATTTCAGTCACAGAAAAGATACTCCTATTTACACAGAAATTAATATAATAAAGGTGGCTTTTCAAATCAATGGTAAAGAATGGATCAGTCAATACAATGATGCCACATCAAAAAGAAAAGACTAATTAATCCACACCAAATTTTAAAATATATGGGCGCTGCCAGGTGTGGTGGCTCATGCCTGTAAAACCAGCACTTTGGGGAGGCTGAGGAAGGAGGATCACTTGAGCCCAGGAGTTTCGCACCAGCCTGGGCAAAAAAGTGAGACCCTGTTTCTACAAAAAAAAAGCATTTAAAAATTGGCTGGGGGTGGTGGTATGCACCGGGAGTCCCAGCTACTTGGGAGGCTGAGGTGGGAGGATATCTTGAGCCCGGGAGGTTGAGGCTGCAGTGAGCCGTAATTGTACCACACCACTCCAGCTTGGGCGATAGAACAAGACCTGTCTCAAAGAGTGTGTGTGTGTGCGTGCGTGCGTGCGTGCGATTAAGAAAAAACAAAGCCATAAAACTATTAGGACAAATACTAAAGAATAATTTGATAATACTGGAGTGAGAAAGATTTTCCTAAGCAAGACAAACACACAGCACCTATAATAAAAACAATGATATTTGCCTACAAGAAAATGTATAAATTCTATAACAGACACTGCTAATAAAGAAACAAACAGGAGGTAAAAGAATGTACAATTAGCTACCAAAAAGTTTACATAACTAATAGATAAGGTTGTCTTGTCTATTGATAAGAATATTTATTGGAAAAACTTCAAGAAATAAGGGGCAATGCAAAGATAAGTGATCGGTCAATATATAAAAATATGATCATCTCATTAATAATTTTTTTTTTTTGAGATGGAGTCTCACTCTGTTGCCCAGGCTGGAGTGCAGTGGCGTGCTCTCGGTTCACTGCGAGCTCCGCCTCCCAGGTTCACGCCATTCTCCTGCCTCAGCCTCCTGAGTAGCTGGGACTACAGGGGCCCGCCACCACACTCGGCTAATTTTTTGTATTTTTAGTAGAAACCGCCTTTCACCGTGTTAGCCAGGATAGTCTCGATATCCTGACCTCGTGATCCGCCCACCTTGGCCTCCCAAAGTGCTGGGATTACAGGCGTGAACCACTGCACCCAGCCTCATTAATAATTTTTAAAGTGCAAAATGAAATTAGACCACATTTGTAACCACATTTTTCACAAAAAAGGTAATATTGGAACACACATAAGAAAATAATTATGCCTAGAATGAGGAGGAAAAAACCTAGAGCCAAATTAAAAATATGAGGTCATTGTATTTGAGAGGTAAGAATAAGATGATTTTTAAAAATTTTTACTTTTATGAGTTTCTCTTCTTTTCAATTAGATACATTACTTTCACACAATTGGGGAAAACCCCTTTTTAAAAACATTTCTTGCTACATTATAGAAATCTTTGGGTATAATGGAAGAAATGTAAAGCTAAACTGCATGAAGAAATATAATTATCATCTCTATTAACAAACTATCAGCAACTTTAGATATAAGATTTCAAGAAACAAGAGGATTTAGCAAAAGAAGGCATAACATTAAGCAAAGCACTCTGTGAACAATGGTTAATTTGTTTCTAGTTTCACTTAGAAAATTCTTCAAAAGGTCACAGGCTAAAATTTTTGCCCCTGTGTACATTCTACTCATTTTCTAAAAGGCCCCTTAGACCATAATGGGGGTGGGGTTTACATTAAAATTCACATAAGTTTTCATCTAAATGAGAGAAAAAATAAAGAAAATAACCATGCTGGGGGAAAGTGCCCAAGTACATCAGCTCTAGACACCAGGTAACAAACATAAACCAGGAAGAAGCCCACATGATACGGAATTAAGTCCTCCTCCCAATAATCAGGGGAGTGAACTTGGAAGCACATCATTCCCTGCCCCAGTAAAGCTTTCAGATGATATAGCCCCAGCCAATAGCTTGACTGCAACCTCAAGAGACCCTGCTCCACAGGCATCCAGCTAAGGTACTCCTATCCTTCCTGACCCATAGAAACTGTGGGATAATAAATGTCTGTTGTTTTAAACTGCTAAGTTTTGAAGTAATGTGTTTTGCAGCAATAGATAACTAACACACTGCAAGTCTAAGTGCTGGAGAGTCAGAAAGCACCAATTACTCCCAAGAAAAGAAAAACAAGACTTTATCCCAACAGATCCCTGCTGGCTACAGAAAGGATAACATTTAAATTCTAACTAAAAGGCCAACAATAATGTCCCTGAAGAAACAGCACCAATACCAACACTGCAGTAAGAAAAAAAGGAAGAATATTTCTTTTATTAATATCTAAAATCACTATCCTTCCTAGATGTCTCTCAACTGAGAGAATAGAATTTCTGGTAAATATTTCAGATACTTAAAAAAAAAAAAAACAAAAAAACAAGACTAAACACCTTCTATGTGTCAAGCATTATGCTGGGTACTACAGATACAACCATAAAGTTAAGCCTGATCTCTGCCCCAACAATACCTTTAAAAAAAAATTTGTGCATATGAGATTTACAAGATGATATCATGGGATGTGTATAGACAGTAAAATGGTTACTATAGTGAAAACATATCAGTGTGTGTGTGTGTGTGTATTATGAGCAGTGAAATTACTTAATAAAAATCCCTAATACAATTTTATTAACTATAGTCTTCATGTTATACCTAAGCTCTCCAGACTTCTTTATTCTACATATCTGCTATTTTGTTATCTATATAACCCCATTTCCTTCCTCCTCCTGCCCAAGGTAACCACTGTTTTATTCTCTATCTCTGTATATCTGACTTTTTAAAAACATTCCACATATAAGTGAGATTATATTTTATTTTTTTATTATTTTTTTTTTGAGACAGAGTCTCGCTCTGTCGCCCAGGCTGGAATGTAGTGGCCGGATCTCACCTCACTGCAAGCTCCGCCTCCCAGGTTCACGCCATTCTCCTGGCTCAGCCTCCCGAGTAGCTGGGACTACAGGCGCCCGCCACCTCGCCTGGCTAATTTTTTGTATTTTTTAGTAGAGACGGGGTTTCACCGTGTTCGCCAGGATGGTCTCGATCTCCTGACCTCGTGATCCACCCGTCTCGGCCTCCCAAAGTACTGGGATTACAGGCTTGAGCCACCGCGCCCGGCCCATAAGTGAGATTATATAGTATTTTTCTTTTTGTGTGTGGTCTATTTCACTTAGCATAAGGTCCAACCATACTGTGGCAAATGACAGAATATCCTTCTTTTTAAAGGCTGAATAACGTTCCATTGTATAAACACACACATACACATTTTCTTTATCAATTTGCCATCAACAGACATTTTGGCTGTTTTCATATCTTGGCTACCTTGGGAATAACACTGCAATGAACACAGGAGTGCAGACACCTTTATGAGGTGATTTCAACTCCTTCAAGTATCCACCTTGAAGGGAGACTTGCCCTAGCTATACATTTGAAACACAAAAATTTCTATAAAACAAGGATTTTTAAGTGATAACTGATTCTAAGGATATATTGTTTTATTATAGAGTTGACACAAAATTTTTGTCTTTATAAAATTACTTGCTAGGGATCTTCTATTTGATCATCCAAGATAACAATATTGCTATAAACAATCACTAATTAGCACTTACTGAGCACAAGTACCAGGCACTAAACACATTATACACCTCATTGAATCCCACAATTGTCATTATCCCAATTAATCTCTCAGTCTGAGTCTCTGCCACTCTCCTTTTATTCTCCCACCACTTTCCTTATTCATACTTTCAGAGATGCCATCCTGAACCCCACAGCAGTAAGCTGCCTTGACCTCCCCTACATGATTCTTATTACTGTAATTACATAACCAGATGATACGTTGTTTAAAATCCACTGTTGTGCTAGAATGTAAATTCCATGGGAGCAGGGCAGGTATCTTTCTTGTAATCATTTTATCCCCTATGGTCAGGAGTTTTAAAAGGCAATTAGTACATGCTTGCTAAGGAAAGAAAAACGCACAGCCTCTTGCTGCTCTCAACAACCACCTTTTTACTGCCTAGGGCAGTATGCTTCTAACTGTTGTCCAAGAACAAGTGGTCTCTGCGAGTCTACCAACCAGTCTACAGATAGTTTGGTCATCTCAGAGGAAGAGACCCATCAACGATTACCTTCACCTGTGTTTTACAAACTTGAACTGTAAAATAGTATTTCTACAATAATCCTACTTCCTTACTTCATTACTTCCTTAACGAGTGAAAATCTCTATAACATAAACCAGCAGCCTCTTTCCTTTATCTTGCTTCCAAGTCCGACAATCAGACATATGTCTTCCCAGGCAACCAACCACGCAATATTTTCTGGAACAAACTAATGTTCAAAGAAAAGACAGACATTTAGAAAGCCTCCAACAATAAAGTTAGTTCTCCACCAACTTACCCTACCCCATGCACATGAGCTTCCAATTATCTCACATTTAAGAGTAGAGGCCGGGCACGGTGGCTCATGCCTGTAATCCCAACACTTTGGGAGGCCGAGGCTGGTGGATCACGAGGTCAGGAGATCGAGACCATCCTGGCTAACGCGGTGAAACCCTGTCTCTATTAAAAATACAAAAAATTAGCCGGGCGTAGTGGTGGACACCTGTAGTCCTAGCTACTTGGGAGGCTGAGGCAGGAGAAGGGTGTGAACCCAGGAGGCGGAGCTTGCAGTGAGCCGAGATCGCGCCACTGTACTCCAGCCTGGGTGACAGAGCGAGACTCCTTCTCAAAAAAAAAAAAAAAAGAGTAGATCTGCATTTTTTTCCAGCTTCAGGTATAATTGACAAAAATTATAATTTAAGATCTACATGGTAATTTAATAAATGTATACATTCTGAAATGATTACCACAATCAATTGACACATCCATCATCACAGTTACCATGTGTGTGTGTAAAACATTTAAGAGCCAAGACTAGGCCAGGTGCAATGACTCATGCTGTAATCCCAGCACTTTGAGAGGCCCGAGGCAGGCCAATCACTTGAGGACAGGAGTTTGAGACCAGCCTGGCCAACCAGGTGAAACCTCGTCTCTACTAAAAACACAAAATTTAGCCATGCATGGTGGCACATGCCTGTAATCCCAGCTACTTGAGAGGCTGAGGCACAAGAATTTCTTGAACCCGGGAGGTGGAGGTTGCAGTGAACTGAGATCATGCCACTGCACTCTAGCTTGGGTGACAGATTGAGACGCTATCTCAAAAAACAAACAAACAAAACTTCGATATTTAAAGTGAAAACAGCTCAGAATCATCAGGTATAAGTAAACCTTATTAACACGAAAGAAAAAGAACCAAGAAAACACAGTTAATTTTGAGAAAAAAGATAATGAGGAAAGAGAAGAAAACTTCAAAAAAAGGTAAATTATTAGTATCTTAAAAAATACTTAAAAATTTAAAGAATGCTGCCTGTGATCCCAGCACTTTGGGAGGCCAAGGCGGGCGGATCACGACGTCAGGAGATTGAGACCATCCTGGCTAACACGGTGAAATCCCGTCTCTACTAAAAATACAAAAAAAAAAAAAAAAATTAACCTGTAGTCCCAGCTACTTGGGAGGCTGAGGCAGGAGAATGGCGTGATCCTGTGAGGCGGAGCTTGCAGTGAGCTGAGATTGCGCCACTGCACTCCAGCCTGGGCGACAGAGCGAGACTCCATCTCAAAAAAAAAAAAAAAAAAAAAAAAATTAAAGAATACTATTTTTAAAATAGAGAGCAGGCCAGGTGCAGTGGCTCACACCTGTAATCTCAGCACTTTGGGAAGCCCAGACAGGCGGATCACCTGAGGTCAGGGGTTCGAGACCAGCCTGGCCAACATAGTGAAACTTCGTCTCTACCAAAAATACAAAAATTAGCCAGGTGTGGTGGCAGCCACCTATAATCCTAGCTACTCAGGAGGTTGAGGCAGGAGAATCAACTTGAACCCGGGAGGTGGAGGTTGCAGAGTGCCGTGATCGTGCCACTGCACTCCAATCTGGGTGACAGAGTGAGACTCCATCTTAAAAATATAAAATTAAATATAAAGTAAAATAATAAATTAAATTAAAATTAAGAGAGCATAAGAACAAAAGAGAACATTCGGAATGTTAAATATACAGTGCAGTATGTTGGGAATCCCCAAGATCATCCACAGGTTCAGTGTTCTCTAGAAGGGCTCACCAGGACTCAGCATACAGTCATATTCATAGCTATGATTTATTACGCAAAATAATACAAAGCAAAATCAGCAAAATGAAAAGCTGAAAATGGGACAAGGTCCAAAAGAAACCAAGTGCAAGCTTCCAAGTGTTATCTCCCAGTGGGACCACACAGAACATGCTAAATTCTTTTAACAATGAGTTGTGACAACACATGTGAAATATTGCTTACAAGGTAAGTTCATTAGATACTTAGTGCTCAGGGTTTTCACCAGGGGCATCCTCTGCCTAAAACATACCAAATTCCAGGCACCCAGAAGGAAAACAGTCATTCAGCATAAACCACATTACACATACCATTTTAAGTACAATGAGCTATTCTTATCAGGGAATGGTAGGAACCCTTTCAAAATCCAAGCTCCCAGATATCAGCCAATCGCCAAGCTTCGGAGCACGCCTTTCTAAAGATAATAGTCTTAAGGCCTGTTATGTTAACTTTGCACAGATAAAAGAAAACAGGCCAGGCCGGGCGCGGTGGCTCAAGCCTGTAATCCCAGCACTTTGGGAGGCCGAGACGGGCGGATCACAAGGTCAGGAGATCGAGACCATCCTGGCTAATACGGTGAAACCCCGTCTCTACTAAAGAATACAAAAAACTAGCCGGGCGACGAGGCGGGCGCCTGTAGTCCCAGCTACTTGGGAGGCGGAGGCAGGAGAATGGCGTGAACCTGGGAGGCGGAGCTTGCAGTGAGCTGAGATCCGGCCACCGCACTCCAGCTTGGGCGACAGAGCCAGACTCCGTCTCAAAAAAAAAAAAAAAAAAAAGAAAAGAAAACAGGCCGGGCGCAGTGGCTCACGCCTATCTATAATTCCAGCACTTTGGGAGGCCAAGGCTGGCGGATCACGAGGTCAGGAGATTGAAACTATCCTGGCCAACATGGTGAAATCCCATCTCTACTAAAAATACAAAAATTAGCTGCGCGTGGTGGCACGCACCTGTGGTCCTAGCTATTTGGGAGGCTGAGGCAGGAGAATCGCTTGAACCCAAGAGGTGGAGGTTGTAGTGAGCCGAGATCGTGCCACTGCATTCCAGCCTGGCTAATAGAACCAGACTGTGTCTCAAGAGAAAAAAGCAGACAGACAGGACAGGACAAGACAGGACAGGACAAGACAAGACAAGACAAGACAAGACAAGACAAGACAAGACAAGACAAGGAAAAGAAAAGAAAAAAAGAAAAGGGAAAGAAAGAAAACATTAAAGAGTTGGAAGATAAAGTCAAGATTTTTCTACAAAAAAAAAAAAAAGACCATAAAAGAAAAAATATGTAAAAAATTACATGAGTAATCAATTCCAACATGTGAAAAAAAGAAAAAATTAATAAATAAGATAGGAAGACACTGCCAAAGAATAATACAAGAAGTTTTCCAGACTTGAAGAGTCTCTAAACTAAGTAAGACCCATTTGGTATCCCAGTATGTTATTACTGAACTGCAGAACAGCAAGGACAAAGGAAAAAAAATTCCAAGGATTCTAGAAAGGAAAAAATAAACAGATTGCTGACAATGCAACAGAAATCAGAATGGCACTGGGGTTAGCAATAATCTCAGTGATAAACTAAAAGGCAAAGGAGGAATTCTTTCCAAATTCTGGGAAAAAAAAATTTTTTTCATATTAGAATACTTAGACAAATTATCAAATTTTTTTTTTTCAAAAAAGGCAGAATAAAGCATTTGCAAACATTAAAGGTCTCAAAATTTATCTCCTTTGTACTTTTTTTTTTTTCCGAGCAAGCTAGTGGAAGGTGTGCTGTAAATGAATGGGATCCACAAAACAAGGAAATAAACACAGGAGACAAGCAATGGGAATTTCCAAAATGATGCTGAAGGGAGAACCCAGGAGGATAGCCGCACACCTGGCACAGCAAGCAGTCAATTCTAAACAGGAGCATGGGAGGAAATCCTCAAGGAAAACGGTCACATTGGACAGATTAACAGGTTTGACCCTGTGTGAAAAACTGTACTGAGAACGTGTTAATGATGTAAAGAAATAACAATAGGTACACAAAAACTGAAGCAAATAAAAAAAAAAAAGACAGACTAAATGAGACTTATTAAATTTAGGAGACACAAAAAGTTGTACCAGAAAGTAAACTTAATCACAGTACAGTTCTTGGCTCAACCTCAAACAATATTACATACATCTAATTGTACTCCCAGAAGAAAACTAATACAAATACAGAAAAGAAACAATATTTGAAAAGGTAATGGCTATTTTTTTAGACCTGTTAGACAACAACACATGTCAGTCCCAAGAAGTCCAAAAACTCAAAGCAGAATAAATAGAGATCTATATACCTACAAACATTTTGGTGAAACTACAGAACAAACAACAAAAAGGAGACCTAAAAAAAAAAAAAAAAAAAACAACTGGAGAGAAAATATCACCTATAAAATAAAGGCAATTATGTCAACTGAATTCTCAACGGCTATGATAGCAGACAGATAGTGAAACAGTATCTTTAACATACGAGGGAAACGTAACTGTCTGGAATTCTATATATCCAGCAAAACTATCATTCAAGAATAAGGGAGAAATAAAGATACAGTAGTCTCCCATTATCCATGGGGTATAAGTTCCAAGACCCCCAGTGGATGCCTGAATCCAGAGATAGTACCGAACCCTATATACACACTATGTTTTTTCCTACACATACATGCCTATAAAAAAGTTTAATTTATAAGACACAGTAAGAGATCGACGACAATAACTAACTTTAAAAAAAGAACAATTACAACAATATGCCAGCGTCACTACTCTTGCTCCTTGGGGCCATTAATACGTAAAATAAGGATTAATTGAACACAAGCACTACAATATTATGACAGTCAATCTGATAAATGAGATGGCTACTAAGGACTAACAGGCAGGTACCATACACAGTGTGGATACACTGGACAAAGGGATGATTCGCATCCCAAGTAAGACGAAGCAGGACTGTGTGAGATTTCATCACACTACTCAAAACGGCATGCAAGTTTAAACTTACGAATTGTTTATTTCTGGAATTTTCCATTTAACATTTTCACACTGCAGTTGACTGTGGGCAACAATCCATGGAAAGCAAAACTGCTGATAAGTTGGGGGGGCAGCGGTGGGGGCTACTGTATTTTCAAAGAAAGGAAAGTTAAGAGCAATTACTGCAACAGACCCTCATCAAAAGAAATTCTAAAGAACATGCTTCAAGCAGAAGTAAAATGAACCCAAAAGTAAATTCTGAGATTCAAAGGGTAAAAAATTGAAACAGCTGAATAAAAGGCACATAAGAAAATGACAGAGCTGGGTGTGGTGGTTCACACCTGTAATTACAACACTTTGGGAGGAGGCAGGCAGATTGCTTGAGCTTAGGAGTTCAAGACTAGCCCCTGGGTAACATAGCAAGACCCTGTATCCACAAAAAAAAAAAAAAAAAAAAATTTTTTTAATTATCTGGACAAGGCCGGTCGCGGTGGCTCAAGCCTGTAATCCCAGCACTTTGGGAGGCCGAGACGGGTGGATCACGAGGTCAGGAGATCGAGACCATCCTGGCTAACACGGTGAAACCCCGTCTCTACTAAAAAATACAAAAAAACTAGCTGGGCGAGGTGGCGGGCGCCTGTAGTCCCAGCTACTCAGGAGGCTGAGGCAGGATAATGGGGTAAACCCAGAAGGCGGAGCTTGCAGTGAGCTGAGATCCGGCCGCTGCATTCCAGCCTGGGAGACAGAGTGAGACTCCGTCTCAAAAAAAAAAAAAAAAAAATTATCTGGACAAGATGGTACATGCCTCTAGTTCCAGGGAGGCTGAACTGGGAGGATCACTTGAGCCCAGGAGACAGAGGCTGCAGTGAGCCATGATCACACCACTGGACTCAGGTTTGGGCAACAGAGAAAGATCCCCGTGTTTCAAAAAAATAGTAACAATTAGATTAAATTTTAAAAAGAAAATGGCAGAAAGGAATCCAAATATATCAGTAATCACAATGAATGTAAATGAACTAAACACTCCAGTTAGAAGAAAAAACCATCAGACTGGTTTCCCACATACTGTTTGTAAGAGACAAACATAAAACATATGGGCACAGACATATTGATAGTTACGAAATGGAAAACAATCTATTAGGCAAATAGAAACAAGAGAAAACTGGAGAGGACTAAGACAAAAAGGACTAGAGATCAAGAGGCGCACTACATGATGATACAGGACTCGAATCAACTGTAAGATGCTGTAAGCCTCTATGTACCTAATAACACACACACAAAACTGACACATCTGCAAGAAATAAGTATAAACATACTAATTCAGTGAAAGATTTCCTAACTTACCTCTCTCAGTAGTAAGATCTAGCAGACAAAAAAGAATCAGAATTTAGAAGAGTTGAACTGCTTAATAAACGTGATCAAACTCCTATGTAAAAATCACACTCAAGAACTTGGGACTACATATCATTCTCAAGAAGACATGAAACCTTTATAAAAATGGACTGTATGCTTACGGTAGCCAGACTCCAAGATGGTCTGCAAGTATTCCTACATTCTGATATCCACACCTGTGTGTCATCCTCTCTCATCTGGTATTGGGGTTGTTTTGCATAACCAATATTATATGGCAAGCAGAAAGGTATGTAACTTCTAAGGATCATGAAAGAAAGTGGCTTTTGATTCTCTCAGATCACTCACTCTGAGAGACGTCAGCTGCCACATTACAAGTAGCCCGACGGAGAAGCCCAAGTAGAAAGGAAGTGAGACCTCTTACAAATGGCCAGCAGAGAACTGAGGCCTCCTGCCAAAAGCTATGTAAGTGAATTCACCTGGAAGCAAATGCTCTACCCCCAGTCAAGCCTTCAGATTACTACAGACCCAGTCAAGACTGTCACTGTAGCTTCATGAAAGACTCCGAGCCAGAAACACTCAGTTAAGCCACTAATGGATTTCAGATGGACAGAAACTAATATGATAATAAATGTTTGCTGTACAAAACTGCTATATTTGGGAATAATTTATAACAACAATAAATAACTAATACATATGCTCAAGGTCACAAAGCTAACTTCAAATTTGAAATTACTGGTAACATGTAAACCATAACATGTTTCATATTCATATGAAACACTCTAGGTGAAAGGAGAAATCATAATTGAAAACATTATATGGAAATACAGAACTGAAAAATAAAAAGCCAAATATTGAAACTTGTAGGATACAATTAAAGCAGCATTTAATAAATTTATAACTTTGAATACTTTCAATCAAATGAAATATTCAAAATTGATGAGCTTAAATCTGACTTTTAAAGTCAGAAAACATGCTAGGTACCATGGTTTCCACCTATAATCCCAGCACTTTGGGGAGGCTAAGGCAGGAGGATTGCTTGAGTCCAAGTGTTTGAGGCTGCAGTGAACTATGCTCATGATACTGTACTCTAGTCTGCATGACAGAGCAAAAACCTGTCTCTATAAAAAAAAAAAAAAATCATAAAACCACGTAACACTCATTAGGATTGCTACTGTTGAAAAGAGACATGAAATAAGGCCGGACACAGTGGCTCATGACTGTAATCCCAACATTTTGGGATGCCAAGGCAGGCAGATTGCTTGAGGTGAGCAGTTCAAGACCAGTCTGGCCGACATGGCAAAACCCCGTCTCTACTAAAAATACAAAAATTAGCCAGACGTGGTGGCGGACGCCAGTAGTCCCAGCTACTCGGGAGGCTGAGGCAGCAGAATCGCTTGAACCCGGGAGGCGGAGGTTGCGGTGAGCCCAGATCACACCACTGCATTCAAGCCTGGGCAATACAGTAAGACTCTGTCCCAAAAAAAAAAACACAAAAAAACCCACAAAATAACAAATGTAAATGAGGATATGGAGAAATTGGAACCCTTGTGCACTATTGATGAGAAAGTAAAATAATGCATTTACCTATGGAAAACAGTAAAACAGTTCCTCAACATATTACAAATAGAATTACTGTATCATCCAGCAACCCTACTTCTAGGTACATATGCAAAAGAACTGAAAGCAGGGTCTTGAAGTGGTATCTGCACACCCATGTTCACAGCAGCATTATTTACAATAACCAAAAGGTGAAAGTAACCCAAATGTCCATCGATAAATGAATGGATAAAGAAAACATGGTTTACATAAATAACAAAATATTATTCCGCCTTTAAAAGGAAGGAAATTCTGACATATGCTGCAATGTGCATGAACCCTGAAGGCATTATACTAACTGAAACAAGTCAGTTATAAAAAGACAAATACTGTATGATGCCACTTATTTGAGGTATCCAGGGTAGTCGAATTCATAGAAACAGAAAGTAGAACGGTGGTTTCCAGTGCCTGGGAACATGGAGGAATGGCAAGTTCTAGTTTAACGAGAAAAGGTTTCAGTTTTTTAAGATGAAGGGAGTTCTGTAAATTGGTTACACAACAATGTGCATGTACTTAACACTATTGAACTATATACACTTAGGAACAGCTAAGATGGTAACTTTTATGTTATGTACATTTTTCCACACTTAAGATTAAGGCCAGGCACGGTAGTTTACGCCTATAATCCCAGCACTTTGGGAGGCCGAAGCAGGTGGATCCCCTGAGGTCAGGAGTTCGAGACCAGTCTGGCCAAAATGGTGAAATCCCATCTCTACTAAAAATACAAAAATTAGCTGGGCATGGTGGCGAGCGCCTGTAATCCCAGCTACTTGGGTGGCTGAGGCAGGAGAATCACTTGAACTTGGGAGGCAGATGTTGCAGTGAGCCGGGATCACGCCACTGCACTCCAGCCTGGGCGACAAGAGTGAAACTCCATCTCAAAAAATAAATAATATTAAAAAGTTAGGGGAAAAATGCATAGCAGAATAAACCCAAGAAAAGAAAACGATAACAACAAAAGTAACGAAACAGAAAACAAAGTTTAAAAAGCTAAGAAATTAGTCTTTTTATTTTTTTGAGATGGAGTCTTGCTCTGTTGCCCAGGCTGGAATGCAGTGGCATAATCTCCGCTGGCTGCAAGCTCCGCCTCCTGGGTTCAAGTGATTCTCCTGCCTCGGCCTCCTGAGTAACTGGAATTACAGGCGTCTGCCACCACACCTGGCTAGTTTTTGTATTTTTTAGTACAAACAGGTGTCACTATGTTGGTCAGGATGGTCTCAAACTTGTGACTTCAAGTGATCCATCCACCTCAGCCTCACAAAGTGCTGGGATTACAGGCGTGAGCCACCGAGTCTAGCCTAGAAATGAGTCTTTAAAAATACACTGAGGCCAGCCACAGTGGCTCACGCCTGTAATCCTAGCACCTTTGGAAGCCAAGACAAGAAGATTATTTGAGTCCACGAGTTCAAGACCAGCCTGGGCAACAAAGTGAGACCCCCCGTCTCTACAAAAAAACCTTTTAAAATTAGCTAGGGGTGGTGGCATGCACCTGTAGTCCCAGCTCCTTGAGAGGCTAAGGTGGGAGGATTGCTTGAACCCAGGAGGTTAAGGCTGCAGTGAACAATGATCACACCACTGCACTCTAGCCTGGATGACAGAGTGAGACTCCATCTCAAAAAAATAAAATGAAATACACAAACAGAAAAAAAAATCAAGAAACAATACAGAAATAAACATTAGGAGTGAAAAATAAGACATAACTTCAGTTAACACAGAGATTAAATAGATTATATAAACTCCCCAATTGATTTTATAAGGCTAGAACCACCTTGATATGAAATCCAGACATGGGCTATGTAAAAAAATTACAAACCAATCTTACTCAAACATAGATGCAAACATCCTAAGCAAAATATCAGCAAGTTTACACCAACAACTGATTTGTTAAAATTATACATTTCAATAAGAACAGCCCACAGAATGTAACATCAACGTAATTACTAGAAATCATGAAAAGCCACACGGAGGGGGCTCCAAGATGGCCAACTAGCTGCAGCCAGTAGGAACATCTCCTAAAGGACTAGGATGACTGGCACACTCCTAGCAGATCTTCAGAGGGAAAGCACTGAGTGCTGACAGAGGGAAGACACAGATGCTGAAGAAGGAAGAAGCGAGGAGCCCTGCACAGGGACTTTTTCCTGGCCCCCAGTGACTCCTGAAGAGGCAGTTGAATTGAACAGGAAAGGAGCAAGCCACCTTCACCAGGGGACTCTGGAATCCCTGCAGGAGGAGACTCCTCCACCACAAGGAGACCCCTCAACCACCAAGGACATTTGACTTGGCTGGGAAAGCTGCTTAGAGGAGTGGTAAGGGCAGAACTCCAGCCAGGGCAGAGCTCAGAGGGTTTGGTGCTGGGGCACCTGTAGTGGAACAGGGCCAGGAATGTCCATCCCCCAAGGCTTGACTTGCTCCCATAGGAGACTTTAGCCCTAGAGGAACTGCCAGACCTGAACTCTGCACGGCAGTCTTCCCCATAAGGTGGGGGCGGTGTGACCTGAGCACCCTTAGTCTGCTGGCCTTTCATGGGGCCCCAGCCTGGCCAGGATGCTTGCAGTGCTGCCCCCTGGTACCTCTGGGGGGCGCCACATACCAGCTCCTGCACTGGCGAGGTGCTGACAGGCAGAGTGCTCCACCAGAGTGATCCCTGTGGAAAAGCACCAGCCTGCCAGTACTCTCCTCCCACTGAAGTCTGGTCCATGCTGCTTTGCCTGCAGGCACTCGCCCATGGCCACCCCCCAAATGCTTTGCCTACACGTGTGCACAGGTGTACCTTGTTTTCCCTTCCCTGCCAGCATACATGTGTGCAGGCACCCTCCCACGCCACTGCGGCCAGCATGAGTACACCCTGCCCCTCCCCCCACGGCCATTGTCAAGGGAGCACTGGCAGCTACAGAGTCCACCAGTGCCATCCCCACCAGAACCCAGCCCCTGCACCAACATGAAACTAGGCAGAGAAAACAGAGGACCCACCCTTACCCTCTAGTGGCCACTGCCACTAGCATGAACGTGCACAGAGGGCACACCCAGTCCTGCACCCACCAGCGGGTGCTAACACCACCACCAGTGCAAATGTGTACCAGTGGCCCCCCACCCTGGCCTTACTGCCACTGCTGCTGCCAATGCCCACATGGAGGCCAACACCCTGGCACCCTGCCTTGCTGCCACTGTTGCTGGCACATGAGAACAAGAATGGATTCCACTGCCACCCCCTACACTTTGCCTGGCACAACCCATGCTAATATTGTGACCAGAGGTCCAGGAGCACCTCGGCCCCTCCAATGCAGCAAGTTCCTAACCTTGAAGAACCAGAGAACAAGACTGGTGCCCAATACCAGTCCCCCAGAGTTAGAGGACCCACGTACTCTGGGAGTCCTGAGAGGAGCCCTGGCCCTTCCAGTAATGAAGCCAGTTAACTGAACCCACCTTGTACCACAAACATCCAAGGTCATCAAATAGGGTAAAAGAAAAAAAAAAAAAAAAAACAGCAACTTCAAAGACTAAGGGAACATCAGCCCACAAAGATGACAAAGCACCAGCACAAGAATGACTCTGATAACTCAAAACGCCAGAGCATCTTCTTTTCTCTAAAACAAATGACTGCATTAGTTCTCTGGCAAAGCTTCTGAACTGGACTGAGATGGCTGAAATGACAGAAACAGAATTCAGAATATGGATGGGAATGAAAATCATTGAGATTCAGGAGAACGTTGAAACCCAATCTAAGGAAGCTACCCACAATAAAACGATGTAGAGCTGACAGACAAAATAGCCAGTATAGAAAAGAGCATAAACGCCCTCACAGAGCTGAAAAACACTCGACAAGAATTTCATGGCCGGGCGCAGTGGCTCACGCCTGTAATCTAAGCACTTTGGGAGGCCACGGCAGGCGAATCATGAGGTCAGGGGTTCAAGACCAGCCTGGTCAACATGGTGAAATGCTGTCTCTACGAAAAATACAAAAAATTAGATGGGTGTACTGGCAGGCGCCTGTAAGCCCAGCTACTCAGGAGGCTGAGGCAGGAGAATCATTTGAACCCAGGAGGCAGAGGTTGCAGTGAGCTAAAATCGCCTCACTACTCTGTCTCAAAAAAAAAAAAGAATTTCATAATGCAATCGCAAGTATTAACAGCAGAACAGACCAAGCTGAGAAAAGAATCTCAGAGCTTGAAGACTGGCTTTTTGAAATAAGACAGACAAGAATAAAGACAAAAGAATGAAAAGGAACAAACAAAACCCCCAAGAAATATGAAATTACATAAAGAGACTAAATACATGACTCACTGGTATCCCTGAAAGACATGGGGAGAAAGGCAGCAACTTGGAAAACATGTTTCAGGATATCATTCATGAGAACTTCCCCAACCCAGCTAGAGAAGTCAACATTCAAATTCAGGAAATAAAGAGAACGCCCACAAATTACTTCACAAAAAGATCATCTCCAAGAAACATAATCATCAGATTCTTCAAGGTTGAAATGAAAGAAAAAAATGTTAAAGGCTGCTAGAGAGAAAGGACATGTCACCTATAAAGGAAAGCCCATCAGAATAACGGTGGACCTCTCAGCAGAAACTATACAAGTCAGAAGAGATTGGAGGCCTATTATATTCAACATTCTTAAAGATAAGATATCCCAACCCAGAATTTCATATTCGGCCAAACTAAGCTTCATAAGCAAAGGAGAAATAAGATCCTTTTCAGACAAGCAAATGCTGAGGGAATTCGTTAGTACCAGACCTACCTTACAAGAGCTCCTGAAAGCAGCACTAAATATAGAAAGAACATTATCAGACACTAAAAAAAACACACTTAAGTACACAGACCAGTGACACTACAAAGCAACCACGCAAACAAGTCGGCATAATAACCAGCTAACAACACAATGACAGAATCAGATCCACACATGTCAATACTAACCTTGAATGTAAACGGGCTAAATGCCCCAGTTAAAAGGCACTGAGTGGCAAGCTCAATAAAGAAGCAACAACCCTGGGGCTGGGTACAGTGGCTCATGCCTATAATCCTAACACCTTGGGAGGTCGAGGCAGATGAATCACTTGAGCTCAGGAAATTGAGACCAGCCTGGCCAACAGGATGAAACCCCATCTCTTAAAAAAAAAAATCAGCCAGGCATGGTGGCACACGCCTGTAGTCCCAGCTACTTGGGAGGCTGAGGTGGGATGATGGCTTGAGCCCACGTGATCAAGGCTGCAGTGAACTGTGATTGTGCCACTGCATTCCAAAAACAAAGCAAAACAAAAAAGAAGTGCAAGGTACAGAAGAGGTCAATGTACCAAAAAAAAAAAAAAATTAATTAAAAACAAGACTTAGCTTCCCAATGTCATCTCCCCTATTCAACATTAAAAGCCCTCAACAGATGCACAGATTTAAAAAAAAAGACTGAAGATAAAGAAACAAAGCTACAACTATTTGTAGATTATCCACTGTCTACACAGAAAACCCCAAAGAACCTAGATATAAGTCAATAAAAGCACAAAAACAGGCCAGATGTGATGGCTCACACCTGTAATCCTAGCACTTTGGGAGGCTGAGACCAGAGGATGATCATCTGAGGCCAGGAGTTTAAAACCAGCCTGGGCAACATAGCAAAACCCCATTTCCTTAAAAAAAAAAAAAAAAAAAGTATAAAGACAAAATACAAGTTTCATTTCTATATACAATCAGAAAATATAATTTTTTAAATATCATGTACAAATAATAAAAATATTCTAGGAAAAACTGACATTTGACGCACAAGTTCTTTATATAAGGAGAAAATTATAAAACTGGAATGATTTTTTAAAACATAAAATAAATAGAAAGTCATATTATGTTCTTAAATAGGAAGCCTCAATATCATAACAATGTCAATCAATTCTTCCCAACTTGATCCAAAGACTCAATGCAGTACCATTCAAAATCCCAGTATCTTTTTTTGTGGAAATCAATAAGCTGACTCTAAAATCAATATGAAAAGGCATTATTATGAGTCTTTTGGAGACTTGCCATACTTTATACTAAGAATTATTATAAAGCAACCACAATCAGGACAAATAATCAAGTGGATTACTGGCACCACAGGAGAGAGCAGAATTGAGAGCCTAGAAACTGAGCCTGTGCATATACTGACACTTAATATTCACCCAAGTAAGCATTGAGATCACAGGAGAAAAAATGCACTACTCAATAAATAGGCTGGAACAATCAGGTATCTGTTATCATATGGGAAAAAAATAGAAGTGGATCCTTACAAAAAAAGTCTTTCCACGTGGATTAGAGACTTAAATGTAAAAGTGAAAAGCAAACAACTTTTAGAAAATAGAGAATTATCTTAATGATATGAGAAAAGACACACAAAAAATTTTAAAACATAAATCATAAAAGACTGATAAATTCAGCTGCAGTAAGATCAAGAACTTCAATCACCAGAGTTTTTTTTAAATCCAGTCATAAACTGGAAAAGGTATTTGCAACATACGTAAATATGAAGAATTAGATCTAGGCCAGGCACTGTGGCTCAAACCTACAATCCTAACACTTGGGCGGGCTGAGGTGGGTGGATCAACCGAGCTCATGAGTTCAAGACCAGCCTGGGGATCATGGCAAAACCCCATCTCCACAAAAAACATAAAAATTAGCCAGGCACAGTGGTGCATACCTGTAGTCCCAGCTACTCAAGAAGCTGAGGTGGGAGGATAGCTTAAGCCCAGCCAAGGTTGCAGTGAGCCAAGATTGCATCATTGCACTTTAGCCTGGGTGACAGAACCAGACCCTGTCTCAAAAAACAAGAGAATTAGATCTAAAGCCATACAAAAATTGCTATGAATCAATCAGGAAAAATTACACAATCCAAACAGAAAAGTGGGCAAAAAAGCATATACAGATATTTCACAGAATAAGAAACACAAATACATTTCACAGAGTAAGAAACACAAATGGTCTACGAATACCTGAAAGAAACTAAACCTCATTGGTAGTCTAGAACACACAGATTCAGCTTACAAGGAAACAACATTTCTTACCCACCAGACAGATAATTCTTTTTTTTTTTTATTTTTAGACGAAGTCTCATTCTTATTGCCCAGGCTGGAGTGCAATGGTGCAATGTCAGCTCACTGCAACCTCCGCCTCCCAGGTTCAAGCAATTCCCCTGCCTTAGCCTCCCGAGTAGCTAGGACTACAGGCGCATGCCACAACGTCCAGCTAATTTTTTTGTATTTTTTAGTAGAGACTGGGTTTCAACACATTGGCCAGGCTGGTCTTGAACAGGTGTAAGCCACCGTGCCCAGCCCCATAAAATTTTTTAAACAGACAATTCTAAGCATTGGCAAGGACACAGAGCAATAGGAATACTTATACATTGCAGTTGGGAGTGTCAACTGATTCAATCACTTTAAAAAATAATTTGGTGGCAGAGCACAGTGACTCACACCTGTAATCCTAGCACTTGAGGAGGCTGAGTTAGACAGATCACTTGAGGTCAGGAGTTCGAGACCAGCCTGGCCAACATGGTGAAATCCTGTCTCTAATAAAAATACAAAAATTAGCTGGGCGTGGTGCGCATGCCTGTAATCCCAGCTACTCGGGAAGCTGAGGCAGGAGAATCTCTTGAACCCGGGAGGCAGAGGTTGCAGTGAGCCCAGATCGTGCCATTGCACTTCAGCCTGGGGGAGAAGAGAGAAACTCCATCCCCCCACAAAAAAATTAATTAATTAAAAAATTTTAAAAATTAGAAAAATTTGGCATTACCTAAAACTAAACAAACCCATACCCCATAAAATGAGAAATTCTGCTCCCAGATATACGCTCTAAATTGCCGCACATGCACAAAAGACATGAATAAGAATGTTCATAAGCAGCATTGTTAGTAATAGCAAAAAACTAGAAACAATCCAAATAGGCATCAATAGCCCAGATAGTGATATATACAAATAATGAACTAATGTATAGCAGTAAAACTGAATGAAGTGCACACAATACCAGAGATGACGCTCAAAAGAAAAATGATGCTTACAAAAGAAATCAGAATACTTATTATTCCATTACATGAAGATCAAAATAAGTAAACAAAGCAATACATTGTTCATGGAGACATAAAGAAAAACAAGGAAATTTTAAAATACAATTCAAGATAGTGGTAGGGGGAATGGTAAGAAAAGAACTGTGATTTGGGCCATAGAGGCATTTCCACAGCACTGGGAATGTTGTTTTTTACTCTGTGGATTGATAAGAGTTCACTATGTTTTTTTTAAAGTATAAATTGTACAAACATGATTCATATATTCTTACAAGTTTCACAGTATGTTTTAAGTCAAATAAAAATTCAAGGTCGGGCGCGGTGGCTCACGCCTGTAATCCCAGCACTTTGGGAGGCCTAGGCGGACAGATCACGAGGTCAGGAAATTGAGACCGTCCTGGTTAACATGGTGAAACCCCGTCTGTACTAAAAATACAAAAAAAAATTTGCCCGGCGTGGTGGCAGGCGCCTGTAGTCCCAGCTACTCGGGAGGCTGAGGCAGAATGGCATGAACCCAGGAGGCGGAGCTTGCAGGGAGCCGAGATCGAACCACTGCACTCCAGCCTGGGTGACACAGCGAGACTCTGTCTCAAAAAAAAAAAAAAAAAAAAATTCAAGAATACAAATACATGCTTCCTGAAGCATTGTTTATAATAAAACAAAAACACAAGCAAAAAAAAAAAAAAAAATCCTGAAAACAAATTAAGTGTTCTCCTATACCAGAAATGGATAAACTGACATACTGATAATAGAATATTATACATGCAGTCAAAGTGAGTTAACTCAATACACATGTATAAATAGGAATCAAGTCTTAGAATAAGTTTAAAAAGCAAGCTGCAAGGCCAGGAGTGGTGGTTCACATTTATAATTCCAGCACTTTGGGAGGCCAAGGTAGGAGGATTGCTTGGGGCCAGGAGTTTGAGATCAGCCTAGACAACAAGGCAAGGCCCTGGCTCTACAAAAAAAAAAAAATTAAAAATTAAAAATTAAATTAAAAAAAGCAAATTTCAGAATATTTACAAGTATTTTTTATGTAAAAATGTTAAACTATAATTATTGTTTTATGAACACAAACATATGTAATAAAAGGATAAAAACTGACAGAACACAAATTAACTTCAGAATAGTAGTTAACAGAGAGGACAGAATGGGATCTCAGAGGGGTTCAAAGAGAGCTTCAACTATATCTGAGATCATTTGCAAATTAGAAGTATTTATAATTTAAAAATAAAAATATCCCCCCAAAAGAAAAATATAAAAATATTCTCTCTCCTTCTCTCCCTAACACATAAACATACACAGAGAGAAAAATAATAGAAAAGAGAAAAAATGCTTTCTAGAACAAATGTAATGAACAATAGAATAGGAGGCTACTTGCCACTATCGCCCAAGCTGGTACACTCAACCTTGCTTGAAGGAATGTTATTCTTGGATTTCCCAGCCTTTAGAATTGTGAGAAGCTAAGTTTCTGTTGTTTATAAACTACCAAATCTATGGTATTTTGTTATAGCAGCCTAAACTGACTAAGATATTTATCAAAACGAGCTGCCTCTAGGTCATCATTTTAGCTAACATTTCAACTATCTTCACTTGCAAAAATTAATTATTTTCCTAACACTACTCTTTAAAATGCCATCTGGACATTGCAGTTGCTCATGCCTGTAATCCCAACACCAGGAAGGCTGAGGTGGAAAGATCATTTGAGACCAGAAATTAGAGACTAGCCTGGGTAACAGAGAGAGACCCTGTCTCTACAAAATAAAAAGCCATCAACCAAATTTCTGAATAATTCCTTTTCCTAGTTATATAAAGAAATAAGGCAGCTAATGTTAAAAATGAAAATGGAAAATAAGGATTCTGAAAGACTGAGAATGAAGATTATACGCATTTAACTGTGTGTGTGTGTGTGTGTGTGTGTGTATGTGTGTGTGTGTAGGAACAATTAAATTATTTGATGTTTACCCCTGGGATTTGAATTTTTAAGAACATATTAACAAAATATCCTAGCACAATTCACAAACTATACATGTAATAAACTAAAAATTGTAGAAGAAAAGTCAGCACAATCAGTGAAGATTCCCATGTAGGCTTCATCTCCTTCATGGGACTGAGAAAACGGTTTTTGAATGACAAAGATTCTATGTGCTACTTTTAACATGGCAGTTCAAGCACCTGCCACTGTGCTAAGTTTATAACTTAATTCAAGCCAGAAGCTTGAGCTATTTAGTCATGTACTAATGGCCAGGTTACTTATCAGGCTGAATGAAGGAGAATTTCATTCATAAAAAAAAAAAAGAAAGATGCAGATCAAAATAAACTTGGACTCATCAAGAAGAGGATAGAGCCAATAGAAATTTAGCTACCAGGCTTAAGCTTAGAAGTCTGCCTGCCTTCATACTGAGATGACCCATTAGTCTATTTTTAACCATTTCTTCTCCATACCAAAATGATTCCATTATATTCAACCAGGAAAATAAAAAATTCACCTTCAATTGATATTACAAACCATATACTTTGTATAATTAATCTTCAATTTATCTGAAAACCAATAAGCAAATGAAATTACAGAGGCAGAAATGCTCTTTTGGCCCATAAGTAGACAACAATTAAAGAAGACAAAGCAGATGCAATTAGATGTTTAAGCCAACAGCACCCATTCAAGCAAAATAAAACAACATGATACCTATTTCAATGCAAGACTGCATCTAAAGCAGTTGGGGGGATTTGCTTTGATGTGGGGGTGGGAAGCATCTAAAGCAGGAAATAATTTCAAAACAACTTTTGGGATCAAAGTCCATTTTTAAGTCCTTTATGAATACCTGAAAACAATGTTCCCCTTTGTTCAAAACAATAAACAAGAAAATTCTCATTTACAACTCCTCCCTCTCCTCAACTCTTATTCACTTAAATCTCCTCCTTTCCTCCTTACCCCATCATCCATCTGAAGCCTTCCAATTTCATCTCCTAAACAAATCTCATGTCCAGGTTGCCCCTGATTTCCTATAATCAGTACCCTGGCTCAGAACATCATCCCTATTATAACAATTTCTTAATTATTATTCTTGCCTTTAGTGTCCCTTCAAATCCATCCTCTATATCACTACCAGGAAACACTCTTTAACACATGTGACCATGCCACTCACTTGCTTAACTCTTCAATGGCTCCCTGGAACCCAGAGAATAAAGTTATAATTCTTTCATTCATTCAACAGTTAATTGCCTATTATAACCAAGCAAGAACTGTGCTAGGCCTGGGGATATTAATGAGACACCACTGAAACACTTGCGTCCTTCGGAACCAGAATAATTTTTGTAGGATGAAAAAGTCATAGTAAATTCTTCCCAGAAAAAAATTTAGCATCTGTGAAAATTCTCGCTAAAATACCGGCAAAACGAATCCAGCAGTACACCAGAAAGCTTATCCCCCATGATCAAGTCGGCTTCATCACTGGGATGCAAGGTTGGTTCAATATATGTAAATCAAGAAACATAATCCATCACATAAACAGACCAATGACAAAAACCACATGGATTATCTCAATAGATGCAGAAAAGGCCTTTGATAAAATTCAACACCCCTTCATGCTAAAAACTCTCAATAAATTAGGTATTGACGGAAAGCATCTCAAAATAATAAGAGCTATTTATAACACACCCACAGCCAATATCATGGTGAATGGGCAAAAACTGGAAGCATTCCCCTTGAAAACTGGCACAAGACAAGGATGCCTTCTCTCACCACTCCTATACAACATAGTATAAGGAAGTTCTGGCCAGGGCAATCAGGCAAGAGAAAGAAATAAAGGGTATTCAAATAGGAAAAGAGGAAGTCAAATTGTCTCTGTTTGCAGATGACATGACAGTATATTTAGAAAACCCTATCATCTCAGCCCCAAATCTCCTTAAGCTGATAAGCAACTTCAGCAAAGTCTCAGGATACAAAATCAATGTGCAAAAATCACAAGCATTCCTATACACCAATAACAGACAGAGAGCCAAATTATAAGTGAACTCCCATTCATAATTGCTACAAAGAGAATAAAATACTTAGGAATACACCTTACAAGGGATGTGAAGGACCTCTTCAAGGAGAACTACAAACCACTGCTCAAGGAAATAAAAGATGACACAAACAAATGAAAAAAATGTCATGTTCATGGACAGGAAGAATCAATATCATGAAAATGGCTGTACTACCCAAAGTAATTTACAGATTCAATACTATTCCCATCAAGCTACCTCTTTTCCTATTTGAATACCCTTTAATTCTTTCTCACAGAATTGGTTCTGTTTATGTGATGGATTATGCTTCTTGACTTACATATGTTGAACTGGCCTTGCATCCCAGTGATGAAGCTGACTTGATCATGGGGGATAAATTTAAATTTCATATGGAACCAAAAAAGAGCCCGTATAGCCAAGACAATCCTAAGCAACAAGAACAAAGCTGGACTACACTACATGACACTACAGTCACACTACATGACTTCAAACTATATTACAAGGCTACAGTAACCAAAACAGCATGGTACTAGTACCAAAACAAATACATAGACCAATGGAACAGAACAGATACCTCAGAAACAATGCCACACATCTACAACAATCTGATCTTTGACAAACCTGACAAAAACAAGCAATGTGGAAAAGATTCCCTATTTAATAAATGGTGTCAGCAAAAAACTGAAACTGGACCCTTTCCTTATGCCTTATACAAAAATTAACTCAAGATGGATTACAGACTTAAACGGAAGACCTAAAACCATAAAAACCCTAGAAGAAACCTAGGCAATACCATTCAGGACATAGGCATGGGGAAAGACTTCATCACTAAAACACCAAAAGCAATGACAACAAAAGCCAAAATTGACAAATGGGATCTAACTAAATTAAAGCGCTTCTGCAGAGCAAAAGAAACTATCATCAGAGGTAACAGGCAACCTTCAGAATGGGAGAAAAATTTTGCAATCTATCCATCTGACGAAGGGCTAATATCCAGAATTTACAAAGAACTTAAACAAATTTACAAGAAAAAAACAACCCCATCAAAAAGTGGGTGAAGGATATAAAACAGACACTTCTCAAAAGAAGACATATACGCAGCCCACAAACATATGAAAAAAGCTCATCATCACTGGTCATTAGAGAAATGCAAATCAAAACCGCAATGAGATACCATCTCACACCAGTTAGAATGGCGATCATTAAAAAGTCAGGAAACAACAGATGCTGGAAAGGATGTGGAGAAATAGGAACTCTTAAGGCCAGGCGCGGTGGCTCACGCCTGTAATCCCAGCACTTTGGGAGGCCGGGGCAGGCAGATCACAAGGTCAAGAGATCGAGACCATCCTGATCAACATGGTGAAACCCTGTCTCTACTAAAAATACAAAAAATTAGCTGGGTGTGGTGGCACGTGCCTGTAATCCCAGCTACTGGGGAGGCTGAGGCAGGAGAATTGCTTGAACCTGGGAGGCAGAGGTTGCAGTGAGCCAAGATCATGCCACCACACTCCACACTCCAGCCTGGTGACAGAGCGAGACTCTGTCTCAAGAAAGAAAGAAAAAAAAAAAAGAGAGAGAAATAGGAATGCCTTTACACTGCTGGTGGGAGTGTAAATTAGTTCAACTATTGTGGAATACAGTGTGGTGATTTCTCAAGGATCTAAAACTAGAAATACCATTTGACTCAGCAATCCAACTACTGGGTATATACCCAAAGGATTATAAATCATTCTACTATAAAGACACATGCACACATATGTTTATTGCAGCACTGTTCATGATAGCAAAGACTTGGAACCAATCCAAATGCCCATCAATGATAGACTGGATAAAGAAAATGTGGCACATATACACCATGGAATACTATGCAGCTATAAAAAAGGATGAGTTCATGTCCTTTGCAGGGACATGGATGAAGCTGGAAACCATCATTCTCAGCAAACTAACACAGTAACAGAAAACCAAACACTGCATGTTCTCACTCCTAAGTAGGAGCTGAGCAATGAAAATACATGGACACACAGAGGGGAACATCACATACCAGGCCTGTTGTGGGGTAGGGGGGCCAGGGGAGGGATAGCATTACAAATACCTAAGGTAGACGATGGGTTGATGAGTGCAGCAAACCACCATGGCATGAGTATACCTATGTAACAAACCTGCACATTCTGCACATGTACCCCAGAACTTAAAGTATTAAAAAAAAAGAAAAATTCAGCATCTGGACTGCAGTTGAGATTCCTAAAGATCCTACAACATTTTTAAGAATCCAGTGTAATTTGTGATTGTTTCAAACCAAAAGTTAAAGAAAGTAACAATTCCCACAACTTCTAGGCCCAAAAATCCTTTTAGAAACTTTTATGCTTATAACACAACATATACCAAAATTTAATGAAACACTGAATTGAAAGAGTGCATTTACCACATTTAACCCAGTTTTAAAAAAAAAAAAAACATGTATTAGTTTCATATGCGTACCATATTTGAAAGCATAATTCAATTTCTCTATAATTCAGCCCTTATCCCTTAAGTCAGGCTGCACCTAACCCCTAATTCACAAACATTGAGGTTTAAACTATATTTTAGCATTTTCCAGGCGTTCAAAAAGAAATACCAAAGAATACCTAAAAATACCTATCATGATTTGCTTAGAAGGGAATAAGAATGGTAAACAAGGGACACTCTGCCATATAAGACCAGTTATATGACAAATACTCTTCAAGAGCATGGAACGTTTTATTTCGTATATTCATTCATTCAACAAATATTTATTGAGTCCTTCTATGTGCAAATCACTACTTTTTTTTTTTTTTTTGAGATGGAGTCTCACTCTGTCGCCCAGACTGGAGTGCAGTGGTGTGATGTGGACTCACTGCAAGCTCCACCTCCCGGGTTCACGCCATTCTCCTGTGTCAGCCTCCCGAGTAGCTGGGACTATAGGCGCCTGCCATCACACCTGGCTAATTTTTTTGTATTTTTAGTAGAGACGGGGTTTCACCTGTTAGCCAGGATGGTCTTGATCTCCTGACCTTGTGATCTGCCTGCTTCGGCCTCCCAGAGTGCTGGGATTACAGGAGTGAGCCATTGTGCCCAGCTGCAAATCACTATTCTAAACAGAAAGACTGTAACTGTGAAAAATGGAAAAATGCTTGTCTTTATCAAACATATACTTAATAAAGAATATAATGAATAAAAACGGTTTTAGAGGTCAGGCACAGTAGCTCACACCTATAATCCCAGCACTTTGGGAGGCCAAGGCAGGAGGATCACCTGAGGTCAGGAGTTTAAGACCAGCCTGGCCAACATGATAAAACCCCGTCTCTACTAAAAATACAAAAATTAAGCCGGGCATGGTGGCACACCTGTAGTACCAGCTACTGCAAAGGCTGAGGCAGGAGGACTGCTTGAACTCAGGAGGCAGAGGTTGCAGTGAGCCAAAATAGCGCCAGTGCACTCCAGTCTGGGAGACAGTGAGACTCCATCTCAAAAAATAATAATAAAAAAAAAACGGGTCAGGCACGGTGGCTCAAGCCTGTAATGCCAGCACTTTGGGAGGCTGAGGCGGGTGGATCACGAGGTCAAGAGATCGAGACCATCCTGGCTAACACGGTGAAACTCCCATCTCTACTTAAAAAAAAAAAAAAAAAAAAAAAAAATTAGCCGGGCGTGGTGGTGGGCGCCTGTAGTCCCAGCTACTCGCGAGGCTGAGGCAGGAGAATGGTGTGAACCCAGGAGGCAGAGCTTGCAGTGAGCCAAGAGGCTGCACTCCAGCCTGGGCAACAGGGCGAGACTCCATCTCAAAATAAATAAATAAATAAAATAAAATGATTTTGGAGTTCTAAAAATAAAATTTTCTAACTATATTAAATAATAAGTTTTTAAAGATGTGGTCATATGTTTTGATAGGGCCTTGAAAGGGAACACTTAAAATTTTAAGTTCTTCAATTTCAAGTCTCTCAAGAGTTCCTCTATCCTTAAGCAGGTAGGTTAGACGGGTCCTAGTTAGATTTGGCAGATACTCTTATCTGAACATTTATATTATTCCTCTGAAACATATACACCACTACACACATAAAAATTGCTAACCCTGACAATTTTTCAAAGGGTAAGATCTTTAATTCATCCTATCTCTATTAATATTTAGGCATTTTCCCTAAAACTTTCAATGAAATTAAATAGTTTTACCTAAATTTGGTCAACTATGAGAAGTGTTAAAGTATACCAAGTCAATCTGTATCTCGAAACAAATGACAGCCTAAAAAGTTTTCAACCATACAACCTACAACAATGGATTTCTATCTGGTAGATTTCAACACAATTAGTGAGATACCTGCATCAGTCAAGTCTGCAGTTCAAAACTCACTGCTTTACAGTTATTCCAAGGTTTTTAGATAGATGATATAGCTGTCAAAATTCTATGATTTATTTAAAACATTTCTTGGTGAGATACTTATTACCTATTTTGATATTTTTTAATGTGGAAATAAAATGTTCAGAAAATATTAATGATAGTGGATAGTACCATACCTTAAAAAGAAAACAAAATAAAAACTCTATATACATGGAGGGGACAGGAATTTCTCCTCACTGGCACCAACATATTCTGAATATGAATGTGCATTCCCTGCCTGCAGTGCTTCTGCCAGTATCACCATCAAGGACATGGGTGACACCTTGTTCATCACCAACATATACTGCTCAACACGACTTTGATCAAGGAACTCATTTCACAGAAAAAGGGTTACGTAGGAATGGGTTATGGAACTTGGAAATCACTGGTCTTACCACATACTCCATCACCCAGAAGCAGCCGGTCTAACAGAATGGCCTACTGAAGACTCACTCAGTTACAGTGCTAGCTGGGAGACTAAATCCTCAAGAATGAGGGTTCTATCTTACAACATATACTAACTGCTTTGGATCAATGAGCAATATACAATGTTGTTTTCCCTATAGCTAGAATACAAAGACCTGAAAATCAACGGGCAGAAATAGAAGTAGTTCCTCTATTATTCCTAAAAACTCCAATAGCAGAAGTTTTGTTTCAAGTACCTACAACTTTGATATCTGCTGGATTGGAGGCCTTGGTTCCCAAGCAGGGAATGATTCCACCAGGTTCCACTGAACTGGAAGTAACAACGACCTCGTGACCACTACTGCCTCCATACCACTAAATCAGAATTTCTCAACCTTAGCACTACTGACAGTTTGGACTGGATCAGTCTCTACTCTTGGGGGCTGTCCTGTGCATTTCAGCATGCTTGGCAGCATCCCTGAACTCTACCCACTAGATGCCAGTAGCATTCCCCCACCCCCACGAAAGCTGTAACAATTAAAAATGTTTCCAGGCATTGCCAAATGTCCTCTGGGAAGCAAAATTGTCCTAAGAACCACGACACTACATCAACAGTCAAAGAAGGGGGTTATTCTATTAGCTGATATAATTCAATCCTATTACTAGGTGATACTGTACTGTTGCTACATAACGGGGAAAAAGAGGACTATGTCTGGAACCCTGAGGATTCCCTGAAATGCTTTTCTAAACCTATATATATAAGAGCAAAAGTTAATGGAAAACTGCAGCCACAGGCATGCACACACATGAAGCAGGACCACCGAGGATCTGTATTCTTTTTTTTCTTTTTCTGAGACGGAGTCTTGCTCTGTTGCCCAGGCTGGAATGTAGTGGTGTGATCTTGGCTCACTGCAACCTCCACCTCCTGGTTCAAGTGATTCTTGTGCCTCCACCTCCCAAGCAGCTGGGATTACAGGCACCTGCCACCACGCCCAGCTAGTATTTGTATTTTTAGTAGAGACAGTGTTTCACTATGTTGGCCAGGCTGGTCTCGAACTCCTGACCTTGTGACTCACCCACCTCAGCCTCCCAGAGTGCTGGGATTAAAGGCATGAGCCACCGTGTCCGGCCCATAGTCATTTTTTTTTTTTTTTCTTTTTTGTGAGATAGAGTCTCGCTCTGTCGCCCAGGCTGGAATGCAATGGCATGATCTTAGCTCACTGCAACCTCTGCCTCCCATGTTCAAGCGATTCTCCTGCCTTAGCCTCCCGAGTAGCTAGGACTACAGGTACCCGCCACCACGCCCGGCTAATTTTTTGTGTTTTTAGTAGAAACAGGGTTTCACTGTGCTAGCCAGGATGGTCTCGATTTCCTGACCTCGTGATCTGCCTGCCTTGGCCTCCCAAAGCCATATTCTTTATTAATGAAGATTTAGGTTACCCCACCAGCTGTGATCCTGAATGAGAACAAAGGAAATATGGAATGCACAGCAGAAGTAGTTATAAATATGAACTACAATCTCTCAATCAGTTACAGAAGCAAGGTCTACAGCAGCTATACATATTTTCTTCCTTATTACAGGGAATCGGGCGAGTTTATAAATCAATTCCTTCTCTCTTTTTCTCTGTTATTCAAACTTTATTAAAGATTAACTTTACAATTTAGTCCCTAGGTAACAGGATATTCAGAAGGGACTATGAATTTGAGGCATAATTAACACAGCCTAGAAATGGATAGTGTGAATGTCACCCAGAAATCGATACAATTATGAGACTCTGCTCCTAATTTTGGGGAGAGGGTGAGGACATCCTCATTTTTACAAAGAACATTTTCATCTTTTTAGGCAAGAGCTCAAGAGTGTTTTTCTTCTTGTAAACAAGATGAAATATTTATATAAAGGCTGAGTTGTCAAGCACTTTGGGAGGCTGAGGCGGGTGGATCACCTGAGGTCAGGAGTTCGAAACCAGCCTGGCCAACATGGTGAAATCCTGTCTCTACAAAAATTAGCTAGACATCGTGGTGAGTGCTTATAGATCCAGCTACTCAGGAAGCTGAAGTGGGAGGATCACTTGAGCCCAGGTGGTCGAGGGTGCAGTAAGCCATGATCGTACCACTGCACTCCAGCCTGTGCAACAGAGCAAGACCCTGTCTCAAAAAAATTTACGGCCTGGCCAGGTTCAGTGACTCATGCACTTTGGGAAGCCGAGGCAAGAGGACAACTTGAGGCCAGGTGCTTGAGACCAGCCTGGGAAACACAGCAAGACCCTGTCTCTACAAAATAAGAAAATGAGCCGAGTGTGGTGGCGTGTACCTGTAGTCCTAGCTTCTTGGGAGAATCACTTCAGCTCAGGAGTTCAAGGCTGAAGTGAACTATGATCATGCCACTGTACTCCAGCCTGGGGGACAGAGCAAGACCCCGTCTTTAAAAAGAAAAAGAAAAAAACCTATGGCCTAAATAAAAACAAACAAGATCAATAAACATCCATGTATTTCTATATATTAGCAACAATCAAAAATTGAAGCTAAAAAACAATACCTGTTAAAATGGCAATCTTTCCAAAGTTGATCCATGGACTCAGGACAATCTCTATCAAAATAGGCTTTTTAATATAAATTGGCAAGCCAATCCGAAACCATATAAGGATAACAAAAGATCTAGACTAGTCAAAATAATTCTAAGAAACAAGAAAGCTGGAGGACTTATACTACCTGACTTGGTATTTTATTATATAGTTTATATAGTTAAGCTCTTCTACAGTTAAGATTATGTGATATTGGCATAACAGGCATATAGCACAAATACAAAAATTAACTAAAAATGAGCCACAAACCTGAGTATGAATCCTAAATTTCTATAGAAAACACAGGAGAAAATTTTGTGACCTTGTACTAGAAAAAGGTATCTTAGATATACCAATAACATGATCCATTTTTTAATTGATAAGGTGGACTTCAGAAAAATTAAGAACATCTGCTTTTAAAAAACTTTGAGAACAAAAAACAAGCAAAAACTAGGAGAAAAGATTTGCAAATCATTTATCTGATAAAGAATTTGTATTCAGCATACATTATGAACTCTCAAAATTCTAGTAAAACCCAATTTTTAAAAAATGAGCAAAAGAGATAAACAGCTCACCAAAGAAAATATTCAGGCCGGGCGCGGTGGCTCACGCCTGTAATCCCAGCACTTTGGGAGGACGAGGCGGGTGGATCACGAGGTCAGGAGATCGAGACCCTCCTGGCTAACACGGTGAAACCCCGTCTCTACTAAAAAAAAAAAAAAAAAAAAAATACAAAAAGAAAATATTCAGATGGTAAATAAGCACATGAAGACATGCTCAATATCATTAGTCATTAGGGAAATGCAAATCAAAACCACTAAGAGACACCACTTCATACCCACTAGGATGGCTATAATTTAAAAGAAAAAATTAAATAAGTGTTGGCAGAGATGTGGAACAACTGGAACTCTCATATACTGCTGTAAGATGGTACAATCATATACTGCTGTAAGATGGTACACTTTAGGAACAGCTTAGCGGCCTCTTAAAAAATTACAGAATATCCTATAACATATCATTATTATATACATCCACCATATGATCCACCCATTTCTACTCCTTTGTATTTACTCAAGATAAATGAAAGTCATGTATATGAATCTTCAAGACAACTTTATTTGTAATGGTGAAAATTTGGGTTGTCTTTAGTTATCCATCAACAAGTGAATGGATAAATGACTTATGATATATCCACTGAGACAAAAACAGCTCAAGAGTTCCCTAGGGATGGGATGGAGGTAGGAATGGATTATAAAGAGGCTAGAGAAAATTTTTGCTGGTAAAGTACGTTTTTCATCTTGATTGTGGTAATGGTATCAAAGGCTTATTTATGTGTGTATCAAAAATCATCAAATTATACATTTTAAATATGTGCAGTTTATTGATTGGATGGCAATTTTACCTTAACCTAAAAGCTGTAGAAATTCTATTATTCTAGAATAGCAAAAAGCAATAAAGTTCCTAAAAGCAGCAACAAAAACAAGAGGCAATAGGTCTTGTCTATACACTCATACACTTACCCAAGTGGGTGCTCTTCATTATTTCCCAGTTTTGCACTTCCACTTCAGATATTTTCGTTCTGCCTAAAAAACTTCCTTCAGTAATCTTACAGTGCAGGTCTGCTGGTCATAAATGGTCAGCTTTTGATTGTCTAAAAACGTCCTTATTTCGCCTTCTTGTTTGAAGGATATTTCTGCTGGAAGCAGAATTCTAGCTTGGCAGGTTTTTTTTGCCAACATTTAAAGAATGTCTGTTATTTCCCAGTTTCCAGTTGTGTTAAAAAGTCAGCCATCAGTTATATTATATTGTTCCTTTGAACACAGTGCCCTTTTTCCCCTCTTCTGGCTGCTTTCTTTGTTTCCCCCGGGCACGGTGGCTCACGCCTATAATCCCAGCACTTTGGGAGGCCAAGGTGGGTGGATCACGAGGTCAGGAGTTCGAGACCATCCTGGCTAACGTGGTGAAACCCCGTCTCTACTAAAAGGTACAAAAAATTAGCTGGGTGTGGTGGCGGGCGCCTGTAGTCCCAGCTACTCGGGAGGCTGAGGCAGGACAATGGAGTGAACCCAGGAGGCGGAGTTTGCAGTGAGCCGAAATCGTGCCACAGCACTCCAGCCTGGGCGACAGAGTGAGACTCTGTCTCAAAAAAAAAAAAAAAAAAAAAAAGAGTTTCTCTTTGTTTCTAGTTTTCAACAGTTCCATTAAGATATGCTAAGTGGGGCCGGGCGAGGTGGCTCAAGCCTGTAATCCCAGCACTTTGGGAGGCCGAGACAGGTGGATCGCGAGCTCAGGAGATCGAGACCAACCTAGCTAACACGGCGAAACCCCGTCTCTACTAAAAAATACAAAAAACTAGCCGGGCGAGTTGGCGGGCGCCTGTAGTCCCAGCTACTTGGGAGGCTGAGGCAGAATGGCGTAAACCCGGGAGGCGGAGCTTGCAGTGAGCTGAGATCCGGCCACTGCACTCCAGCCTGGGCGACAGAGCAAGACTCCGTCTCAAAAAAAAAAAAAAAAAGATATGCTAAGTGTAGTTTTGTGTTCATCCTGCTTGCTAAATGTACTTTAGCAAGTACATTTGCTAAAGTACTTGAATTTATAGGTTGATGCCTTTCATCAGTTTGGGAAAATATTTTATCATTACTTCTTCAAGTATTTGCTTCCATGCTAATGTCTCTACTTTTGGGTCTCCAATTACACATTAGATTTTTTACAAGTGCTCTACATGTCTCTTAGGCTCTGTTCTACTCTTTCCATTCTTTTTTTTTTCCTGTGCTTTTATCTAGATATTTTCTATTAATCTGTCCACAAGTTCTCTAGTCTTGCCTTTTGCTGTGTACAGTCTGCTACTGAACCAGTACAATGAATAATTTCAGATTAATGTCAATTAATTATTAATGGGGGGGGTTTGTGGTGGTGGTGTTAAGGAAGATTTTGTTCTGTCTTGTTTTTTTAATGTGGCATGCAGTTACCAAACCCTGGGAGTACAGCAATGAACAAACCAGACATAGGCCCTGCTCTCGTGGAACTCAAATAGTATATATTCAATTTACCTGTTTTTTTTTTTTTTTAAAGAACAATAAAGAATGAGGGAACAATAAAATGAGGTCCTAGAGCCCTGCACCAAAGTTTCTAATCAAACTACAAATAAAGACCTTAAGCAACCAATGTTGTGTTTTTGATTCCCAGAATGTCCATTTGATTTCTTTCTGTGGATTCCAATTCTCTGAAAATTTTCATCCATTTTGTCCATATTTTCCTTTATTTTCTTAAGTATATTATATTTTAAAATAAGTCCTTGTCTGATGAACTTCAATTTTCTGAGTCTGCTTCTACAGTTTTACTTTTCTCTTGAATTTTTCCACCCTTTCACATCTCTAGAAATAGTTAATAGTATGATAGTATTATAAATGAAAGAATCATAGAAACTCCAGAATATATCTTCTCAGTAAGAGCTGTCTATTTCCTCTATTAGACAAAGGGATAAGATAGGCTGGTCACCTCAGTCCAATAAGGAATTGAACTGGGCCAGGGATATGTTGCAGTTTTAGTAAAATGCATTTCCTCTCTAGTTTCCTTCTCCTTGAGTGTGTTTCCTGAATCAGCAAACGTCAGCAATCCTCTGCTCACCTATAAAGATCTCTTCTATCTCTGGAATTCTAATTCATCTAGTCCTCATTACAGTCATAGCTCTCCACTATTTTTTTTTAATATTGATTGTTAAAGTTCATCCAATTGTGATTTTTTTTTCTAACTTGTTGCAGTGATATATATGATTGTACTGTGACCTATTAAATATCACCCAGAAATTAAATTCTCCCTGTATATCACACAGCAGTGGTTTACAAACCCAGCTTTATGTCAAAATGACCTGGGACCTCTAGAAATCACAAGATGTTTAGTAGAGCCAGGAAATCTGTCCTTTTAACAAGTCTTAAGTGATCTGGCAAAGCTGACATTTCTAAAGAAATCTGCCTGCCTGCACCAGTTGCTCCTCCTCTCCCCTCCCCCATAGCTCAGTATTTATAAGGACATTTAAGAAAAAAATACACACTACACACAATGGATGAAATTAACAGAAGAGTTAAAACAAAAGTTCAGAATAACTAGAAATTTTAAAGACAAAAATATGTAGAGGCTTTTAAAATACATTAGGATCAAAAAGATGAGGAAAGAAGAACAAGAATCACTAGAGTCCATGATCCAGCACCAATAGGTCATTAAAAGCAGAACTATTCAACTCAATTTTTATTTCTAATCGCTCTAGTTGAAAATAAAATGAGGCCAGGCATGGTGGCTCATGCCTGTAATCCCAGCACTTTGGGAGGCCGAAGCAGGAGATCACCTGAGGTTAGGAGATCAAGACCAGCCTGGACAACACAGTGAAACCCCGTCTCTATTAAAAATACAAAAATTAGCCGGGCATAGTGACAGGCGCCTATAATCTCAGCTACTCAAAAGGCTAAGACACAAGAATAGCTTGAACCCAGGAGGTGGATGTTACAGTGAGCCATGAGATCGTGCCATTGCACTCCAGCCTGGGTGACAGAGACACCATCTCGAAAAAAAAAAGAAAATGATCTTCAAATTTGAAAAAGAGCATTGCTGAGAGTCGTCAGAACTTAGATACATAAAGCATGAAGAGCCCACCTCCCTGCTTTACCTAAACTCAAGTGTACATGAATCCAAGGTACAGATGAAAATTTAGAAATACAGTTTAAGAGAAATGCTGTCACTGAATGCAGAAGTCATGAAAAGTAGACAGGAGCCAGATTGGGAATGAGAAAATGTTGCAATTGTCAAAATGCAAGAATGGGTAAAGATGAAAGGGTGACTTTAATACTATGGACTTAATTTAATGTCAGCATCCAAATATTTCTAAGATTGATTATGCATGAGTTGTTAGCACTTATACAGGGAAGCAGCATTTACTAATAAAATCTTACCTTTGTAAAGCACTTTTGCTTGAGTTCAGAATAGACAAAATACTTTCACGCACATTACCTCCTATCTTTGATTCTCATACATTCCTGTGAAAAAGGGCAGGTAACATTATGTTCCCTCCACCACCTGTTACTCTCTTCAACATATTAGGAATTCAGGGCTCATACAGCTTGGCTTGCCCCACTGTTAACTCACTCCAGTAGAAAATTAAGACTTAAAGTGAAGTCCTCTGATTTCTAATTGCGTTGTTTTTATATTACACAGCTCTTAAAGTCAGTATAAGAATAAATCATGCTGAAATAATATATAGAATTGCTTTAAAATAATAAAGAAGTGGTGAGCAGGAAATGGGTAGGAAAATGGATGAAATAAGACTAGGGAGAAATTGAGTAATGGATACAAAAGGATTAATTTATAATCATCTCTCTAGGCCATGTACAGCGGCTCACGCCTGTAATCCCAGCACTTTGGGAGGCTGAGGCGGGCAGATCACTTGAGGTCAGGAGTTTGAGACCAGCCTGCACAACATGACAAAACCCTGTCTCTACAAAAAATACTAAAAATTCAGCCAGGCGTGGTGGTGTGCACCTGCGATTCCAGCTATTCGGGAGGCTGAGACAGAGGATCACTTGAGCCCGGGAGGCAGAGATTGCAGTGAGCCAAGATCGTGCCACTGCACTCCAGCATGGGTAATACAGTTAAGACTCTGTCTCAGAAAAAAAAAAACAACAACAACAACAACTCTCTACTTTCATGTTTGAAACTTTTCATTTTAAAACATGTTGTGTCCGGAATTGGTGGGTTCCTGGTCTCGCTGACTTCAAGAACGAAGCCGCAGACCTTCGCGGTTAAGTGTTATAGTTTTTAAAGATGGTGTGTCCGGAGTTTGTTCTTTCAGACGTTCAGATGTGTCTGCAGTTTCTTCCTTCTGGTGGGTTCGTGGTGTCGCTGACAGGAGTGAAGCTGTAGACCTTTGCAGTAAGTGTTACAGCTCGCAAAGGTGGCGCATCTGGAGTTATTCGTCTCGCTGGCTTCAGGAGTGAAGCTGCCCACCTTCGCGGTGAGTGTTACAGCTCATAAATGCGGTGTAAACCCAAAGAGTGAGCAGCAGCAAGATTTATTGTAAAGAGCAAAAAAACAAACCTTCCACACTGTGGAAGGGGACCCGAGAGGGTTTCTGCTGGCCGGCTTGGGTAGCCTGCTTTTATTCCCTTATCTGGCCCCACCCACATCCTGCTGATTGGTCCATTTTACAGAGAGCTAATTGGACCACTTACACAGAGTGCTGATTGGTGCCTTTATGATCCTTTAGCTAGACAGAGTGCTAGACAGAAAAGTTCTCCAAGTCCCAACTTGGGTTAGCCAGATACAGAGTACAGACTGGTGTATTTACAAAGCTTGAGCTAGGCACAGATTGCTGATTGGTGCATTTGCAATCTTCTAGCTAGACACGGAGTGCTAGACAGAGAAGTTCTCCAGGGCCCCACTAGGTTAGCTAGATACAGAGTACCAATTGGTGTATTTACAAACCTTGAGCTACACACAGAGTACTGATTGGTGCATTTACAAACCCTGAGCTAGACACATTGTGCTGACTGGTGTATTTACAATCCCTTAGCTAGACATGAAGTTCTCCAAATCCCCACTAGACTCAGGAGCCCAGCTGGCTTCACCCAGTGGATCTTGCACTGGGGCGGCGGAGCTGCCCACCAGTCCCAAGCAGTGCCTGCACTCCTCAGCCCCTGGGCAGTTGACGAGACCACGGAGCAGGGGGCAGGGCTCGTCAGGGAGGCTCGAGTCACGCGTGAGCCCACTGCTGGGGAGAGGGTTCTGGCCTGGCGGGCTGCAGGTCCCGAACCCTGCCCCGCGGGGAGGCAGCTGCGCCGGCGGCCGGCACTGCTGCGGGACCCAGGGCACCTACCGCAGCTGCTGGTCCGGGTGTAAAGCCCCTCACTCCCTGGGCCGGCAGCTCCAAGTGCGGGCCCGCAGAGCCCGCGCCCCCACCCGCCGCAACTCGGGCTGGACTGTGAGCGCAGCGCGCAGCCCCGGTTCCTGCCCGCACCTCTCCCTCCACACTGCCCCGCAAGTGGAAGGGGTCGGCTCCGGCCTCGGCCAGCCCAGAGAGGGGCTCCCACAGTGCAGTGGTGGGCTGAAGGGCTCCTCAAGCGCTGCCAGAGTGGCCGCCGAGGCCGAGGAGGCCCCAAGAGTGAGGGCTGCTAGCCATTGTCACCTCTCAATGTAATTAACATTTTTGATAGGTACATTGTACTGGTAATCAAATGCATACCAAAAATACAATGTACCTGAAGCTCAGCATTTTTTTTTTTTTTAAAGAGTTTCGCTCTGTGACCCATGCTGGAGTGTAGTGGCACAAACACTACTCACTGGAGTGTAGTGGCACAAACACCACCACCTGGGCTCAAGCCATCCTCCCACCTCAGCCTCCCAAGTTCCTGGGACTACAGGCGTGCACCACCACATCCAGCTACTTTTTTGATTTTTTTGTGCAGATTTTTTTGTGTATACTAGCTATGTTGTCCAGGTTGATCTCAAACTCCTGGGCTCAAGCAATCCTCCCTCCTCCACCTACCAAAGTGCTGGAATTACAGGTGTGAACACCATGTCCAGCAAGCTCAGCATTTTTAAATCCATTTAATTTTCATATAATGCCCTCATGCAACATTGAGAGGAAAGATGAAAAATGGTATGCCTGAGTACTGACCACCATTGCACCAAAAGGAAAACAATTAGGATAGTAAGGTGTCTTGAAAACATGTCCTTTGAGAAATGGCTGAAGAATGAATGAAATTTTTTGGTGGGGGTGGGAATCTAGGGTGTACTTAAGATGTCTTCAAATGTTTTTCTTTTATTTGTATGTATTTATTTGTATTTATTTATTTATTTTTCAGAAACAGAATCTCGGTTGGGCACAGTGGCTAACGCCTGTAATCCCAGCACTTTGGGAGGCCGAGGTGGGAAGATAGCTTGAATCCAGGAATTCGACACCAGCCTGGGCAAGATGGTGAAACCTCGTCTCTACAAAAAATTTAAAAATTAGCCGGGCATGGTGGCATGCACCTGTGGTCCCAGCTACATAGGAGGCTGAGGCGGGAATATGGCTTGAGCTAGGGAGGTCGAAGCCACAGGGAGCCATGTTTGTGCTACTGAACTCCAGCCTGGGTGACAGAGCAAGACCCTGTCTCAAAAAAAAAAAACGAGTTTTGTTCTGTCACCCATGCTGGAGTGGCGTGATCATGGCTCACTGCAGCCTTGAACTCCTACCAAGTGGTTGACACAATAGGCGTGCGCCACCAGGCCCAGCTAATTAAAAAAAAAAATTTTTGTAGAGGCGGGATCTCGTTATGTTGCCCAGGCTGGTCTCAAACTCCAGGTCTCCAACGATCATCTCATCTCGACTTCACAAAGCGCTGGGATTACAGGTGTGAGCCACCATGCCCAGCCTCAAATCTGTTAAAGTAAAAGGACAAATTTATTCTGTTGAGTTATAGACGGTGGAAGTGGAAACAATGGATAAAAGACTCCAAATTCTAAACTTTTCTATTCTTTTATAAAAACCCACACTTCTTTAAGGCTTATGGCTCATATACTCACTACCACACCTTGTCATAATTACCTACCAATTTTCTAGCTATTTCCCCCTCATCAAAAGAAACTGGTTCCTGGCTCACTTTCTCCTCTACCTCACATCCACCATCATCTAGATAGCATCTAGGTTAGTGTTACCTGATAAAATATAGGACTTCCAGTTAAATTTTAATTTCAGATAAACGTGCATAATTTTTATATTTTAAGTATGCCCTATACCATATTTGGGAAATACTTACACTAAAAATTTATTCATTGTTTATCTGAAATTCAAATTTAATGGACCATCCTATATTTCTTCTTGCCAAATCTGACAACCCTAATCTAGGTGACTTCAATGTCACTTATCCAATATCTAGTCCTCAATTTTCCTTATCTCCTCAATTCCAATGACTATGACCGTAAGAAAGAAAGGGTCTGCAAATTCAGCTGAGTTTTTAACAGTGTCCAATATTGTTAAGTATCCTTAGACCACTCTTTCATTTCCCCCAAAGCTATTATGAATCAAACCCATTCTTTCCTTCTCTACCATTCAGTCTCTAAATTTCACCTTAATTTGGATCTCTAACTTCTTCAATGTCCTATGGTTCTCCATTTCATCATTTCCCTTGTTTATACTTGTCAACTTCTCTCACTAAAGGATACGCCATTCAATGAATGCCCAAAGCCTTCACAAAAGAATCTGAACATCTTAGTATGGCATATAAGAAGCTATGAGATTCACAACTCATTTCAGCTATCACTTTCTCTGACAAGCTCTCTCTCAAACTGCCCCATCTGAATCAAATGCTCCTGTTACATACTCCCATCGTACTTTATGCATCCATCATAATATTAACTATAATTTTATTTTATTTATGCCATACTAGCTTTAGGATCTCTGGAAACCAAGAGCCACATCTTATTATTATTTCCCTAGCATTTACCACAATGTTCCAGCATCTATAACAAATAGAAGGCACTTAAATGTTTGCTGATCAGATTTAGACAGATGAGGCTCAATTTAAGGGAAGAGCTTATAACAATTACAAGTCTACAAATGGAAAGAGTTACCTTGAGCTATAGTATACCTGGTCATCCAGAGGTCAAAATAAGACTGCCTATCATAGTATTTAGAACAGCACAAGAAAAGAATGACGACCTGCCCTGATGTCTTTTAATGGAAACGGTTAAATTTTGTGTGGCACAATCATTTAACCATCCTTGAAAACAAATCCAAAGACCTGTCAAGCAGACTGCTCTTATATGGCAGTTCACAGTTCCCTCTTACCTAAACAGGGCCAAAGGTATGGTAACAAGTTCTCAGCTGGGTAAGGTGGCTCACGCCTATAATCCCAGCATTTTGGCAGGCCAAGGTGAGCAGATCGCTTGAGGAGTTCAAGACCAGCCTGGGCAATGTGGTGAAACCCTGTCTCTACCAGAAAAATACAAAAACTAGCTGGGCATGGTGGTGTACACTTGTAGTCCCAGTTACTCCAGAGGCTGAGGAGGAAGGATCACTTGAGCCCAGAAGGTCGAGGCCAAAGTTAACTGTGTTCATGGCACTGCACTCCAGCCTAGGTGACAAAGCAAGACCCTGTCTCAAAAAAAAAAAAAAAAAAAAAGGCCAGATGCGGTGGCTCATGCCTGTAATCCCAGCACTTTGGGAAGCCGAGGTGGGTGGATCACTTGAGGTCAGGAGTTCGAGACCAGCCTGGCCAAAATGAAAAAACCTTGTCTCTACTAAAAACACAAAAATTAGCTGGGCATGGTGGTGCACGTCTGTAATCCCAGCTGTTCGGGAGGCTGAGGCAGGAAAATCGCTTGAACCTGGAAGGCAGAGGTTGCAGTGAGGCAAGATCACACCACTGCATTCCAGCCTGGATGACAGGAGAAAAAAAAAAAAAGAAGTTCTCAGACTTTAATCACCTTATTATTATATTCACCTCATATTTAGATCCTGCTCTTATGTTAACCTTACAGTACTAGAAATTATTGAGAGTGTAATTTCTTACACTGACACATTCTGGTTACGTTTTTAAATAACATTTACTGTTATTTTTCTGATTACAAAAACATATGTTCAATGTAAAAAATTCAAAATTTTTTAAATATTAAGAAAAAACTGCCAGGCACAGCAGCTCACGCCTGTAATCCCAGCACACTGTAATCCCAACGTGGACAGATCACTTGAGGTCAGGGAAAAAAAAAAAGAAAAGAAAAGAAAAAACATTACATATAATCCTTTAAATTTTAAAACAATATAAAAGAAAATGTAATCATATGGTGTTTATATTAAAAGAACAGATTATAAAACAATTTAAGTCATTCAATTCCAACACCCTAACAATAATACTGACATTTATTGAGCTCCTATGTGCCAGAAACTGTCATATGCTTTACATACATTTCCTTATCAAATCTCACAACCACCTCTGTGAAATAGGTGCTTTTAACTCTATTTTACAAGTGAATAAACTGAAGTTTGAAGAGGTTAAGTAACTTGTCCAAGGGCTAAAAGCAGTAGCAGAGAGCAGAGATTCAAACCTAAGCAGTCTGATTTCAGAATCAGCACATTTAATAACATGCACTGGCTGGGCGTGGTAGCTCACGCCTGTAATCCCAGCACTTTAGGAGGCCAAGGCAGGAGGATCACCTGAGGTTAGGAGTTCAAGACCATCTTCTGGTCAACATGGTGAAATCCCATTTCTACTAAAAAAAAAAAAATATATATATATATATATATATAAAGATATATACACACACACACACACACACACACACATTAGCTGGGTGTGGTGGCACGTGCCTGTAATTCCAGCTACTCCTGAGGCAGAAGAATCACTTGAACCTGGAAGGTGGAGGTTGCAGTGAGGTGAGATTGCGCCACCGAGCTCCAGCCTGGGCAACAGAGTGGGGCTCTGTCAAAAAAAAAAAAACCCACGCACCAAAATCTTAACAGTGGTTCTGAGTCACAATATTAGTAATGATATTTACTTTTTGTGATTTTGCTGCATTTTCCATACTACTAGGATATGAATTACTACTTTTTTTTATTTTTGATGTCCACATAGAGATTAGACAATCAGCTGTCAGGGATACTGTACAAGTAGGACTTAAATAATCTCAGATTCCTTCTAACTAAGAATCTGTGACTAGTCAATTACTGACTGGAATTATTTTTTCAGCCAGAGGGCTGGCTCAATAAAAAAGAAACAAAAAATCCATTTTAAGAATTGTAAAATTTGACCTTATATGGAGATTTTTTTAATTTTATGAATTCTGAGCCACAAAGGCAGCTTGTGTCATGAGAGGAACAAGAGCTTCAGGTCTTCATTGATCTTTGTTGTTAATATATGACTAAAACAAAACCTACCATCACTGTCATTCCCTACTGCAGATTCACTTACCAGAGGCCAAAAACTGAAACATAACAGGGAAATAAATACTTTCCTTTTTTTCCTCCTCACTCATTACCCAAAAGGAAGAAGATTCACATGGAACATAAAGGCACATTTTCCCAGACCCATGGTGGGACAGGAATAGAAGGCATTGATAAAGACAGGAGAGTAGAAAAAATACTCCAAAAGACAAGATGAAGGATTTGAGAGTTGTTCTAGGGAAAAAGAAAAACTGAAAAAGTAGATGTAACAATTAAAAAAACCACATCCAGAAATCTTCATTCAAATACTACCAAAGTTTAAAAGTTTGCCTCAAATGTAATCAAACTCTAAGTAAAATGTTCTTAGAATACAAAACCAACTTTATGAAAACAGACTGTGCAATGCCAACATCAAAGAATAATCTCATATTTATAGCTGTATGTGTATTTCTGTTGGTATTCTCACAAATTCTATTCTCTCACTTAAGAACGTACAGAGAGTATATAACTAAATAAAAGGGAAACAATGTTACAACTTCTAACAGCTGAAGAAGTTTTGATAAAGTGACCAGGAGAATACATAATGAAATCAAGGATATAATTTTAAAATTTACGTCTATTTCTAACATATAACCAACTTAAAAAGATTCAGATACTCTAACATGAACATAAAAGGAAAAACATAATATACCATCTTCGAGTGAAGAGGCAATCACACATCCCTCATTTTGCATATTTGTACTACCTGTTAGTAAAATTTAGAATTTTTAAGACTATTTATTGGAAAGTTAGTGATCTAAGTTTAGAGTATGGATTAAGACATCCATACTCTAGTTTAACTCAGTTAATTAGATATCATATGATTGTGAATGTGTTGTTTTGCCTCTGTAACTTTTTTCTCATGTAGAATAGAAATAATAATCACCAAATTATAAAGAATGGATAGGAAAAAATAGTGCACAGATGCTAATACATTTTAATGACTATTTACAGCTTCCTTTCATGTAAGATTCATACCTAAGTCATTAAACAAGCCCATGATGTAAGTAGGTTAAGTATCATGCCCATTTTACATATGAAAACATAGAAAACTGATGTTCAGGCCAGGCACGGTGGCTCAAGCCTGTAATCCCAGCACTTTGGGAGGCCGAGACGGGCGGATCACGAGGTCAGGAGATCGAGACCATCCTGGCTAACACGGTGAAACCCCGTCTCTACTAAAAATACAAAAAAAACCTAGCTGGGCGAGGTGGTGGGCGCCTGTAGTCCCAGCTACTCGGGAGGCTGAGGCAGGAGAATGGCGTAAACCTGGGAGGCGGAGCTTGCAGTGAGCTGAGATCAGGCCACTGCACTCCAGTCCGGGCGACAGAGCGAGACTCCACCTCAAAAAAAGAAAAAAAAAGAAAACTGATGTTCAAGAGAGATTAAGAGACTTCCCCAAGACCACACTGCAAATTGCACAGTCAAGAGCTTTTACTACATAGTAGCCTACCCTCACAAGTCTAAAGTGGTAAAAGTTGTTTTCTCATGCCCAAATTACTATGAGAACTACCCAAGAGAAACTGTGTCAACAGAAAACAGTCACCACTTGAGATCATTAAGAGATATAACTTCCCAAAAGCTCATTATCTGAGTATAAAATTTTGATTAAAAATAAGTTAAATAAAATCCTTAAAAGTTTCTAGCAGTCCTGCTATTTACTAAATTAACTTCATGCCTCTTGTGCTAGATACACCACTCTGTTGGTGGGTGTTCCATGGGAATGAGGTGGAACGGGAAAGAATTTCATCAGAAAAAGTTAAGTTCTCGGCCGGGCATGGTGGCTCATGCCTGTAATCCCAGCACTTTGGGAGGCCAAGGCAGGCAGATCACCTGAGGTTGGGAGTTTGATACCAGCCTGACCAACATGGTGAAACCCTGTCTCTACTAAAAAAACAAAATTAGCTGGGCGTGGTGGCACATGCCTGTCATCCCAGCTACCCGGGAAGCTGAGGCAGGAAAATCGCTTGAACCTGGGAGGCGGAGGTTGCTGTGAGCCAAGATCACGTCACTGTACTCCAGCCTGGACAACAAGAGCAAAACTCCATCTCAAAAAAAAAGTTCTCTGAAGTTCAACAGCATAAGACATTCAAAGCTATAAAATATGAATAAGAGCAGGCGACAGCTTATGGACTGCAGTGGCAACCCTAAGCCAAACCATGAGTGCCAGACTATGGTTTAAATGAAATATGCAATCTGGAAGTTTGCACCTCAAGTTACTGCTACTGCAAAGTAATTAGTACCATTTATGGTAAGAATATGTAAAGTTTTAGAATGTAATGCCAATTCTCCATTTTAGTGGGATGAACTCCCCTTGAAGCTTTGTCTCAACAGAAGCTTTTTTGATGATATAGTCCATGGCTCAAAAGCCACTCAGGACCCAGCACAGTAGTTCACGCCTGTAATTCCAGTGCTTTGGGAAGCCAAGGTGGAAAGACTACCTGAGGCCAAGAGTTTGAGACCAGCCTGGGCAACATAACAAGATGCTGTCTCTACAAAAAAAATTAAAATAATAGCCAGGTATGGTGGCGCACACCCATATTCCTAGATATTCAGGAGATGGGAGATCTCTTGAGCCCGGGAGTTCGAGGCTCTGGTGCGCTATGATCACACTACTGCACTCCAGCCTGAGGAACAAAAACAGACCTCACTTCTAAAACAAATGAATAATAAATTTTTAAAAACCAGTTATATGCGGAGAATATAATCATATATCACAGGCATATAACATTTGAAGTGATCAAATGGATCGTCTTTAAGAGACGTTAGTGAGGGTACTATAAATAGCAGTTATAATTCATATCCTATAGCATTAAACACCTGAGAGTACTCTGTTTACTGAAGGCTCTACCACATACTGTGATACAGAAATTTACAACTTGCTGAAACCTTAAACTTAATTCACAGTCACTACGATGTAAAACCACTTTTCTATCCTTCAAGATCAAAACAAATGGTCTCATCTTTCCCTTCCCACCCCCAAGAAAATGAGGTATTCTAAAAGATGTCAGATGAAACAAGCCAATGCTTTTATAAACACAAGTCAATCCTTTGCAAAGAAACAGATTAACATGCTCATATTCTGCTTTGGTATTGATCCCAAGCCTTTTAACAGTTTAAGCTGACCACAAATCTCCCCTTCCACTTCTACAGAACATTCTCCTCCTTAAACTTCCTTTAGAGCCTTCCGATACCTCCTGTCCCTTGACTTATATATACACACACCTCCAAAACAGACGCAGACCTAAGGAACACAAGCAGAAAACACATTTTTTATTAATACACTGCTTATTCTTAAAAGTATGTTGTTAGAATGCAACAATATAGTCTACATAGAACCCCAGAACACCAAATTTGAAAGCTACGACAAAAATGCCCCATAGCAATCTGAGTAATTTAAACAACAAAGATGTGAAAAATAAGGCATTCTGACTACTGTATTATATGACTCAAACTTTTAAGGACAAAATTTTTGGTTGGGTGCAGTGGCCTGTACTCAAATAAAAAATGAAAAACAAAAATACTTTCTCCATGTTAAAAAAATGTATTTGTTTTGAGACAGGGTCTCACCCAGGCCAGAGTGTAGTGGTGCAATCATGGCTCACTGCAGCCTTAATTTCCTGGGCTCAAGCAATCCTGACTCAGCCTCCCAAGTAGCATATACTACCACACCTGGCTAATTTCTGTCTGCTTTTTCTTTTTTTTCTTTACTTTACTTTTAACCAATGCACACTGGCTGATTTTTTCTTTCTTTTTTTTTTCTTTTTTTTCACTTTTTGTAGAGATGGGGTCTCACTCTGTTGCCCAGGCTGGTCTCAAACTCTGAGGCTCAAGTGATCCTCCCACCTCAGCCTCCCAAAAATCTTGAATTATAGGCATGAGCCACCGTACCCAGCCAAAACATTTTTTAAAAGCAGACTTAAGGCCAGGTACAGTGGCTTACACCTGTAATCCCAGTACTTTGGGAGGCTGAGGCAGGTGTTTGAGGCCAGTCTGGCCAATATGGCAAAACCCCGTCTCTAGTAAAAATACAAAAATAGGGCCAGGCATGGTGGCTCAAGCCTGTGATCCCAGCGCTTTGGGAGGCCGAGGCAGGCGGATCACCTCAGGTCAGGAGTTCAAGACCAGCCTAGCCAATATGGTGAAACCCCACCTCTACTAAAAATACAAAAAAAATCAGCTGGATGTGGTGGTAATCCCAGCTACTTGGGAGGCTGAGGCAGGAGAATCGCTTAAACTCTGGTGGCAGAGGTTGCATTGAGCCAAAATTGTACCACTACACTCCACCCTGGGCGACAAAGCGAGACCTTGTCTCAAAATAATAATAATAATGCAGATTTAAGAAAATAATCTAATTTCCTAATAGTTAAAAAGTCAAATAAAAAGAGTAGGGCAAAAAACAGGAACATTTAAAATAAAATGTAACAATATTAGCCCAGCACCATAGCTTATGCCTGTAATCCCAGCACTTTGGGAGGCTGAGGCAGGCGGATCGCTTGAGGTCAGTTGTTTGAGACCAGCCAACATGGCAAAACCTTGTCTCTACTAAAAATACAAAAATTAGCCGGGTGTGGTGGTACATGCCTGTAATGCCTGCTACTTGGGAGGCTGAGGCATGAGAACCGCTTGAACCCACGAGGTGGAGTTTGCAGTGAGCTAAGATCATGACACTACACTCCAACCTGGGCAATAGAGCGAGACTCTATCTCAAAAAAAAAAAAAAGAAGAAGAAAAAAAGAGAACTTGTCAATGGATACTAAAGTAAGGTATATATTGGCCAAGGTACATACAAAGGAATATCCAGAGACTAGTCACGCTCCCTTTTTTTTTTTTGGAAGACAGGGTCTCACTCTTATCACCCAAGCTGGAGTATAGTGGCACAATCATGGCTCACTGTATCCTTGAACTCCTGGGTTCAAGTGATCCTCCTGCCTCAGCCTCCTGAGTAGCTGAGACTATAGGCACATGCCACCACACCCAACTAATATTTTTTAGAAACAGCATCCCACTATGTTGCCCAGCCTGGTCTTGAACTCAAGGCCTCAAGCAATCCTCCCACCTGGGCCTTCCAAAGTGCTGGGATTACAAGCACAAGCTACCACACCCGGCCTACTCTCCCTTATTTAGTGAAAACACAATAATCAGTAATAAGCTACACTGCACTCTAGCCTGGGCGACAGAGCAAGACTCTGTCACAAAAAAAAAAAAAAAAAAAGTAATCAGCTATAAAGAAAACATATAAATCCTGTATTAGAAAAATGTTAGACTTTTCAAAGTGCTTCACATTCATATCCTATCAGACCATTGCAAAATGTCCTAACAGTAAGTGACAAATCCAAAATTACAAAAGTAGGTGATCAGATCTGAAACCTGATTCAAAATACATGTTTGCTCTATGGGAGGAAATATAAATATGTATAAATTCCTTCTTTATGCTAATTTTCTTACTCATTCTTAGTTAAAATATCACTTATCAAACCTAGGCTATTACAAACACGGAAGTAAAATTCAGTAAAACAAAGCCAAAAGTACCACTTTTTTTTTATTTAGCCAGTCTACCCTTCAACCAGGAATCATTTCAAAAACATTCCATCAATGTTCTGTGTGCTTAAGACTGTGCTGGGCACTGGGGTGACTAGAAGAGAATTCAAACGGGGTTCCTTGCTTTTCAGAAAGTATACACTCCATTTGATAAAAAGACAAGAAAAAAAGAAAACAAAGCCAAGTTGTGTTCAACCAACCCTCCTAAAGGAAGAAAACTTACTGTGTGGTTCTGTAAAACTCCAGGTGACAAAGATACCAAGAAGTGAGATAGCAGAGTTTAGTCTGAAACAACCTCATGGGAAAAAAAAAAAATGAAGTCTGAGCTGAACACTGAAGGATGGACAGGAATTAGAAAAGCACAAAGGAGGAATTAAAGCATTCAGACAGGGACTGGCAGAAACAAAGACCAAGAAGTGGGAAGAAGCAAGATACATACAAAAGAGACTGAAGTGACCTGCCTGGAACATACGTGCATGCAGAGGCATAATGGGAAAGAGTTTAGTAAATTAAGTGGGGTCAGCTCCCAGTAGACTGCTGGGTCACAGAGACATGCTGTTAGAATATTAAAATCACCGAATATTTAAACTTGAAAGAATCTAAAAGATTTTCTAGCCACTTCTTTTTCAACAGATGAGGAAATCAAGGATCTATAGGAAAGCTAATGGCTAGGATAGGGACAAAGGCAGTGAATAACAGAACAAAACTAAGACCACCACTAAGGAACTCCAATTCAGCAGAAAGGTATTGTGCCTTGGGAACCAGAAGAGATTGGTTTCCAGTGGGTACTGGAACATCACAGTGGCATTACAACTAAGCAAAGACCACTACGTTTTGCCAGAAGGAATCACTTTCAAGAAAACAGCAATCAAGAAGGAAAGCAGAAGCACGAGCTACTTTTCAGAATTATAAAGGAAATGGGTGGATAAACAGTAGAGGCGGGTATCTGACAACAACAAAAAAGACTGGTCCACAAAGAGAGCTGCAGGACCAAGTAAACGTCTGATTTCCAAGAGAAAGGAAATCTTAGCCTGAAAAGTGAAAAAGAGAGAAGCCCACATAAAGACTAAATTAGTTCCTAGACAGATAAGGTGGAAAGTGTAAGGGGTGCAGAGAACTGAGGAACAGTTGGAAGAAATTTTTTTAAAGGATGAATTCTGGGCCGGGCACGATGGCTCATGCCTGTAATCCCAGCACTTTGGGAGGTCAAGGCAGTCGGATCACGACGTCACGTCAAGAAATTGAGACCCATCCTGGCTAACAAGGTGAAACCCCGTCTCTACTAAAAATAAAAAATTAGCTGGGCATGGTGGCACGCGCCTGTAGTCACAGCTACTTGGGAAGCTGAGGCAAGGGAATCGCTTGAACCCAGGAGGCAGACGTTGCAGTGAGCTGAGATCGCGCCACTGCACTCCAACCTGGGCGACAGAGCAAGACTCCATCTCAAAAAAAAAAAAAAAAAAAAATTCCAAAGTAAAGAATAAGCATTATTGTGCTCGCTTCGGCACCACATATACTAAAATTGGAAGAATAAGCATTATTTCTCACTCACCATAAAGTATTCCTCATCATAAAAGAGTACTCATTTTCAACTATTATAAGGCCTTATAAAAATTACAGACCAGGCTTGAAGAATGAAGCTAGGAGGTATTTTTTAAATCCAAAAAGCTTCAAAGTTTTGCAAATCTATTTGTCTAATTAGTATGTGGTTTGTAATTTCGAAGATACTTGCCAATCATTTTATACTGTGAACCTCTCACTGTATATTCAAAGTACATTCAGATGAATTCTCAATGTATGAGAACAGATATGCCATTATAACCTCTAAAATCAGAGTTTATTCTGTAACATGTTATTTAAATGAGTTTTTTTTTTTTTGGCTTTTATACACTGCTTTCGCTTGATCAGATATGGAAAATATAATTGCTTTAAATAATCATATTTACAACAAATCATTTTGGGATGGACTTCTTTTTCAAGTTCAAATATCCATAGTTTTCCCATACTTCCTTTCAGAAATAAAGCTCTACAGGGACCAGTGGGGCATACAGAACTAGGTGAGATACACAGAAGGTTCTAATTTGCTTAGAAACTGGGTTAATGAACCACAATTAAAAGCTACACACCTGGCCGGGCGCAGTGGCTCACACCTGTAATCCCAGCACTTTGGGAGGCCAAGGCAGGTGGATCACCTTAAGTCGGGAGTTCGAGATCAGCCTGACCAACATGGTGAAACCCCCGTCTCTACTAAAAATACAAAAATTAGCCAAGTGTGGTAGCTCCCAGCTTCTCGGGAGGCTGAGGCAGGAGAATGGCTTGAACCCGGGAGGCAGAGGTTGCAGTGAGCTGAGAACTCGCCATTGCACTCCGGCCTGGGAGACAAAAGCAAAACTCCATCTCAAGGGGGGAAAAAAAAAAAGCTACACACCTACAATTTGTCAGTTTCAATTAGAAACTTGCTATTTGGCACCATAAAGGCAGGCTAAAGAGAGACATAAGATGTAACTGATAACATTCAGCTTTCTGGCTGTCCACCTTTGCAACTGTCATTTCCCTAACCAAGGAGGTGATTACTTCTAAAATTGGTAATACTCATTCAAGTTAGACCCTAAATACTAGGTTTAGCTGCAATATTATCAGGTTAAGGAATTTTATATTACCCACAAGAATGTGAGCTCAAAATGTCAATATGGCACACATCCACTTATTTTAACTGAGTCTACTGCACTAAGTTGCTAAGCAATACCCATCAGACTGCAATATGTCTGTAATCAGCAGTGGCTAGAAATGCATTTCTCCTTTAATCACACCGAATATTAGAAATCCAACCAAAACAGCCATCATAAACAGAGTTGCCGTCTTCTGACACACACATGCTCCCTGGGGGCGTAAGTGGTCCAACATGCAAACTCTTAGCTGTAATAAGAAGGAAAAGCTTAACTTCCCCTGGGCCCAGTAGAGCAAAGTACAGATAATATAATCCAAAATTCAAAAGTTTTATTAACAGTTGAAACTATTAAGATTCTTTTTTGTTTTTTTTGAGACAGAGTCTTGCTCTGTCACCCAGGCTGGAGTGCAGTGGCGCCATCTCAGCCCACTGCAAGCTTCACCTCCCGGGTTCAGGCCCTTCTCCTGCCTCAGCCTCCAGAGTAACTAGGACTACAGGCGCCTGCCACCACGCCCAGATAATTTTTGTATTTTTAGGAGAGGCGGGGTTTCACTGTGTTAGCCAGGATGGTCTCAAGCTCCTGACCTCATGATCCACCCACCTTGGCCTCCCAAAGTGCTGGGATTACAGGTGTGAGCCACCACGCCCGGCCAAACTATTAAGATTCTTATACAAATATCTCTCAGTACATGCAGGGCTTTTTCTCCCCTCAATAAAAATGTAAGCGATGGCTCACGCCTGTAATCTCATAACTCTACTAAAAATACAAGTATTATCCAGGAGTAGTGACGGGCGCCTGTAATCCCAGCCACTTGGGAGTCTGAGGCAGGAGAACCATTTGAACCCGGGAGGCAGAGGTTGCAGTAAGCCAAGGTTGCATGACTGCACTCCAGCCTGGGCAAGAAGCGTGAAACTCCGTCTCAAAAATTAAAAAAAAAAAAAACTCTTCTAAGTATATTTAATGGATTAGAACAAATTCTGTGGGATACTTAGGAAAAGTATCTCCCTGATGGTCAAGCATTCACTACTTTTCATACTGAAGCTTTTGTTAATACATTTATGTCGCTTAACCTCCCTATGCCTCAGTTTTCTGACTAAAGGACATTTTCAACCTTAAGATGAACTCTAATTTGAATTAAACATTTATCACTTCTATAATAAATTAATATATGTAAGTACCTTATGTTAAACACTGAAAACCCTTACATTTTTGCATCTCAAGGTCAGAGACTAACTTTCCAAGAGAAAAACATGAGGAATAGGCCAGGCACAGTGGCTCACGCCTGTAATCCCAGCACTTCAAGAGGCCGAGGAGGGCAGATCACCTGAGGTCAGGAGTTCGAGATCAGCCTGACCAACATGGTGAAACCCCGTCTCTACTAAAAATACAAAAATTAGCCGGGCATGATGGTGCACACCTGTAATCCCAGCTACTGGGGAGATTGAAGCAGGAGAATCACTTGACTGCGGGAAGCAGGGGTGCAATGAACCGACATCAGGCTACTGCACTCCAGCCTGGGCGACAGAGGGAGACCTTGTCTCAATTAAAAAAAAAAAGTGAGGAATAATCTCTCCTATATATCTTTCTCTTAATTACAACATAAGGAATGCAGAAAAATGCTGTTTTAAAAACTTATGTCCTTAATTTTTAACAGATGGTGGTGAGTTTGATTCCACAATATGCATAACAATGAAGCTTTAAGGTCTTTTAACACTAGGGACAGAAGGAGAAACACTTTCTTGGATTAATGGGCATATAATCAAAATCATTCCTTTTTTTTTTTTTTTTTTGAGACAACAGTCTTCCTCTGTTGCCTGGGCTAGAGTGCAGTGGCATGATCTCGGCTCACTGCAACCTCCATCTCCTGGGTTCAAGTGATTCCCCTGCCTCAGCCTCCTGAGTAGCTGGGATTACAGGCGCCCGCAACCACACCAGGCTAATTTTTGTATTTTTAGTGGAGACGAGGTTTCACTATGTTAGTCAGGCTAGTCTCGAACTCCTGACCTCAGGTGATCGACCTGCCTCAGCCTCCCAAAGTGCTGAGATTACAGGCGTGAGCCACCGCGCCCAGTCCAAAATTGTTCCTCTTTAAAATATCTTTTTCCAATACGGTAAATAAGCCTAGAGATGAACAGGTAAGAAGTAAAAAAAAAAATTAAGAAAAAACTGAAAAAAAATTTTAATTTTTAAAATTTAAGGAGAATTGTGGTATGAATCCTTCAAATTCCTACATCCAGATTCTGCTGTCCGCAAGGGTCAGCTTTGGGGTTCTTCTATTTGCCTTTTAAATCCTTTCTTAAAATTAGAGTCTTTTCTACCAAGTTTTAAATCTAACACTCCATCAATAATGCAATATTTTATATGCAGTAACATTAAACCACAGATGGATTAGTATAGTTTGGTTTAGATGCCTTTGGGTCTGGAAGCATACGAATGGATAAAACAATTCCTTCAAGTCTCTGACAGCTTCGTAATTCTATTTTATCTACATAGCTTCTTCTCAACTTCCTCTGCCTATTCCCAGATATTTTCCAGGTAGGTCTGAAACACTTTGAGTCCCGTAAAGAAATGTTTATGGATCAAATAAGGGAAGAGCTCTTCCCCCACCCCTTCAACTCCCACAATGTTTTACCATTATATCCAGTAAACAAAATAGATTGACTCAATCTTAAAACAATTCCCCCATCACAGGAAGCCCATTGCAACCACAGCTGCAGAAAGTATCCCTTAAACCATCCCCAACTACCTACAGCAACACGAAGTTAAACTAATTTCCACTGACAAAAGGCTATGCTGCGTGAATTCATTCTAATCAGCCCCAGGATTTATTGTGTGAAACTCAGGCGATAAAAAGTCACCTCCTCAAGCTACAAAACTTTTTTTTTCATCCCAAATATTCTCAATGAAAGTTCTCTTGTCAACCAGGAGGAGAGAGTCAAAAACAACCACAAACACTAGCAGAATGATCCGCTCCAGGACCATATCCCAGCTGGCTTTGCTCTGTGTTGTTGGTGGCTCAGAAGCAGTTTCTCACTTTCCTTTCACCCTTCTCCCCTTACTCCCCAACATCCTCACTCGAGAATACATCACATCCTCAGACCGGTGGCAAAAAAAAAAAGGCGGGGGGAGAGACTACAATTATCAAGGAAGGGGAAGATATTTCAGAAACACGGTTTCCACTTCAAACGGCAATAAAAAAAAAAGGCAGTCTGTGTCATCAGGATATGGGGGACGACGTTTTGGGGCATCACAAAGATGTGCAGTGAGTGTGCACTTGAAGCTCTCGGGGCAGGATGAGACGATGGAGCAGAAAGTAAGAAAACCTGTGCCTTCCTTGCTTTCTTCTGCTCTTCCCCCTCCAGGAGAGGAAGCTGAAGAAACTGGGGGAGGGGCGGAATGTTATCGTTCTCCTATTGTGGGTACATACGATAGGCCTTAGGGTTCGCTCGTCCCCAGTTAGGAGGGTCACGGAGGGAAGAGGAAGAGAGAACCCCTAAACGTTACCCACCTCTGCTCAAAAACAAAAGTAAGGGGGTAATTATTAAATCCAGATGGCGCGCCCCTAAAGGGGCACCCAGGTCACTCATCCCCATTCCCAAGCGGAAGGGCTGGGATAAAGGGTACGGAGGGTCGGAGGCTGGTCAGGAACAAGGCCCCACCCCCCGACTTAAGAGGGAAAGGGAGCCCAAGCTCCCAGCTGTCCCCTCCTACCCCTCACCTTCCGCCTTGGCCACCCCCACTTATCCCCCCTTCCCTTCTCTTCCCTTCATTTCCTCCAGAGCCAGAGGCAGCCGCGGGGGAGGCGGCCGCTCCTACCTCCCCTCACCCACTCTGTCCCCACCCCCACTCCGCTCCCACCTCCCGCCAGCTACGGGCCCGTTACCTGCTCGTCGAAGCGGCTGACCACGGCCTGGACCCATTCCACCGGCCTGTGCGCGGCCATGTCCTCCCCGCGGCCGGGGGGCGGCGGAGGGAAGGGTGGGCCGGCGCCCTGGGCCGGGAAGAGGGCGGGGAGCGGAGGCTGAGGTTAGGGAAGAGGCGAGGAGAGGGTCTGAGGAGTGCAGGCTCCCAGCGTTCCCACGGGGGTGGGGATGGGGGGTCAGCGCCGAGCGGGAGGGGGAGAGGGAAAGGGGGCGTTGGCACAGAGGCTGGGGGAAGGGGGGTAGGGGAAGGGGACCCGGGGAGGGGAGGGGGCCTCTTGGTCGCTTTCCCCACTAGCGCCGTCTCCCCACAGCCATCACAGTCCGAGACGCCGCCATGACACCCCACCGGAAGTGGGATCCTTTCCACGGCCCGGGGAGAGGGAGCGCGAGCGAGCTAGAGATTGAGAGCGCGGCTGGGAAAGGGGAGGGGGAAGCGAGAGGGAAGGGGGCCTGACGCGCATGCGCCCGCGCCGGCCGGTTTCATTAATGAAAAAGCGAGTCCTCCTGGAGGTGACGTCATCTAACCCCTCTGGGCCGCCTGGCGAGCGTCCCTCACTGCCGTGGGGCTCACCTAGACTGGCGCTGGGCTCAGCCAGCGAGTGCCAGAGCTGACCCCGGAGCATCCGCTCCCATCCCCACCGCCCCCTAGGGCTGTCCCCTCCCCCGCCGGCCTCCGGGTTTGGATTGTTCCCGGAGTTGGAAGTTAGGGCGCCCTGGGGCTAGCCTTTCTCCGGGCGCGCGGATCTCTGCCGCTAATCTCCTGGGGAGGCTCCTGTGCTCTCAGCCTTAAGTTCTCAGAAAAAGTTGGGTACACACCCTCCGATTTTCAGGTTCTTAGCTTTGTAGACTGCTGAGAAACAAAAAAGGAAGGCCAAAGAGAGATTCTGTGATTTTTTTTTTTTTTTTTTTTTTTTAGAGGTCGCTTAAATCCCAATGCTAGACCCAGTGGCAATCAAGGTCTAGCCACCGGGTCTAGCATTGGGATTTAAGCCCAGCTTTCCTCTGCAAAACTCATAGCCACCCAAGTTAATATAACTTTTGCACAGTTGATAATAGATTCAAGTTTCACCACCCTCAAAATACCTTTAGGGCCTCGCTTTCATTATTAATTCAATATATTCATCGTCTTATTTAAATATTTCAACAAACCTTTTCAATACATATCATTATCCTCATCTAACTGATGAATAGGTCACGTTCCCCACCCCCGTGGGAATGCTGGGAGCCTGCACTCCTCAGACCCTTGATTTGCCCAAGGTCACAGAGTTGACAGGTGGCAGAGTCAGGATGTAAACCTATGTGGTTTAACTCCAGGGACAATAGAGGCAGACTATGGCTCTCCTAAAACAAAGTCCTTCCCTATACCTCCAATACCAGAGTTGAAAGGATTTCATGTGTAATTGGTTGTGCCAGTTTTCCAGGAAGAGGATTACATACAAAACAATGGATAATCTATCTATGTCTGACATTGGACTTTGGAATGAGTAATTTTTTTTTTTTTTTTAAGACAGAGTCTCACCCTGTCACCCAGGCTGGAGTGCAGAGGTGCACTCGGCTCACTGCAACCTCCGCCTCCGGGGTTCAAGTGATTCTTCTGCCTCAGCCACCCTAGTAGCTGGGACTACAGGCACTCGCCACCACACCTGGCTAATTTTTGTATTTTTAGTAGAGACAGGGTTTCACTGTATTGGCCAGGCTGGTCTTGAACTCCTGACCTTGTGATCCGCCCGCCTCAGCCTCCCAAAGTACTGGGATTACAGGTGTGAGCCACTGCGCCTGGCCAGGAATGAGTAATTTTAAAATTTGTCTTCCTAGATACATTTTACCTAGGCAAATGTTTTTGTTTTTCAGAGACAAGGACTCACTCTGCAGTGGAGTGCAGTGGCTCAATCAGCTCAGACTCCTGGGCTGAAGTGATCCTCCCACCTCAAACTCCTGAATAGCTGGGACTACAGGTGAGTGCGACCCTGCTTTGGCTAATTTTTTTTTTTTTTTGTGGAAGAGACAGTCTTGCTATGTTGCCCAGGCTGGTCTGGAACTCCTGTCCTCAAGTGATCCCCCTGCCTCGGCCTCCCAAAGTCCTGGGATGACAGGGGTGAGCTACCACACAGGCCCCTAGGCTAATGTTAAAATGAATTTACACATTCCAAGCACACGCTAATCAGCCAGTTAGGCCACAAAGAAAGACACTGGGTGATAAGGGAGAACAAAACTAGAATTTTAATTTTACTACAGAAAATCCACAAAGCCAATAACCCACGTACAGAGAGATACATCCTTGAGAAAAGTTTCCAATCTCTCAGTTGGTGGTTGTCCAAAATACATGTTAAATAAATGTTTTATTCCACTAGAACAAAAAGATAGTTTGGACATGTCTTTGGTCCCTTCTTCTTTTAAGGATGCAATGCAGATACCAATTTCTTTTAGATGTTGTCAGAATGATGATAATGCTGGAAAGAAATGGATGAATATTAAATGAATGAATGTCTATGTTTCTCCCAAGTAGGACCCCTGAAAAAGCACTCACTGATACCCCCACAATAGTATTCCAGTGCCCCTACTGTACTGCTAAACTTCAGACCCACAACCTTCCTCTCCTTTTCTTGTACTTACTCTGAAAGTCCCTAACTACTTCCTTGTTCCCATGGCTTTTTGCCTGTCTATCTCCCTGATCTTCTTCCCTACACTGGACGCCACTGCCCAAACCTTCAGCTCCCTTGCCTTCCCTGGCATTCCGTTGCTGAAGTTCCTCTGTGCTTTTCTTTCCTCTTTAGTTTCTTTCACCATTGCCCACTCTTCTTTAGCTCTGTGGTAAGACACCCAAACTTCTGCTGGCCCTCTGCTCTTCTTCCTTTACTCAAGCTCCTGCCTGCATGTCATTAATTCATCCTAATTTGTACTCCCTGTTCTGTTGCTTCCCCTGAGTGCCAAGCCTCTCATTACAGTCAGAGGCCTAGACTTCACCACAACTTCCTCTCCAATGAAATTCATTCAGTTCTGCTGAACCAGTATCAAGTGTCCAAATGGGCCAGTGATGGTGGCTCACGCCTATAATCCCAGCACTTTTAGAGGCCAAGGTGGGAGGATTGCTTGAGCCCAGAAGTTCAAGACCAGCCTGGGCAACATAGTGAGACCCCAGCCTCTACCAAAGAAAAATTGTTTAAATTAGTTAGGCATAGTGGTGTGCATCTATGGTCCCAGCAACTTGGGAGGCTGAGATGGGTGGATCACTTGAGCTTGAGAGGTCGGTGCTGCAGTGAGCTGTGATCTTGCCACTGTTCTCCAGCCTAGGCAATGGAGCAAGACCCTGTCTCTAAAAAATAAATAAAAATAAAAGTATCCAAATGCCTGTTACACATTATGTACTTTGTTAGATCATACATAGTATGTATGGCACGAATTCTAAACAAAAATGCCAAAGAAGACTGGGTGCTGTGGCTCATGCCTGTAATCCCAGCACTTTGGGAGGACAAGGCAGGCAAATCACCTAAGGTCAGGAGTTTGAGACCAGCCTGGCCAACATGGTGAAACTCCATCTCTACTAAAAAATACAAAATAGCCGGGCGTGTTGGTACATAGCCGTAATCCCAACTACTTACTAGGGTGGCTGAGGCAGGAGAATTGCTTGAACCCAGGAGGCCGAGGTTTCAGTGAGCCGAGATTGTGCCACTGCACTCCAGCCTGGGCAACAGAGTGACTCCATCTCAAAAAAAAAAAAAAAAAAAAAAGCCAAAGAAGGGTAATGCATAGAGACTGTGGTGAACTAAGGAGCATATGCCCACTTCTATTTGTCCAGATAAGAGATACTCTCTCCAATTAAAGAGTATCTGTCACTCAACTCCAGTTACTGCCATGCAGGAATGTTGACCCAGTGTTGCTAGATCTTCTAGTTACTCGAGAGAAGCTAGAGATCTGAACTTACATATAAACTCTTCCAATTTTTACATAGTGGCAGCCAATTTACATTTTTTAAATGCTGTGCAGCCAAACAAAATACGTCTGCTGTCTGAATTTAGCCCATGGAACACCAGTTTGACCAGCTCTAGTCTAGTGAAAAGGCATGAGCCTTAGAGTAGAACAGAATTAGATTTGTATCCTAAGTTTCCCCATTTTGCACTGTCCAACAGTATTCAGGGAACCCTTAGTGTTTCATATTGTTTTAAATGCATCTCTCTCATTCAGCCTCTGTTTTTTGGTCAGGCAACAAGCTCTGCCAATATTTTCTTCAAGAGTCTTGTTCCAAGCTGGGAGCCATGGCTCATGCTGTCATCCCAGCACTTTGGGAGGCCAAGGTGGGTGGATCAGTTGAGCCCAGGAGTTCAAGACCACCCTGGGCAACATGGCAAAACCTCATCTCTACAAAAATGTTTTTTAAAAATTAGCTGGACATAGTGGCATGTGCCTGTGGTTCCAGTTACTTGGGAGGCTGAGGTGGGAGGATCGTTTGAGCCCAGGAGGTCAAGGCTACAGTGAGCTGTGATGGTGCCATTGCATTCCAGCACTCCAGCCTGGGCGTCAGAGTTAGACCTTGTCTTATTAAATAAATAAATAAATAAATAGCTTTTACAGTAGCATTCCCTTCATTCTACCCACCGCCCCCATCTCCAGTGGCCCAACCAACCATCACAGCATACCAAGGAGCACACCACTCTTCAGGACTAAGGTGCTCATTTCTTCAGCTGCTGGGCGCATTACTTGCCAACAGCTATCAGTTAAATCCCTTTCCAGGAGTTGCCCTCAGCTGAAGAAAGCTGCCTCTCACTAGGTCCGTCTGCACTGGCTGGCAGATGCAGGGCTTAGGGTGGGGCTGCTCTGAAGGGCTCTCCTTGCTCCAGAGCTCCCTTAGGATCTGGAAGCTGAGGCATTTCCTGTGACTACATTTAGTTCAGCTTCTCTTTCTGCTCAATCCTACTCCTTTCTCTCCTGCACGAAGTTGATTCCAAGGGCAACTGAGTCCCATGAGTGTGGCTGGACACCATAGCTCAGGCCTGTAATCCCAGCACTTTGGGAGCTGAGGCAGGTGGATCGCTTGAGCCCAAGAGTTTGAGACTAGCCTGACCAACATGGTAAAACCACATCTTTACAAAAAATAAAAAAATTAGCCAGACATGGCAGTGAGCAGCTGTCGTCTCAGCTCAGCTACTCAGGAGGCTGAGGCTGGAGGATTGCTTGATCCCAGGAGGTAGAGGCTGCAGTGAGCCACGTTTGTACCACTGCACTCCAGGCTGGATGACAGAGCAAGACCCTGTCTCAAAACAGATAAAAATGTCCCATGAATGTGGTCTGATCCAGTGGAGCTGAAACATCTCCCTGGTCAGTTAGCAGTAAGGTCCCCAGGAGAAGCCCAGACAGGCCCTGGCTTGCCATAGCGGTACAATGTTAAAACTTTCAGCAATGGTGAAGAGCTGGAATGCGTGGGATGTAACATCAGTGGAACAATGCACTCATAGGTGCAATCTATCAGGCATTTTAACAATATGGGACAATAGTAGTTGAAGAACAATGAAATTGGATAGCTACTGATGGAGTAAACCTGTGCTTTGGAGAAAGACAATGAAAGGTTGAGGATGATTAATCACCAATTAAAGGCTAAGGAAGAAAGCCAGAGTGCCTCCTTAGCAGCATATAAAGGAAGTAGGAGCAGCATAAGGCAGAAAAAGCAGAAGATCAAGCTCAAGATTTAATTATAAGAGCAGCAGAACTCTGAAAAGGTTTTCAGCCCTAGTGAGTCTACTATACCAAGGTCAGGGGCATAGTTGAGAAGTGGGACCCTGACACTTTAGATGGGGCATCTGGGTCAATGCACTTGAGAAGGTCAAAACCCACGTCACCTTGAGTGCTATGGGTTTGTAGAAGTGTCCCACTCCTCCCTCTAGAAACTAGCACCCCAACCCCCTTGCTTGAAGATCAAGAAGTATTATCTACCTTGCAAGGCAACACACACTCTCCTCAGGATCTACCTGCACTTTTCCACCTGTCTAACAGACCAGTAACTAAGGTCAAGTCACACATAACCCCATTAAGAAAATGCTAGACCTGCTAAGGGAGGAGAGGCACTATATCCTGAAGGAGCTAAAAAACCTACCCAACTTAGGCTGGGCGCAGTGGCTCACACCTGTAATCCCAGCACTTTGGGAGGCCGAGGCGGGTGGATCACGAGGTCAGGAGATCGAGACCATCCTGGCTAACATGGTGAAACCCCCGTCTCTACTAAAAATACAAAAAAAAAAAAAATTTACCCGGGTGTGATGGCATGCGCCTGTAGTCCCAGTTACTCTGGAGGCTGAGGCAGGAGAATGGCATGAACCCAGGAGGTGGAGCTTGCAGTTAGCCTAGATCGGGCCACTGCACTCCAGCCTGGGTGACAGAGCAAGACTCCGTCTCAAAAAAGCCTGCCCAACTTATATATACATCTGCAGAAGGTGGGAGAAATGGGGAAGGGGTCCCCAGTGTGCTGAAATGGGGAGGGAGGAGAAAATAATGCTAAATAAAGCAGAGTGTATGGATATAAGCAATGTAAATGTATTTACATTCTGGCAAGGACTCCAGGAGATAAAGCTAACAGATTGCTAGGATGGCTCTAGAAAGCTTGGAGAAAGCAATGGCCCACACTAAGCAAAATAGAAAGGCCAGAGCTGTCCTGGCGAACAATGGAAGAAGGGAGCAAAAGACTTGGAAGTGGGAATGATATATTATTTACATGCTATCCTGTCAGCCGTGTTCTGCTGTTTATCACAAGCAATAAGGAATATGCTATTGAGAGGGACACAAGCATCACTGAGAAATCCAATAGCCCCTTTTCTGCTGGTTATTTGTTAAGTACTTATGTAATTATTGTAAGTGGTAGTAGTATCATTAGTACTACTATAACAAAATTTTGTAAGAGGAACATTCCAGAGGAAGGGGCACAAAAGGAAATGAGAGCTAGAAATTGACACTATCATGCCTTTACTCTTTTTACCTGGGTCTGAAATAACTTTTCTTTTGTCTGTCCTTTTTTTTTTTTTTCGAGGCAGAGTTTTGCTCTGTTGCCCAAGCTGGAGTAGAGTGGCACGATCTCAGCATACTACAGCTTCTGCCTCCTGGGTTCAAGTGTTTCTCGTGCCTCAGCCTCCCAAGTAGCTGGAATTACAGGCATGTACCACCATGCCCTACTAATTTGTGTATTTTTAGTAGAGTTGCAGTTTTGTCATGTTGGCCAGGCTGGTCTCAAACTCCTGGCCTCAAGTGATCCATCTACCTCAGCCTCCCAAAGTGCTGGAATTATAAGCGTGAGTCACTGTCTCTCCTTTAAAGCCCACCTAATCCTCCAATGCTGAACTTGCTTGGCCACTCCAGTCCTTATTCCCCTGACTTTTTCTTTTTCTTTTTTTTTTTTTTTGAGACAGAGCCTTGCTCTGTCGCCCAGGCTGGAGTACAGTGGTGTGATCTTGGCTCACCACAACTTCCGCCTTCCAGGTTCAAGCAGTCCTCATGCCTCAACCTCCCGAGTAGCTGAGATTACATGCACCCACCACCATGCCTGGCTAATTTTTGTATTTGTGGTAGAGACAGGGTTTCACCATGTTGGCCAGGCTGGTCTGGAACTCCTGACCTCAGGTGATCCGCCCGCCTCAGCCTCCCAAAGTGCTGGGATTACAGGTATAAGCCATTGTGCCCAGCCTATTTCCTGGACTTTTAAGCGCACGTAGTCATCTTGTCTTCATCTCAGGCATGCTAGGCTCCTAGCAGTATCGAACCACAGGAGAACCATTATAAATTTGTTTTGATTGATTAATCAAAGGGGAGCAGCTGGAAACAGTTACAGGCTAATTTGTTATCAACTGCCTAGGTAAGGAAAATTACTATGAGGATTCATCCTATGTGAATGTTCTGGTGTAGCCATTAAAAAGGTAAGTCATAAACAGCTGAGAAAGAAACATTTGTCCTTCAGTCTTTGGTGATACAGTCTCTCAATCTTTCAGAGAACTCTGCTTCTATTAATATCATTCATTTCTTCATTCTTGCATACCTATTGCAGCTAAGTGTTCCATGGGACTCATAAGAGAAGATTCAATTTCTGCTCTGAAGAAGTGTAGTTATGAAAGATACATCAGGTCTCTAAATAACTATCAGAGATGATAGAATAATAGAAACTTCCTTTTAAGGGGTACTTGCAAGACACCAGGCATTATACTATGCACTTATATACAATATTGTTTTTAAAGTCCATACAGCCATACGAGGTAGATATCACTATCCCCATTTTACGGATAAGGAAAAGAGTTCAAAAAGATTTAGTGAAATGCTCAAGTCGCCTAGCTGGTATGAATCTGGTAGTCAGCTGAAGTCAGCTTTGTCTGACTCCAGGTTCATGCTCTTATCCACCATACAGCATGGTCCAAAGACAGTTTCTTGGAACTTTCATGCCTCCAAATGACTCGTGGCCAGATGAGTTTGAGAAATGCTATGCACTGTAGTTCCCTATCGGCAGTTCACAGTGGTGTTCTGTATTACAATGTAATAGTTTAAGCCAGTGGCCTCCAAACTTTTTTGACAGTATATTCCTTTTTTAAAACAAACAAACAAAAAAGTTTTTGAAGACATATTCGTATCAGTAAAAGAATGTAAGCACCTCTGCCCAGTATAGGACTTACAGATTCTATATATTTTTAACTATTTTTAATTTTAGTCTGTTTAATATATTACTTTTTGTTCTCACTAAAATTTCCAGCATTAGTAATATTTGTGACATGATTAATAGTATTTAATATATTATAAACATAAAATGTTAATATTATTTATAATAATATTTTTACTAAGAGCATTGTGATTGGACTTGTTTTACATTTTTCAGCTTTTTTTTTTTGAGACAGAATCTTGCTCTGTCGCTCAGGCTAGAGTGCAGTGGCACAATCTCAGCTCACTACAACCTCCTCCTCTTGAGTTCAAGTGATTCTCGTGCCTCAGACTCCCGAGTAGCTGGGTTACAGGCACCCACCACAAACACCAAGCTAATTTCTTTTTTTCTTTTGAGATGGAGTCTCGCTGTGTTGCCCAGGCTGAAGTGCAGTGGCGTGATCTTGGCTCATTGCAACCTCTGCCTTCCAGGTTCAAGCGATTCTCCTGCCTCAGTCTCCTGAGTAGCTGGGATTACAGGCACCCACCATCTTGCCCAGCTAAATTTTTGTATTTTTAGTAGAGACAGGGTTTCACTATGTTGGTTAGACCGGTCTCAAACTCCTGACCTCAAGTGATCCACCCACCTCGGCCTCCCAAACTGCTGGGATTACAAGCATGAGCCACTGCGCCTGGCCCTTATTTCTCAGCATATTGATTTATTGTTCTTTTCAAAGTTCTGCTTCTAAAGTTCAGGTTTTTTGTTTGTTTGTTTGTTTTTGAGACAGAGTCTCACTCTGTCGCCCAGGCTGGAGTGCAGTGGTGCAGCCTCAACTCACTGCAACCTCTGCCCCCGGGGTTCAAGCCATCCACCCACCTTGGCCTCCCAAAGTGCTGGGATTACAGGTATGAGCCACCACACCCGGCCTATTTTGTTCCATTTTAAATGCATATCATAACTTACACATTTGCTCTAAAAGAGTACATATACACAAATGGATGAAATTGTCATTGGTTCTGCTTACTTTTTCTTTTTTTTTTTTTTTGAGACGGAGTCTCCATTTGTCGCCCAGGCTGGAGTACAGTGGTGCGATCTCGGCTCACTGCAACCTCTGCCCCTGGGGTTCAAGTGATTCTCCTGCCTCAGCCTCCCAAGTAGCTGGGATTATAGACGCCCACCAACACACCCCGCTAATTTTTTGCATTTTTAGTAGACACTGGGTTTCATCATGTTGGCCAGGCTTGTCTTGAATTCCTGGCCTCAGGTGATACACTTGCCTCTGCCTCCCAAAGTGTTGGGATTACAGGCATGAGCCCCCGCGCCTAGCCTATGATATTAATTTTCCACCCTGTTCACTAATTATGCAAGGGTGCTGCTGCTCCTGTAATGCTGTTAGCATCTTTCCATTTTCCCTGATGGGAACCAGTTGTTTTTCTAAACTAACAAATGAGTACAAAATCCACTGAAACATTTCCTTTTAAACCTAAATGGGTTAGAAATTTTGATTTCCAAGTTTTAAAAAATATACGGCTGTGAGTTTTTTTGTTTGTTTGTTTCCTTTTTTGAGACGGAGTCTCACTGTGTCGCCCAGGCTGGATGGAGTGCAGTGGCGTGATCTCGGCTCACTGCAGGCTCCACCTCCCGGTTCAGGCCATTCTCCTGCCTCAGCCTCCCGAGTAGCTGGGACTACAGGCACCCGCCACCACGCCCGGATAATTTTTTTTTGTATTTTTAGTAGAGACGGGGTTTCACGTGTTAGTCAGGATGGTCCCGATCTCCTGATCTCATGATCCGCCCGCCTCGGCCTTCCAAAATGCTGGGATTACAGGCGTGAGCCACCACGCCAGGCCGCAGCTATGAGTTTTTATAAATACATACTTGTCTTTACAACAAAGCCACATAACTATGAAATATTTTTAAGAGATCTGTTTTCCAAATGCCCTCTCCATAACATGTTTTTTTAGGAAAGGAGTTTGTCATTCTCTCAATCATTGTTAACACTTTTATTTTATTTTATTATTTTTTTGTTTGTTTTTTTTTTTTGTTTGTTTTTTTTTTTTGAGACGGAGTCTCGCTCTGTCGCCCAGGCTGGAGTGCAGTGGCCGGATCTCAGCTCACTGCAAGCTCCGCCTCCCGGGTTCCCGCCATTCTCCTGCCTCAGCCTCCGGAGTAGCTGGGACTACAGGCGCCCGCCACCTCGCCCGGCTAGTTTTTTGTATTTTTTTAGTAGAGACGGGGTTTCACCGTATTAGCCAGGATGGTCTCGATCTCCTGACCCCGTGATCCGCCCGTCTCGGCCTCCCAAAGTGCTGGGATTACAGGCTTGAGCCACCGCGCCCGGCCAACACTTTTATTTTAAAGGTCACATTGTGTGTGTATGTACCCGCACGCAGGCATGTTTTGATACTACTGACAGCTTCTGGCCTTCACAGAAAATGTCAACAAATTTAGTTTATCGGAATCCAGTTAGTGTAATCTATATAACCACTTAATTAGGCACAGACAAGCTGCAATGTATCACCATGCACTGAAAATCAATAAATGAATGAACCTGGAGGGTGTCACTAACATGTCCTCTATGGTATGGGGTCCCACTCTTGGAGAAATGAGAACAGCCTGAGAAAATACAGACATAAAGAACTGGCTACCTCCCTTCCTTTCTCTAACCTTATCCTCCTTCCAAGACTAAATTGTGAACAAAGGAACTGTCAACCAGGAGCTCCTCCTGGGGAAGGAAAGAAAGCAGACTTGATTAAAATGTAACTTCTGGGCTGGACACGGTGGCTCGCACCTGTAGTCCCAGCACTTTGGGAGGCCGAGGTGGGCGGATCACAAGGTCAGGAGATTGAGACCATCCTGGGTAACACGGTAAAACCCCGTCTCTACTAAAAATCAAAAAAATTATCTGGGCATGGTGGCGGGTGCCTGTAGTCCCAGCTACTCAGGAGGCCGAGGCAGGAGAATGGCGTGAACCCAGGAGGCAGAGCTTGCAGTGAGCAGAGATTGTGCCACTGCACTCCAGCCTGGGTGACAGAGTGAGACTCTGTCTCAAAAAAAAGTAACTTCTGGTGCTGGTGTAAGGACAGCTATAAAACAATGAAATAAGCTAGGCGCGGTGACTCACGCCTGTAATCCCAGCACTTTGAGAGGCTGAGGCCTCAAGATCACTTGAGGCCAGGAGTTGGAACCTGGCCAACATAGTGAAACTCCATCTGTACTAAAAATGCAAAATATTAGCCGGGTGTGGTGGTGGGTGCCTGTAATCCTAGCTACTCAGGAGGCTGAGGCAGGAGAATTGCTTGAACCTAGGAGGCAGAGGTTGCTGTGAGCCGAGAACGCACCACTGCACTCCAGCCTGCGTGAGACAGTGAGACTCTATCTCAAAATAAATAAATAAAAATAAATAAAATCGAGAGTCCGTAAATAAACCTTCACACTTACAGTCAATTGATTGTCAACAAGGATACCAAGACAATTCAACAGGGAAAGAATAGTCTTTCCAACAAATACTGCTGGAATAACTAGATAGCCACCTGCAAAGTAATAAAGTTGGACCTCTATCTCACACCATATACAAAAATTAAAATGGATCAAAGACCTGAATATAAGAGCTAAAATTCTAGAACTCATCAAATAAAACAAAGAAGTAAATCTTTGTGACTTTGTGTTAGGCAATGGTTTCTTAGATATGATGCTAAAGCAAAGCAGTTAAGGAAAAAAAGGTAAATTGGACTTCACATTTTTTTTTTTAACTTTGTGCTTCAAAGAATTCCATAAAGAAAGTGAAAAGACAACTCAAAGAATGGGAGAAAACATTTGCAAATCATATATCTGATAAGGGACTTGTATTTAGACTATATAAAGAACTCTTACAACTCAAAAACAACAATAAAAACAAATAAGCCAATTTAAAAATAGGCCAATGGCCCAGTGCGGTGGTTCATGCCTATAATCCCAGCACTTTGGGAGGCCAAGGCGGGCAGATCACATGAGGTCAGGAGTTCAAGATCAGCCTGGCCAACATGATGAAACCCTTCTTTACTAAAAATGCAAAAATTAGCTGGATGTGGTGGCATGTGCCTGTGGTCCCAGCTACTCAGGAGGCTGATCAGGAGAATCACTTGAAAGCTGTGAGGCAGAGGTTGCAGTGAGCCAAGATTGCACCACTGCACTCCAGCCTGGGTGACAGAGTGAAGCTCCATCTCTAAATAAATAAATAAATATAAATAAATTGGGCACGGTGGCTCATGCCTGTAATCCCAGCACTTTGGGAGGCCGAGGTTGGTGGATCACCTAAGGTCAGGAATTCAAGACTAGCCTGGCCAAATTGGTGAAACCCTGTCTTTACTAAAAATACAAAAATTAGCCAGGCATGGTGGTGCCTGCCTGTAATCCCAGCTACTAGGGAGGCTGAGACAGGAGAATCACTTGAACCCAGGAGGCGGAGGTTGCAGTGAGCCGAGATCACACCACTGCACTCCAGCGTGGGCAACAGAGAGAAACTCTGTCTCAAATAAATAAATACAGGCAAAGGATGTAAATGCATGTTTCTCCGAAGAAGATATGCAAATGACCAATAAGCACAAGAAAAGATGCTCGACATTATGAGCCATTAGGAAATGCAAATCAAAACCACAGTGAGGTACCACTTCATGCCTATTAGGATGACTATAATAAAAGACAGATAATAATGTTGTAGCAAGGATGTGGAGAAATTGAAATCCTGATATACGGCTGGTAGGAATGTAATATAGTGCAGCTATTTTGGAAAACATTTTGGCAGTTCCTCCAAAGGTTAAACAGAGCTATGATCAAGCAACTCTACTCCTAGGTATATACCCAAGAGAAATGAAAAAACATGTGTGCACACATAGACTTGTATACACATGTTCATAGCAGCTTTATTTACGATAGCCAAAAAGTCAAAACCTCCCAAAGATCTATAAACTGATAAATAAACAAAAGTGGTATATTCATACAATGAACTATTACTTAGCTATAAAAAAGAATAAAGTACTGATACATGCTACACCATGGATGAACCTTGAAAGCATTATGCTAAGTGAAGGAGGTCAGTCACAGAATAACACATATAGTATTGTATAATGTCATTTATATTAATTGTTCATAAAAGGCAAATCTATAGAGGCATAAAGTCAATTAGTGGTTGCCAAGACTGCTAATGGGTATGAGGCTTAATTTTGGGGTGATGAAAGTATTCCAAAATTGACTGTGGTGATGGCCTGCAACTGTGAAAATACTGTAGTAAAAACCCTCACATTGTGTGCTTTAAGTGGGTGAATTGCATCATACTTGAATTATATGTGAATAAAGTTTTTTTTTTTTTAAGTAACTCCTGCATTCTTCATTTTTTTGTTTTTAGGCAGGGTCTCACTCTGTCACCCAGGCTAGAGTGCAGTGGCATGATCACCGCCCACTGCAGCCTCAATCTCCAGGCTTAAACAATCCTCCCACTTAAATGATCCTCCCACTAGTCCTCCCAAACAACTAGGACTACAGGTGCACACCACCACACCTAACTAATTTTTTTTTTTTTTTTTTTTTTTTTGAGGCAGAATCTCACTCTGTCACCCAGGCTGGAGTGTAGTGGTGCAATCTCGGCTCACTGCAAGCTCTGCCTCCCAGGTTCATGCCATTCTCCTGCCTCAGCCTCCCGAGTAGCTGGGACAACAGGCGCCCGCCACCATGCCCGGCTAATTTTTTTGTATATTTAGTAGAGACGGGGTTTCACCGTGTTAACCAGGATGGTCTCGATCTCCTGACCTCATGATCCGCTCGCCTCGGCCTCCCAAAGTGCTGGGATTACAGGCGTGAGCCACCATGCCTGGCCACCTAACTAATTAAAAAATTTTTTTTGTGTTGCCCTGCCCAGACTGGTCTCAAACTCCTGGGCTCAATGAGCCTCCCACCTCAGCCTCCCAAAGTGCTGAGATTACAGGCATGAGCCACACGCCTCCTCCATTGCTCTGATAGGCAAAATGAGAAAGGGGCTAACCCCTCCTGTGCATTATAATGGGATTTAGGGACTTCAAGGGAAAGGGGAAGCACCTTATTAATGAATAAAAACTTCTTAATTAACCACTATCTATTAAATCTAACAAGTTCAAAAGCTACTGACACAGCCATGTTTGCTGAACAGAATAGCAAGCACAAAGATAATCTGACCCAGATGACCCATACCGATCCTCAGCCACAGACCCTGGTGAGCCTGAGCCTCTCCCCAGCTCCTGCTACCTCTGATGGGTCTTCAGGACTTGCTTGTCCTAGCAGGGCTGACAGTCCTGCTGAGTTGCCCATTTGAATGAGGAAATGTCTGGAGAGAGGAGAGGGATGGAACAGAGCCTTCCCAGTGGTTTCCAGTGACTCAAAGAGGTTTTCCCAAAAATCTCATAGTAGAAGATGCTTGAGGAAGTGGGATATTCAGGGCCAGACCTTAGCAGAATCCTCTACCCCAACCCCTTGAAGGCCTCATCTTGTGCTACTTTCCCTTGCAACTCGGGGAGAATCAGATTCATCAAGAACTTCACCTTCCTTCTACTGAATTTTGGTTCCCTTTCCAATGGTTCCAACGTGCCCAGTGAAGTGAGTTGTTCCATCTGTACAACCTGGGGTGGTGTGGTAAAGGGGAAGGAGACGCGCTCCCTCTCCCACTTCCCAGTGAGGCCTATGAAGAGACAACTAGACTCTTCTCCTACCAACTGGACTACCTCAGGCCTAGAGTTGGAGTTAGCAGACCACTGTGGGAGAGCCACAGCCCTCAGTAGAGCTAGGAACAGTGGGAAACAAACCTGTGACTATAGGACTTGCCGCTTTTTTTTCTTTTTCTTTTTTTTTTTTTTGAGGCAGAGTCTTACTCTTTTGCCCAAGCTGGAGTGCAATGGTGCGATCTCAGCTCACTGCAACCTCCACCTCCTGTGATCAAACGATTCTCGCCTTAGCCTCCCAAGTAGCTGAGATTACATGCATGTGCCACCATGCCTGGCTAATTTTTGTATTTTTAGTAGAGATGGGGTTTCACCATGTTGGCCAGGCTGATCTCAAACTTCTAGCCTTAAGTGATCCATCTGGCCCAGCCTCCCAAAGTGCTGGGGTTACATGTAGGACGTGTTTCTATGTGGATGACTCAAGGTATATGTAAGACCAAGCTTTCCATGTATACCCATGTTAGAAGAAGCTGACCTCAGAAGGGCATGTGAATATTTGGGTGAGAAAAGGCAAAACATGGCTAAGGAGCAGCCAGGAGGCCAGGTTGGCTGGAATATGGGCCTAGTTAGAAGACAGAGTCATGGATGGGGCTAATCTGGGCAAAGCCTTGATGGTCTCACTGAGAAACTGGAATTCTCTGCCTATAGCCCCAGTGTACAAAAGGTGGTTGTTACCCAAGGACAAAGCCACAGCTATGTCCTTTGCTCGGATTTCAGAAAAGAATACACTTTTAAATCATCTGCAGGAGCCTAAGACAAAGGTTTATCTTTGGCTCCAATTATGTAATTCCAGAAGTACGAAGACTTTTGTACGTGTCTGGTTCTTGGTTGCACACCTCAGAAGCCACGTGCAGTTTACCTAAACAGAAAGGGAATGAGTATATTGGAAGAATGTTGGTGGGTCACAGAATGGGTGGGGAGGCTTGGCCACCAGCCCCAGGAAACAGGCAGGAACCCATGAAGGTGAGTCAGCAGGAAGCCCAGTCAAAGATGTGACACGGGAACATCACCCACAGCCATAGCCGCTGCTGTGGATGCTTTCTAAGGGCTCCTGTGTCTTGGCATCATCACACCCTCCAAAACCAGCATTCCCTGCTGGAATGGCCCACGGTGAGCCAGGAGGCAGGGACAGGGAATGTCTGGCCTTTTCCAGCTCCCACAGGCAGAGGCCTTCCCATCAAGACCTTCCAAAAGTGGAATTCCCACGAAATAGGAAGGAGATCTAAGTGTTACGTAGTCCCCGAAACCAGCAAATGTTCATAATTTGGAAATACTTAAAAAAGACTGATATTTCTTTTTCTTTTTTTCTAGTTTTAACTCAAAGATATGGTAGGTTCTTAAAGGATGTATGTAAGAACCAGACTATTCTGGTTTCTCTTAATACAGTACTTTGGAACGGCAGTATAGGAGAATGGTTTCAGTATATGGCCTGAACTCGGACCAGACCTGGGTTCGAAGCCCAGCTTTACCGTTTCCTAGCAGTGTGGCCCTGGGCAAGCAAAGTAACCTCTCAGAACCTATGCTCTTCTGTAAAATGGGGTCATTATAGTACCTACCTCACAGCTTTGAACTTTGAGATTTAAGTGAGATCATGCGTGTGAAGATCTTATCAGTGGTTGGTGCTGGGGAAGCACTCCATAAATATCAGCTATTGTCATTGAGTGACCTGTCCTAAGGTCTGAGAAAACAATGTGGTCACTTTGGGCCCCATACCTGGGGGTATGTAGGCTCTGGCCTGACTTTAATTCCAGGCAGCTAGAGCCACACAAGGGAAGGGGGATGTACAGATGTCCACTTGGATATGTTTCCCCCTCATTCCTTGCTTTTTTACCTTTTATTTTATTTATTTATTTTGAGACAGAGTTTTGCTCTTGTTGCCCAGGCTGGAGTGCAATGGCGAGATCTCGGTTCACCGCAACCATCACTTCCCAGATTCAAATGATTCTCCTGCCTCAACCTCCCAAGTAGCTGGGACTACCAGCATGCGCCAGGCGATGCCCGGCTAATTTTGTATTTTTAGTAGAGGCAGGGTTTCTCCATGTTGGTCAGGCTAGTCTCAAACTCCCGACCTCAGGTAATCCACTTGCCTCAGCCTCCTAAAGGGCTGGGATTACAGGGGTGAGCCACCATGCCGGCCTTTTACCTTTTATTGCTTAAGGCCATGAGCTTTGGTGTTATAGGTTTGAATTTGAATCCAGACCTACCAGATGATGTTGGGCATTTCAAGTAACCCTCAGGCTTTTTTATTGCAAAGTGAGAATAATGCTATCTACCACACGTGGCAGTGCTGTAATAAGTAAATCAGATAGTCTGTGGAGGGTGCTTAGCACCCTGGCTCATAGATGAGAAGGGTCCTCATTAGTATATATTGGTCCTTATGGGCTAGGGGAGAAGTAGCACCTCCCAAGAAGATTCTTTTCCTTCTATAACATCACACGTACGTTTATCTCTTTGATGCTTAAATTATCTGGCAAGGATTCTTTTAGTTTTTAAAAAAAATTTTTGTTTTAAATTACCTTGACAGTGGGAGATCACATCTGTGGAAAATGCTGGTGTTCATGTAACAAAAAGCTAGACCAGATCACTGCAAGTGTGCAGGTCCAAGGGTAAAGCAGGTCAGCACTGCTGAGAGTATTGTCCATTGGACTCTCATTCCAGAGATGCTCCTCAGGAAGGGTGCTGTAGTCCAATAGGTTTGGCAAGTATGACTCCATCCTTCTTTTAGAAAATTACAATGCAGGCCAGGCATGGTGGCTCACTCCTGTAATCCCAGCACTTTGGGAGGTTGAGGCGGGTGATTCACTTGAGTCCAGGAGTTCGAGACTAGCCTGGGCAACATAGTGAAATCCCTTCTGTACTAAAAATACAAAACTTAGCCAGGTGTGGTGGCGCACGTCTGTAGTCCCAGCTACTTTAGAGGCTGAGGCACAAGAATCACTTGAATGGAGCAGGTGGAGGTTGCAATGAGCCAAGGTCACGCCACTGCACTCCAGCCTGGGTAACAGAACGAGACTCAGACTCAAAATAAATAAATAAATAAAAATAAAAGTGTATATAAGACATAGTATAAACGTAGTTCTCCAAGGCGGGCGGATCACGAGGTCAGGAGATCGAGACCATCCTGGCTAACACGGTGAAACCCCGTCTGTACTAAAAATACAAAAATTAGCCGGGCGTGGTGGCGGACGCCTGTAGTCCCAGCTACTCAGGAGGCTGAGGCAGGAGAATGGCATGAACCCGGGAGGCGGAGCTTGCAGTGAGCTGAGATCCGGCCACTGCACTCCAGCCTGGGCGACAGAGCGAGACTCTGTCTCAGAAAAAAAAACATGGTTCTATTCAGAATCTACCATGTTATAAATCTGACCTAACATTAATATGTATGGAAGCTATAGTAAACATTTAATCAAAGATAATTTTGTATGCCCCCTTAGACTTTAGAAAAACTTTTAAAATGTGTGATTAGAACTTACCCAAAGAAATTTTACTACTTGCCTTCTTTTTCTCTCAGTGCCTTCTATTTTTCTCATTATATTCAAAAGTATGCCATTTGGTTCAGTCCTACACTTGACACTCTGTTGACAACCATCAGAGCCCTTCATACGTTTTCAGGAAACCACACAAGTGAAAAGAAGCATCAGGAAATTCCACAGTGAACAGTTTAGGAAGGCAGATAGGCAGGTGCTGAATTCTAAATATGGTGTGCATATGTGTGTGCATGTGTGCATGTATGTGATTTGCATGTGCACATGAGTGTGACTGCATGTTTTTGTTCATGCCTGCATGTGGGAACATAATTTGTGTGCATCGGTGTGTGCACAAGTGTGTATTTGTGGGTACATGTGTGTGTGCGCAGCTGTGTGTTGGAAGACAAAACACAACCAAGATGCTGCTTCCTGAAAGGGGATATTGGGGTTGGGGGCAACACAACTCCTTAAACTGTGTTTAAGGCAGTCCTTACCAGTTAACTTCCAGAGAAGGGAATAAACTCAGAAACCTTTCAAAGGAAGGAAAGAGCAACAAAAGATTGGGCGTGATTAATTCATAAAAAGATGAATGAAAATGTAAATAAAATGTTAAATCGAGCATTAAGTTCTTCAAGAGGCTAAGAAGGAACAGGTCTGTCTTTATTATATTGCATTAAAACCAGTGATAACTATTTTAAGTTTTAAGTTGTAATTTTTTTTTTTCTTTTAAGTCTTTTTCTAGGTTGGGTTTCCCAGAACACCACCCTGAGATGAGGACTTGTGTGTAAGTAATAAATTAAGCAAGGGCTCCCAGGAGAAATCAGTGAAGGCATGGAGGAGGCAAGCAAGGGAAGGAGCCCAGCCAGTCTGTGATTCAGCCCTATCCTGTGGCGGGGGAGGAGGGGTGGGGGTGGGGGAACACTCTGGAATGTAAGTCACACCTGAGTCTGTCTCAGCCTAAGACAAGAGAGGGTCTCACCCTTGGTCATCCACTGAGGGCCATGCCAAGAGCATGAAAACCTACTAGGCACTTCCAGAATTCCGTCCTTGAGGGAAAAGTGGCTCCAGCAGCCCAGGGCAAATTCCCCTAAGAAGAGTCACAGGTGTAGGCCATTGTAAACAAAAGCACACTTGAAGGTGGAGAGAAATGACTAAGATCATAAAAAGATCTAGAGGGGGACTCTCTCTGAAGCTGCTGTGATTCTGAGGGCTGCCTGACTTAAAAAAAAAAAAAAAAAAAAACCATCTGGAGGATTTGGGCAGAACGCTTACATCAAACATCCTCTTTCACCATGGGGATTCCTGTCTGGGCCTTCTGCCGTGTGGGATATGCAGAAGGCACTGCAATGAAGAGAGAATCACCGGTGCGGAAATGCAAACCATGAGGAGATAGTAAGAGGCATTTGGAAGTCCTGAAGTACCATAAAGAATGAAGACATCCAGCACGGTGGCTCAGGCCTGTAATCCCAACAGTTTGGGAGGCTGAGGCGGGTGGATCACTTGAGGTCAGGAGTTCAAGACCAGCCTGGCCAACATGATGAAACCCCATCTCTATTAAAAATACAAAAATTAGCCAGGCATGGTGGCACATGCCTATAATTCCAGCTACTCCAGAGTATGAGGCAGGAGAATTGCTTGAACCTGGGAGGCAGAGGTTGCAGTGAGCCCAGATTGTGCCACTGCACTCTAGCCTGGAGACAGAGCTAGAATCAGTATCAAAAAAAAAAAAAAAAAAAAAAGAAAGAAAAGAAAAAAGAAAAAAAAAAAGTAGGTAGACCCAGCCCTGTGGTCCAGGAAAAAAAAGAATATGACTCAGGGACCGGCCTGAGAACCCAGAATTGGTTCAGAATATGAGAAACTCCGTTGCAAGAGGCCTATGAGCCCCCACCCAGATGAACTCTCTTAGCAAAGATTGTACCATGAAACAGAAATCATCCCTGGCCTGGCCAAAGAAGCATGCCTGGACCACCACTGCCTAACAACTAGTTGAATGGAAAGTCTTTGAAAATTGGGTCATGGACTGGGTAGCCTGAAATGTGCACTAAATGGGGTATTTATCTGTATTGCTAGAGATCGCCAGTTCCCAGGTTCCAGGCACCTCTCTCTGCCCTCTTGCGAGGCAACACAGTAATCCATTTAAGGGTTTGGAGTCAGACTGCCTGTGTTTGTATACAGTACCCTGACTGTATACAAAGTGGGTAAGCTAAGCCAAGCCACTTCACTTCTCTGAGCCTCAGTATCCTTATCTGAAAGTGGGGTTATTTATAAGACGTACCTCCTAGTGGTGGTTTTATTTTGTTTATTGGTTTTGTTTTTCCTAGATTCATTAGTGTATATAGTTCAGTGCCTGGGATAGCCTGTGATCAAACACATTATCTGTTATTATTTGGCTATACTTTCCTCTTGAATAGACTTCCTGAAACAAGCTGCACCCCAGCTGAACTTATTTTGATATCATTAGCTTTTAGGTTATGGTTTATAAAAGCATAGTATATAAATATTCTATTTTGGGGCTAAGAAGAACATTTTCAGACTTTTAAATCAATGAAACCTTATTTTCAAACCAACTTCTGTAAGAAGCTGCATTTGTAAAGCCAGTGACAGCTGCCTCTAGTTGAAGTTGTTGGGAGCAGAAGCCTCACCTTTCTTCCTGCCCAGTGCCTGGGACACCACAGGAAGTGCTGGTCTCCTGGAACAAGTAGGAACACGCCCCAAATTCAACATTGCCCCAGTACATCCTCTTAGTTTACAGTCTGAAGTTCATCGGGGGAGATGACTTGTTCAAGATCTTTCCAGCCTGTCAGTGACAGAGCAGGCACTTAAATCCAGGCACTGTTCTCTTCGATGACTTCCCTCACTTTCGTCACTCCAGGATCACCTGCACCATTTTTGGTTTTGCTAGAGTATCATGTTATTTATTCATCTAATTCCTTGCAGTGATTTCCCCCTTCTTTTTTAAAATCTTAGCCTTGCTATGAGCAAGGCTCATACGAATCTCATGTTTGACCTATTATAGTGTTTCTTAATATGCATTTAAACAAATAAGTATTTTTAAAAATATGTGTTCATGGCCAGGTGCATTGGCTCACACCTGAAATCCAAGCACTGTGGGAGGCCAAGGCGTGAGGATCACTTGAACCCAGGAGTTGGATACCTTGCAACAAAGCGAGACCCCATCTCTACGAAACATTTAAAAAAAATTAGCTGGACATGGGGGCACTCACCTGTAGTCCAAGCTACTCAGGTGGCTGAGGCAGGAGAGTTGCTTGAGCCCAGGAGTTCAAGGCTGAGGTAAGTTATGATCACGCGACTGAACTCCAGCCTGGGCAACAGAGCAAGACCCTGACTCAAATAATTATTCACACACACACACACACACACACACATATAATTTTGGAACATGTATTTGGAACAAAATATATAATTTTGGAACATACTGCTCTGTGTGCAAAACAGAAAATGTCTTAGCTGTATGGAAGCCAGTCCAAGTTAGGTGCTGTGTTTATACCAAATACCAAGAGGTCCAGGGATTTGCTGGGCCCTGTTCCCTGTGGGCCTCAATTCAACAGGATGACACAAGTTTAGAATGAAATTAAAGCATGACTACAACGGCGTTTTTATGTTTCTTTTTTTTTTTTTTAATTAGAAACGAGGTAGGAGGACAGTGAATTGGGTGCTCCTTTGAAAGTGTCTCCCATTCTATAATTCACTAGGTTCCACATACTATGGAATGTTTGAATTTATAACTTTTTAAGAACTGTCTGTATATGTTTAATGTGTATACAATACATTGAGAAAGCCAGAGTTAGTCCAGCCTTTGCAATCACAATAAGATGCTGCAGGGCTCAAATGGTGGGGAAATAACTGGCACCTTGGAATGTTAATTGCACTTGCTTCTGAGCCTGGAGGCTGAAAATGCAGGATCATTGTGCAACACTACACGCCCCATCTTGTCTGACTGGCTCTAGCTTTAGAAATGAAGAAAGAGAAGAAAATCATTTAAGTTTTGCCTAGAGTTAAGGTTACTTTTTTTTTTTTTTAAAGCATTCCTCCTTCCCCTTTCAGATAAAACAACCCATATAGACTGTACAAGATATAGAGATTTAATGCTTTTTCTGTTCTCTTCAAAGATAAAATTTTCAGTGGACTTTTCCACTTGGTGCATCTCCTATGCTTGGCTTGTCACCTTACATCTGACACAAAGGTAATATAACCCAGGACTGCTGAGACATACCCTTTCCTTTGCATTCCACATTCAGAAGATCTCATTGCTGCTTCCAGTTACACAAGTATCAGAGTCCCACTGTGGGTAAAAAGTCTTCCAGAAATGGGAAACCCAGATTAGCTAGTCAAGCTGCCCCTCGCAGATGAACTAACAATAATAATTAGTAGGCTTGCCTGTCATCCTCAATAAAGGATCCTCAAAAAAAAAAAAAGAAAGAAAGAAAAGAGAAAAGAAATCTTTATACTATAATAATAAGGATTATTCTGATAGTTACTGTATTGATTGTTTTTATAATTACTGTGTTCTTAGTTGCAGACAACAGAATTCACTCTAGCTAGTTTCAATAGAAAGGGGTTACAGCAGGGTATTAAGTAGTTTACAAGATTTTCACCAGTGCCAGAGAAGGATAGGTTCGGATACCACACAGCCAGAAACAACCCCAGCAGAAATGCCCAGCCATAAACAGGACTGTTCTCATAGAAGCCCCACCGCTGCTGCTCAGCAGTCAATACCTGTGATGCTAGGGGCTGGACAGTGGGGCTTCTCTCAAAGCTCTTTCACAGTCATGTCTGCAAAAAGATGGGCTCACCTACATGTACTGCCACTTCACTTAAATGACCTTCATCTTCCTGCAGCACATAGGCATCTGCTGGGCAGAACCAGGCTCATAGGCAGAACCCTAGCTACAAGAGAGTCCAGACACTGTAGGTTTTACAAATGGTCAAAGCAGATGTTGTGTGGACCCATTCGTGGAATCTGCCACAGTGACCGTATGGATTTCAGTCAATTTGTAAGTAATGGTAATCATGAGAGCTATATGAGAATAATAGCTAGCAATTTCCAGTGCTTTCTAGCACTTAATAGCTTTAGAAACATGATCTCATTTAATCCTCAAAGCAGCCCTGTGAGGTAGGTACTATTCGTATCCTTGGATTGTAAGTGAAGACATCAAAGGACTAGAGAGGTTAATTCACTCACCCCACATCTCATGGTGGTAAAGCCAGGATTCAAACTCAGATCTGTCTCAATGAAAGTCTGTACTTTCAGCTAGTATACTGCTAACGTAATGAGATTACAGGCATGAGCCACTGCACCGGCCAAGATTTCTTTATTAGTCATATTCAGGTTACTAAGGGATAAATAAAAGTATGTATAAAATCCTTGCCCTTGGCCAGGCACGGTGGCTCATGCCTCTAATCCCAGCACTTTTGGAGGGCGAGGCAGGCGGATCACGAGGTCAGGAGTTCAAGACTAGCCTGATCAATATGGTGAAACCCTGTCTCTACTAAAAATACAAAAATTAGCCAGGCATGGTGGTGTGCGCCTGTAGTCCCAGCTACTCTGGAGGCTGAGGCAGGAAAATAGCTTGAACCCAGGAGGCGGAGGTTGCAGTGAGCCAAGATCACACCACTGCACTCCAGCCTGGGCGACAGAGTGAGACTCCATCTCAAAAAGAAAAACAAAAACAGAAATAAAAACAAAAAAACCTTGCCCTTGCCTTCAAAATGCATTTATCCTAAAATATACCAAATAAGTGGCAACCTGTTTTTTTTGTTTTTTTTTTAAACTTAATTTTCTTTGGCAGCGGAAAGCCTTTTCTGACAAACTAGCAGAATGAGCTAATTAAACTTGAAGCTTTACAGAAAAGAATCCTCACTTGGGTCTTTATTGAGGATGACAGGCAAGCCTACCTGGCAGTGTTCTCTAGAAATTATAATGGGAGAGTTGAAAGGTGAGCCAGAAAGCCAGTCTATGTGTGTAAGTACTTGGCTTGGTATGTTGTATATAGTCATTAATGTGCTTACTTATAGGATGGTACCCAGGGATGTGCTCAATTACAATGAGGAGAATGCCTTGAAAGAAGTAATTAACAAGAGTATTGAGATATCTGTCCAGACAGATTTTGAATTAATGAAAAATTACTGTGTGATGGGTACAGCCCTGGGTGAAGTGTGGTTTTAGTTTTACCAGTGTTCTTGTCTGTTTTCATTGTCATTAGTAGTTTTAAAAATATAACATCAAATTCTTTCTCCTTACAAAGACTGCTCTTTTTTTTTGAGACAGGGTCTCACCCTGTCTCCCAGTTTGGAGTGCAATGTTGCAATCTCAGCTCACTGCAACCTCTACCTCCCAGGTTCAAGCGATTCTCCCACCTCAGTCTCCTGAGTAGCTGGAACCACAGGCGTGCACCACCACACCCGGCTAATGTTTTGTATTTTTAGTAGAGATGGGGTTTCACCATGTTGCCCAGGCTGGTCTTGAAGTCCTGGCCTCAAGCGATCCACCTGCGTTGGCCTCCCAAAGTGTTGGGATTACAGGTGTCAGTTACGGCACCCAGCCACAGACTGCTCTTACGGTGTGTGTTTTGAGCGACTGTGGTCCCACTGGCAACTCTCTTGTCATTTTTATTCAATGCCTAGTTTCCCATTTTCTCCCTTATATATTTCTGGCAAAATGTAATAACCTGTTCAAAGCAGATCAGAGAACTTTTCACAATGCTAACAGGCATAACGGTCAAGTGCTTGAGGTACTTATTGTCTGTCTTCCTCAATAAAAGAGCACAGAAAATGCGGGACCTCCAGCTTAGTCTGTCAGTTGGCATATTAGTTTCCTATGGCTGCTATAACAAAATGCCACAAATTTAGTGGCTTAAAACAACACAAATGTATATCTTATAGTTACAGAGGTCAGAAGTCCAAAATCAGTTTCACTGAGATTTAGCCAAGTGTTTGCAGAAATGGCTCATTCTGGAGGCTTCAGAAGAGAATACATGTCCTTGCCTTTTTCAGTTTTGCAGGCTGCCTGCAGTCCTTGCCTCATGGCTCCTGCCTCACATCACTCCAACCTCCCGTTTCTGTGGTCACATCTCCTACTAATCATTCCTACCATCCTGCCCCTGCCCCCGTTATAAGGACCCTTGTGATTACATTGAATTTCAGTCAATCAGGCCCACCTGGATAATCCAGGCTCGTCTCGTCATCTCAAGATCCTTAATGTAAATCACATTTTCAAAGTCCCTTTGTCGTATAAGGTGATATTCACAGACTATGGGGATTAGGGATTAGTCAGTCTACTACAGGTGTCAGGAAAGCAAGTTCTAGCTTTGTCAGTCAATGAGGACTTTCTTAGAAGGTTACATAGAGAAATGATTAGGAAATCAATAAAACCAACAGGCATTTGAGATACAAGGCAAATACCTGGTTATCTTGCTGTCCGCTCAGCACAGGTGCCTATTGCTGCAGACTCTAGACTTCTATCTTTATTGTGACTGTCTTCACTTCCTCTCTGACTGATGATTCTAGTATTTCTAGCAGTCAAACTGAGTCAGCCAGAGCCCATCCTATAGAGGGCGCCCCTTTTCTGCCAGGCTATTTTACAAGGACATCTCATTGGCTGCTGTTTAACCTACAGATGGCAGCTTTTTCATCAGTCCCTAGTCCTTGGTCCACTCAGCTTTGGCCAGGAAAGCTGGGCCACAAGACACAAAATATGTACAGGAACCACGGGCCTTTGTCTCTGAAAGGCGCTGGGAAGTTGCAACAATTCAGAGACTGTTAGACTCTTCTCCAAAACACTGTCAGTGACCACAGAGTTTGGGCAAAATTTTTTGCTTCCTGATTTTTGAAACTGGGATGCTTGTAGGTGCTTGTTACAAATGGATTTTGGTTAATATTTACAAAATGTAGTATTCCTAAGAAAACAAATTAGAAAGATCTAAAAGTAAAGAGTGCTTTGGAAAGCTAAAGGCTTGTCATGATGGCCTGTAGTCTAATCATAGACTCTAATTACAGGAAAAGATACACATTCAACAAAGGAAGTCTTCTAGGTCAAAGGTCTTTATGGTACTTCAAATTATATAAAGCAACACACTGGAATTCCCAAGCTCTGAGTCATCCATGAAAAAAATAGCTCATATGGCTTCCAGGACACTGAGTTGAATTCAGAAATCATTTTATAAATGTCTACTCTCTTTCATAGAGGAGATTTAGGAAAGGAGAGAAGTAATCTGGAGTGTAGCAGAGAATTAAACTGAGTTTTCTTTAATGGAGTCATAGAGCCTGTTACACTGTGGATTCTTGGATTGTGTCAGATAATCATAGGTTCAGCCACTGGATTAGTCATATCATGAATTTCATAATCACTATATAATTGACACAGACTTTTAAACAGTTCTTTCTCCTGGAAGCCAGTTTATTGCTGGAATTAAATGAACTGTCCCTCTCTGCAGAAAATGGAACCAACTTTTCACTTGGTTCACCTTGGCAGTAATTAGGAGCTTTCAAGGAGTTAGCACTCTTCCTTGCCAAGCTGTCCAACTGGAAACAAGCAGATTATCCTTAAGAAATGCAAAGGCTCAGCCGGGCGCAGTGGCTCACGCCTGTAATCCCAGCACTTTGGGAGGCTGAGGTGGGTGGATCATGAGGTCAGGAGATCGAGACCATCCTGGCCAACATGGTGAAACCCCGTCTCTACTACAGTACAAAAAAAAAAGAAAAAAAGCCAGGTGCAATGGTGCGTGCCTGTAGTCCCAGTTACTCAGGAGGCTAAGGCAGGAGAATCACTTGAAGCCAGGAGGCAGAGGTTGCAGTGAGCCGAGATTGTTCCATTGCACTTCAGCCAGGCAACGGGGTGAGACTCCATCTCAAAAAAAAAAAAAAGAAAGAATGTAAATGTTCTCTCTCCAAGTGGGAGACCAGAGCAAAGGTAAAGGAGAAAATATTTAATGTTCAGCCTGTGAAGAAAAGTAATTAACTGATTGTACTATGTGTATTTCCACTTCGTAAACACCAACAATTAATTAAGCCATTATACAGCTCAGGCACATCTAACTCTAGGTTGGACTCTGGGGCCAGAAGGACTGCTCAAATCCCAGTTTAGCCACTTACTGACAGTGTGATTTTTGGCAGATGGGACCGACAGGGGTGCATGTTCCATGGGAATGTTGTGACAATTAAAAGCAGATGAAATTCACATGGCAAATTATGTGAGTGGGACCCCTCACTAAGCCTTACCTACTTTTTGTTATTCACTGTTCACTCTCACCATTCCAAATCTCTAAGCCCTATCCAGAGTCATGTCACACTCAGAAGCCGCCTCAAACCACCAGGCTACCCCTCTCTTCTTTGAAACTCAGTTTTGGAATCTATTTTGGACTTATTTGGGCTTTCCAACCCTCCAGTAACACTTTCTAATACCTAAACGTAAGTCTGGAGTTTAGCTTTTGATGATATCTTCTCCTCCCCTATGTTCTAAGCAACTTTCTTTTATTCAAGATTTTCCTTCATTCTTTCCCTCCAATTTTTCATCCCTGGTCTTCTCTTTCCCTAATTTTCTCTCTCCAAGGCCAGAGATTGAAGAGGAAATTCCCATCAAGTTTAAAAAATATGAAATGTGTTCAGGCTGGGGGAAGGAGAAAGGGAAGAAATCATACCCTTATGATTCCTTTATTTCCGCCCCACACACACATAAGTTCAGCCCTGGTAAATAATTCCCTTCCCTTTCCTGGTCTGTAGTTTCTCAACCTTCTTGGAATCCCCTTTGAAAATATAAATATTTCCTTCCATACCTCACCCCAATTTTATTCAAAACTTCAAAATAAATGTGACATGACTGAAAACATATTAAAACAATGGTCATCTTAGAATATGCCTATCCAGATTACACAAGCACCCTGAGAAATGTGAAATCTCTCCCATGGCCCCCTCTCCACTCCCAGGCAGTTGGCAGTCACCACCTGGGTTTCATGATCTTCAACAGAATGTGCTCTAAATTGGTGAGTTTCCTGACCACAGCTGGCTCTTTGGGTGTAAGCTTCCAAAACTGGTGACCATTTCTATCTAATTCTGTTTGTGTTTCATCCAGAATAGTACCTTGTCATATAAGCACTTAAGTCTGATTCTTGATACAGATTTCTTGGCAAATATTGGGCATGGTTAAGAGAACTTGTTCTGGAGTCATACCACGCACAGGACAGCTACCTTTCATGGCCTCTGTGGCAATCATGTTAGGACCAGGTTGACACGGTTCTGGCCATTTGACAGGCGTAGATGTGATGTATGTCACTTATAAACCTGTTTCCAAAATGTCCCACACTGTCTTCCTTCACTAGTTGGGCAATCACATAGAAAAGATCTAGGAGAGAACTTCAAGAAGGCTCTGGGGGGTTATGGAGCTACAAGATAGAGCCTGGATCCCTGAGTCACAACTAGAAGAAGATTGCCTGAAAGGGGCCCAACTCACATTCACTGTGAGGTGAGGGAGAAATGAATCCTTGTTGCATTAAGCCACAGAGATTTGGGGATTCTTTGCTATAGTAGCTAGTGTTAATTAACCTAACACATTTTAAAAGTTCTTAGAACATAATAAGGGCTAAGAAAAAGTTAGTTTTTACTAGCTTATTATTTGTTCCATCCACTAATATTTATTGTGTATTACTGCATATGTTTCCCACAACACCTTAGAAGGTGGGTGCCCAGGCCTTGCTCTCTCTCACCAGAGGGCCTTTATCTATGTTTTCTCTGGCTTACCTGTTCCATCCTCCCCTCTCCGCATAGTCAAACACTACTCATCACTAAGATCAAAGCTCAGGTGTGCTCCTACTCATCAAAACCCTCCCTAACTCCCTAGACTAGATCAGTGTTCCCTATTACGAGATCTCATAAATCCCTAAATGTCTCCTGCAGGGTACTTAAGACACTTTGTCATTACATGACCGTAATTCTTTTTTTTTGACACAGAGTCTTGCTCTGTTGCCAGGCTGGAGTGCAGTGGCACAATCTTGGCTCACTGCAACGCACTCTGCCTCTTGGGTTCCAGCGATCCTCCTGCCTCAGCCTCCTGAGTAGCTGGGATTACAGGCATGCGTCACCACGCCCAGCTAATTTTTGTATTTTTATTAGTAGAGACGAGGGTTCACCATGTTGGCCAGGATGATCTCGATCTCCTGACCTCGTGATCTGCCCGCCTAGGCCTCCCAAAATGCTAGGATTACAGGCATGAGCCACCACGCCCGGCTGACTACGTAATTATTTGGTAAACATCTCCCTTCCTAGACATAGAGTAAGCACCAAGATAGCAGGGGCCATCCTAGTTGATTCACTGTGATATTCCCTGTGCCTAGCCTGATGCCAGACACACAAGATGTGCTCAAAAAGTATTTAGGTGTATCTGGGCAGGATAGGTCTCACAGGCTTTCTGCTTCTTGGTGAGGTCAACTGTCAGTGTTGGATCTGGTCCTTATCTTTGCAAGTTTAGAAACTTAATTTTCATGGAAGGCCAGCACCTGGAACAGGATTCCCAATAACTACACTTAGAGGATATCTGCTTCCTGACTGTGAGGTCCCTGAGAAAGTAAATTAGTGAGTATTCAGAAGCCCATTTGATGACAAAAGAAAGAGCTTGGCTTTGAGAGGAATTCGCTTCTTTTAGGCTGGAAAATTAACCTTGTTTTCTTTTAGTGCATATTTCTTCCAGATAAAGCTTTCTTTTCACCATTAGAAACCATTGAAATAATCCTTAGTAAGGTCATGGCATATAATAGGAGCTCAATAAGTATCTGAATACGTATCTGTGGGTTGTATTTGTTGAATGACTGACACATGGCCTTATGCTTTGGCTCTCCATTTCTAGACCCCAAGTAGTGATTGCCTTTTGTTACAGTATCACTTGTCCTTGAATCTCTACCATGGAAGTTTGAAAAGAACTAGTGACTGTGAGCCAGACCTACAAGATTATAAATTCCTTGAAGTTAAGAATCATCATCAAGGCCGGACACAGTGGCTCACGCCTGTAATCCCAGCGCTTTGGGAGGCCGAGGCAGGTAGATCATTTGAGGTCAGGAGTTCAAGACCATTTAGTAACTCCATTTTACAGATGAGGAAATGAAACCCAGCAATGATAAAAGACCAGGTGAAAGTCACCCAGCTAGTAAGTGACAGAGGTAAGATTTGAACTGAAGCCTGTCTCACACAGAGCCTGTATTCTCATGCGCTGTGTGTAGTGCATTCCAGACTGCATTCATCTTGGTATCCCTATAGCACCTGAAAAATCAGCATTATATTATGCCTTCCAAACATGTCTATATAGTCAATTGTTGGTTGCAAGCAGCAGAAAACCACTCTGATTATTGTAAGCAGAAAAGAGACTAAGAGGCCACTTTGAATTAAATAGTTTCAAGTTTTTATGAGGCCTCAAAATATGTAAGAAGCAACAAACAGATTGTAAGAAGGTGAAGAATGAAAATAGGGATAGGGTGTACAGTATGGGGACTATGATTGATAATAATGTACTGTCTATTTGAAATTTGCCATCACACACACACACATACAGAGAGAGAGAGAGAGAGAGAGGTAATTATATGGGCCAAAACCCAATAGAGACAGAGGCCCAAGGAGCAGAATACAAGATAATCATATTTGAGCAGGAACAATACTACCAGGATGCCTTGGCCAGATCCTTCCAATGCACATGGATTCTTTTTTTTTTTTTTTTTTTTGAGACGGAGTCTTGCCCTGTCACCCAGGCTGGAGTGCAGTGGTGCGACCTCGGCTCACTGTAGCCTCTGCCTCCCGGGTTCCAGCGATTCTCCTGCCTCAGTCTCCTGGGTAGCTGGGATTACAGGCGCATGCCACCATGCCCAGTTAATTTTTGTATTTTTAGTAGAGACAGGGTTTCACCATGTTGCCCAGGCTTGTCTTGAACTCCTGACCTCAGGTGATCCGCCGGCCTTGGCCTCCCAAAGTGCTGGGATTACAGGCGTGAGCCACCATACCCAGCCAATGCACATGGATTCTAACTTTCCATTCATCTTTGCCTCACATCACACATTTATTCACTTATTAATGTAAAGTCTAGGGTGAGAGCATCTGATTGGGCAGCCTGTCATTTGCCTCTGTGCTAACTAAAAGCCTGCTGGGGAAGAGGTTAGTCTCTAGATCTTCCTACTTCCCTAGACGGAGGCGTAGCTTGCTGTGACTGACCCAGTGGGAATTTCCCCCAAATAGAGGGAGGGCATGGATTCTAGGCTGCCACAAACGTTGACAAATGTCCGCCACAACAGGTGTGCATTAACTCAGGCCTACAACAATCCCTGAATTGCAATTTATGTCACATTCCAGTCCCCTTGTTGATACTAGAGAAACCCCAGAAGCATGATTACAAGTCATCATTTAGCATAGTTTAAGCACGTGATTCATTTTCATTTTTATTTTAGAAGGTGGCATTTTCTTTCTTTTTTTTTTTTTTTTTTTTTTTTTTTTGAGACGGAGTCTCGCTCTGTCGCCCAGGCTGGAGGGCAGTGGCGCGATCTCAGCTCACTGCAAGCTCCGCCTCCCGGGTTCACGCCATTCTCCTGCCTCAGCCTCCTGAGTAGCTGGGACTACAGGCGCCCGCCACCACGCCCGGCTAATTTTTTGTATTTTTAGTAGAGACGGGGTTTCACCATGGTCTCGATCTCCTGACCTTGTGATCCGCCCGTCTCGGCCTCCCAAAGTGCTGGGATTACAGGCGTGAGCCACTGCGCCCGGCCAGAAGGTGGCATTTTCTGACCCACCTTGGAGATGTGCCCTCTGAGGAGCCTGCAACCTCCTGCACCTGAAGAAAGTGGCCCACTCATGAAAACGCCCAGGCCCCCAGTTGGGGAAAACCATCTCCAACTGAGGGGGATCCAGATCCAGTGGAGAAGAATTTTTGTTATTGTTTTTAGACAAACTATCTTCAAATAGTGCAGTACAGGCACTTCCTGCCTCGGTGGAAATTCAGCACACTTCCTGCTGCTCACCCGCCCCATCTGTATTTACCTTCTGCCTAAATCGTGTGAAGGCCAAATGGGTAACGTGAGTGCAGCTGGGTCAGCTGTGCTGGGGTCAGCAACAGCTCCATGTTTTGAGGGCAGATGGAGGCTGCTTTGGTCTAGGAGTTGGAGGGGAGCCAGTGGCTGCTTCAGGCCTCCTTGTGTGGAGTGCGTGGAGCTGGAAGTAGAAACAGGGCCCAACTGGGGGCTCCATTGGATGAAGCACACCATCCCATTCAAAAGCCTGCTCCCAATGTCCTCAGTGAGCTCTCTTTGTTTCTGTTTCTTCTATATGTATACATATCAAATGTGTGTGTGTTTGTGTGCGTGTGTGTATGAAACAGAAGGAAACAAAGATTTCTTTGCTCTTTTATCAAAGATATTCACTTGTCAGGGACACTAGAGCAGTGTCCAGTCTGCATGTAACATCAGGTGGGAAGCTTTTATAAATTAAAGCAACTATAAAATAGTTGCAGAGGGCCATGGAGACCTGTAGTGTAGGTGTCTTACAGGCATTTTCAGGTTTTTATGAGGCCTCAAAATATTTTATATATATTTTATATTTTATATAGTTTGAGGCCTCATAAAAACCTGAAAATGCCTGTAAGACACTAGACTATAAGGGTCTCCATGGCTCTGTGCAAAATATGACCAAGCTCAAAAAGCACACAAGGTTAGAAGACACCACAGATTTGGCAACAGCCCATGATCCTTGGGTTTATTTCCCCTCAGAGTGGCTCCTTAAAGTGACACTGGCACTTTTCTGACACGCTTTCCTGCAGGTTCTTGAGCACATTCTAATGGAACCTCTCTCTCAGAATTATGCACATGAGAGTGTCATTGTAGAACTCTTTTTAGCACATCCACCACAGGTATAATGAAACACAGGCTACATACTGATAAAATGGAAGGACCAAATTAAACAAGACTATTCATATGCACTTATGTGTCTCTTTGCATCTGTGGTTTTCAGACATTAGTGTGCATCAGAATCTCCTGCAGGACTTGTTAAAACGCAGATTGCTGGGCCGCACCTCAGAGTTTCAGATTCAGTAGGTCTGTGATGAGGCTCCTGGAGTTGCAGCAAGTACTCAGGTCATGCTACTGCGTCACCTGAGGCCCATTTGTGACAGTCTCTCTGTTCTGTGTAATAAAAAAGATCACATTTTCCTCTTCTCTATGTCTGATGTGAGGCTGGCCTGTCTTACATTGGACACCTCTGGGGAAATATCAGGAAAAAGATGGACAAAGCAGAAGTGCCTGAAATTATATTTATTAATTGGGGTTCTGAGTAGCTAAACTGAAACTTGATTGTGCCCTTACCCCCAGCTCCTCCTGGGCCTGGAGCAAGGACAGGCTACATCTGAGGCAGCAGGCATTTGGAAGGAGTAAGATTGGGTTAGGGCTAGTTTTAGGGCAAATGAGGTACCTCTACCCTTACCACCCAGCTATGTAGTAACAAATCAGCCTCTTCTAGATGGTCTGCAGTCTATTACATTGTTATAAAAGTTTGGCTTATATAAGTGTTTCTAAAAATGTTTTATCATAAAAAGTTAAACACCTGGAAACTTAGAATAGTGCAGTGAACACCTATCTGTACCCAGGAACAAAATTCAATTATTAAAATTTTACCTATTTGTTTCCTTTTGAGACAGAGTCACACTGTCACCCAGGCTGAACTGCAGTGGCACAATCTCGGCTCACTGCAACCTCTGCCTCTTGGGTTCAAGCAATTCTCATTCCTTAAGCCTTCTGAGTAGCTGTGATTACAGGTGTGCGCCATCATGCTGGGCTAATTTTTGTTTTTTTTTTTTTAGTAGAAACAGAGTTTCTCCATGTTGGCCAGGCTGGTCTCAAACTCTTGGCCTCAAGTGACCCACCCACCTCAGCCTCCCAAAGTGCTGGGATTACAAGCGGGAGCCACCACCCCCGACCAATTTGCTTCATTTACATATCATCTATATGTTTTGCTGACATCATCTCCAAAAAAGCAAGGACATCTTCTACATAATCACAATGTCATTATTACCTAAACGTTAACAGTATTCCCCAATATTGTCATATGCCATTTCTTCCTTTTATCCCCAAAATGTGTTTTATGGATATTGTTTCTTTGAGTCACACACAGAACTTAAGCAATGTCAGGGCCAGGATGAGATGGGTTAAAAGGGCCCCAGAAAACTCAGTAATCAAGAGTAATAATCTTGTAATGCAGTATTTCAAAAAGTCAAATTGGCTAACTGCAGCCCGTAGGCCAGCTGCATGTTTTTGCAGGAAAAGTTTTACGGGGCTGGGATTAGCATGAGATGAATGAGGCAGGGTTGTACAAATGTAGGCTCTTTAAACTTCTGATATTTTGTTCACTGTGGGTTTTTATATTAATTTTGATTTTTTAAAATATTGCATTAAAATTTTATTGCTCTTGATCAATGAGTTTTTGGGCATTCCCTTAAACTTTGCACTTAAAACAAGTGCCTCACTCACCTCACCTTAGTAGTGCCAGCCTGACTCTTAATGCTCTGTTCATCTCCACTTCATTCACAACTTTGACTTTTTAGATTCTTTTAGTGTCTATAGAGCACACAGCCAGCCAGGCAAAATGCTCTGCAAATTAAATTAGAACCGCTGATCTAAGAAGGATATGTTCTAATATCAAACATGACGACATAATGTACAGAAGAAGCAACAAACGACACAGAACAAGAACAGGGAAAGAAGACAGGGACATTTCCCTCGTCCACGCCTAGCTCAGGATCTTACTGATCCCCAGCTGAGGAAAAACTGGAAATGAAGAACAGAAAAAAGCCTGCCCGTGTCTCCTCTTAGCTCCTACTTCCTCATTTTTCTGCTCCCTTCACGGCCAAACTTCTCAAAAGAGTACAACTTAGACTTGTTTCCAGAGACCACACCAGTTGTCTTCCGGTCTGCCCCAGGCTCTGAGCTTGCAGACTTCTCATGGTGTCACAAAACTTCTTCGTTGATCTCCTGTATTCCCCCGAAAATGGAACCTAAAGGCTTAACAAGATTCAAGTTAAACATTTTGGGGATGATTACCTTAGATGTGACATGGTGTGCCTCGTGTTGCATCACCTGAATAGGTATGTGGTGTGTGATTGTCCTGGACTTGTATAGTTTTAATTCCATCGGTTCTGAGTCTATGTGGCTTGGATTCTGAGAAGGAATATTCTATTGACTGCACTATCAAGGCAAAGGGAACTGAAGACTCAGATGAGAACATCATCATACTGTGGAATTTCTAATAGGTAAGAATATTTTGTTTTGTTTTGTTTTTGTTTTTGAGACGGAGTCTCGCTCTGTTGTCAGGCTGGAGTGCAGTGGCACGATCTTTGCTCACTGCAACCTCCACCTCCCGCGTTCAAGAGATTCCCTTGCCTCAGCCTCCCAAGTAGCTGGGACTACAGGTGCAGCCACCATGCTCGGCTAAGTTTTGTATTTTTAGTAGAGACGGGGTTTCACCATGTTGGCTAGGATGGTCTCGATCTCTTGACCTCATGGTTCGCCCACCCCTGCCTCCCAAAGTGTTGGGATTACAGGCGTGAGCCACTGCGCCCGGCCGGTAAGAACATTTCTTATTCATTTTATGGAACAATGTGGATGTCTTGCACAAAATCAGTTTACGTGTTGAAAACCCTCATGAATTGAACGTCATTTATAAAAGTTATTTATTAAAATGTTTATAATGTAGTTTCCTTATTAAAATAAACTTTTAATTTTGAAACAATTTTAGATTTACAGAAAAGTTGCAATGATAGTAAAGAGTCCCATATACTCACTCAGTTGTGAAGCTGGAGTGCCGTGGCCTGATCATGGCTCATTGCAACCTTGAACTCCTGGGCTCAAGCCATGCTCCCACCTCAGCCTAGTGAGTAGCTGGCACTATTGGCATGCACCACATGCCCAGCCAATTTTTAAACATTCCTGTAGAGATGAGATCTCACTGTGTTACCCTGGCTGTTCGCAAACTCCTGGCCCCAAGCGATCCTCCTGCCTTGGCCTACCAAAATGCTAGATGCTAGGATTACAGGCATGAGCCCACACTCAGGCCCATATACTCTTTTTTTTTTTTCTTTTTCTTTTCTTTTTTTTTCTTTTTTTTTTTGAGGAGGAGTCTCACTTTGTTGCCCAGGCTGGAGTGCAATGGTGCAATCTCTGCTCACTGTAACTTCTGCCTCCTGGGTTCAAGTGATTCTCCTGCCTCAGCTTCCTGAGTGGCTGGGATTATAGGCATGCACCACCACACCCAGCTAATTTTTGTAATTTTTGTATTTTTGTAATTTTGTATTTTGTATTTTAGATGGGGTTTTACCATTTTCCCCAGGCTGGTCTTGAACTCCTGACCTCAAGCAGTCCATCCACCTTGGCCTTCCAAAGTGCTGGGATTACAGTCATGAGCCACCACGCCCAGCCTTTTTTTTTTTTTTTTCTGAGACAGAGTCTTGCTGTGTTCCCCAGGCTGGAGTCCGGTGGCACAATCTCTGCTTACTGCAACTTCTGCCCTCCAGGTTCGAGTGATCCTCCTGCCTCAGCCTCTGAGTAGCTGGGATTACAGGCATGTACCACCATGCTCAGCTAATATTTGTATTTTTAGTAGAAACGGGGTTTCACCATGTTGGCCAGGCTGGTCTTGAACTGATCTCAAATGATCCGCCCACCTCAGCCTCCCAGAGTGCTGGGATTACAGGTGTTAGTCACCATGCCCGGCCCCCAGATACTTTGAACCCAGTTTGCCCTAATGTTAAAAATCTTATATAGCTATGACACATTTATCAAAATTAAGACATTAACATTGGTACAATAATATTAACTATAGATCATATTCTTTTCCAGGATACCACATATCATTTAGTAACATTCTCTCTTTCTTAAAGTTGTTGTGATTTTTCAAATTGTGGTAAAATATACGTAACATAAAATTTACCATATTAACTGTTTTTAAATGTATGGTTCAGTGGCATTAAGTACACTCACATTGTTGTGTAACCATCACCACCATCCATCTCCAGAACGTTTTTATCGTTCCAAACTGAAACTCTGAACCATTAGACAAGTTTCTTTTTAAGTATTAATTTTCAAACCTCCAGTACATTAAATTGAAATAATTTAGTCTGGGCCTGGCTTGGTGGCTCATGCCTGTAATTCCAGCACTTCGGGAGGCTGAGATGGGTGGATACGTGAGGCCAGTAGTTCGAGACTAGCCTGGCCAACATAGTGAAACCCCATCACTACTAAAAATGCAAAACTTAGGTGGGTGTGGTGGCACATGCCTCTAATCCTGGCTACTTGAGAGGCTGAGGCAGGAGAATCGCTTGAACCCAGGAGGCAGAGGTTGCTGTGAGCTGAGATCATGCCACTACACTCCAGCCCGGGCAACAGAGCAAGACTCTGTCTCAAAAAAAAAAAAAAAAAAAAAAATAGAGACTGTGCCACGTACATGCTCTCAGGCACTTGAGGAACCACATAAGCTGTTTCCTGTCCTTTTCCAGGTACCTTCTGAGAGCAGACTTTAGGATAGAAGCATAGGGCTGTGGCACCAGAAAGATGCTGGTGAGAATCGTGGCTGCTTATTGCACACGTAACCTAGGTAAGTTACTTGGCATCCCTGCACCTCAGTTTCCTCAATGGCAAAATGAAAGATGGTGTCTCATGAAGCTGTGAGAGTGGAAGAGATCACATCTGCTGAGAGCCTGGAGTGTTGTAGGCATTCACCCTGGTTGCGCCCATTTTTCTCAGACCGTTCTTTGCTACTGAAGCTAGTTCTGCAAAGAAGTTGGGGTGGCTTAGATATTGAACTGACTTGTTTGGCAGGTTATGTTTGGTGCCTATGCATGAGAAGCTAATTGGCCATTCATAGGACACTGAGCAGTTTGGAGACTCAGGACTTCCTGCATCCTATGTCCTTGAATATTTGCATGGTCAACAGTTCAGAAACATGCACATCCTGCTGAGAGCTCCATAGCTCTGTGAGAAGAAAGGATTGGGTCTCTATACCAAATGCAAAGCCTGGCCAGGCGTGGTGGCTCATGCCTGTGATCCCAGCACTTTGGGAGGCCAAGGCAGGAGGGTTGCTTAAAGCCAGGAGTTAGAGACTAGCCTGGGCAACATAGTGAGACCCCCCCCCAACCCATTTCTACAAAAAAAATTAAAAATTAGCTGAGTATGGTGGTACATACCTGTAGTCCCAGTTACTCTGGAGGTTGAGGTGGGAGAATGGCTTGAGCCTGGGAGGTCCAGGTTGCAGTGAGCTGTCATTGCACCACTGCCCTCTAGCCTGGGTGACAGAGCAAGACTCTGTCTCAAAAGCAAAACAAACACAAAGAAACAACAACAACAAAATAAACAAATGCAAAGCCCCAGGAGCTCTTCCAAGACACTATGGGTCAGTTCCATAAACAATCACTGGAGGTACAGAGGAGCTGAGCATCTTCGAGGAGTTCATTAGCCTCTGACATGGCTTTATGGGGCCAGTTTCCTGAATAGAGGTTGTTTTTTCATATTTCTGTAAAGTAGGACCCTTCTGCCTGGATACCCTTCTCATCCATAATGGCTCATTGAGTGCAGGGCCATCATTGGAATTGTGCAGTGAACAATCTGCACGACTGTAAACAGCAGCCTTGGGTAAGAGAATGGGCTCCACAGTCAGGAAAAGCTGCATCTATATCTCACTTCTGCTATTTATTATTAGTAAAGATGTAAGCAAGTTGACTTTATGTATGTATTTATTTATTTGTTATTACTATTTTTTTGAGACAGTGTCTCACTCTGTCACCCAGGCTGGAGTGCAGTGATGCAATCTTAGCTTAGTGCAACCTCTTCCTCCTGGGTTCAAATGACTCTCCTTTTTCAGCCTCCTGAGTATCTGGGACTACAGGCATGTGCCACCATGCCCGGCTAATTTTTGTATTTTTAGTAGAGATGGGGTTTCACCATTTTTTTTTTTTTTTTTTTTTGAGACAGAGTCTTGCTCTGTCACCCAGGCTGGAGTGCAGTGTCGCGATCTCAGCTCACTGCAAGCTCCGCCTCCCGGGTTCACGCCATTCTCCTGCCTCAGCCTCCAGAGTAGCTGGGACTACAGGCGCCCGCCACCACACCCGGTTAATTTTTTTGTATTTTTAGTAGAGACGGGGTTTCACAGCGTTAGCCAGGATGGTCTCAATCTCCTGACCTCGTGATCCTCCCGCCTCAGCCTCCCAAAGTGCTGGGACTACAGGCGTGAGCCACTGCACCTGGCCAGGGTTTCACCATATTGGTCAGGATGGTCTTGAACTCCTGACCTCAAGCAATACACCTGCCTTGGCCTCCCAAAGTGCTGGGATTACAGGTCTGAGTCACCATACCCAGCCTATTTATTTATTTATTTGAGACAGGGTCTTGCTCTGTCACCCAGACTAGAGTGAAATGGCATGATCACAGCTCACTGGAGCCTCAACCTCCCAGGCTCAAGTCATCCTACCACCTCAACCTCCCAAGTAGCTAGGACCACAAGGGCATGCTACCATATCCAGCTTTTTTTTTTTGTAGAGACAGGGGACTCACTATGTTGCCCAAGCTGGCCTCGAACTCCTCAACTCAAGTGATCCTCCTGCCTCAGCTTCTCAAGTCCTGGGATTATAGGTGTGAGCAACCACGCCCCACCAAGGTGACCTTGCTAAATCTCACTTTCTTCATTTGTGAAATTGGAATAATTGCAGTAGTGACCTCTTAGAGTTGTGAAGATTAAAATAAAACAGTATCTATAGGGCGATTTAGCACAGTGCTTGGCACACAGAAGACGCTTAATAAAAGCTATAGTAACTATTATTCTTTCTGGCAAGCTGTTACTCTATTTTAAAGCCTTTTCCAATTCCTCCCAAAGCTGGGTCAAATGCCTCTTCTATGTGCTCCCATTCCCCGCTAGCGGTGCCTCCAGTACTGCTGGGTTCCTTCCAAAAGTGTGACCTCTTGACAGCAGGGATTGTGTCCTTTATACTAGGGTCACCAGTACCAATAACAATGCTGGGAACATAGTAGGAACCCAATAAATGCTAGTTGAAGGAATGAATGCATGAATAAATGTGTATATGTTGTCTTTGATGGGACCAAAGGGAAACTTGCTCTTCTTATTTTCTGTTAGAAGCCAGTAATGGGAGAAAGAGGCAGAGAAATGGGAATGGAGAATATGGACTGGATATTTGGCAAAGGCAAGTCACTCTTTCCTGTGGTCATTTTTTGGGTAGAAAGAAAACTGAGTGAAACCTTGTACTAAGCTGGGTCTGAGAAGATAAACAAGCCAAGGGTTCTACCTAGACAATGGCCTGATTCTCCCTGACGGGGGGAAGGTGGGAGCCGTGGGGAGCCAGACAAATATCCCCTTCCACTTCCCTTCCGTCTGTGCTCAGCTCCTGCAAAGTATCACAGCCCACCTCCCTCACCCCCTGCTAAAGCCTTTCCTTCATAGAAGGTGTCTTCAAATCCAAGCCAGGCTCTTATCTGGTGAGATCTTTGAAGGCTGGAAGGAGCTGCAATGAGTCTGAATCACTCCTAACCACAACGGCCTTAGAATGATAGACGGTTTCTGTTTCCAGGGCGTGTTCTAAAGTGGGTTTTTTGGTGGCTCAATTTGCTTCCATATGGCCCCTGCCAACCAGGAGCTGAGATGAGCAGTTTGCATAGATCAAATTATTGAACTTCAAAACATGCATGAAAAATTGTGAAAACAAAACAACAGCAGAAGTACAAAGTATGAAGAGATGTGGTTTCCCAGAAGCACGTGTGAAAAATGACTTTGCAGTCTAGATGCCTGCAGGCCCAGCATGAGTCAGCTGAAGGATGTGGAGGCCAAAAAGCCTCAGACAAGTCTGGACCAAGCGGAGCTTCCAGAAAAAGAAAGGTGACGGCCAACTCCACTCCACACTGTCCGGACCACCCTGGAGGAGGGCTGGCTCCCTCTAGATGCCATCATGTGGCAGGAAAGGGTGTGTACTGAGTGGAGTTACCAAGATTGGGAGGCGGTGGGGGAGGACTCAAAAGTTGGATAAGAGGAGAGGAGATGTGTGTCCTGCGGAAGAAAGGAGTTAATGTCGGGGTGGTCTTCTGCCTATAGCTTCTGCTTGTTATTCCTTCCCCTCCTTTCATCCTGGAGAACTCCTATTCATCCCTTAGGCCTCAGCGCCTGCCACCTCTTCTGAGAAGCCTTCCCTTACCTCTGTAAGCAGAACCAGCCACAGCTGCATTTGGACCTCCTCCTCCCGCACTGGGAGTCAGGTCCCTTCATTACAGCACCCCTTGTGGAAGAATGTTTTGAGTGTGTGACTAGGCAGGGTCCTCGTCCTACTTATCTTTGCATGCCTACTGCTGGCATAGTGATCACTCTTCAGCAAATGTCTGATGAATTAAATTGTTGGCATGAAAACCAGCACCAAACATTTTGACCATGAGGAAGAGAGATTGTATTTTATCTAGGTGGCCCAAAAAGATGGAACTGGAAGAGAGAGTGGTGATTACAAGAAAGTGGATTTCAGCTCAAAATCAGGAAGTACTTTATAATAGTAATTACCACAATTTTATCATGTGTTTTAGTCACCTACTGCTGCATAATAAATTGCTCCAAAATGTAGAGGCCTAAAACAACAATAAGTGTTTATGATCTCACACACTGTATATGGGTTAGGAATTCAGGAGCAGCTTAGAAGAGTGGTTCTGGCTTAGGATCTGTCATGAGTTTGTAGTCAAGATACTAACTGGGGCTATAGTCATCTGAAGGCTTAATTGGGGCTGGAGGATTGGCTGCAAGATGGCTGGATTGGCTGGGCATGGTGGCTCATCCCTATAATCCTAGCAATTTGGGACACTGAGGTGGGAGGATCACTTGAGCCCAGGAGTTTGAGACCAGCTTGGACAACATAGGGAGACCCTGTCTCTACAAAAAATACAAAAATCAGCTGGGTGTGGTGGCACATCCTGTAGTCCCAGCTACTCAGGAGGCTGAGGTGGAAGGATCACTTGAGCCTGGGAGATCAAGGCTGCAGTGAGCCATCTGAGCCATGATTGTGCTTCTGTACTCCAGCCTGGATGACAGAGTGAGCTGAGCCCCTCAAAAAAAAAAAAAAAAAAAAAAAAGGCTCAATCACATGGCTGTTGGCAGGAGGCCTCCATTGCTTCCCTGTGGTCCTCTCCATAGAGCATCTGAATGACCTCATAACATGGTGACTGGCTTCTCTCAGGGTGAGTGGTGCAAGAAAGAACAAATTGGGGACAACAATGTCTTCTGTGACCTAGCCTCAGAAGTCATACTGTCACTTCCACAGTAATCAATGTCGGAAGAGACCACACAGAGGCATGACTAGCAGGTGGTGGGAATCACTGGGGTCATCCTGGAGATTGGCTGCCAGATTCAGTATCAGTTGTGGACCTGACATCCTGCTGCATGCTTAATACTGGTTCTCTCATGTCATCTTCACAGCCACCTCAGGGGGTTGGTGTTTCTGTTATCCCCATTTTATAGATAAGGAGACCAAATCTCAGAGGTGTTAATTAACTTGTCCACAGTCACACAGCTGGAAAGTCTTTGAGCTTTGGTTTGAACCTAATAACCTGACGTCATTACACTTTCTGCTATATTATATACATTCGGCTGTCTCTTGCGTATTCACTTGTCAGGGACGCTGGAGCAGTGATTCTCAATCCTGGCCGCACGTAAACATCAGCTGGGAAGCTTTTATAAATTATGATTCCTGAGGCTGAACTCCAGGGTCCTGATCTAATTGGTTTGGAGTTTGATTCTGGCATGCAGCCGGGATTGAGAGCCTTTTTTTTTTTTTTTTTGAGACGGAGTCTCTCTCTGTCGCAGAGGCTGGAGTGCAGTGGCATCATCTCTGCTCACTGCAAGCTCCGCCTCCCGGGTTCACGCCATTCTCCTGCCTCAGCCTCCCGAGTTGCTGAGACTACAGGTGCCCGCCACCACATCCCACTAATTTTTTTGTATTTTTAGTAGAGACGGGGTTTCACCACGTTAGCCAGCTGTTCTTGATCTCCTGACCTCGTGATCCGCCCGCCTCGGCCTCCCAAAGTGCTGGGATTACAGGCGTGAGCCACTGCGCCAGGCCAAGAATCACTTCTATAGAGAAACTGCCAGTACCAACTGGGGGTCAGGTCGCACCCTCCCTGAGGTCCCCTCCAAATATTTCATGTTATCCCCTAGATAAAATGGAACATATTTTTATTACTCTAGTAGGTAGGGAGTCGAATATAATGTGTAGATGAATTCTTTATTTTTTGAGACGGAGTTTTGCTCTTGTTGCCCAGGCTGGAGTGCAATGGCCTGATCTCGGCTCACCGCAAGCTCTACCTCTCGGGTTCAAGCGATTCTCCTGCCTCAGCCTCCTGAGTAGCTGAGAATACAGGCATGCACCACCACACATGGATAATTTTGCATTTTTAGTAGAGACGGGGTTTCTCCATGTCAGGCTGTTCTCAAATTCCCAAATTCAGGTGATCTGCCCACCTCGGCCTCCCAAAATAGATGATTTTTTTTTTTTTTTTTTTTTTTTTTGAGACAGAGTCTTACTTTGTCGCTCAGGCTGGAGTGCAGTGGCACGATCTCAGCTCACTGCAGCCCCGCCCCCTGGGTTCAAGCGATTCTTCTGCCTCACCCTCCCAAGTAGCTGGGAGTACAGGCGGATGCCACCACGCCCAGCTAATTTTTGGATTTTTAGTAGAGACAGAGTTTCACCATATTGGCCAGGCTGGTCTTGAGCTCCTGACCTCATGATCCGCCCTCCTCACCCTCCCAAAGTGCTGGGATTACAGGCGTGAGCCACCGTGCCTGGCCGTAGATGAATTCTTCATTGTTATCTTAGGACTTTTGGGGATGATGTCTAAGCTGCGTCTTGAAAGGCAAGTAGATGTTGAGCATGCTGAGAAAGAGGTATATTCCAGCTAGAAGGAAACACTCAAAACCTAGTGCTGAGGTAGAATTTCAGGAATGAAAATGATTAACAAGAGAGTTTTTACAGAAGTCTTCTCTCAGATTTTCTGACAATTGCTAGCCTAATTTCTCACCCCCTTCATCTATACCCCTAGCTCCTACTCACTGTTCACTCACAGAGACATGTCTTTTTTTTTTTTTTTTTTTTTTTTGAGACAGAGGCTGGTGTACAGTGGTGCAATCACAGCTCACTACAGCCTCAAACTCCTGGGTTCAAGGGATCCTCCCACCTCAGCCTCCCAGGTAGCTGGGTCTACAGGCACATGCCACCACTCCCAGCTAAAGAGACACTTTTTTTTTTTCTGGAGATGAAGTTTCGCTCTTGTTGCCAAGGCTGGAGTGCAATGGCACAATATTGGCTCACTCCAACCTCTGCCTCCTGGGTTCAAGCAATTCTCCTGCCTCAGCCTCCCGAGTAGCTGGGGTTATAGGCATGAGCCACCACGCCCAGCTAATTTTGTATTTGTAGTAGAGATGAGGTTTCTCCATGTTGGTCAGGTTGGTCTTGAACTCCCGACCTCAGGTGATCCACCTGCCTCGGCCTCCCAAAGTGCTGGGATTACAGGCGTGAGCCACCGTGCCAGGCCAAGAGACACTTTTGTTTTTTTTTGGCAGAGATGGATGTTGCTGTGTTGCCCAGGCTGGTCTTGAACTCCTGGCCTCAAGTGATCCTCTCACCTTGGCCTCCCAAAGTACTAGGATTACAGGTGTGAGCCACCGTGTCCCGCTGAGACACCTTTCTTAATGCATACAGAGAATAAGTGGGAAAAGACCCAAGCATGCTGAGTTAAGTCCCTGCAGAAAAGGGAGGGACGGGAAGATAATTCCTTTTGAAGTAATTCTTGGTTATTATCCTCTGCTTCTTGAGTGTGATATTGCTCTGCAGTTGATCATAGAATGACGTTCACAGGTGGTCATCGTAAGCTTCATCAGTGTAAGCACACAACTGCCAATAACACTAATCCTGGTGGCAGAATAGTATAGCATCCACTCATCTCAGGAAATGCTGATCAAGACACTGGGCCAGGCACTGATGTAGGCAGTAGAGATGAAGTCCTGAACAAAGCAAAGATCTTGTTTTCATGGAGTTCTCCAGAAAGAAAGCAGCTAATCTTTAGTTGGGCAAGAATTAGGCTGATGTTAGAATCTTTGACAGGATGCAAGAGACACTAGAGGAATGTTTGTAGAGTACTGAAAGGAATTTTGATCCTAGAGTTTTATATCCAGCTAAGCTATCTTTTAAATGATGGAGTGAGTTAAAGATAGTGTTAGGTACTCTAGAGATGCACAGAAGATTTGCCACACAGAGACTTGCTTTGAATACACTGTTGGAGGAAGTTCTCCAACAAGGAGAAAAATTAAGCCAGAGAAAGTTTTGAAGTAAAGGCACTGAAATTAGTTACTCACGTTCATTGCTATCTAAAGACATGATAACAAAAAAAGGGCAAAGATTATAATAAGCCATAACCCAAACTCTAGATAACACAAATAGCAGACATAAGAAACCAGAGCTGGGCTGGGCACGGTGGCTCAAGCCTGTAATCCCAGCACTTTGGGAGGCCGAGATGGGCGGGTCACGAGGTCAGCAGATCGAGACCATCCTGGCTAACACAGTGAAACCCCATCTCTACTAAAAAAATACAAAAAACGAGCGGGTAAGGTGGTGGGCACCTGTAGTCCCAGCTACTCGGGAGGCTGAGGCCAGAGAATGGCGTAAACCCGGGGGGCGGAGCTTGCAGTGAGCTGAGATCCGGCCACTGCACTCCAGCCTGGGTGACAGAGCGAGACTCCATCTCAAAAAAAAAAAAAAAGAAACCAGAGCTGGACAGGCACTGTGGCTCACGCCTGTAATCCCAGCACTTTGGGAGGCCAAGGTGGGCAGGTCACCTGAGGTCAGGAGTTCGAGACCAGCCTGGCCAACATGATGAAACCCCCAAAATACAAAAATTAGCTGGGCGTGGTGACCGGCACCTGTAATCCCAGCTACTTGGGAGGCTGAGGCAGGAGAATCGCTTGAACCTGGGAGGTGGAGGTTGTAGTGAGCTGAGATCACGCCACTCCACTCCTGCTTGGGAGACAAGAGCAAGACTCCATCTAAAAAAAAAAAAAAAAAAAGAAAAACACACAAAAAAACAGAGATAGTGAGATATACCTAGGTAGATGCCTCTTTGGAAGAGAACGCATAAATATTGATAAGGTTAAGAAGCTGACAAGAGAGAAATATACGTATTAATGTAAAGGGTAAACCCCAGAAGAATAAAAATAGAATGTATATCTTATGCAAAGAGTAAAAGAAAATTTATTCTATCCAGTGAAAGGAAAAAAGGAATAAAAAAGAAACAAAAGTATGAAATAGAAAACATGAAATTAAATGAAAACATGAAATTAAGTTATATAAATATTAGAGTTCTAATAGACTGGTGATTAGAATTTATGTAAATGGGTTAAATTCACCAATGAAAAACTACCAAATTGGATTTAAAAAATAGGCTGGGAACGGTGGCTCATGGCTATAATCGCAGCACTGTGGGAGGCTGAGGTGGCCAGATCACTTGAGCTTACGAGTCCAAGACCAGCCTGGGCAACATAGCGAAACCCCATCTCTATCAAAAATATAAAAATTAGCCAGGTATGGTGGTAAGTTGTAGTTCCAGCTACTTGGGAAGCTGAGGTGGGAGGATTGCTTGAGCCTAGGAGGTGGAGTTTGCAGTGACCCAAAATTGTGCCACTGCACTCCAGGCTAGGTGGCAGAGTGAACCCTGTCTAAAACAAAAACAAACAAAAAATTTCTACGAAGGAACTACTATAAAAAATAATCATAGGCTGAATAGGACAGATGTGGTGGCTCATGCTTCTAATCCCAGCACTTTGGGAGGCCAAGTTGGGTGGATTACCTAAGGTCAGGAGTTCGAGACCAACCCAGTCAACATGATGAAACCCTGTCTCTACAAAAATACAAAAATTATCTGGATGTGGTGGGACATGCCTGTAATCCCATCTACTCAGGAGGCTGAGACAGAAGAATAGCTTGAACCTGGGAGGCGAAGGTTGCAATGAGCTGAGATTGTGCCATTGCACTCCAACCTGGGCAACAAGAGGTGAAACTCTGTCTCGAAATAATAATAATAGTAATAATAAATTTTTAAAAATTTAATATATTTTCTATAAAAGAGATATTTAAAGCAAAAAGCTTATTTAAAGCAAAAAGATATGAAAGGTTAAAAAAATAGAGATGAGAGACACTAGCAAATATGAACCAAAAGGAAGCCAGGAAACAAAGTTCAATAGCCAGTAAAATAAATGAGGCCGGATGCAGTGGCTCACACCTGTAATCCCAGCACTTTGGGAGGCCAAGGAGGGCAGATCACGAGGTCAGAAGATTGACACCATCCTGGCTAACACGGTGAAACCCCGTCTCTACTAAAAAAATAAAAAATTAGCCCGGCGTGGTGGCGGGCCCCTGTAGTACCAGCTGCCCCGGAGGCTGAGGCAGGAGGATCGCTTGAGCTCAAGAGATTCACGTTGCAGTGAGCTGTGATTGTGCCACTGCACTCCAGCCTGGCTGGCAGAGTGAGACCCTGTCTCAAAACAAGCAAAACAACAAAAAGAAACAGTAGAATGAACATAAACATCGAGTAAACATGAACATGCACTACATAATATAGGTCCAGACAATAAAAACTAGTAACTGACAGAATTGTGGGTTGAAAAAGATAATTAACATTTCTAGATATTAAAACACCTCTTTCAAAAGCTATATTTCAAAGAAGCAAAAAGTTAAGCAAAGATAAAGAAGATTTTAATAAGCCTGATCTAATAAGCATAAATAGAATTGATCACTCATAAGAACTACATTTTTTAAGTACATGTGAAACATTCATAAAAATTGACGTGAACTAGACTACACAGAAAACCTCGAGGTCCAAAAAATTCATATCATGTTGACTTTCTCTGACTATAATATAATAAAATTAAAGACAAAATTTATTTATTTATTTATTTATTTATTTATTTATTTTTTGAGACAGAGTCTCGCTCTGTCACCCAGGCTGGAGTGCAGTGGCCGGATCTCAGCTCACTGCAAGCTCCGCCTTCCGGGTTTACGCCATTCTCCTGCCTCAGCCTCCCGAGTAGCTGGGACTACAGGCGCCAGCCACCTCGCCTGGCTAGCTTTTTGTATTTTTTAGTAGAGACGGGGTTTCACCGTGTTAGCCAGGATGATCTCGAACTCCTGACCTCGTGATCCGCCCGTCTCGGCCTCCCAAAGTGCTGGGATTACAGGCTTGAGCCACTGCGCCTGGCCTAAAGACAAAATTTAAAAATTAGTTTTAAGAATCCCTTACAATTATAAACTAAAACATGTGTCTAAAAACTATTTACATAAAGAGGAAGTCATAAGGGAAATTCTTAAATATTTAGAACTAAATGAAAGTGAAAGTACTTTGTCTTTCTAATGCTATAATTAGAAGGGAATTTGTAGATAGAGATATATTAATTTAAAAACTAGAAAGCTTTTCTTTAATGAGTTAAGTGTTTAACTGAAAATTTGGAAACAAAACAAAACAATAGAGTAAGCCTAAAGAAACAAGATGGAAGGAAATTATAATCAATAAAATAGAGAACAAAATATTATAAAGAAGATTGATAAAATCAAAACTAATTCTGCAAAAGACAGGTCATGGGGAGGAGAGAAAGAGAGACTAAGGAAATTCAAAGTACTATGACACAGAATGAAAAGCAGATAGTCAAAAGGGGGATTTAAAAATTAAGAAAAATGTGCTATAAACTCTATGCCAGTAAAATTTAAAATCTAGATAATGATAAATTGCTAGAAAGGTGTAAAATGCCAAAATTGACATAGGAAGAAATAGCAAATTTGAATATTGCAATAAAATGAAAAAAAAATTGGTAGTCTGGGCACAGTGATTTACGCCTGTAATTCCAGCACTTTGGGAGGCCAAGGCAGGCAGGTTGCTTGAGCCCAGGAGTTCAAGACCAGCCTGGGCAACATAATAAGACCCCACCTCTACCCAAAAATATAAAAATTAGCTGGGTGTGGTGGCGCACGCCTACAGTTCCAGCTACTAGGGAGGCTGAGGTGGGAGGATCCCCTGAACCTGGGAGTTGGAGACTGCAGTGAGCTGAGATCATGCCACTGCACTCCAGCCTGGGCAACAGAGTGGGATGACCTTGCCTCAAAAACAAACAAACAAACACAAAAGCGAAACAAAAAAATGGTCAGGCGCAGTGGCACTCACGCCTGTAATCCCAGCGCTTTGGGAGGCAAGGTGGGTGGACTGCTTGAGCTCAGGAGTTTGAGACCAGCCTGAGCAACATAGTGAAACCCCCATCTCTACAAAAACTAGCTGGGTGTGGTGGCACGCACCTGTAATCCCAGCTACTTGAGGAGCTGAGGTGGGAGGATTGCTTGAGCCCAGTAGGCAGAGGTTGCTGCAAGCCGAGATCACACCATTGCATTCCAGCCTGGGCAACAGAGCAAAACCTTGCCTCAAAAAAAAAAAAAAAAAAAAAAAAAGACAAGAAATTAGTAATCAAGATATCGTCCACCATCCCTCAAATTCTCTGGTCCTATTATTTCATAGGTAAGTTTCACTAAACTTGCAAGGAATAAAACCCCATATCTTGTGCAAGTTTTTCCAGAAAATAAAAATAGAAAGTTACCCAAATCATTCTGTGGAACTGGTATAAATTTGATTCTAAAGTCATATAAAACAGTTAAAGAAAATAAAATTATAGGCTCATTTTACTTATTAACAAAGATAGGAAAAATTATAAGTAAAATATTAGTAAATCAAATAGAAAAGAGGACAAAAGTCGGACTCATCAAAGTAATATGACATTAGAAAATTAATCAGTATAAAAGCAAAACAAGGCCAGGCAAGGTGGCTCGCGCCTGGAATCCCAGCACTTTGGGAGTGAGGTGGGCGGATCACCTGAGGTTGGGAATTTGAGACCAGCCTGACCAACATGGAGAAACCCTGTCTTTACTAAAAATAAAAAAAAAAATTAGCCGGTTGTGGTGGTGCATGCCTGCAATCCCAGCTACTAGGGAGGCTGAGGCAGGAGAATCGCTTGAACCCAGGAGGCGGAAGTTGTGGTTAGCTGAGATTGCGCCATTGCACTCCAGCCTGGGCAACAAGAGCAAAACTGTGACTCAAAAAAAAAAAAAAAAAAAAAAGAAAGAAAAACAAAAAGAAAAACATACAGTTATCTCAGTAAATGCAGAAAAAGTATTTGGCAAAGGTAAACAGCTATTTATGGTTTTTTAAAAAAACTATCAGAATGTTAGGAATAGAATACCCCTAACTTGACATCTACTAAAAACCTACAGAAAGACATTATGGTTGGATGAGAAATTTCAGACTCACTTTGCTTTAAAATGGGGAAAAAAGATAAGGATACCCACTGTCAAAGTTACTTTTAGTTGTAGTATTGGAGGTCTTTGCCATCATTATAAGGCAAGAAAAATAAATTAGAGTTATAAGCATTATGAGGGAAGCAAAAAATTTATGAATCAGAAAGTTCACCAATGTTGCTGTGTAAATGATCACTTAAAAAATGAATAACCAGGCGTGGTGGCTCACACCTATAATCCCAGCACTTTGGGAGGCTGAGATGGGCAGATCACAAGGTCAAGAGATCAACACCATCCTGGCCAACATGGTGAAACCCCGTCTCTACTAAAAATACAAAAATTAGCTGGGTGTGGTGGCACACGCCTATAGTCCCAGCTACTGGGGAGGCTGAGGCAGGAGAATGGTGTGAGCCTGGGAGGCAGAGGTTGCAGTGAGCCGAGATAGCACCACTGCACTCCAGCCTGGGCAACAGAGCGAGACTCCGTCTCAAAAAAAATTAATAGTCAGGGGTCTCTAGAGAAACAGAATCAGTAGGGTGCATTCATTTATTATAAGAAATAATAAAGGATTTATTAAAGGAATTGTCTATGTGATTATGGAGGCTGGCAAATCCAAATCTGTCCAAGTCTGAGTCAATATCCCAGTTTAAGTCTGAAGTCAGGAAGCTACTGTAGAACCAGGAAGAGCCAATGACTCATTTCAAAGGCCATTAGGTGGGAGAATTCTCCTCGGGGGATGGCCAGCCTTTTGTTCTGATCAGGCCTTCAACTTATTGGATGAGGCCCACCCACATTATGGAGGACAATCTGCCTGACTCAGTTTACCAATTTAAGCTCACCAAAAAACACCCTCACAGAAACACCCAGAATAATGTGTGACCTAATACCTAGGCACCCCGTGGCCCAGTCAAGTTGACACATAAATCTAACCAATACAGTGTTCCTCCTCATTAAGGTAAAATATTTAAAACTATCTCCAGTGAATCATGCCTCTCTGGATCCATCCCTTTGCAAAGTGCCTTTGCTCTCCTGCCCACCATCGGGCCCCCAGACATGTTAATGAAGCCATCTTGAAGCCTCTAAGAAAGTCCATTCACCCCACTGATGTCATGTGGAGCACTGTCTGCAGAGAGCTGCCTGAAACTCTGACCCCCAGAATCATGAGTAATAACATGGTGGGGTTTTTTTTGTTTGTTTTTTTTTTTTTTTTTTTTTTTTTTGAGATGGAGTCTTGCTCTGTCTGTAGCCCAGGCTGGAGTGTAGTGGTGTCATCTTGGCTCACTGCAACCTTCGCCTCCCGAGTTCAAGCGATTCTCCTGCCTCAGCCTCCCAAGTAGTTGGGATTACAGGTGTCTGCCACCACATCTGGCTCATTGTTTTGTACTTTTAGTAGACACGGGGCTTTGCCATGTTGGCCAGGGTGGTCTTGAACTCCTGACCTCAGGTGATCTGCCCGCCTTGGCCTCCCGAAGTGCTGGGATTACAGTTGTGAGCCACTGCACCCGGCCCGGTTGTATTCATTCACTGAGTTTAGGGAGTGCTTTATTATGCAGCCATACATAAGTGATATAACTGATACTACTGATTCAGTAAGTAATGAGAAAATATGAATTAAGATATGACACAATAGCACCAGAAATTATTGTGTATCCTGGAATTAACCTAACACAAATGCACAAAATCTTTATGAGGAAAAATATAAAACTCTTTCAAAGGATGTTTTAAAAGACTCAGACAAAAGGCATGACTTTCTTTTTTTCTTTTTTTTTTTTTTTTGTGACAGGGTCTCACTGCATCACCCAAGCTGGAGTACAAGTGGCACCGTCTCTGTTCACTGCAACCTCTGCCTCCCAGGCTCGAGATCCTCCCATCTCAGTCTCCCAAGTAGCTGGGACCACAGGTGCACATGACCACACTCGGCTAATTTTTTTGTACTTTTGGCAGTGATGGGGTTTTGCCATGTTGCCCAGGCTGGTCTTGAACTCCTGGGCTCAAGCGATCTGCCCACCTTGGCCTTCCAAAGTGCTGGGATTACAGGTGTGAGCCACTGCACCTGGTGACATGCCATCTTTGTACAGTTTTATTGAAGTGTAGCTGATCTACAGTTGGCAGTACATTTTAAAGTGAACAATGTAAGTTTTGGCATATGTATATACTTGTGCAGTCACCACTCCTAGAACTACTGAACATATATCCATCATTCCCAAAGGTCTTCTCAAGTGCTTTTGTAACCCTTCCCTCTTACCTCTCCCTGAACCCTTGTCCCTGTCCCCAAGCAGCTACTAACCTTTCTGTATCACTATAGATTAATTTTCACTACTAGAATTTTATATAAATAGAATTATCCAGCAATTTTATTGTCTGGTTTCTTTAACTCAGCATAATTATTTTGAGGTTCATTCCTCGGGTTGTGTGTATCAATAACATATTCCTCTTTATTGCCAAGTAGTGTTATTCCATGGTTTGTATATACCATAATTTGTTTATTCATTCATCCATTGATGCACATTTAGGTTGTCTCCAATTTTGAACTAATACAAATAAAGCTGACATGAATATTCATATTCAAGTCTTTATACTGACTTACACTCTCATATCTCTTGGATAAATACTTAGGAGTGGAGTGGCTGGCTCTTTCAGGTGGTATTCCAGAAGAAGGGATTGTTAACACAGGAGAAGACAGCTCTATGCGTGTTATTTCCCCTGAAGTCCTTCCAGTGGGACAAGACGTGGAGGTGGAAGACAGTGATATTAGTGATATTGATGATCCTGACATTTGTAGGCCCAGGCTAATGTGTGTGTTTGTGTCTTAGTTTTGGACAAAAAAGTTAAAAAGTAAAACAAAAACAACAACAAAAAAAAACTTTTTAATAGACAAATGCTTATAGAATAATGATACAAAGAAAGAAAATAATTTTGTGCAGTTTTACGATGTGTGTTTTCCACTAAGTGTTATCCCTAAAAAGTCAAAAATTTAAAAATATTAAGAAAACAAGTTAAAAAGTTACAATAAGCTAAGGTTAATTTATTATTGAAGAAAGAAAAATATTTAAAAAATAGGCTAGTGCAGTGGGTGGCTCACGCCTGTAATCCCAGCACTTTGGGAGGCCGAGGTGGGCAGATCACCTGAGGTCAGGAGTTTGAGACCAGCCTGGCCAACATGGCGAAACCCCATCTCTACTAAAAACAGAAAAATTGGCCGGGCGTGGTGGCTCACGCCTGCAATCCCAGCACTTTGGATTATGCTGAGGCACAGGCTGAGGCCGGTGGATCATGAGGTCAGGAATTTGAGACCAGCTTGGCCAATATGTCACTGTCAAGAGACAGTGAAACCCTGTCTCTACTAAAAATACAAAAATTAGCCCAGCGTGGTGATGTGCACCTGTAATCCCAGCTATTCGGGAGGCTGAGGCAGGAGAATTGCTTGAACACAGGAGGTGGAGGTTGCAGTGAGCCGAGATCACGCCACTGCACTCCAGTCTGGGCGACAGAGCAAGACTCCGTCCCAAAGAAAAAAAAATAGCTGGGCGTGGTTGCAGGCGCCTGTAATCCCAGCTACTGGGGAGGCTGAGACAGGGAGAACTGCTTGAATCTTGGAGGTAGAGGTTGCAGTGAGCCTAGATCATGCCATTGCACTCCAGCCTGGAGTACAATGACAGCCTGACAGAGTGAGACACCATCTCAAAATAAATAAATAAATAAATAAATAAATAATTTTAGTATAGCCTAAGTGTACAGTGTTTTTGAAGTCTACGGTAGTTACAGTAATGTCCTAGGCCTTCACAGTGATTAACCCTCATTCACTGACTCACTCAGAGCAACTTCCAGTCCTGCAAGCTCCATTGACGGGTAAATGCCCTATCCAGGTGTACTATTTTCTATGTTGTATACCATATTTTTACTGTACCACTTCTATGTTTAGATACACAAATACTTCCCATTGTGTTACAGTTGCCTACAGTATTCAAGACAGTAACATGCTGTACAAGTTTGTAGCCCATCCAATAGGCTATCCCATATACCCTAGGTGTATAGTAGGTTATACTGTCTAGGTTTGTATAGTACACTCTACGATGTTTGCACAATGATAGAACCATCTGACAATACATTTCTCAGAACATATCTCTGTTGCTAAGTGACACATGACTGTACTTATTTGCCATCTACATGCCTTCTTTGGTAAAATATCTGTTCAAATATTTTGCCTATTTAAAAGAATTGAGTTCTTACTATCGAGTGTTGAGAGTTCTGAGTGTATTCTGGATACAAGTCCTTTATTAAATATATGATTTGCAGATATTTACTTCAGTCTCTGGGCTGTCTTTTTATTGTCTTACCCAGATGTTTCAAAGAGCAGAGATTCTTAATTTTACTAAAGCCCAGTTTATCAATTTCTTCTTTTATGGATTATGCTTTTGGTGTAGCTAAGAAATCATTGCCTAATGCAAGGTCACAAAAATTTTCTTCTATATTTCTTCTGGAAATTTTAGTGTTTTAGATTTTACCTTTGGGTCTATGATATATTTGAGTTAATTTTTGAATATGTTGGGAGATAGGAATCAAAATCCGTTTATTTGGATGTGAACGTCCAATCATTCTTGTACCATTTATTTAAAAGACTGTCCTTTGTCCACTGAGTTGTCTTTGCACTTCTATAAAAAACCAGTTGTCCATATTAGTGCAGGTCTATTTCTGGACTCTGTTCGAGTCCATTGATCTATTTTTCTCATGTCAATGTTGTCAGTCTCCACCTTAAGATTCTTTTTTTTTTTTGAGATGGAGTCTCACTCTGTCGCCCAGGCTGGAGTGCAGTGGCGCGATCTTGGTTCACTGCAAGCTCCGCCTCCCAGGTTCACGCCATTCTGTAGCCTCTGGGACTACAGGCACCTACCACCACACCCGGCTAATTTTGTTTCTGTATTTTTAGTAGAGACAGGGTTTCACCGTGTTAGCCAAGATGGTCTCCATCTTCTGACCTCGTGATCCGCCAGCCTCGGCCTCCCAAAGTGCTGGGATTACATACCTGAGCCACCGCACCTGGCCCACCTTAAGATTCTTAAAAAGGAAGAGCAAATTAAATCCAAAGTAATCAGAAGAAAGGAAATAGCAAAGATTAGAGTGGAAATCAACACACTAGACAACAGAAAAACAATATAAAAAAATGCAGTGGAACAAAAAGCCCTTTCTTTGAGAAGATCAGTAAGATTGAAAACCTCTAGCCACACTAATCAGGAAAGAAAGGGAGGATACAAATTAACAATATCAGGAATGAGACAGCCAACATCCCCACGGACTCTTAGATATTAGAGGATGATAAGGGAATTTTATGAACAATTTTATGACTTTTTTTTGAGATAGGATCTCACTCTGTCACCCAAGCTAAGTGCAGTGGCATGATCATAGCTCATTGCAGCCTCAAACTCCTAGACTCAAGTGATCCGCCCACCTCAGGCCCCTGAGTAGCTGGGACTACAGGCGTGTACCATCACACCCAGCTAATTTTAAAAAATGTTTTGAAGCGACAGGGTCTTGTGATGTTGCTCAGGCTGGTCTCAAACTCCAAACCTCTGACGATCTCCCACCTCTCTGGGATTACAAGTGTGAGCCACCATGCCTAACCTTAGGAGAATTTATATGACAACTTAGATGAAATGGAAAAATTTCTTGAAAGACACAAACTGCCAAAAGTTATTTCATAAGAAATAGATAACCTGAATAGCCTTATCTATTAAAGAAATACAATCTGAAGTTAAAAATCCTTCCCACAGAGAAAAATTCAGGCCCAGGTAGCTTCTCTGGTGAATTCTATCACATTTAAGGAATAAATAATACCAATTCTGCACAAACTGTTTCAGAAAATTGAAGAGGAGTTAACACTCCCCAACTCATTCTAGGAGGCCAACATTATACTGTTACTAAATCCAGACGAAGACTTTGCAAGGAAAAAGAAAAGAAGGAAACAACCCCAAACCAAAAAGCTACAGACCAATATCCCTCATGACAAATATCTCTCTTAAAAATTTTAGCTTCTGGGCGTGGTGGCTCACGCCTGTAATCCCAGGACTTTGGGAGGCCAAAGTGGACGGAACACCTGAGGTCAGGAGTTCGAGACCATCCTGGCCAACATGGTGAAACCCTGTCTCTACTAAAACTACAATAATTAGCCGGGCATGGTGGTGAAAGCTTGTAATCCCAGTTACGTGGGAGGCTGAGGCAGGACAATTGCTTGAACCCAGGAGGCAGAAGTTGCAGTGAGCCAAGATCACGCCACTGCAGTCCAGTCTGGGCAACAGAGCAAGACTCTGTCTCAAAGAAAAAAAAAATTAGCAACAAGTTCATGGATAAGATGACCTTAACAATTGTAAGATGTCAATTATCTCCCCAATTCATTGACAAATTTATGCAAGTCGATTCAAAATCCCAACAGGACTTTTTCAAGTAAAATTTTTAATGAAGTATATACGTAGAGAAAGCTACACCAATCATTAAGTATACGGCACAATAGATTTTTGCAAAATGAATAACTCGTATAAACATGACTCAGATTAAAAAAACAAAACAAACAACAAAACCAAAAAAACTACAGTATTATCTGCACCTCAGGAACACCCCCAGCATCCCCAACCCTGGTAACTAGAGAATAGCTTTGGCTATTTTGTACCTCATATAAATGGAGTGTAGGCTAGCCGCTGTGGCTCATGCCTGTAATCCCAACACTTTGGGAGGCCAAGGTGGAATTACTGGGCTCAGATCACTTGAGCCCAGGAATTCCAGGCTAGCCTAGGCAACATGGTGAAACCCCATCTCTACAAAAAATACAAAAAAATTAGCTGGGTCTGGTGGCACGCACCTGTAGTCCCAGCTACTCAGGAGGCTGAGGCAGGCAGATCGATTGAGCCTGGGAGGTTGAGGCTATAGTAAGCTGTGATTGCACCACTGCACTCCAGCCTGGGCAACAGAGTGAGACCTTATCAAAAAAAAAAAAAAAAGAATATGGATGGTGTATAAAAGGAAAGTACGTAATTGAATAAAACAAGAGCAGTTCCTTGCTGATGATAACGTACCATGAATTGAGAGGTATGATGAATTCAACCCTCTCCACCTGAGAGAGCTCTAAAAACCTACAGAACAAACTAGCAGAAAACATAAAGCCTTCTAGTGAGCCTACTTTATCAAGTTGAGGCATATCTGAATTCCAGTGGTAGACACAATTTGGGTTCTTCCTGCTCCCATCTCCCCACCCCCACCAGCTCCAAAAAGAATGAGGTACTTTTGGGACTAATAACATCCTAGACTGGGTGGGTGTTAGGTGCTCCTCGTTCTTGTAGTTGGGTTCTTTTCATCGCTCAGTTTCCTCATCTGCTAAGTGAGTTTACTTGTCCTATCTAACTCACAAGCATTTGAGGATGAAGATCAAAATAGGATAAGATATCTGAAAACAACTAGTTAACTGTAAAGTATTGTTAAAATAAAAACCATTGTAGTTATTTATAAAGAAAAGTGGCCGGAGTTCGAGGCCAGCCTGGGCAATACGATGAAACTCTATCTCTACTGAGATACAAAAAATTAGCTGGGTGTGGCAGTGTGCGCCTGTAGTCCCAGCTACTGGGGAGCCTGAGGCAAGAGAATTGCTTGAACCTGGGAGGCGGAGGTTACAGTGAGCAGAGATCACGCCACTGCACTCCAGCCTGGGCAATAGAGTGAGACACTGTCTCAAAAAAACACCAGAAAAGTTTCAGGCCTATGTAACAGTTCTGCACATCCTGTACGCCTGAATTTAAAATAAAAGTTGAAGAAAAAAAAAGGTTCAAACAACTCCAGCCTGGATTAAAAAAAAAAGAAAAAAAATAAAACTCCTTTATTTTATAACGTGAAATATTTTAAGACAATATAAGTATTTTGACTTGTGGGATAAAATGAGCCTCTAAATTGAACTCTTAAGTGCTATGTTGTGTGTATATTGCTTGTTTATTTATGTATTAAACTTCAGATTACATGTAATAAACTGTCTTTGGTGCAATGCTATTGATTTTCCTGCATTAGAAGCTGAATTAAATGTGCATTACTCGGGCTGGTCATCATAGGGGAAGCTTAAAAGTTTTGACCAAAAATAAGTGAAGAACATTAAGGCTTGCTAGGCCCCACCTCCCGTTGATCCCTACCACCCTAGGGAAGTTTTACTGCTATTTGGTCATGTGGACATCCTTGTTTCAATGCTTCCTTTAATGGTATCTAATGGCTGCTTGGCTACATCACTTACTTTATAAAGACAAGGCTGCCTTCTCCAACCTTGTCTTGGGCACATTCTAGAAAAAAAGTGGCACTTTTGAGTATATCCTGTATGAAATACAAAATTCCATGCTGAGTCTCTTTTGTTTCATGTGTTCATTTGCTCATTCATTCATTCAACTAACACTTACTGCATATTTACATTGTTCTAGGCATTTGGCCCGTTGGTCTTCATCACCAAATTTATCATCACATAGACAAATAATACTTGTCTCTGTGATCAGTACTTGGAAATGAATTACTACTCACTTGTCCTTGGAGAATGTTAGATTATTGGGAAAAGCAAAGAGGTGGAGTCCTGGATTAAGATCCCACCTCCCTTCCCACCCAGGTGGACTGCCTTGGTCAAGTTACTTTTCAGAATTGAGATCTTCCTTGTGGCCTAGTATATAATCAGTTTCTATAAATACTGATTATATGTTTGGAGAAAATGATATTTACTGTGTATGGGGTACAAAGTTTAGTATGGAGACATTAAATCGATACAGTAAATTGTTCATTAGAATTTTCCAAATTCGTATAGTGTTTTTTCTTAGTTTTCAAATTTAAAATGTGATCAGACTGCATTTAGACCTTGTTTAAATTAATTCGGCCCAACACCCTGTGACCTTTTGAGCTTCAAAGTTTACTATATTCACTTGAATGTTTTCCCCTGCTTGACTCTTTAATTGCTCCTATTTTTATTTTACTTTACTTTAATTAATTAATTAATTTTAGAGAGACAGAGTTTTGCTCTGTTGCCTAGGCTGGAGTGCAGTGGCATGATCATAGCTCACTGCAGCCTCAAACTCATGAGTTGAAGGGCTCCTCCTGTCTCAGCTTCCCTAGTAACTGGTACTGCAGGCATGTGCTTCCACACCCAGTTATTTAAAAATATTTTTTGTAGAGATAGGGTCTCGTATGTTGCCCAGGCTGATCTTGAACTCCTGTCCTCAAGCAATCCTCCTGCTACAGGCTATTGCTTCTATTTTATCTGCCCTGTGCCTTTCTTCTGGGATTTCTATTACAGGTGCCTTTAGCCACAATTCCAAAATTCTAAAGTCTGAAAACCCAAAATGTTCCCATGAGTTGGCAACACGTATTTGGCAGTAAACCCTGACCGAACATGATGTGAGACTATTTGTCGTCTTTATTTCCCTCTGTGTTTTCCTACAAAAGTGTTGATGGTTTTGATTACAGGGTACTGACCTAGACTCTGCTGAGAGGTGTATATAATATCAGCACAAGCCCCACACCATCTTTCTAAAATCCTCTAGTGCTGAATTTTGGAACACACCTGACTCCAGGGGTTTTGCATAAAAGATTGTTGGTCTGTACGTATGTCTACATTGGATCTCTTGAACAAATCTTCCACACATCACTCTTGATTTTGTAGTTTTCATATTTCTTCTCTACATTCTAGGTGAATTTCTTGTGTGTCTACACTAAATTAGTGTTTGGCATTTCTGCCTCTATGTAATTTCCTTCTCCATGAAAATCTTTTTGGATCTAGAGTGATTCCTCCTTTGGACTTCTTGCTCTGTATCGGTCAATGGTCCCTTCAATTTGACTGGAAGAAAACATGAAGCAGAAGCTCTGCTTGCCAGAACACGTCAAATGCAAGAAATAAAAACCCAGCTGGAAGTGGCTTTAGGAGAAAGGGAACGTTACTGGGAAGATACTGGGGAAGGTGATGAAACCAGGACATCTCCAGGAAGCTCAGAGAGAGACTGGAACCAGGTGCTTTTCTGTCTCTCTCTCTTTCTCTTTCTCATCTGTCCCTGGCTTCACTGGCTTCATTTCCTCCCTCTGCAGTTAGATTTGTGTCCCTTGGTTAGAAACAGGAACACTAGTAGCGTCAAATTCACCTCCTTTCAGTTCTGGATAGAGTTTCTCTTTTCCAGCTTCAAGGGAAACATTTCAGGAGAGGCTGATTGGCCTAGCCTGGGTGTCATTCCCAGAACTGTGTCCAACGGAGGAGGCCAATTATTATTATAATTTTTTTTTTGAGACAGAATTTTTTTTTTTGAGACAGAGTCTCACTCTGTCATCCAGGCTGGAGTGCAGTGGTGTGATCTTGGCTCACTGCAACCTCCACTTCCCGGGTTCAAGCGATTCTCCTGCCTCAGCCTCCCAAGTAGCTGGGATTACAGGTGTGCACCACCACGCCCAGCTAATTTTTGTATTTTTAGTAGAGACGAGGTTTTCCAGTGTTGGTCAGGCTGGTCTGGAATTCCTGAGATCACCTGTCTCAGCCTCCCAAAGTGCTGGGATTATAGATGTGAGCCACCCACCCTGCTGAGGCCAATTATCAAAAGAGGTAGGGGAGGGATGCTGAGCAGATTAAAGAGTAACATCCACCTCCTACATTTTCTCAAATATTGATACATTCATTCAAGTTGGGGAGTTTCTCCTGCTTCTCCAGGGTGGTCATCTTTGATTTGTAGCGTCTTTTCCTACGTTGCCTCACGTGGGAGGGAGCCCCATGTGGTGTAGCTGCTGCCTGGTTCAGCAGAAGGCTGGGCGGTGCAGGCCTCCTGCGTGCTGGGTCGGCCCGCCCCCAGCCCTCCAAGACAGGAGAGGAGAAGGGCTCTGTCAGGGTTCCCCTGTGCTGGCGGCAAGGTGACTGCCACAATTCTAAGCCTCACCTGACAACATCCCCAGGAAGACAGCCTCTTTTGGCAGCGATCTCTTCAGCACCAGGGTGAAATGTCCCAGAAGCTGCCAGCAGACTTCTCCTTACATCTCAGTGACTCCAGTCCCTTTGTGAAACCATCCCCGTATCCAGGGAGACGTCACGTATGAATCCGCTCAGGCCTGGATTCCTGAAACAATCAATGGTTGGGGATAGAAATCCGCTTAGGCCAATTGGACCAATCCCTGGTGCTGGCAGTGAGGTCGGTCTTGAAGCACATGGGGTTACGTGAGAGAAGGTGGGAATCTGAATAAAAACTGGGATACTGTAGGGCAGAAGGAAATGGGTGCTGGGCAGGAAACCCCTTAAGGAGCACTCTGCCTCCTTTCTGTGTCTGATCCAAGTCCCTGCCATCCCAAACTGTTGGAAATTTCCCGTGTTGGAAAAATCTGGGAGGGGAGATAAACTAGATGTTCACACTCACCTTGCCATTTTATCCCTCACACCCTAGACACCACCCAATTCAAACCCCTCATTTTACAAATAATGAGACTCAGAGAGGAAAGTGACTGCCCAAGGTCCTGCTGTGGCTACAGTTGGCTGTAAAGTCATTCAAGCCTTCCCAGCTCCTTTTCTGAGACCTGTCTGTGATGGGTAATTTTATGTGTTAACTTGGCTAGGCCACGATACCCAGATATTTGATCAAATATTATTTTAGATGATTCTGTGAAGGTATTTTTTAGATGAGATTAACGTTTAAATCAATAGACTTTGAGTAAAGCAGATGACCTTTGATAACATAGGTGGGCCTCAACCAATCAGTTGAAGGCCTTAATAGGAAAATGATTACCTGCCCAGAAGAAGAGGGAATCCTGTGAGTGGACTGCCTTTGGGCTCAGCTGCCCTCTTCCGTGGGTCTCCAGCCTGCCTTCTGACCCTGCAGATTTTGGACTTTGCCAGCCTCCACAATTGCATGAGCCAATTTTAAAAAGTAAATCCCTCTCCCCATGCATATACATCCTATTGGTTCTGTTTCTCTGGAGAACTCTGACTTCCCTAAAGGCTCAACCTATTATTTATCCTGACTTTGGACCTACACCTATGTTTAAAAAGGTAATATTCTAAACGAGTGGCTGCTCAGCAATGGATATAGGATTATTGAATAACTAGTTTTCAGTTAGTGATGAGCTGGAGGAGTGTATAGAGACTAATGTCAGAGTTCTCACAACTGCAGCAATAATGTAACTGAAGAAAAGAGGCTTACCCTGTTGATGTTCAACATCAGCAAAGATCCTTTTCTCCCTGCTGTAGCTCTTCCTGCTTGAGACAAAATGTCCATGTTATCAGGATCTGCTATAGGCCATTAGGCTCCCTTTAGTTGCCCTTTGGGCTGCCCACATCCCTTTCCCCTTCCAAAATTCCTTTTGGGGCGTTACCCTTCTCTAGTGTGAGTGGCTAATTGTGGCTGGTGCTCCTACTAAGGATGCTTAAGGGGCCAGACCTGTCTCTCCTGGCTCCAGTTCAGCCAGAGTGTGAGCACGTAACTTCAGCCCAGCCAATCACGGACTCTCTCCTGGGACTTTAAATCAAGTGGCACTAGAATAAGACTGTATTAGTCCATTCTCATGCTGCTGTGAAGAAATACCCGTGTCTGGGTAATTTATAAAGCAAAAAGGTTTAATTGACTCAGTTCCGCAGGGCTGGCAGACCTCAGGAAACTTCCAATCACGGCAGAAGGGAAAGCAAGCATGTCCTTCTTAACATGGTGGCAGCAGGGAGAAGTGCAGAGTGAAGGGGAAAAGCCTCTTATGAAACCATCGGATCTTGTGAGAACTCACTCGCTATCACGAGAACAGCATGGGGGTAACTGCCTCCAGGATTCCATTACCTTCCATCAGGTCTCTCCCACCACACATAAGGACTCTTGGAACTACAATTCAAGATGAGATTTGGGTGGGGACACAGTCAAACCATATCAGAGAAGAAGGTTGGTGCCATGCATTGCAGAAGAGGCAGTAGAGGCATCAACCTTTCAAACTGGCTTCTCTGATTATGAGATGATTTACGTACTTTCTGTGAACTCTGTCCAGCTTCTTGGCCTTCCAGTGTGCTCATGGTTCTGGCCATTTCCAAGCCTGACTATCAGGCTCCTGTCAATTTTACAGGCCTCTATGAGTCTTTACTTTGGTTATCCAGAATTGGCATCTAACCAGCACCCAAGTCCCCCAACTGATACAAATCGTTGAGTACTGTTTCCAGCTCTGCTTTAACTTAGTGATGTCATTTCACTTCCCCAAGCCTCAGTTTCCTCATATGTAAAATTAGGGAATGAGCCTAGATCTGTGTTCTGCAAATATGTTTCAGCCATAAGAAATTTCATGCAAACAAATCTCCCTTATAGGAGTAGTTAACTCATAAAACTGGTCCACGCAGTGCTGCTCTGGTTTAAGAGAATCCTGTCCTCTTGGCACTTTCTCAGTAGTGCCCTGCTGTGACTCCTGCAGGATTCCACAGAGCATGCTGGACTAGACAATCTCTAATACCATAAAGGGACAGGGGTGTACTCTCTCTCCCTCATGGCAACGAAAAATAGTCTGGGTTGATTTAATTAACTCAGGGAGGCATCATATCCACAGTGTCTTATTGACAAAAACTTGTTTCTTCTCTTCTTGAAGGAACTGTGCCTAGCAAATGTTTATGAAATGTTTACACACACACAACCTCGCCCCCCCGATTTAGCTGGCAAGTTTTAAGAGCACTTTTTATCATGGAGAAGGCACAGCAAAACCACAAAAAGCAAACAACAACAACAAAATAGTGGAGTGGGGATGTTTTAAAACATTTAAAGTGTCTCTTTTTAACATTTTTATTTTTTAATGAATTAATTAATTTTTAGACTGTATTATAAGACTGGCTAATTTTTTTATTTTAGTAGAGATGGAGTTTTGCCATGTTGCCCAGGCTGGTCTCAAACTCCTGGGGTCAAGCGATCCACCTGCTTCAGCCTCCCAAAGTGCTGGGATTATAGATGTGAGCCATTGTGCCTGGCCTAAAGTGTCTCTTTAAGGCATTTGTGAATAGAGTCTTGTCCGTTTTAGATTATTTTATTGGGTCTTTGAGATATGGAATTGAGTACTTCTCCATGATAAATGTATAAATCAGCACTTTTTTTTTTTTTTGGTGAGAAAAACAGAACTAGCGTAACTTCCACCATTAAGATCTGCTGTAGGGGCTGGGCGTGGTGGCTCATGCCTATAATCCCAGCACTTTGGAAGGCCAAGGTGGCTGGATCACTTGAGCCCACGAGTTTGAGACAAGCCTGGGCAACATGGCAAAAGCCATCTTTACAAAAAATACAAAAAATTAGCTGAGGTGATGGTGCCTGTGGTCCCAGATACTTGGGAGGCTGAGATGGGAGGATTGCTTGAGTCTAGGAGGTTGAGGCTGCAATGAGCCAAGATTAAGCCATTGCACTCCAGCCTGGGCAGCAGAGTGAGACCTTGTCTCAATTTTGTTTTTTTTTAATCTGGTTTAGGCCTGGCGTGGTGGCTCACATACCTGTAATCCCAGTGCTTTGCTGGGCTAAGGTAGGAGGCAGGAGGATCACTTGAGGCCAGGAGTTTGAGATCAGCTTGAGCAACATAGCAAGATTCTATCTCTACAAAAAATTAAAAGAAAAAAATTAGCTAGGCGTGGTGGCATGTGCCTCTATATAGTTCCAGCTACTCAGGAGGCTGAGGTGGGAGGATCACTTCGAGGCTGGAGTAAGCCGTTATTGCACCACTGCAGTCCAGCTTGGGCAACAGAATGAGACCCAGTCTTAAAAAAAAATCTGGTGTATATTTAATTCCATGAAGAAATCAAACCTTATCCCTGCTTTTGGCCTGTAACACCAGGTACTTTGCTTAGGATTTTCACACACAATCTCATGTACTCTCAAACAACTTTCTGGAAAACTACCATAAATGATTCCTATTTTATTGTTGAGGACACTGAAGCTCAGACAGGTTAAGTCATTTACTTAAGCTCCCACAGCTAGTAAGCAGCCACTAACTGCATGGCTGCAAAGCTTACGTTCTTTCAAAGATAATACTCTACTCCTTTCATTAACACTACGCATTTGGAGATATTAAAGTGTAGAATAATTTGACTACATAGTTCAGTGGTCTTTCAGCTTTCTCTTCTACATACAGCCTCAATAGGGAGACCCATAACTCCCAGCTGAAGAAGCATCAGAGACCTCTGGGTGCCTCCCTTGGGTTCCATGTGTCTTTGCAGGAACACTGGTAGAGTTAGTTCTTGAAAGAAACGGTCCTTTTAACCCTGGGCAGTCTTATTTCTTTTAATCCAAAGAGTATTTATTCATTCCAATGAAGTCAATCAACATTTGCATTTGTGGTTTTTTGGGCAATAATACATTTCTAGGTACTGGTCCTAGTACCTAGGTACTAGGTACTAGTACTTCATAAGTAACTGTGTGCTCTTTGGTAGGTCACATAAGCTCATTGAATCTTACCAGCTTAATCTCTGAAATGAGAGATTTAGATGAGGCATTCTGTAAATTTTTTTTTTTTTTTTTTTTTTGAGACGGAGTCTCGCTCTGTCGCCTAGGCTGGAGTGCAGTGGTGCGATCTCAGCTCACTGCAAGCTCCGCCTCCCAGGTTCACGCCATTCTCCTGCCTCAGCCTCCCCAATAGCTGGGACTACAAGCGCCCACCACCTCGCCCGGCTAATTTTTGAATTTTTTAGTAGGTTCTTATTTTGCTGGTTACTTTCAAGGACCTGGGATCTATGCAATCCCAAATATGTCCAGCAGAGGTCAGGAGATGTCACTAAAAGCTCTGAGGTCTACTTTAATCCCAGTTAGCTGTGTAAATAGTTTTATGGTAGTCCCTACTCTCTGTGTTACTTACCTGATTTTTTAAGGTTGGGCAGGCATTTTTCTTGAAAAATTAAAGTAGAGATGCATTGTATTCTTTAGGCCTCTTTCTCAAATGTAAACCATTTCTCCACTGGCCAATGACTAGTAAACTACCCAGCAGAAGGTGACACGTGGGAACAGTTCAACCTTTGGTAAACGTAAGCAAGTATGGATGCTATGGCAAATTCCATTTCATCAAAATTCTCTCTTTATGACGAAGGATTTCTAAACTGTAGCTAGTGATCTAATATTTTGAAAAAATTTCAGGATCCCACCACTGCACTCCAGCCTGCGCAACAGAGTGAGACTCTGTTTCATAAATCAATCAATCAATCAATCAATAAAAAATAAAAAGAAAAGAAAGAAACATATTTATCCAGCAAAATTCTTGTCACAATATGGGCTTCAATCAATATTTATCTTTTTCTCTCTCTTCTGGGTTTCATCAGAAAAATTATCTCGGAAATACACCATTGCAGAGATAAAGAATCCTAATAAATATTTAAATATTATAAGCATTGGTTTATTTAGGCAGAAACAGGAGGACTGATTTAAATGTGGATTGAATCCAAAGAATTGGGAATCAGAGGAAGACCCTGCAGCAAGGTCAAGCCCATCCCAAAGAGCTGTTTAAAGAAAATGTAGTAGAGACAGTCTGGAGATTAAAGTTGACTCTGGGTAAGACCTCCATTTAAACCTTGGTCAAGTTATTTGGTAAAGTTTCTTAACTTTCCTGGAGATAAACTCCTTATCTACATAGTGATGACAGTGAAAAGACCTCATAAATGAATTAATACACATATAAATGATTAAGTGAGCTAATACACATATATAAAGAGTTTAGGAAAACACCGCCACACATTAAATGAGCCATAAGTGAGAGCTATTGCTGTCATACATTTTACTAGAGAGGAGTGTTTTTAGAAAAAGCAAATGGAGAGCAAAATCACTGTGTCTTTTTCCAAATCTCTCTCATGACTATGTCAGGCTAGGTTTGATGATGCTGTTGTGTGTTTCAGCCACCGGAGCTGACAGACCCCGATCTGGCCACCTGGCCTGTTGATGGCCATGCAGACCTAACTGGCACCATCATCCCCAGCTCACAGGAGCAGCAGAGGCAGCTGGATGCCCATTCCTGCCAGCCAGTCCTTACCTGACTGCCAGCCCATCAGCCATAGTGGGAGGCTGCCTTCCCCATGGAGCAGGAACGGTCGGTGGCTTTTCCCCTCTCTCAATGACCACGTGGAGCCTAGGCTGGTGCTGGCTTGCCTGCTCCCCGCTTGGAGGTCAACTTCCACCCAGTGCTTCACCTTTTGCCTCCAAGGCTTTTCTTTTTTTCAGCACTCAGGCCAGGTGAGGGTGGCTCATGCCTGTAATTTCAGCACTTTGGGAGGCTGAGGCTGGTGGATCACTCGAGCCTAGGAGTTCAAGACCAGTCTGGACAACTTGTCAAAACCCTGTCTCTACAAAAAATAAAAAAATTAGCTCAGTGTGGTGGCGCACACCTGTAGTCCCAACTACTTGGGAGGCTGAGGTGGGAGGATCTCTGGAGCCTGGGGAAGTCGAGCTTGCAGTGAGCTGAGATCGCGCCACTGCACTCCAGCCTGAGCAATAGAGTGAGACTGTCTCAATAAATAAATAAATAAATAAATAAACACTTGATTTATTTATCGTCATTATTTCTTCCCCTGCTCTGGCAGGCTCCTCTAGAGCAGGTCTGCACTGATCTCTCCCACCATCGCTAACACACGGTAGGATGGACTGGGCTCTGAGAGAGCTGGGAACAGTGGGCCAAACAGGGCAGAGAGGCCTATGTGTGTCCTGCAGGAGACAGAGCTGGGTCGTGCTGCGCTCTGATGATGAGGGGTATGAGCTGGGTGGCAGGAGGCATGGGTCAGGTGGGATGGCTCCCTCAAAGGTTGGAGAAAGGCTGGCAGGGGGGCAAATGAGCAGAACATTCCAGATCAGCTGTGGCACCCATCACCCACCCTGGGCTGTCCAGCAGGGTGGGGGCCAGAGCAGGATTTCTACAACCTGCTCACATCCTTGAGACCCTTCTGAAGACCCAGGCCAGTCACTGAGGGATCTCCCAGGGACTCAAGTTCAAAACCAAAGATTAAAAGGGAGATGGCTGTCTCCTTACACTGACCATAGCTCCAAACTTTCTGAAAAAGGCTTAAACTCTTAAGGTTTCTGCTTACTCAAATGGAAAGAAAATGGGAGGAAGTGTTGATTCAAAGAGAAACTTTCTGCTTCCTTCTAAAGATGACTGCAGCCTAATTCTGGCTCTGACACTGTCTTGCTCAGACCCAGTCAAGCTCCTGGCTCCTCCAGGCCTTGCTTTTGGTGCCTGTAAGGCAGCTCTGGAGTAATGGGGGCAAGCATCACCTGCGAGGAGTCAGGGAAGGCATGAGTGTGATTTGTGATTGCCAGTACGTGATGCCCACACACCCCATACATGGCATGTATTGCTGTCGGTGTAATTTAAGATATTTTTAAAAGACCAAAAAAGTTGTTAGAAATTTAGTGTCTATCTTGTTGGAATTCCCCTTTAGGAAAGTGCTAATGCTAACTATTGAACATGTATCCATTGCATTTATAATAATCCTAATAATAACTGCCATTTATTTAGTATATAGAAAAAGTATATAGAAAGCCATGGTGCAGTAGCACCATTCTTCCCATTTTACAGACAGGGACGCTGAGCCTTAGGGAGATGAAGCAATCTGCCCAAATGCAGGCTGCTAGGGACCAGTGGGCCCCAGGCATGCATGAGCTCAGAGCTGGCGCTCTTAAACCCTTCTGGGTCTCTCCGTGCACAGTGAGTTCCTGCTTGGCCCACCCTTGGGGCTCTGGGGACAGGCCTGCCTCGGGACCTTTGCAGGTGCTGCTCTCCCCTCCTGGGATTCCTCCTCTTCCTCCCTCCCGCCTCCCGCCCTTCCTTCAGGCCTCTGCCCCATGCCTGCTATTACTGAGCCTCTCCCTCCCACATGAACGGATCCACCTCTTCCCCCTTTCCCTTTCTTGTTTGTCTTCCTCACTTCCTTGTTTGATCATTCTCTGTTTGCTTCCCCCACTAGAATGAAGGCCTGTGGGGTCTTTGTTTTGTCCGTGGCTGTATCTTTAGCATCTAGGAGAAGGTGCTCCCTCACTATCAATTCAACAAACCAGTGAATGAATGAGTGGTCGCCAGGATTAGCGGGGCTGGTGGGCAGAGCAGAAGTGGTCTGGATGCTGAGATTTGAGGGAGAGCCCCCTCCAAGCCCTCAGGACTCACTGTAGAGTTAACTGTGCCACAGGGCCCAGCTCTGGCAGAGCACAGTTCAACAGCCAGGAAGGAGCCCAGCTCCCTTCCCCACTCCCTGCTTCATCAGAAGACTGACCAGCTTTTCCCCGCCACCCCACATCCAGCAATACTCCCCTTGGCTCGGAGCAGTGACTCACGCCTGTAATCCCAGCACTTTGGGAGGCTGAGGCGGGCGGATCACGAGGTCAGGAGATTGAGACCTTCCTGGATAACATGGTGAAACCCCGTCTCTACTAATAATACAAAAAAATTAGCCAGGTGTGGTGGCGGGCACCTGTAGTCCCAGCTGCTGGGGAGGCTGAGGGAAGAGAATGGCATGAACCCAGGAGGCAGAGCTTGCAGGGAGCCGAGATCGCGCCACTGCACTCCAGCCTGGGAGACAGAGCAAGACTCTGTCACAAAACATACCAAAACAAAACAAAAAACTTCCCCTTGGGGCCTTTTCTGTTTGGGAGGTACTGTGGGAGTGCTGGGGTTGGGGTGGGGGGCAACCGTGAGGGTCTCTGGGGAAGGGAGATCTGTAAACACTTCCGTTTTAGCCTTGAAATCCCTGAAGTCTCTTCCCTCTGGCTGGTTTGTCCAGCCAGAATAAACTTTCTTTTGGGGTGAGCAGCTTGGCTGGCTTTTCAAGACTCAGTTCAGACATCTTTGCCGCCCATCTTCCAGGTTAGTGCCCTCCTTGCTGTCCTCAGGACGGTCTCAGCCCTCTCCTTGCTTCTCACAGCAGCGTTGCCTCTGTCTGCTTCTCAGGGAACACTCATGGTCTGTGGTCGTGCCTTTCTTCCTCTGGGGCCCAGGCCCAGAACAGCAGGGCCTCAAATCAATGTTTGCTGAGTAAATGAAGTGGGATGGGGAGGGTACTCCAAGACAAAGGCAACCAATGTTACCATCTGAAAACCAGCACTGTGCATCCTCAGTGTTTGCATGCCTTCTCCAGCTGCAAGTGCCAGGGCCAGCCACGAATCCAGAGGGGACCACTTTTTATTTAGGCCATAGGACTGACTCAAGACAAACCAGTGTTGCTGGTAGCAGGCTGCCCTGCAGTTAGTCCCTATCCAGCTCAGAGAATGAAGACACTAGCACCACATGCATCTCCCTCCCTCCTCCCCTCCCTCAAGCTCCAACAGCTTCTTGCCTGCATCCTCAGGCTAACTGTAGAGTGAGGGCTGAGGAGTGGGGGCAGTTCTCGTTTATAGGGGGAAAGACATCCTGGGTTGAGAGAGAAAGGGGAGGAGCAGTAGAGGAAGCCCTGAGGAACAGTGAGCACCCCTAGAAGCCCAGAGACCTCGTGAGTTTCCGTTCTGACTTGTCAGTCTTCCAGTTCTTTCTAGCTTCTTTTTGTTGAGATGGAGTTTCACTCTTGTCACCCAGGCTGGATCTGTGATGGCATGATCTCAGCTCACTGCTACCTCCACCTCCTGGGTTCAAGTGATTTTACTGCCTCAGCCTCCCAAGTAGCTGGGATTACAGGCACCTGCCACCATGCCCGGCTAATTTTTGTATTTTTAGTAAAGACGAGGTTTTACCATGTTGGCCAGGCTGGTCTCGAACTCCTGACTTCAGGTGATCCACCCACCTCAGCCTTCTAAAGTGCTGGGATTACAGGTGCAAGCCACCGCACCCAGTCTTTAGCTTCTTGGCAAGGACAGAGGCCCCTACTGAGAGGGCTTCAGGAATGGCAGAAGTCTGAGATGGTGCAGTCTCAGTCATACCCAGAAAGAACTTGGATAAGTCTGTCTTGCCGTTTTTCCAGTTTTTGTTTTTACCTCCTGAGTAGGACTAGCCCGCCTTCATTCCTAGCCCCACCAAATTGACAGGTTAGAGTGACTCAGGGACCATCCCCTTTGTCAGGCAGTTCCCTCACTTGCTGGACTGAGTGTGGTTCTGCAGTGTGGTTGGGGCCCCTGCATAATGCTTTAGCCAGCAACTACATTAGAGAACTCTCTGTCTAGACTAAAGCCTCATTTCCCAAAGTTGTCAGGTTAAAGACATCCCCTGGAAGCTCTGACTGGGTCTGTCTGGGGATGCCCTGAAATCGATGTCTGAAGTGCATCGATGATTTATAAAATAGCTCATTAAAAACCAACCTCATAGGGAGTGACAGAAAATGTGAAAAGACAAACAAACCTCATGAACGCCTGGCCGTTTCCCAGCTCTCAAGCCTAAATTCCTGCGCATGCGCCCTGAGCTTCCTCCTGCAGTTCACTCTGCTTGGAAGGCCCTTTCCCACCTTTGCCTATCTGGGGAGCTCTGAGTCTGGGTTTTTAGCCTGGGGAGGCTTTCTCCATTACACTCTTGAGGCCTCTCACAGAGTTAAGAGAGTCCTCTGCTCCATAGCTCTGTGGGTGTTTCCCATCTGGAGCCTGCAGCAGGCTGGAACGAGAGGTGGCAGTAGGAAACCAGCCCTCTTTATGAGTAAATGAGTATTTGGTCACCGATACAGCTGAAGTGCTGGTTAAGTCTTGCTTTCCCTGGAACAATGCTGCTGATTTGTACAGTTGATGACTCTCGCTCACCAGCCCCAGATTATTTCAATGGCTTCCCATTGTGCCTGGGATCGAGTCCAAGATTCAAGTGCCTAGCATGCTGCAAGAGCCCTAAATGACCTGTGGGTCCCTCTGGCCTCATCTCCACCCATCCCACCCCTACCCTCCTTGCATTTCCTCACAAGGGCCACACTCTCACACCTCCCACCTTCATTCATGATGTTCCCCCTGCTTGGAATACTTTATCCTCATGGCCTACCCTGCCTCATCTGACTCCTACTCATCTGTCAGAAGTCACCTCCTCTGGGAAGTCTTCGCAGGTTAATGAGAGGTGAGTCAACTTCCCAGCAAGACGGAAAAATCAGGATGCCCCTAAATAGGGGGTTGAATAAATCCAGGATTCTACCTCCACAAAATGAAATAAAACTGGAGATGTGAATTTTCTTATTTCTTTATTAGGCAGTTTTAAAAATACTACTATGTTCATGGCAATATATTCAAGAATGTGAAGTGAAGAGTAAGTCCCCTCTTCCTGGTTTCCGTCTTCCCTGTGGCATTCACTGTTGTCAGTTCCTTGAGTGGGTCTTACAGAGGTGTTCCACCCCTGAACAGGTATACATGTGTATCAAGGTGAGAGAGGGGTAAAGATGGGGGGATTTGAAATGTATTTAAGCCATGGCCCCTGCACCTGAGAAACTCAAAACTTCTTGGGAAGGTTAAGTCAGCCCTACCCCATGAGTTAGAGTATTAAAAAACATGTGGGAACCTGAATGAGGTCACTCACTCAAGGCCACTCAAAGGCACTCAGAGCCAAGATTCAAGCCCCAAAGAGACTGAATGGGCTTGTTCTATAAACCACCCACCTGCCATCAGTAAAGGGGACACCTTTCATAAGTGGTATCAAGACAGAATTCCTAAGCCCCAGTCCCCAGGTATAGTTCAAATGCACATTATTATAATCCCTCTACTGCAAAGTCCTGGTTCTGGGACTTTGAAAGCTGGGACATAGCTGAGTCTGGGGCTGGAAACCAGGACTGGCAGGTGTAATAAAAGTAATAGTCCATCAAGCTTTGTTGCTTGAACTATGGTTACCACAAGTTATTATAGGAAAACCAAAAACACTCCATGAAACTGAAGTATTAAAATGAAACTCCAGCTTTGAGAACAGAAACAGTTTTAAAATTGGGGCATCTTTTGGTCTGACATCTCCACCCAGGCCATTTGACATGTGAGAAAATCTCGAGAGGTGAAGTGATTTGCCTGAGGGCACTGGGTTGGTTTTGACAAAATGAAGACCAATATGCCTGGTTCCTATTCTGAGTTAGTCACTGTCCACAGCACCGCCTTCCCCACCACCAAGGGGAAGAAAGGCTGCAGAACATGGTGGGTGCGCCCATGTCCTTCCTGAGACGCAGCCTGCGCCCTCTTGAAGTATTCTCTTACTTCAAGGGAGAACCGATGGAAATATCAGGCTTGGAAGAGCAAGTCAAGGACTCAATTACTGCCTCACTGTCATTGTTCCCAGCTACAAACCATAGACACTGACTGCCTGAATGAAGAAAATGTATCAGAAGGTAAACAGGCAGCTCAAAGAACCACCACAAGACCCTAAAACTAGGTTTAAAGCTGCACAGTCAGGCCGGCGCGGTGGCTCCCGCTTGTAATCCCAGCACTCTGGGAAGCCGAGGCGGACGGATCACGAGGTCAGGAGATGGAGACCATCCTGGCTAACACTGTGAAATCCCGCCTCTACTAAAAATACAAAAAATTAGCCGGGTGAGATGGCGGGCGCCTGTAGTCCCAGCTACTTGGGAGGCTGAGGCAGGAGAATGGCGTGAACCCAGGAGGCAGAACTTGCAGTAAGCTGCGATCGCACCACTGCACTCCAGCCTGGGCGACAGAGTGAGACTCTGTCTCAAAAAAAAAAAAAAAAAAAAAAAATCTGCACAATCAGGGACAACACCCCCAACGCAACCCAAGCCCTATGTGCTGAGAAACCTCAATGTGTCCTCAGCCGGCTCAGTGGCCCCTGCTGTGCCAGGAATTCAGATGTGCTGCACTGCCCACCATCCACAGTGGACATTCTCGGGAGTCCTGGCCTCCCTCAGACCCCCCAAGGTTCCCCCAAGGTCTGGCACAGGTCCCTCTAGTTGGCCAGCCCTGGTCACACGCCCTGGCTGTAGTTGCAAAAGGGAGGCTGAGAAAGGGGAAACAGAACATTTCCGTTTCTCTAGTAGAAGGTGAGGACCTCCTCCCGGTCAAACCATAAAGTGAGAGTCCCCCAAACATGAGAAAGGGGTTTAAATGGCCGGTGGCTCCAAAAAAGAAGATACATGTCCTCTACCTGTTGGAAGTGGAGCATAAGGAAGGTGGATGAGTCCTAGAACAGGGAGGGACAGGAGACCCTCCACAGGGCTGGGGCAGCTGGGTCTGTTAACTGCAATTTGACTTCGTGGTGCAGGAACGTGACACATGAGGCATAACTCCACTATCCCAATATCACAGGGCCAGGGTTGCCAGATGAAAGTCACATGCTTGGGGAATTGCAACACAGGAAGAGAAATTGAGCAATGAAGAGAAATTGAGAAATGAAGTCTAAGTACGTTGAAGAGGAAGGGAAGGCTAATCTCTTCCTGCCCTGGTTAAGAAAGAATTTGAATGGAGAAGAGGAGGAAAGGAGGCTGACTTGTATTAAGCACCTACTATTTTTGAGCACCGGGCCCTGAAATGTGGCTGACATGATCTCCTTTAATATGGAGAAAGAGAAACAGTACAATCTTGATAATTTGGGGGTTTGGGAAAAGATTTCTTCCCCGTGTGTTTCTTCCGTTAGTGTCACAGCCTCCTGGCCTCTCTCCCCTTCCCGCAAGCCCCTCCTGGAAGGAAGAGGTGGCTGTGAGTTGCAGAGGACAGTATAAGCCTAGCTCTGCCTGCCTCCTGCTTTCCCTTGGGTGGGGCCTCCCATTGGCAGCTGGCGAGCATAGCCATCAGGCAGCCAGCCCTGCAGTGAGGCCTGCATGTCTCAGTCCTGCCTATGACCAGGCAGGTGGGTCTAATTCTGAGTATGACATTAGGATGTTGGTTGTTGCCTGGTTCATCTAAGCCACACCCTCAATCCGAGCTTTCATCAGCAATGAGGGTGATACTGCAATCCATATCTATTTTACTCCTTTATGTCTCAATAGTTTAGAACTCACACTGAGGAAAAGGGATGCTCCTTACTGCTCCCTCTCCTCAAATCTCACCCGTAATTTCTGGTAGAATTAGCACAACATTTGACAAATATTAAAGGATTCAATTTTTAATCATCCTGGGAAGCAGGGCTACTAATGTAGGGGTTTTGGGATGAAATTCAGAGCATAGGGCATTCATTTATTCATTCCTTTTTTTTTTTTTTTTTTTGAGACAGTGTCTTACTCTGTTAAACAGACTGGAGTGCAATGGCATGATCTCGGCTCACTGCAACCTCCAGCTCCCAGGTTCAAGCGATTCTCCTGCCTCTGCCCCCACCAGGTAGCTGGGACTATAGGCGTGCACCACCACGCCTGGCTGATTTTTGTATTTTTAGTAGAGATGGGGTTTTGCCATATTGGTCAGGCTGGTCTCAAACTCCTGACCTCAGGTGATCTGTCCACCACAGCCTCCCAAAGTGCTGGGATTACAGGCGTGTGCCACCATGCTTTCCCCCTCTACCCCAGAGTCTGAGGGAAAAATACTTTCTCTCCCAGATAGTCTTGCAGGTGAGAGTCTCACATAACATAGTTGGCCAGTGAAGTATAAGCTGAAGAATTCTGGGAGCTTCTAGGAAAATTTTGCTTCCTTGATTGCAGCTGTGATTCTTAAAACTATGGTGGCCACACCGGGTGCAGTGGCTCACACCTGTTATCCAAGCACTTTGGAAGGCTGAGACGGGTTGATCATGAGGTCAGGAGTTCAAGACTAGCCTGGCCAAAATGGTGAAACCCCATCTCTACTAAAAATACAAAGATTAGCAGGGCATGATGGTGGGTGCCTGTAATCCCAGGTACTCGGGAGGCTAGGCAGAGAATTGCTTGAGCCAGGTAGGCAGAGGTTGCAGTAAGCCGAGATTGCACCATTGCAGTCCAACCTGGGCAACGGAGTGAGACTCCATCTCAAAAAAAAAAAAAAAAAAAAAAAATTATGGCGGCCACTTTAGAGGTTAAGAGGCAACATAGAGGCCTCAAAGGTAGCTTGATAAAGATGATGAAAGAGGAAGACAGACGTTGTCTGAATTCCTGTTGGCATTGTTTGGATGACTCCAGTCTTTAGAAAAGGCACAGAATAATTTTTCAATGAAATGAATGAGGTGGGAACCAATTTGTGGAACCTTGAGAAGACAAATAATACATAAAATAGAAAAACAACTGTAAAAATTAATTACTATTTCAACTAGGTAAGGGAAGAGCCTGCAATTGCAAAATGAGATTAGCATGCTCTAAAAAAGGAACAATTGGCCGGGCGCAGTGGCTCACGCCTGTAATCCCAGCACTTTGGGAGGCCGAGGCGGGCGGATCACAAGGTCAGGAGATCAAGACCACAGTGAAACCCCGTCTCTACTAAAAATACAAAAAAATTAGCGGGGCGCGGTGGCGGGTGCCTGTAGTCCCAGCTACTCAGGAGGCTGAAGCAGGAGAATGGCATGAACCCGGGAGGCAGAGCTTGCAGTGAGCCAAGATCGCGCCACTGCACTCCAGCCTGGATGACAGAGCGAGACTCCGTCTCAAAAAAAAAAAAAAAAAAAGGAACAATCAGAGAACAAGTTTCCTGAAAAATTAACGTATGATAGAATACATAAAACGTTCCAAAGAATCACTGGAAGATCAAGAAAATCTTCCTGAAGGTAGAAAAATAAGAAGAAAAAGGCCAGGCGCCATGGCTTGTGACTGTAATCTGAGCAGTTTGGGAGGTCGAGGCAGGGGGACCGCTTGAGCCCAGGATTTTGAGACCAGCCTAGGCACCAAAGTGAGACCTCGTCTCTACAAAAAAGCAAAAACTAAATATTATCTGGATGTGGTGGCATGTGTCTGTAATCCCGGCTACTTGGGATACTGAGGCAGGAGGATCTCTTGAGCCCAGGAATGGTGTTTGTACCACTGCAACACCAGCCTGGGTAACACAGCAAGACCTTGTTAAACAAAAAAAAAGAAAAAAGAAAAAGAAAGAAAGAAAGGAAGGAAGGATGGAAGGAAGGAAGGAAGGAAGGAAGAAAGAAAGAAAGAAAGAAGGAAAGAAAGAGAGAGAGAAAGAAAGAAAAAAGAAAAGAGATTTATGGGACCAGTCCAAATACAAACAATTCCCTACTCCCCAGCTTATGATGGTTCAAGTTTATGGTGGAAGAAAGCAATAGAGTACCCACAAAACCATTCCATTTTTCATTTTCAGTACAGTATTCAATAAATCATATGAGAATTCAACACTTTATTATAAAATGGGCTTTATGTTAGATGATCTTGTCCAACTGTAGGCTAATAGAAGTGTTCTAAACATATTTGAAGTAGGTTAAACTAAGCTATGATTTTGTTTTTTTTTTTTTTTTTGAGACAGTCTCACTCTGTCGCCCAGGCTGGAGTGCAGTGGCGTGATCTCGGCTCACTGCAAGCTCCGCCTCCTGGGTTCACGCCATTCTCCTGCCTCAGCCTCCCGAGTAGCTGGGACTACAGGTGCCCACCACCACGCCCGGCTAACTTTTTTGCATTTTTAGTAGAGACGGGGTTTCACCGTGTTGGCCAGGATGGTCCCGATCTCCTGACCTTGTGATCCGCCCGCCTCGGCCTCCCAAAGTGCTGGGATTACAGGTGTGAGCGACCACGCCCAGCCAGCTATGATTTTTGATAGGTTAGGTGCATTAAATGCATTTTGGATTGACACTATTTTCAACTCACAGTGGGTTTATCTGGATGTAGCCCCATGACAAGGTGAGGAGCAACTGTATTCTGAAGCTCCCTCTGTCCCCTGAAGTGCAATGGGAGACCCTGGCCATGGCCTTTGGGAGACAGTGACACATGGACTTTTTTGTTCTTTCTTTCTGTTTTATCTTTTGAGGCAGGGTCTTGCTTTGTTGCCTAGGCTGGAGAGTAGTAGTGCAAACATCGCTCACTGCGGCTTTGACCTCCTGGGCTCAAGTGATCCTCCAGCCTCAGCCTCCTGAGTAGCTGGGACCATAGGTGTGCCACCATGCCCAGGTAATTTTTTAATCTTTTGTACAGACAAGATCTGGCCATGTTGCCCAGGCTTGTCTGAAACTCCTGGACTCCAGTGATCCTCCCTCCTCAGCCTCCCTAAGTTCCAAAATTACAGGAATGAGCCACCACACCTGGCCAACACATGGACTTTCCAGTCCACTTGGAAGTGGGGTCACTCAGAGTAGTGGTGACCTGTGCCTTGTAGTGGAGAAGAAAAGAAGCTGCAGGGACCAGAAGCCCTAGGAGTCAGCCTGAATTATGAAGATCACACTCTAGGCCTCTTTGATTTAATTAAATTAATTTATTTAAAAAATAGAGATGGGCCGGGCGCGGTGGCTCACGCCTGTAATCCCAGCACTTTGGGAGGCCGAGACGGGCGGATCACAAGGTCAGGAGATCGACACCATGGTGAAACCCCGTCTCTACTAAAAATACAAAAACTTAGCCGGGCGCGGTGGCGGGCGCCTGTAGTCCCAGCTACTCAGGAGGCTGAGGCAGGAGAATGGCGTGAACCTGGGAGGCGGAGCTTGCAGTGAGCTGAGATTGTGCCACTGCACTCCAGCCTGGGCGACAGAGCGAGACTCCGTCTCAAAAAAAAAAAAAAAAAATAGAGATGGGATCTCACTGTGTTGTCCTGGCTGGAGTACAGTGGCTATTCAAAGGGGCAATCACAGTGCACTACAAGCCTTGAACTCTAGGGCTCGAGCAATCCTCTTACCTCAGCTGCCCAAGGAGCACTACAGGCATGTGACACAATGTCCAGCTTTCTAGAGCCTTATTTTAAAAATTATTATTTGTATATCATCAATGTAGTTTTTTCATATAGATAATACTCTAGGCCGGGCGCGGTGGCTCAAGCCTGTAATCCCAGCACTTTGGGAGGCCGAGACGGGCGGATCACAAGGTCAGGAGATCGAGACCATCCTGGCTAACATGGTGAAACCCCGTCTCTACTAAAAAATATAAAAAACTAGCCGGGCACGGTGGCGGGCGCCTGTAGTCCCAGCTACTCAGGAGGCTGAGGCAGGAGAATGGCATGAACCCGGGAGGCAGAGCTTGCAGTGAGCCGAGATCACGCCACTGCACTCCAGCCTGGATGACAGAGTGAGACTCCATCTCAAAAACAAAAGAAAAGAAAAAAAAATACTCTAAATATTCAAAAAATTTAAAGTGAAAAATCTCCTTCCCACCTAGCGCTCCAGTTCCCCTAACTGGATCCCCTTTCCCTCAGTTTCCAATAACATTTTTCTTTAAGTCCTCAGTCTGTCCAAATGCCATCAGGCTTGTGCAAAGAGCCTGGCATCTTAGACTTACACAAACACTCTCCTCAAAGTCCTTCCAGTTTCCATTCCCTGCCCAATTCCAAAGCCACTTCCACTTCCATATTTTTAGGTATTTGTTATGACAGCACTTCATCAAAATCTATATTAATTATCTATAGCTGCACAACACATTAACCTAAATTTTGGCAGCTTAAAAAATATAAAAATATCTATTTATTAGATTAGGAATTTGGGTACCTCTTCCTTAGTGGGATGGTTCTGTCTTCGGATCTCTCGTAAGCTTGCAGTCAAATGTCAGCTGAGGTCACCGTCATCTGAAGGGTTTTCTTTGTTTTGTTTTTGAGATGGAGTCTCACTGTGTTGCCCAGGCTGGAGTGCAGTGGCCGGATCTCAGCTCACTGCAAGCTCCGCCTCCCAGGTTCACACCATTCTTCTGCCTCAGCTTCCCAAGTAGATGGGACTACAGGCGCCCGCCACCACACCCGGCAATTTTTTTGTATTTTTAGTAGAGACGGGGTTTCACCGTCTTAGCCAGGATGGTCTCCATCTCCTGATTTCGTGATCCACCCACCTCGGCCTCCCAAAGTGCTGGGATTACAGGCGTGAGCCACCGCGTCTGGCCTGTCATCTGAAGGTTTGACTGGTCCCCCATTTCCCTAGAGCTACAGTCCTCACTGTCCCCATGGGGAAGTGGGAAAGGCATCAGGACAGTGAGGGCTGTGGCCCTAGGGGAATGGGGGAGAAGACGGGCAGTGCCCCATTCTGGGCATCTCATGGTGAGGCCAGAGAGGCAGCAGGGCTTGTGGCTAAAGACCCTGGATCTGGTGCTGGTAAGGGATCTGGGGCCAGGTAAAAGGAGCCTAGCCAGGAGCCCATCCGTCAGGCATCATAGGATGGAGAGACAGGATCCAGGGGAAGTAGAGTGGGAGTGAGCTTATGAGTTGTGCCACTTCTGAAACGCAGGGTGTGTGGTTCACATGCAGGGAGAGGCAGGTGGACACTGGGAGGTCAGACCCTGCAAGGGTCTTGGGGCTGTCAGTGGAATGGGCCCCTGGTGCACCCAGGGTGCACCAGGCAGGTCTCAGGGCAGGCTCCCTTGACCCTGGTAGCATAATGTGGTCACTCCCTGAGGGACTCCTGTCAGGGCCCGGTCACCCACCCTGGGTGGCCCCCATCCAATCTCAGGGCTGACCTTTCTCAGCTCCAGCAGAAAGCACCACCTCCAGTACAGGAGGGGCAGACTTATCGTGCAGCCCGACTGCCCCCACACCAGGGGCTCCAGTAACCCCCTCCAGGCTGGCCCCACACTCCCTCTTCTCCCAGGGCCTGCCCCTCCTGGGAGTCAGTCCCACCTGAAGGCCCTTGTCCTCACTTCCCTGTGCCTTCTCCCGGGCTGAGCCCTGAGCTGGATGGGGACACAGCCAGTCCTTTCTGGGGGTCAGTCGGCTCTCAGACTGGGGCAGCTCCAGGCCCTGTGCATGTCCTCAGCTTTGCCTATGTTGCCTTACAGTGAGATGGAGCTGCCCTCCTGTCACTGCCTGGGAAACGAAAGTAAGAGCCTGATGCATGGGGGGGCTGGTCCAGGGATGTGGGCAACAGGGCAGGTGGTCGGTGAGGCAGAGGAGGCAGCTGGCCTGTGCAGTGGCAGCTGAGGGCCACATGCTGTCACTGGGAGGGGCAGCAGTCCCTGCTGGACTTGACCCCAGGTTGCTGTAACTTTGGCAGTTTGATAAAATTCCAAAGTGAGAAGCACAGTCCTGACTTGGGGGTGGCTGCCCACCTGTGTCAGGACCCCACCTAGAGGCTGGGACCTGACCTAAGACTGGTGTGTCTGTGGCCTGAGGATGGCACGTCCCGGGGTCCCAAAGCCAGCCCACTGGCGCTCATTTGCTCAAAGGCTCTCAACCCTTAGGGTCTGCCCTTCCCTGGCTCCTTCCAACTGGGTCCCACCAGGGCTCTAGAGCTCAGGACCCAGCATCCACGGGCGGCTCTGGGAAGCCTGGCAGCTCCGCTAACTCCAACATTCCTCATTTGACAGCAAATTCGGTAGCAGATGAGATGAAAGAGCAAGTGGATAGAAATGCTGGGACAGTGGGAGACACAGAAGAACAGTAAAAAAGTAATGTGTGGAGGGAGAGGCCCCCGGAACCACTCTCTGGAGAGACAGGGGACAGGCACCCATGACTGTGACCTGGTACCATCAGCCTCTCAGAGGGCAGGTGGCACACTGTCCTCACCCAGAGGACTGTAGGCCTGATCGCCAGATTTCCTGCCTATTTATGGAAGCATCATCTTGCTGGGAGGGAATCTGAATCTAGGGCTGGGACCACCCGGAGCTCAAGGCTAGGGATGCCCCGGTGACCTGAAGGAAGGAAAAGGTTCAGATCAGAGTTCTGACTCTGAGTGCCCATCTACTCTTTCAGTCCTGGGAAGGGAGACACTGTCCCCGCTTGATCTCACCTCTACCTAGGGATCGTGGGACCAAAACCAATGATTTCCAGAATCCTCAGGCTCTGGCCCTCACTGGGGTCATCCCGTGGCCTGTGACACCAGGTTATTTTCTGCCCACAGCGGATAGATCGAGTATATAAGGGCATTCCCATGAACATCTGGGGCCAAGTGTGGTCAGTCCTCCTGAACATACAGGAAGTCAAGTCGAAAAACCCCAGAACATACAAGGTACGCTCAGCCAGAGCACAACAAACAGGACAGGCCGTGTCAGGGGCCCAGGTCTCCAGCTGGAGGGAGCATCAAGCCCAGCCTGGGGGGTGGGTGGGATGGTCAGATGCACATCCTGGGCACGGATGGTGACATAGTCACCACAGACAAACTCGGCTCTGGTGACCCTCCCCGGCTTCAGTAACAAGCCAAAAAGCAGCTTTGTGCAGAAGGAAACCTTCCTGCTTTCCTTCCTTCCTGAAGTGCTGACTGTGGGCTGACTGCCATTTGGGGCAGGGAGTCTTCCATCTGTTCTGAGGCTGCTTCCTCCTCTTGGCTCTGTGATACAGGTCATGAAGGAGAAGGGCAAGAGGTCATCTGAACACATCCACCAGATCGACCTGGACGTGAGCGGGACATTAAGGACTCACATCTTCTTCAGGGATCGATACGGAGCCAAGTAAACCTATGGGAGCCACAGGGTCCCAGCAGAGATGGAGTGAATGAAAGGGATGGGGGCTTCCCTGGAGTAGAAGCCAGGGTCACCCAGGAGAGATGACAGAGCTGCAAAGACCTCTCCTGGCCCAGGGAACAGCTGGCACCATGAACCGAGCACCTGGTTCCAAGCCCTGGGCCAGACTGGAACATGTGGGGCCAGAATCCAGGAGGATCCTGAGGAGACAGAAGGCAGCAAACAAAATCATGCACAATGGTGAAAGGTGCTCTCCCTGACCCACGGGGACCCATGGCAGGACCCACGGGAGGGTGGCAGGATGGAGGGCCCATAAGCCTCTCCAGGCAACACTGACAGCACCAAAAGCTGGGGGGATTAGGGGTCCTGGAAACTGTCATCCTTGTCTGCTGGGAACGTGACATGGCACAGCCACTTTGGCAGCCAGTTGGGCAGTGGCTCACAAAGCTCAATGGACTTGAACCGCATGTCCCCAAAGTGTCACAGATATTGAATCCACTGATTTGAAAACTGAGGTCCACATGAAACCTGCATGCCACGTTCACTGCTTGATTCATCATCACTCACACAAGGAGCCTTTGGGACAGTCTTCAACATGGGAATGGGGAGAGCAAGGCTGGTCCTCCCTTCAAACGGAAGACCCAGTGAGAAAAGGGAACGAGCCAGTGATGCCCGCACGAACGTGGGTGGATCCTAGATGCATTTTGCTGAGGGAAAGAAGCCAGGCCCAATAAGCTACCATGTAGGAGTCCCATTCCTAGGCCATTCTGGAAAAGGCCAAACCATAGGGACTGAGAAGCAGTCTGGGTGGCCAGGGGCTGACGGATCAGGGAGACGCTGGGTGCATAGGGGCCACTCTGGAGACTTGGAAGATGAAGGAGTCGCTCCAGGAGGGGCTGAGGCAGTGACTGGGAGACTCTGCACATTGGTTTAGAACCACGGAGGAACTGTACATCCAAAGACTGAGCTGGCGTGTGTAAAAACTGAAAATAAATAAAGAAAATCATTCAGAGTGAAAAGGATCAGGCAAGTCACTGTGCAGCTGGGCTATTTGCATTTCACAGATGTGGATTTTACTGAAACATTTCCTCAAAGTCAAAGACCCTGAAGAGCTCACTGCTTATCTGGTGAATCATCTGAACCTGAAATGGGATTTGTTGTTAGGCTTTGTAGACAAACTGAAACTAACGGCATCTGCACAAAACAAACCAAAGCCCCCTTTCTCTGTCTCCTAGGCAGCGGGAACTATTCTACATCCTCCTGGCATATTCGGAGTATAACCCGGTGAGTATTCCCGGCAGTGACGTTCCCAGGCAGTATTTCCCTATTCACAGGAGTGGGTGTCTGGTGCGGTGCCGTCGCTTCTTTTAAAGTTAGTATTTGTGAGCCACCAGGATATAGGAGGTAGAACTCCAGCTCACTGCTGGCATAAACCTCCAAGCAAGGGGGTGGTCTCAAGGGGTCAAGCTGAGACACAAAGGAGTCGGGGCCTGGACTCCTAGTGTCACCTGGGTCTGACCACCACTGCTCAGAAAAAGAAATGACGCCCTCCTCCTGGGGCTGCCCCAAAGCCCAGGAGCTTGGCAGCATCGCACAAAGGGTGGTGCTATCAGGAGACATTTTGGACAAGGTGCTGAAGTGCCTGATGGACTTGGCTCTTGTCATGAAATGAATTTGCATCCTGAGGAAGCCTCTTCTTCAGTGAAATCCTCCCCAGTCACCTCTGCCCTCTCCAATGACATGAGTCTTCCCAGGTGACCTCAGCCCTCCCAGGTGATGTCCTTTCATGGTGACTCTGGCTCTTGCAGGAGGTGGGCTACTGCAGGGACCTGAGCCACATGGCAGCCTTGTTCCTCCTTTATCTGCCTGAGGAGGATGCATTCTGGGCACTGGTGCAGTTGCTGGCCAGTGAAAGGCACTCCCTGCAGGGTAGGTGGACAGCGTCCCTGGGACCTCATGCAGCCAGACCCTGGGATGGCCACCCTGGCCAGACAATCTCGGCTTTCAGCCAAGACACCTTCCTTGTGTAGTCAGCTCCTTGGGAGTCTTCAGGGTATCTCTGCTGAGGGTCCCACAGGAATCCGAGGCTGACCCCCAAAGCCCAAGTCAGACGCCTTTCATCCCCATCAGCGGAGGGCATCTCATCCTCCCCGTGGCCACCCTCTGTGTCCTGCTGTCACAGCCTCTGGCTCTGATTCTGTGTAGCTGACTATCCCCTCTCTGAGAGTCCTCCTGCCCCACAGCTGCCCGGGCTTCAACTACCCTTGGTGCCCACAAATGGGCCGACCAAGCCCAGGTGGCAGCATCTCCCCATCCCGTGTCCCCTGGCCCAACCCCACTTTTAGGAGATGTCCAGGAAACCCAGCACCCACCCTGTTGTGGCCGTCCTGTCGTGGCCTCAAAGTCAGGCTTGCCCTTTTTGCACCATGGTTCATGAGGCCTCCAGGTGAACCTCCAGCCAGGCTCCAGGGGATGTTCCTGCCCCACCTCCCCAGGGCAAAGGCCACATGGTGGGGTCACCAGATGGGAGGGTGGGAGGCCTTGGGATTTGGGGGCCTCTGCAGCTGCCCAGCTCTTCCAGCTGATGGCTCCACATCTTGGGGGAAGGCTCTGATTTCATGATGGGCTGGGGGCTTCTCAGGATTCCACAGCTCAAATGGCGGGACAGTCCAGGGGCTCCAAGACCATCAGGAGCATGTGGTCCCCACGTCACAACCCAACACCCTGTGGCATCTGGTGAGTGTATCGTCCCCTTGGCTCTTCCCCAGAGGCCCTGCATCCCGTGGGGCTGGAGGAACGGGGGCTGGTGACTGGCTGAGTCCCAGCCAGGGCCTGACCGGGACATCAGGTTCTCCATGGGCTGGGAGTTGGTTTCCTTTCCTGCCCTGGAGGAGACAGAGGCACAGGGATGGGGGCCCAGCTCCCGCAGAGCAGGGCAAAGGGCAGTGTGTCCACCGGGAGTGTGGGAAAGGGATGGTGTTGTGGGGAGCCCTGGACACCGCCCAGTGTTCTGCACTAGGGGAAGGGTCTTCAGAGGCCCTGGAAGAGGGAGGTTTTTAGGGCAGCCCAGGGGGCCCTGAGCACCTCTGTTCCTGCCATCAGGACAAGGAAGGTCTATGTGCGCAGGGCTCCTCTTTAGGCTGGCTTCTCCGGATGTTGAATGATGGGGTAAGGAGGCACAGGGAGACCCTGGCTCTGAGACCCTCCTTGCCCTGCAGTGCCCTGCTTCCCCAGCCAGAGGGTCTGGCTCACCCACAGCCCACAGGAGGCTCAGGCGGGTCCCCGAAGTACACACAAGCAAAACCCTCTGCCCACGAGGGGTCATCCCAGGTCAATGACCGGGGCTCAGGCCCCGCCTTATAGGCAGACTGGGCCAGAACTCAACTTGGGAGGGATCAGGGAAGCCTCATGCCCTGGGCAAGTCCCTCTCTCCAGGAGCCACATCCCCCCTCCAATGAGTGTCCCCCATGAGGAGCTGCAAGACCTTGTCTGACCCAGCATCCTGGAGGGCTCAGGCAACCCTCATGGGGAAGGTCACTGACTGTGGGGACTCTGTCCCAATGTGTGCAGCTCAAGCCACCAGCCCCAGCCTGGAAGGGCCAGGTTCTCCCACACCTGCTGTCCCCACAGATCTCTCTTGGGCTCATCCTGCGCCTGTGGGATGTGTATTTGCTGGAAGGAGAACAGGTGTTGATGCTGATAACAAGCATTGCCTTTAAAGTTAAGAGGAGTAAGTCTCCATGTGCCCAGTGGGCCTGGGGAGCCCTGGGGTCAGATCCCAACTGGCCCGAGGGCAGCTTCTTCACACTGTCCTCATGATCCTCTGTTCTGACCCAGAGGGAGGTTTGGCCAGGTGGGCTGGGCAGGGCACAGTGACACTGAGCCCGTTCCCCACTTGACCCAGATGAAAGTCGGGAGTGTGGTGAGCACTTCCCTGCCCAGGTCGTCCCCCAGCCACAGCCTCCTGTGCACATCTGGACCCCTGGGGTGGCCACAAAAGGATCTGGCACTGCCCGGTGGGAGACTGAAGTGGTTGTGGGGTATGGGCTGTGCCCCCTCCCAGGGAACTCTCCTGGCCTGATGTCCACCCTGTCCCTAGAGCACCTCATGAAGACGTCCAAGTCTGGCCTGTGGGCACGTTTTCAGAACCAGTTCTTCCAGACCTGGACACTGGATGATGACACTGTTCTCAAGCATCTTAGGGCCTCTACGAAGAAACTAACAAGGAAGCAAGGGGACCTGCCACCCCCAGGTGGGCTCCAGTGCCATGTCCCCTCCCATGTCACCCTCTGGGGCAGTCAATAGTGGGGGAGTGCCCGGGACCCACAACCCTACTACCTGGGCCTTCCTCTTCACCTTTTCTTCCTCCTCTTCCTCCTGGACTCTAAGAAAGTACAGGAGGCCCACCGGTCCTCAGGGCAGGCACTCAGTGCATGTGTACTGGATGTGTTGTGCATGCAAGCCCCCTCCCACTTTCCAAGATGTCTCGCTGTCCCCCTCACAGGGCCCTCAAGGGCACTGGAAGAGCCAGACCCATTTGTGGGAGACCCCGCCCCTCCCTGCAAGCACTGACTGTCTCAGAGAGCAGCAGAGGCCCCTCACTGCTGCACGCTCCTCCAAGGTTGCCAAGACAAAAAGCCTTGAGCCAGGGAGACAAGGGAATCGGGTGTCCCTGACCCCAAGAGCATTCAGTGAAAGGGCACAGGCGGGACCCCAGGCCCAGAGCCAGAATCAAGAGTTCAGCCAGATGTGGGAACAGTCAGTCCTAGCATGGACTGGGCAGCCCGGGAGGGCAGAGGGTGACCCACATCCGTGCCCAATCACCCACTGCGGAGATGCGTCCCCATGTGAGGTGGCAAGGAGCTGGGTGACATCCAAGGACCCTCCCACCTGAGTTCGAACTGGGGGCTGTATCCCAGGCCCAACAGCCCTGGGACGAGGGTGAGTGGCAGGAAGCCCCCAGCCAGTCTGAACCCTGGCGGGCAGTCCCAGGAGCCACCTGCCATGCTCCGACAGTTCCCCCATGCCAGGCAGCACACACCCCTCCCTCTGGGATCAGCAGACTATAGGTGTGTCCTCAGTGTCAGACCACGGGGGCCACACAGAGACTCCGAGGACTCCAGAGACGCAGGCAGGTGGGGCCCAGCCCAGAAAGGTCTGCCTGGGCTCACTAGGGACGCTGACCATATCTGTTTTCCTTTCAGCCAAACCCGAGCAAGGGTCCTTGGCATCCAAGCCTGTTCCGGCTTCATGTGGCAAGAAGACCCTCTGCAAGGGGGACAGGCAGACCCTTCCTGGTCAACCAGCCCAGTCCCAGTGGCTCATTTTGTTAGCTTCCCTGCCACAGGCACCTGGTTCTTTCACATTGTGTCTTATTGAGGCTGTCTGGGAAGATACTTCTCCTGTGGGCACTCAGGGTGTGCCCAGCCCGGCCCCGGCTCAGGGAAGACTTCAGGGTTCCTGGAGATTCCTGGAGTGGAACTCAATGCCCCGTCTCCCAACGGACCTGGATGTAGGGGGCCCTTGGTTCCGCCATTATGATTTCGAACAGAGCTGCTGGGTCCGTGTCCCTTCTGAATGTGTCCTGGACAGCCCCGGGACTGTGGGACAGGGTTAGCCTGGGAAGCCCATGGGGACCCTGACACCAGACCCTGCCCAGGCCCATCAGGACTGAGGGAGGTGGGGAGACATCCCACTGCAACAGGTCACCCCATCTGCGGACAAGAGACTTGCACCCAATTTCTAGAATGGCACCATATCCCAGGAGGACCAGCTGGCCACCTGCTGGCAGGCGGAACACCCTGAGGAGGGGGTGAGATTGGCTTTCACTGCACTGAGCCACAGTGTGGACATGGACTTCCAGCCCTGCACTGCACCCAGCACTGATTCCGACCAGGACACCTCCTTCACAGCTAAGGATGAGCAGCAGTGCGCTCCCACCTCAGGGCCTTGCCTCTGCCACCTTGGAAAGTTCTCAGTTCCCTCCAGGCTTCTAGAAGCATCTGGGCCAGGGCTCATGGCTGGATAAGTTCCTGAGGCTTAACAACCCAAGCAAGCTTCACGTATTTCCTTTATTTTTTGTTAAACTTACAAAAACTTATTAATAAAGTGCACAGCTTGAAAGACATTCTCAGATGGAACACACCAGCCCCCAGATCACAAAGCCAACCATGCCCAGCCCCTCCCAGCACCCCCAGCCGTGTGACCAGCGTTCTGAATTCTGATGACACCGTGAGCCTGCCTTTGTACTTTCAACTCATAGATGGTTAACCCCCTTCATGTTTTAAAATAAATGTTTTCTGTTGAAATTATTTTAGATATAAAAGATTGAAAAGGCGACTATAGTGTATTCCTACACGTTCCATCTAGCTGCCCATAATAATGACGTTTTGTAGTCTCATGGCACATAAGAAATTTAGGCCGGGTGTGGTGGCTCACACTTATAATCCCAGCAATTTGAGAGGTCGAGGCGGGAGGTTCAGGTTCACTTGAGTCTAGAACTCTGAGACCAGCCTGGGAACCATAGGTGGACCCTGGCTCTAGAGAAAAGTCAAAGAAATTCGCCAGGCCTGGTGGTGTGTGCCTATAGTCCCACCTAGTCAGGAGCCCCATATAATAGTCAATGGCAGAACCACAGTCAAACTCCAAAGACAGTGGTCTAAACTAGTACACATTACTGTCAGGCTACATCCACATTCTTAGAAAATAATTTAGACTTATCCCTGGGTACAGATAAATGAGCTTTCAAGGTCGGAGAATTCTGCTTCGTCGAGTGTGGCACTTGTAATCACAATTTCATTAGCGTAGAATAACTGCTTTGAACTAAGCAACTCACTCTAGAGGCTTTGGAGTGCTCAATCAGATTAAAAATAGGTGCCATCTGGAGGAAGCAGAGAACGGTACTCTTCTTCCCCCTTAAGAGAATTTCTCAGAAGTCTACACAAATGTCTGATCACCTTTCATTGGCTAGAATTTAACCACATGGCCACATCTGGCCACAAGGAAAGCTAGGGTGTGTATTCTTTTGATAAGTAGTAGTGTTCATTAGTCCTATTGTTTTGAAAAAGAAGTGGATAGGAAGTAGGCAGCTAGCAGTTTCTGCTTCCAGTTGTTTATATTCTGTTATTCTAACAACAATGCTTCGATAAGCATCTTTTAACAACAAGGATCAGTAAAAATATCCCCAGCCAATTAGGACAGACCCTATAGCCAGAAGAGGGTCCCTCTGTGCCAGTCATTAACTCTAGTTGCTGGATCACAGAAAAGTGCAGGGCTAAGGGTAAGGGATGGAAGCGGTCCAGGGAGTGAGGGTCAAGGGCACTTAAACGACCTGAGGTTGGGGCTATTTACCAACCAAAGGAGAAGCATTTCGATATTCTAGAAACTGGTAGAGGCTTGCTTATATTTTCCTTACAGTGTACACATGGCAGTGTGTCTCTGAAGAAGAGTCACTGGGTCACAGGGTATACATATTTTTAATTTTAATAGATTCTCCCACATTTTCTTCCAAGTTACCTATGCTAATCCACACCACCCCAGCAATACCACCCCAACCTCAACAATTCTACATATTAAGGAATCGTATCTTAAAAATAATTTTGCTTAATCGTATGGAAGAAAAATGATATCAAATTTTTGTTTTTATTTGAATTTCCTTATCACTGAGGGTGAGAATCTTTTTATATATTTCATGACCATACTTGATTTCTGGTTTGTCAATTGACTCTTCACAGACTTTACCCATTTTCCTGGAGTTTACTTTTGTTTATAATCTGAAGTAGTGCACTAAGTTTTTTCCAATTGGATAAGTAATTGTCCAAAATCAATTACTGAATGATCTTCTCTTTTCCCGCTGATATAAAATGCTATGTTTCTAAGCTCTGGACTCTCTCTTTGATTCCATAGATCCATTTGTCAACATTTACAAATAATAGGGTCTTAACATGCTTCAATTTTGTAATGTTTTTGTAAGATTTTTTAGAAATAATATTTATGTAAGAAGAATCATAAAGAATAGACAAAATGCTTTTGAAAATAAAAGGAAGAATGTTAAAAAAAAAAAAAAAAGTAGGTGCCATCCACCCAAAACTGTTACTTTGGTTTTAAGTGAGTTGAGGAACAGCATGTGGCCCTTATTGCTGGCTGTTTACTAAGGTCATTTCGAGCTTGTGAAAAGAAGCCTGATCCAAGTATAGCACAGTGGCTGAGAGTGAGGACCCCGGAGCGTGACAGGTCTGGTTTGCATCTGGCTGCACTACTTGCTAGCTGTGTGACCTTGGGAAAATTAACTTCCCTTTCTGAGCCTCACTTCTCTTTTCTGTAAAGGGAGGATCATAATTCCTACTTCAAAGTTGGGCAGACAAAATTACAATCTATGTACACATACATACCCCTGGCACAGAGCCCTCAACACTGGCAGCTACTATTCTTGTGGATTTCTGTGAAAAGGGATGTGTGTCTGTCTATTCCCTAGAGCGGGGCACCTACAGACAGCTCATGCAAAGTGTATCATTTCATTAAGGAAATATTTCCAGATAAAGAAAACTCAGAACCTGCCCCTATTTTATTCAGCTGGATATTGTAAACTCAACCATGAAGAGACTCCAAGGCTGAAGCCGGTATTACTGTCACTTCCATAGCTCTATGTGGGCTCGTGATTCCCATATGGAGGTCAGGAAGCTTCGTATGTGACCAGTTCTGCCTCAAGAGTCATTAGCCAGGGACGGGTCAACAAAATCACTATCTTATGTAATTTCCTCGTGAGGTAACAAAGAGCATCGCAATTGTCTACAGGGGACAGTCGCCACCCAAACGGCTCCTGCTCCCAGTGAAAGCCTTTACAACATGAGAGGGCCATTATCAGCCATGGCTTGTGAGTCCTCAGCTCTTCCAAGTATCAACTCCACTGCTCCCCATGCTCTGAAACTAGAGCATGAAACCAAGGCCTGGGTAGCTGGGAGGGGCCTGCGAGAGACAGCTGGCCACCATGACAAGCATGCGTCCTTCCACCTACACCTCTTCAGCTTGTACCAGACCCAGTAGTGTAGCGAGTCAGCCTAAGAATCTGAGCTCAGGACCCAGATCACCTGGACTCAGATCCTGACTCCAACTTAGTAGCTGCGTGACCGAGGACAAGTTATTTAACCCCAACATCATGTTGCTGGGGGAAGTTTCCTCTGATGACAACACAGATGGGCAGAGATGGGCTGAGATTTTCATCTTCCCTCCCAGCATGTGCGTCCTGGCTCACGACACAGGTATTTGGAAGCTTAAGTCCCAACAGGAAGCTGACCTTTCTGGATTCTACAGACCTGTGTTTAGCATTAAGTATTTTCAAACAAGCTTTCTAAGCCAAGGGAAACAGCTTCTTCCGCCTAATAATGAAGACTGCTGAAGAATAGTGGCCACTTTGAATGACAGAGAAATGGGACAGGGAGAAAGGAACTGACATATACTGGCACTCTGTGCCAGATTTTACGCCCCTCCCCCACATCTCCTATCTCCACCTCCTTTAAAGATCAAAAACATTATCAGAGGTTGTCTTCATTTCACACATGAAGAGACAGTAGCTTGACCAGGTTTGCCCAACTTCATTCCCCAAGTCTTTCTGATTTCAAATCCGAAGCTCTCTCCTTCACATGACACTGTTTATGACTTTTCCTCACACACTCCCGTTTACCTGATTTTAGATCCAAATATTAATATTACAGGGCTCAGGTCTTGGCCTAGGAACAAGGACTGGCATCCTCTTTTCTTCTTCTCCCAATCTTTACAGAACTATGTAGAATTCCTCATTCAGTCACACTATCTGAAATGTTAACAAGTAGAGAATTCAAGGGGTGAAAAGCCTCCTGGCATGTTCAGATGTAGGGAAAATCCCATATTTGATTATAATAACATTTTACTTCCTCTTTCCAACCTGAAAAAAATTTAAGTCTTCTTGTATTGCAGGTTCTCAGAAATGTGGATCCCTCTTTTGTATCTAAGCTTTTATCTCTCCTTTTGCAAAAGCTGCTCCAAATACCAGCTGTGCTGCTCCACAGGCTCTGAATGTTCAGAAGGACATTCTCGTTATGAGGATGACTCTGTGGAATGCTTGACCACTAAGTTTGGTAACTAGCTGGTCAGTCTTTTTCACTTTAGCCACAGCTGGGGAGGCAAGCCTCTATATGAGTGGCAGAGGTTGGCTGGCTGTTTAGCAGACTTGTTTCTTCTTTCTGAGGACACAGTAGCTTACATTTCCTAGCTTTCTTTGCTATTGGTTTGCCATGGCCATGCAATTGAGTTCTAGCTAATGGAATATAAGCAGAAGTGATGCACCCCACTTCCAGGGTGAGCCCCCGAACTCCCCTGCTCCCCATGCACAGCCTTCCACTCTCTCCTTCCTATTGCTGGCATGAAGCACATAAGCAAGCTGTCTTGGAAGCCACGCTTTGAAACTGGTGAAGACTACAAGATGGAAGCAGCCTGGTCCCGGAATCACCACTTGGAGAAAAGCCTCTTGCTGTGCAACTACACCAGTTTTGAATTTCACACACGGACAGATAACCAGAAAAGAATAACCAGTTAAACCAGTAAGACTTGGATTTCTGACCCCCTAGCTGACCGACAAATCAGCTGACCCCCTTCTGATCCCCTAGCTGACTCACAGATTCATGAGAACGATTGTTATTTCAAGCCACTGAGCTTTGGGACAATTGACTTTTGTTGCAGCAGCTGATTAAGACAATGCGGATTCTCATTAGTTGCATCACTTTGACAAGTCAGTCTAACCTCTTTCTTCTACCAACACCACCACGACCACCACTGCCGCCGCCCTCCACGGTACTCCTAAAGACAGTGGCTACTTTTGGGGATTCTTAATTTCTTGAAGTCACTATGTGGAGGCCAAAGCAATCCCATGTTGGATGCTAATCTGCCATGTTGACTTCAGGTTAACCTCTGCTCTGGCAAGACCATTAAGATTTCCAGTTTGTCTAGTATTCCTTGTGTAAGAGCACATACTTACTGTAAATCCTGCTCTTAGGGTAAAACAGCTTTGCTGTTATCATACTTTAATTGTCCTGCACATCACTTCTGAATCATGTATACCCTTTCCCTGTGGTATATCAGCCCTGGGTCTGCAGGGTAATGGTGCATGTACCATCTAATCTCTCCACTACCAGACACTGACATGGCTTCTGTTTGTAAGTCCCTATTAAATATTACTTTCTTGTTTTGTTTTTTTGAGACAGAATTTTGCTCTTCTTGCCCAAGCTGGAGTGCAATGGCGTGATCTCGGCTCACCGCGGCTTCTGCCTCCCGGGTTCAAGCAATTCTCCTGCCTCAGCCTCCTGAGTAGCTGAGACCACAGGCATGCACCTCCACGCCTGGCTAATTTTCTGTATTTTTAGTAAAGACGGGGTTTCACCATGTTGGTCAGGCTGGTCTCCAACTCCCGACCTCAGGTGATCTACCCACATTGGCCTCCCAAAGTGCTGGGATTACAGGAGTGAGCCACTGCACCCAGCCACTTTCTAAGAGATAGGATTTGTCAGCCGCTTTCTTCTGCCGCTCAGGTTCATTGTACTTTGGGGGTAGGCTTGCATAGATTTGCCTGCCGTGGAACAACTCTGCATTTTTTCTGAAAGAATGGCGCTGTTATAGTTGTGGAATACCATAGTCATATTACATTCAGGGAGTGCCAGCCCATGCTGTATTTCAGATGTCATTTCATTCCTTCCTACAGGCTGGTGAGGCGGGAAGACTTTGGGGTTACATCATTGTGTATTTTGTTGGCATAGGAGAAGGTAATATTTGTGAGTCTTGGGGTTTCAGCATGTAACTGAGAAAGGGAAGCTCAGTGAAGAGGAGAACAATGGTAGGGTGGACACATTATTTTTTGGAGTTGGACCAGCCTGAAATAAGTAAAGATTTCTGGGCCACCAATGACTGTCCATGGCACAGATCCAAGCATACCAGTCAGAAAGCAGCCACTTCCCAGGGAGCATCATGTAGCTTTTAGACTCCAGGGACACCACAAGCCACTGTCAGGTGAGAGGTGCAATTCACACAACCCAGCACAGAGGCCCCCTCTTTATTTCTCAAAGTTTTGGGAGAACCCAAGACCCATAGCCTTTATTTTAGGGACTGTTTAATCGACTTGGCAGAGAAAGAGACTATGTAATTGACCCAGGTCTTTTGAGCTCTTAGCATTAACTGAGATCCTGTAACACAGGCAGATTTAGCCCTTTTGTTCCTATTTCTATATTTAATATAAATGTATATTAAATTCTTGCAAACATTTACCTTTTGGCTAAAGTCAGCCTTTGGCCACAGCAGTTGATCAGCAGGGAAACAGAAGGAGAAGAGGGATTTTCACACTTAGCAAGCAACTCATGTGTGCCGGTTGCACAAAAGCAGGGTTATAGTGAGATATCCAATTCCCATTAGAGAAACAAGGGAGCTGGAACTCAGAGAACAAAATGATTTGCTGACAGTCAAGGTTTGTGGGTGGCGGTGCTGGGATTGGAGCCAGGCTCACTTGGTCCTAAGGTCCATATTGAATAGAAACCTTCTCTAGTGTTCCCCAACAGACATACATACCTATGCCGTTTCAGGTCCACTCTCAGGTTGCTTCTGCTGGGGCCTTATGTGCCTGAGGACAGAAACTCATAATCATTTGAGGACCCACGTGGCGTTGTAGTCCAGCATGACCATTTCAAACTCTAACCACTCCTGCATCTGCAAAATGGCATTTTCCCCGCTGGGTGTCTAGGGTAGGGTAGCATCCTACCCTGTATGGTTCCTAGCTGGGGGCCCTGTCACCAGGGAAATGGTGCTGGTTCTCACCCAGAAATAGATAAAGAGGAAGTGTCTCTGCTGAATAAGAACAGGTATGCATCCCTTGATGTTTGTGACGCTATCCCAGGTTGCATTGGCAGAGGCCAACACCAGGGTTTTCCAGTGGCTGAAGTCCAACACATGGTTAATGTCATTGCCTTTTCCTCCCTTCCTCGGGATCAGAGGAATAAACATCTCTTACTTAGAACTGTTCCATACAGACTTAGAGTGGCAGAGGAGTCACTTAACCTATCAAAGGCTATTTTGAGCAAAAGTCACCTTGTGTCACTGAAGCTGTAGAACTGAGCCACAGGAGGAAACTGTTAAAGTCGCAGGGTCAAGGACTAGGTACCTATGTTATCCCAACTGCGCAGAAGCACAGCCTGAGTCTCTTCTTTGGCTGAGCCGAGGGTGGGCTGGAGAGGCCTGGGAGAAGAAGGAGTGGCCCTTGTGACCAGTGCCCTTTCGGTTCACAAGGAACATCTCCTCTTGTTTAAGTGACTTGGCTGAGCTTGCTACTTCTGCTTTGAGAGTCAAATATCAGGATCAAGACTTTAATTATCCCCAATTTACAGATGATGAAACCATATTGGGCAGGAAAGAAAGTCACCCCAGGAGAGCAAGTTGGGCCTGGGCACTGGCTGAGGACACGGGGGAATGATCATTTGGGATGTAGCTTGTTAAGGGGCCTCACAGGTGTTCTGATCCAGGTGTTGAGAGGATAGAGCAGAAAAGTTGCCAGGGAGACGCGGGTAGGGTGCACTGCGAGAGTGGGAGAAATTAAAGAGAACTCGCAACAAAGCCTTGGGACACTGCGGGGAGGGGGGGATGGACCACTCTGTTTTGTGCTACAGGAGAAGAGAGCAAGAAAAGGAATCTGTGTTAAATCCCGACAGCCTGCAGGAGAAGCAAATGCCCTTCATTTGGTTCATCCGCAGTGCGACTGGCATCTCTGTAGCTTTGGGAAACCAGGCTAGCGTGGATGCCAGCTCACTCCAGTGGGCCTGACTGGGAGACCATGGGCTGGGGTTCTGGTCTGGGGTCCTAGGCCTGATGGGAGGAGAGTTCAGCCCCAGGTTTCCTGTACTTCAGCTCGTATCCAGACGATGGTAATTGTTGGAATGAGAGACTCACAGGAAGCTGGAACCTGAACTTTGTTGTTGTCCATGTGGACACCTGTGTTCACTTTCTAGTTCTACCTCTTGCTGTCGGTGTGTTCTTAGGTAACTCACTTAAACCTTTCTGAGTCTCATTTTGTTCATTTATAAAATAAAAGACATAACATTTATGTCAGATATTGTCCTGAGGATGAAATGGGAGAAGGAGGAGCCTCTTCTGCATTCCCCTGGCTTCCAGTGGGTGGAGGCCAGAGAAGCTGCTAAACATCCTGCCAGGCGCAGGACAGCCCCCGTCACAAAGAACTGTCTGGCCCCTGATGTCAGTAATGCAGTACTCAGGAGCCCTGGTGTGGGGGAAAGAGAAGAAACTCAGAAGCTTAGCACATCTCAATTCAAACCCTGGTTGTACCACCTCTAGCTGAGTGACCTCAGGCAGGTCTGTGAACTCTCTGAGACTTGACCTCCTCATCTGTAGAATGAGAGAGACAAAACTGCCAAGCTCACCCAGAAATAACCCCGTGCCTATACGGTCAACTAATCTTTGACAAGGGCATCAAGAATACACAATGAAGATTCTTTTATTCTTTCACTTTCTTAATAGACTTCTTTTCACTTTACTCTAAAAATATATATACAATGTAGAAAGGAAATTCTCTTCAGTAAATGGTGTTGGGGAAAATGCCTGCAAAAGAATGAAATTGCACACTTGTTTTACATCATATACAGAAAATTAGCTCCAATGGATTAAAGATTTAAATATAATATCTGAAACTGTATAACTCCTAGAAGGAAATATGGGGAAAAATCTCCTTGACATTGGTCTTGGCAATAATTTTTTTTCACTATAATACCAAAGGACAGGCAATTAAAGCAAAAAGAAATAAATGGGACTACATTAGACTTAAAAGGTTTTACACAGCAAAGGAAACAATGACAAAATCAAAAGGCAGCCTATGGAATGGAAGAAAATATTTGCAACCCATATATTTGATAAGGGGTTAATTGAAAATCTATAAGAAATTCACACAACTTAATAGCAAAAATTAATAAATACATAAATAACCCAATTAGACATAGGCAAAGGACCTGAATGGATTTTTTTTCCCCAAGGAAGACATACAAATGGCCAGCCAGTATATGAAAAGATGCTTAACACCACTAATCATCAGAGAAATGCAAATCAAAACCACAGTGAGATATTGCCACATAGGATAAGACGACTATTATAAAAAAAGACAAGAGATAAAAATTGTTTGCAAAAGTGTAGAGGAAAGGAAACCCTTATACACTGTTGGTTGGAATGTAAAGTGGTATAATCTTTATGGAAAACAGTATGGCGGTTCCTCAAAAATTAGAAGTGGAACTACTATACGATTCAGCAATTGCATTAGAATCTTGAAGAGAGATCTGCACCCCGTGTTTATTATATCACTATTCACAATACCCAAGATATGGAAAGAGCCTAAGTGTCTATCAACAGATGAATGGATAAACAAAATATATATAATCGATGGACTATTAGCCATTAAAAAGTAGAAAATCCTGTCACGGATAAACTTGGAGGATATTATGCTAAGTGAAATAAGCCAGACACAGAAAGACAAGTTTTGTATGATCTCACTTATATGTGGAATCTAAGAGAGTCAAACTCATAAAAACAGATAGTAGAATGGTGGTTGCCAAGGGCTGGGGGTGAGGAAAATGGGAAGCTATTAATCAAAGGGTATAAACTTTCAGTTATAAGATGAACAAATTCTGGAGATTTAATGTATAGCACAGGTGGTAATGGATGTAATAAATTTGTGATAATTAGTACACAATATATACATGTATGAAATCATCATGGTGTATGCATTAAATATATACAATCCTTATCAACTAAATATATATTTTTAAAATTTTTTAAATGCTTAGGTGATAAGAATTTTGAGAATTAAATACAATAACATATATGAATGGACCTGCTATACAAAAGGTGGTAAATAGATTTGTTTTGTTTTATTTTATTTCAACTCTGACTTATTGGGAAAGAATGTGCACAAAGCATTATCTACATGATGACTACATATCCTGCATACATGCAATGTCATTTCTATTCCTCATTCAATGGATAATAAAAGCAGAACCAGCCTTCTGGTGGTCACAAAACGTTATGACGTGAGAAAGGCTGATCATGAGCAATTTGGCAATGTACATCCCAGAGCATGCATGCCCTTTGACTCACAGCTACCATGATGTCATGTCTAGCAATTAGTCCTAAGGAGATCATCAGAGATGTGTAAAGAGATTTCATTCTAACAGCATCCTCTGTAGTGGCACATGTCAGGAGCTGGCAAACCATGGCCAGAGGAGCAGGCTACATCTAGCCCACCACCTGTTTTTGTAAAGTTTATCAGGACACAGTCTTGCCCATTCATTTACGCACTGTGTATGGCTTCCTTCCTTGCAACAGCAGAGTTGAGTGTTGCAACAGAAGCCTTTGGCCTTCAGAGTTTAAAATATCTACAGTTTGACTTTTTATTAAAAAAAGTTTGCTGACTCCTGGTGAGTATATTAAGAAAAAGTTGAAAAAAACCTAAATCTTCAAGAGTGGAGAATTAGAAAGTAAGACGTGTTGTGTATAAGAGAGACAGTATGTGTGTGCACTTATTTGTAAATATATTGTTTAGAAATAATGTCAACATATGTTGCAGGTCTTAAAAATTGTTCAATATATAGTGTTAATCAAGTAACAGGCAAATTATAAAATGTAGACAGAATGTGATTGGGTATTTTATGCATCCACCAACAGAAAAGGGTGTTAGGAAGCCTGTGGACCAACATGCCAAGTGTGGTTCTTTTGACGGTGGTATTATGGATTTTTTTTTTTTTTTTTTTTTTTGAGATGGAGTCTCACTCTGTCGCCCAGGCTGGAGTGCAGTGGCATCATCTCGGCTCACTGCAAGCTCCACCTCCCGGGTTCACGCCATTCTCCTGCCTCAGCCTCCCGAGTAGCTGGGACTACAGGTGCCCGCCACCATACCCGGAAAATTTTTTGTATTTTTAGTAGAGACGGGGTTTCACTGTGTTAGCCAGGATGGTCTTGATCTCCTGACCTTGTGATCTGCCCGCCTCAGCCTCCCAAAGTGCTGGGATTACAGGCATGAGCCACTACACCTGGCCAGTATTATGGATTTTTAAAAAAATCTCCTTGGTTTTCTGTAGATTCTGACTTTCCTATAATGATTACGAATAAATATGTATTTCTTGAGAAATGTAAAAATAACTTTATCTCCCCAGATTTCTTGTAATTTAAAATGTTGGGGCTGGGTGTGGTGGCTCACATTGTAATCTCAGCACTTTGCGAGGCTGAGGCAGGCAGATCATGAGGTCAGGAGATTGAGACCATCCTGGCTAACACGGTGAAACCCCATCTCTACTAAAAAATACAAAAAAAAAAAAAAATTAGCCAGGCGTGGTGGCGGGCGCCTGTAGTCCCAGCTACTCGGGAGGCTGAGGCAGGAGAATGGAGTGAACCCGGGAGGCGGAGCTTGCAGTGAGCCTAGATGGTGCCACTGCACTCCAGCCTGGGTGACAGAGCAAGACTCCGTCTCAGGAAAAAAAAAAAAAAAAAGAAATGAAAATGGTCCTGGGACAGATCTTTCCATTGAGAAGGGCAGAGGGGAAGCCTTGGGGATTCAGTCGGGTTTCTGTTGCATTTCTAGAAACACACAGTTGTGAAAGGCCAGTGTTGGCCATAGCCCAGGGCAGACTGGGGTAGAGGAAGTCAGGATTGAGGGACTGGGGAACAGATGTGGCCACAGCCCTTCCTGACCCACTGTGTTCCCTTCCACGGCCCCCATCTTCTCTTCACTGATGCACATAGATGCCTGACCAGAAGAGATATTTAGTTTTCATCCGAGGATTATCTCTTATTTTGCAGTTCTGAAATTCCCATAATGTTTAAACTAGAACACAGTTCATTTAATTATCTCCAATGTGTATGGCTTGATAGAAATATATTCCATAATGTAGTCCCTTAAATCCAGATAAAACATAAGGAACTTCTATTCCATGTTTGTATGATCAATGTTAATATCATAAGAAAATCTAAAAAGTAGCCATTTCCTATATTACAGTATGAAATAAATATGTTGAATGATTTGTTTTGGTGGCGGGGGAAGCTGTAAGACTGAGGAGGGTGCCTGTGGGCAACAGTGATAGGAGTCTTGAGGGTTGGGTTTTAGATATGTCTTTTAAAATAGATGATATCATTAATAAATTATCTGTGGGTATCATGAAAAAAGTTTATAAGGTATAACTTTATGAGCTTGACAGTTGGTGAAACACTTTTCTGTTTAGAATTTTATTTGGCCCTCCCTAAAACAAATGTTTATTTATGAGTATTGGGGTAGTTCCAGTAGCAATGCCTCAAAAGAACCAGGAGGTACAGTGTTGTCTAAAATGTGGACTCAGGAGCCAGACTGCCTGGCTGTGCAACCAGCCTTGCCATTTCCTAGATATGGGGCAAGTTAACTAACTTCTCAGTGTTCTTATCTGTAGAAGGGGGACAATCATAATATATATCTCAGGGTTATATTAAAAATTGAGTAAGTTAATTTTGTAAAGCACTTACAATAATATCCGGCATATAAAAGTGTTTATAAAAGTAAACCCTGTAAAATGCTTACTCATTACATACAATAATCTGAAACCATTAGTGATTTAAACATTTGTAGCTGACTTGGTAATATTTATGAAAATAAATACTGTATTTATAATATTTGACCTTATTTTACTCCTAGGAATTTATTGTCCAGTAAACATTTGCACAGGCAGACAAAAATATTACTGTAAAATCATGTTTATTACATCAATCTGTGCAAAAGGAAAAAACAGGCAAATAAAATGACCATCAAAAGTGGTATTGGTTAAATGAATTGTAGTAAATCCATTCATTAGTAATCATATAATCCAAACAGAATGAGGCATATTTATGTGACATGGGAAAATCCACAACTAATGTTAAATGGTAAAAGATATAAAATGTTATGCCTAAGAAAATACTTTCTGTGAGAGAATATATGTTAATTTATGCAAGTGGTGCCAATGTGGAGGGTTTATGCTAATTTCATTATACCTCACAGGCAGACCTGGGCTCTCCCACTCATTATCCATGTGGCCTGGGATAAGTCCTTTAACTGCTGTAAGCCTCAGCTTCTTCATCTGTCAGCCAGTCATACCCTGACTACCCTGCAGGGTAACTGAGATTTAAACGTGATAATCTCAGAATATGCCTGGCAAACAGTAGGAGCTCAGAACTTGATGTTTTTTCCTACAGCAACTACATGACTTTTGGGGGTAGTACTTAATGCTTGAGGTTGGTAAATCTTTATATACATCAAATATTGTAGAAACATAAGTACATGCTACTATCTTTAACCTCCCCTACCCTTTTTTTTTTTTTTTCTTGAAATAGAGTCTCACTCTGTTGCCCAGGCTGGAGTGCAGTGGTGTGATCTCTGCTTGGCTCACTGCAACTTCCGACTCGTGGGTTCAAGTGATTCCTGTGCCTCAGCCTCCTGAGTAGCTGGGATTACAGGCATGTGCCACCACGCCTGGCTAATTTTTTTGGTATTTTTAATAGAGATGGAGCTTCACCATGTTGGCCAGGAGGGTCTCCAGCTCCTGACCTCAAGTGATCTGCCTGTCTCAGCCTTCCAAAGTATTGGGTCAAACCTTTTATATCCAGTAAGACAGACTCACTGGGTCAATGAATATCCTGTGGCTGCCTACCATTTTTACATTATCAAAGGTCCTCATGAGGCCATTCGAAAGTATGAATCAAAACACTTTAAGATGAACAGGGGCATAGGTTTGCATGAGGCTTGTCAGTGGACCTCCAGGATGAAGACCAAAGTAATTGTGCAATTTCTAGTGGAATGATGTACACTTAAGATCTTATTTGTCAAAAGACCCTTATGAGGTAGGAATTCTTAACCCCAATTTGCAGAAACTGAGACTTTGGGAGCTTGAGCAACTTGTCTGACACCACAGAGCTAGGAAAAGGTAGGCATAAGATCCTCACCAAGTCTGAATTCCAAAGGAAGATTTGAAAAGAAACCTCCTTGCTACCTGCCAAATCTCTGCAGAGCCCGCAGCCATGTTCACACAGGAAAGAGGGCAATGGCAGTAGCACCAGGAATAGCTACTCCCGGTCAGATGCCCTCATGAGCTCAACTCCGCACGATGGGGACACCAGGCCCTGCTTAGGGGAAAGGAAGGGGGTTTGTAGAGGATGCCCAGCCAGCCAGCCAACCAGAGATGGGAAAAACCCATTGGGAAGAACTTGCTTACTCTAGCTGGGCTTTGCAAAGTACAGTCCATCTGATGAGTCTGGACAGGCAGAAATGATCCCGAGTGGGGAGCCTGGCCGAGAGCATGACTCAGGGCTTGGTCAGCAGCTGCCACACCAGGACACACGATATGCAAATGCTGGGTGGTTAGTTCTTAAAGATTTTGTGCCTTGAGAAAACTAGAGGATGCAGACATGGGCAGAAGGTGGCTCTTTAAAAGTGCTTCAGGCAAGAGGCATTATGGCATGGTGGGAAGCGGTCTGGTTTTTGAGTTGAAGAGAACAGCCTTGCCATTTATTTTTTAACAGATCACTTCACCTTCTGGTGGTTTCCATGTCTGTGCAATGAGAATAATATAACTAAGATGTAACAGGAAATGAAAGTACAAGTATAAAATCTCCCTATACCTTCACCTCATCCACTCTAACCAGGGCTGACATGGATGGTTTTACAGTCTGCGCACTGAACAACTATGTCTGGTGGCCAGAATGAGTGGGACCTTCATCCATCTCCAGTGTCATTTCTGAAGTGCCACACGCTGGCAATGCCTGCACCTAGAGGGAGGGGCACTTTTCCTGAATAGGATAAAGGTGCTGTCTGTTTACCCGTGGGACTCTGTCTACTGGAAGGGGGCCTTTTTCTAATTCTCACAGAGGCGTCATTTAAGCTAGTGGTGGTCTTCACCCAGCCTGCCATGACTTTCTGCATTCGAATGCAGTCTGTTCATACACACATTTCTCACCCTCTATAGAGCTGAGGCTATGGTTTTCCTGTCTGGAACCAACTACTCTTTAGGACAAATTGGGGACAATTGTAGGCATGAAAACCTAATGGGACGCTGTTTATTCTGGGAATAGGGTAGAGATGAATCCTGCCTGGGATGTGGGAAAGGAAGAAAGCCTTTGACTCATCCCTTTAAGAGAAGGGGCTTTTGGCAATCTGGAGTCTTTATCTTTTCTGAGTTCCTGACTGACACTGATGTTTTAAAGGTTAACACAGTTTGGAAGGTCCAACTCCCAGGCTGACTGTTAACTCCAGCCTGTGCCACAAGCACCCTGGGAAGTCAGGGTTGGAACCCAGAGCCAGGGAGAAGGGTGGCAGCCCAGGCTTGCAGGGGCCAGTTTCCTAAGCCTGGTGCATATCAGGCAGAATCAGACAACACCTATCCTGAGTGTGCTGGAGCTGGGCTGCCTGGAGGCGAAGAATCATGCACAGAAAGGAGCACCTGAGAAATGCCCTCAGGCTAGGAGGAGAAACTCACATGACTATTTTGGAAAGTGTGGGTTTTGGTGTAGAATTTTTACTTGTTGATGATTTGAGCGCTTTTCATTACCACGGTGGGCCGAGGACCTGCCCCAGCCCCCAGATATTGCTCCAGACAACGAGTCTTGCAGCCCCCAGTGACTATTTTCCCTCTTCAGCTGCTTTACTTCAGAGGCTGGCTCTGTTAGGGAGGGGCAGGCATCCCTGCTCCCCCGCCCCAGGATTGAAGCAGGACGAAGACGTAGCCAGGAAAGCCGCTGTGGCCAGCCTGAGCGTAAGAGAGACTGAGACTCCCTGCCCAGTGGAAGTACACTATACTGCAAGATGCCAAAATGAGCCACTTGAATCCTCTCTTTAGGGAAGTCAAAAGTACAGTGAAGCATGAGAAGAAGGATCTCCAGCTCCAATTTGTTCTCCCTCTTGTGGCTAAACACAGTTACCAGATGCTTATCAAATTATTTGCATATGGTGCAAGCCCAGGTGGGAGAAATGAGAGCTCTGTCAACTTCTACCCATCTTCTGTCATCTCCTGACAATGCATTTCCATCACTAATGGTGGCTTCTGGGTTTTACTTTCTTTTATGCACAGAGAAAACAACTGGTGGCACTTGTACGTAGAGAATTCCAGAGGCAGGAAACTCTCCCTACTTTTGGACAACGCACAGCAAAGAGAATGTAGTTGGAAGTTCAGCCAACCTGGATTGCAAGCCACCTGTAGCAACACGGCCTTAGATGAGTCACATGACTGCTGGGAGCAACTCTCCAAAAGAGAGTGGTGAAGATACCTACTTCATCAGAAGGTTAAACAGAATAACATGTGTGACTGGACAGAGCACACAGAAGGCACCAAATATGTGTTTTTCAGATTCTTTCCCAAATCTAGGAGATGCAACTTAACATTGAAATGTCTTGAAACCAAAAAGAAGTTATAAAAATACATTCATGATCATGGAAAAATATACATTAGGTAAAAAAAAAAAAAAGGAAGGCTATAAATACATGTAAGATGTAATGTAATAACTAGTTTGCACACACTCTTACAAAATGAAAGTTCTGTAAGGATATGCATTGGCCGATTTACTGTGGCTAACTCTTCTAGGTTCTAGGAGCCCTGACAGGTTTCTGTTGCATTTCTCAGACAGCACGACCCCTAAGCCCCTAAGCCTCCCTCTTTTCCACTCACAGAGAACTGATGAGAGGAGAGACTCAGCTCAAAAGTGTTTAGCAAATGAAGTCGTTTCTTAAAATATTGGGTTTATAGTTTCCTTTTTAAAAAATAAAACATGATATAGTTTATAAGCTTTTTGCTCGAAAAATAATAAAATCTTATTTAAAAACGTGTAATGTTAACGTTAATGAGATATTTTCTCACTTAAAATCTTATTTGATTCTCCCATCCAATAAGATTTATTCTTTAGGATTGGAGTGATTCTGGGAACAAAGCCTAAATCAATCAGGAAGGACAACATAGTCAGCAAGTGCCTGGGTGCTGCAGACCGTGGTTTCCAAACCAGCTACTTTCTATCTAACTTCTGCCAGGTTACTTTGTCTCTCTGAGCCACGGTCTTCTCATGTATAAAACAGAGTCCTTATAGTTCTCACCTCAGGATGTCGAGAAGGGTTAAGCTCTAGGAACAGTACCCAGCACAGCACAAGCATAATGTAAGTATTTGCTAAGTGAATGAATAAAAATTTGGTAATCTTTTATTATGCTGCCTGATTTGGTAACATTTGTTAGTAAATGTTTATAACTAATTTTATTGTCTCACTCTTAGGAATTTTAAAAAATAACTTCTAGAGGTGTACAAAAATACCTGCATATGATCCTGTTCATTTCAGCATTATATGCAAGAGCAAAAAATGGCAAACAATTAAAATGTTCGCTAAAGGAATGTTGGTTAAATGGATTACAGATAAATATAAATTCATTTAATGGAGTATGACATAGTCCTTAAAAGGATAAAGTAGGTAGATTTATAGGTTGTTAGAAGTATCTGTTCACAATCATTGTTAAATGAAAAAAATATGTCGTAAAAGGTTAGGTATAATATACATTATATAGCGTTACATAGCCTGTTTCCACGTGTATAAAGTGATGATAATATCAATTATTCTGCAGAGTTGTTTTAGGTTGTCTTGTCTTGTTTTATTTTGTTTTGTTTTGAGATGGAGTATAGCTCTGTTGCCCAGGCTGGAGTACACTGGTGTGATCTAGGCTCACTGCAACCTCCACCTCCTGAGTTCAAGGGATTATCATTCCTCAGCCTCCCGGGATAGCTGGGATTACAAGTGTGTGCTACCACACCCGGCTAATTTTTGTATTTTTGGTAGAGATGGAATTTCATCATGTTGGCCAGGCTGGTTTCGAACTCCTGGCCTCAAGTGATCCTCCCATCTTAGCCTCCCCAAATGTAATTTAATAAAACATTAAATTACTCATAGGATAGCTAAATTTGTAGTATTAAAGTATCTGCCTACATGCCTAATGGATTCAGTGACGCCACTAAATAGGAGTTTGTGTTATTTACAACAGTCTCTACTTATATTTGAAAAGAGTAACACATCACTTATTAATTTTACAGACAGTGTGTGGGTTACACGTGGACTTGTGAATCTCATGCATTACCCATGTTGTCCCCCAAATACATATAGTCACTGGACTCGGCAGAGAGCAGGAACGCATGGGTCTGAGCTGGAAGAAACGGTCCTGTGCATGAATCAGCAGCTGCCACAGCAGAAAGCATTTGTGGCCGCTCTGTGCAAAGATGCTGGGTGCTTCTTTTGCTGTTATCTTATAGTTTGAGTGGTTTGGAAGAAAATGCAGAACCATGTGGACGGCAGCTCCTCATGATTACTTCATTCGGGGAGGCAGCACCCTGTGCTGAAAAGTGTTCTGGCTTTGGCGGCAAAGAGATCAGCTTTGCCATTTACCAACTGCTTGATGTGGGACACAGTTCCTCTCCCAGAGACCAAGTTTCCAAGCATTTGAAATAAGGATAACAATATTTACTTCGGAACCGTGTTATGAAGACTAAATGCAGATGTGAAATTTACAGATATTTCCACCTCATCTGCTCTAGCCAGTACTGCAGTGTGGGAAGGTCATGCACTGCACAGTGATTGCCAGTAGATGGCGCAAGGGGCCTGCCGCCATTCCAGGCTTTGTTTCTGAACCCAGCAGGAGAGGGGACACCATTAGCTACAGCGACCTCCTGGGGTCACCATTTGCAATAAAATCCCAGTGACTTAAAGGCGAGAGTAGAAAGGAATCATGGTAAGGTGAGCAAAAGAAAAAAACATTTCATTGATTCCTCATTTTCCTCGTCTGTAAAATGTGGGTGCTTATAAATCCACACATGAAAAGCTCTCAAGATTAAAACAAAATGTACTGGAAAAGACCTAACACAAAAAGGGTGCCAAATATTTGTTTCATTCATCCTTTTCTTACTCTAGGGGATTCCAACTTATTACAAAAGATTGTTGAAACATTCCTCCAAACAAGTAAATATTTCACAAACATAATTGAGAGTTTTTTTTTAATGTACGTGACTTAAAATTATAAACTCATATGAAATTATACCTACCGTCAAATAGTGAAAAATTAAACTATATCCAGTATTTGGAGGTTGATGAAAACTTTTTGGCATAAAAAATGTATCCTCATAACAGCAATTTGGCAATGTATTTTTGGAGTTTAAAATACATAAAATACAGTGGCACATGTCTGCAATCCCAGCTACTTAGGAGGCTGGGGTGGGAGGATAACTTGAGCCCAGAATTATGAGACCAGCCTAGGCAACAGGGATCTCTAATTTTTTAGGGGTCTCTAAAAATTAAATAAAATTAAACTGTAAAAAATGCATGTTTTTTCACCAAGACAAAGAATATTTCCTGAGGAAACAAGCAACTATGCATGGAAAGATTTCATTCTAAGGGAACCTTTTGAAAACTAAATGTCCATTGGTCAAGAATTAGTAAATAAAATGTGGTATATCCACATAGTGAGAATGATGTGAATCCTTGGGGGTAAAATGAAATTGTAGAAATACTTCCACTGTCAGGGAAACTTATTTACTATATATTGTTGAGTGAAAAAAAAAAGAAGAGGTTCAAAATTATGTAGAGTGTGATGCCTTGATTATTTTGCACACACACCCCCTGGATCAAAGTAGGAAAGGACATGATAAAACATGTAACTATGTTTATTGGCTGGTAATGAGATTATGAGCAAGTTTTACCATCTCTTTGTTCTATATATCTGACTTCACTATAATGAGTATCTATTCCTTGGGAAATATGAAATGACTTTTCAGGATTCTCATACTTGAAAATGTGGGGGTAACAGGTCTTAAGATCAGCCCTTCCCTCAGGAAGGGCGAGAGCAGGAGGAGCCCTCAGGCCTTTGGGGGCATTTCTGTCACATTTCTGGGTGACCACACTACTGTGAAAATCCAGATAGCACCAAATCCTTAATCAGTCCTGGACAGGCCAGGTGGAGGAAATCAGGACTTACCTGCTTGAGGACTAAGGGGGTGGAGGGACACAGATGTGGCCACAGCCCTTCCTGATGCAACATTTTCCTTCCTCATAGTCCCTGTCTTTTCTGCATTGGTGCACACAGATGCCTGGTCAGAGGAGAGACTCAATTAAAAGCTTTTAAGTCTTACATCTTGAAAATAACATTTTCAAATGCCTTTTAACATATCTTCAAAACCATCAATTACCTGGAGATAAATCTAAAAAATCTTGTGCAGAAAATTACACATTACTAAGAAAAACTTGTAGGTGCCTTAATAAATGGAGGGATGTGTCATGTTTGTGGATTAGAAGATTCATTATTATAAAGCTGTCAGTTTTCCCCAAATTCAGCAATAAATTTAATACAATCTCAGTCAAAATCTTAGAAGGATTTTTCATGAAAATTGATAAACTGATTCTAAAACTTATATGAAAATTCCAAAAGGCCAGAATAATCAAGACAATCTTAAACAAAGTTGAGGAACTTAAGCTACCATTTATCAGGATTTAATATAATGTGGCAGTAAATGCAATAGCAATGCAAGATACCAGATAGACCAGTGTAACAAAAACACACCGTCTCATAATTTATGAGCCACTGCAGTTCAAAGAGGGAAAGAATGCTTTTTCAGTAAAGGTAGCTGGATTAATTTGCTTATTCATATAAACAAAAAGGAACCTTGACTCCTACCTCACACTACACACAGAAATCTGTTTCAAATGGATCATGGACCTAAATGTGAAAGAAGAAACAATAAAACTTCTAAAAAATATTGTAGAAATAGTTTCATGATCTTGGAATAAGCAAAGATTTCTTTTCTTTTGTTTTGTTTTCTTTTGTTTTCTTTTTTTGTTTTGAGACAGTTTCGCCCTTATCACCTAGGCTGGAGTGCAATGGCGCAATCTCGGCTCACTGCAACCTCTGCCTCCTGAGTTCAAGTGATTCTCCTGCCTCAGCCTCCCAAGTAGCTGGGATTACAGGTGCCCATCACCATGCCCAGCTAATGTTTGTATTTTTAGTAGATGGGTTTTCACCATGTTGGCCAAGCTGGTCTCAAACTCCTGACCTCAGGTGATCCACCCACCTCGGCCTCCCAAAGTGCTGGGATTACAGGTGTGAGCCACCATGCCTGGCTGATTTCTTAAATGTTACAGAAACATCATTGATTATAAAGATAGGCAGATAAATTGGATCTCATTACAAATGGGGAGTTTTCTTCATCAAATGACATGATTAAGAGAGTGAAAAGGGAAGCCCCGTTGGATGTAAATGTTTACAGCACATGCACACAACACACTGCTTGTATCCAGAATCCGTGACAAGTCCATAAAGATAACACAGACAACCTAATGGAAAAATGGGCAAAAGGATTGAATCGACAAATCACAAAGGTGGGAGTTAGAAGTTCTTAAAAATAGGCCAGGCACGGTGGCTCACACCTGCAATCCCAGCACTTTGGGAGGCAAGGTGGGCAGATCATGAGGTCAGGAGATGGAGACCATCCGGGCTACCACAGTGAAACCCCGACTCTACCAAAAATACAAAAAATTAGCTGGGCGTGGTGTCGGGTGCCTGTAGTCCCAGTTACTCAGGAGGCTGAGACAGGAGAATCGCTTGAACCGGGGAGGTGGAGGCTGCAGTGAGCTGAGATCACGCCATTGCACTCCAGCCTGAGTGACAGAGTGAGACTCTGTCTCAAAAAAAAGAAAAGAAAAAAGTCAAATTCTGGGAAGGTGGTTTTAATTATGTAGTATTGACATAGTTTTTGAATCTTCCAAAACCTCCCCATTCAAAACACACAGAACAATTAAACCAGCAAAAGTCAAACAAAGCACAAAGACAGTAAAACTAGAAGGAAGATTTCCCCTCCAACTCCAAAATAGAAGTGGAGGGGTGGGGACAAAGGCCATCATCATCACCCACCAGACCCACGAGGTCTCTGCATCTGTGCCGGGGAAACTGAGGAAGGGAATGAGGTATGATGGAGATGACGGGGAACAGCGTTCCCATGAGAACTCCCTGAGAAATCCACTAGAGATCAAGCTTCAGCCAGTCAAGCAACTGACGAGACATCAAAATGGGGACCAAATAGGCCATTAAATATATATTTACTGTAGAAGTAAGACTAAATAATTGTTTAAGAAGAGAGTATACGCAACAGCTCTATGCTTTGACAATCTGATCACAAAAGGCCTCTGACAAATGTAAACATAATATATTGAAAGCTGAGGCAGGGAAACCTAATTTTTGTTGCCAAATTATTTAGGGATGTAAATGTAAAAAAAAATAAGACGTGAACAATTTTCATAGCACAGGTTAATGTAAATAAGCAATTGCACATACTGTAGGATTTTTTTCAATAATTATCTCACCTTTTAAAGTTATTTCACTAAACTGATTCAGAATATTGGAAATTGCAAAACAGAAGAATTACTAGAATTTCAAAGACCTTGGAACATTCTACCAAAACTCAACAGAATCATGTGAACCATAAAAAGGCCATGTTCCAAATATGGCTCCACGTCAGAGTTGAGATCTTTTTAAACATGGATATTTTCTAGATGATCTTGGGCCTAGGGGGGGCTTTCCATAACAGGTTTCATATAAAATTACCCTCATACTAATTAAATATAAAATCTAGATCTTTAGATTTATAAAATGGATAATGTAGGAAATGAATTGTAAGGAACCTAAAAAAGAACATTACATTCTAAAAATAAAATAAGCAGAAGTGGGAGTGGTCTGGAAAGAGTATATGAAAAGCAGAGCAAGGCTGATGAGTACCTTGGAATGATTAGAAGGGGAAGAAAGGATATTACTTCAGATCAGCTGCCTTGACAGGGGGCGGGGAATGGTGGAAGGAAAAGAATTTGACTTAGTTAGTTTTGTTATTAATATGACTTATATCAGGACACCTATAGATGATAATTCAAAAAAGAGAGGGCAAGGATCGTACTTAAAGGTCTTAGTGTCAGGTAACCAGTAGAACAAAATTAAAGCTTTTTTTTTTTTTCTGTGAGACAGTCTTGCACTCTCGCCTGAGCTGGAGTTCATTGGCGTGATCTTGGCTCACTGCAACCTCCAGCTCCCGGGTTCAAGTGATTCTCCTGCCTCAGCCTCCCTAGTAGCTGGGATTACAGGTGCCGGCTACCATTCCCAGCTAATTTTTTGTAATTTTAGTAGAGACAGAGTTTCACCATGTTGGCCAGACTGGTCTCCAACTCCCGACCTCGACTTCCCAAAGTGCTGGGATTACAGGAGTGAGCCACTGCACCCGGCCTAAAACCCTTTTAAAATACACAATGAATAGTAAGAGAGAGAGAAAGAGAGTGAGAGAGATTACACAAATAAAATAGATTACTCAGTGAAAGACCACATATGTAATAAGGACAATCATTAACTCCATTTTGTCTCTGGTTCTGAGCGTTCTTTTGCATGTCTTCCTTTGCCACGTTTGGACGTTTGGATCTAGAGGAGGCATGCCCTCCTGCTAGAGGGGACAAAGGTTTATGGACTTGGTAGCATGCAGATACTATTAATGCCAGTTTTTGAGCACTAACCTTTTGACAGGCTGGTCAGACTCTTTTTTGTCTTTCCCTCCCTCCCTCCCTCCCTCTCTCCCTCTCTCCCTCTCTCCCTCTCTCTCTCTCTCTCTCTTTCTCTCTTCTTTCTTTCTTTCTTGCTAAGGAGTTTCGCTCTTGTTGCCTAGGCCAGAGTGTGATAGCGCTCGGCTCACTGCAACTTCCACCTCCTGCATTCAAACGATTCTCCTGCCTCAGCCTCCTGAGTAGCTGGGATTGCAGGCACCTACCACCATGCCTGGCTAATTTTTTGTATTTTTAGTAAAGACGGGGTTTCTCCATGTTGGCCAGGCTGGTCTTGAACACCTGACCTCAGGTAACCCACCTGCCTCAGCCTCCCAAAATGCTGGGATTACAGACATGAGCCACCGTGCCCGGCCTTGATAGGCTCTTAATAAGCTTTAACTCTCTTTGTATTTCTCCATTTAACAGACAACCCCAGAGGCAGAAACTATTATTTCCATTTGCTAAGTGAGATATTTGAACTTAGGATATATATTCAATTTGACCATGCTACCCAAGATCAAAAATGTCAGAGCCAAGATTTGAACTCACCTGTGGCTTCATAGCCCGTGCTTATGGCCCACATAGCACGGCTTTATTATTACAGTTGAGGAGGGGCCGTGGGAAATACCTGCTCCCTCACATATTTGATGAATGTTTGATTCAGAATAGTTTTAGATTTATAAAAAGTTACAAAGATAGTACAGAGAGTTCTCATATACCCCACATCTTGCACATGTATTTTTGACAAAGTCTACAGGCAACTCGGGTAAATTTGTATGTATATATACAGATATAAATTTGATTTAGAATACATCAGAGTCTCAGATAGGCAATCACTGGTCCCAAATTGGGTATCTTGGAACACATGCCAGAAAGCAGCAGTGGCCAGGAACTTGTTGGGTGCTGGACTGAGATTTAGCTTGAAATTTTGGTTTCAGTTCCAGGGCCTTCCATATTCTCACAGTTTTTAGGGAAAACTTATTTTTGGCTTGCTTCTCCCTTTTTCCCTTGGCCCCAGTGACTCCGGCATAATCCAAGAAGCTGGGGACGAATCCAGGCCACAGTTTCCAAGCCTGATCAGTTCCCTTTGCTCCAGCAAACAAGGCCTCATTACTGGGCTTAGACTTCCTTCTTTCCTTCAGGGTGAGTCTGTTCCCAATTGCTTCTGAGTTCTGCAGATCTGAACAGGTACCTGGCAGAGCCACCTGATGGACTGGTGTGATAGCCCCTGGTTATTTGCACAAATTGAGTAAAGCTAATGTCTGCCATGGGGTGTCCAGGCTACAGACAGATAGAAGGGAGGTTGGAGAGATGGTTACCTGCCTGTGTTCTCTAGCGCAATGACTCACGGTACTTCTGAATCCCATTAGAGAGTGGTATCATTTTCTCTCACACCATTTCTTCCCAGAACACAGTGTGACAAGTAGACTGAGGAGGAATGAGAATCAATGCCATTCTCACCCTTGCAGGGTCTTGTATATTTGAGAGTATCTGGAGAAAATGCACTGAACTCCACCCACAGATGGCTTGGCAGTGAGCAGACAACACCAGGGAAGTCTATGGAAGGACATGGTTTGGCCTTATTCTCCTTTTTTTCATATAAATGTATGGGGTACAAGTGTAATATAGTTACATGCATAGATTGTGTATTGGTGAAGTCCGGGTACCCGAATAATGTACATTGTACCCATTAGGTAATTCCTCATCATCTACCCTCTCCTACCTTCCACCACTGTTCCAAGTCTCTACTGTGTCATTCCACATGCTATGTCCATTGAATGTTTGTGTTCCCCCCAAATTCATATGTTGAAACCAATCACCAACGTGATTGTATTAGGAGATGATGGAGGAGTTGTGGAAGTGAATAGATCACAATAGTGCAGCCCTTATGAATGGAATTAGTGTCTTTATAAAATGAAAAGTAGGGCCGGGCGCGGTGGCTCAAGCCTGTAATCCCAGCACTTTGGGAGGCCGAGACGGGTGGATCACGAGGTCAGGAGATCGAGACCATCCTGGCTAACACGGTGAAACGCCGTCTCTACTAAAAATACAAAAACTAGCCGGGCGAGGTGGCGGGCGCCTGTAGTCCCAGCTACTCCGGAGGCTGAGGCAGGAGAATGGCGTGAACCCGGGAGGCGGAGCTTGTAGTGAGCTGAGATCCGGCCACTGCACTCCAGCCCGGGCGACAGAGCAAGACTCCGTCTCAAAAAAAAAAAAAATAAAATAAAATAAAATAAAATAAAATGAAAAGTAATAATTTTCTGGCTGGGTGCATTGGCTCACACCTGTAATCCCAGCACTTTGGGAGGCCAAGGTGGGCAGATTGCTTGAGTCCAGGAGTTCAAGACCATCCTGGGCAACATGGCGAAACCCCATCTCTACTAAAAATACAAAAAATTAGCTGGGCTTGGGGGTGTGCGCCTGTCGTTCCAGCTACCTGGGAAGCTAAGCTGGGAGAATCACCTGAGCCTAGGAGATGAAGGCAGCAGTGAGCTGAGATTGTGCCACTGCACTCCAGCCTGGGCAACCAGAGTGACACCTGGTCTCAAAAAACAAAAAAAAGAAAAGAGAAAGAAAAAGAAAAGAAATTTTGCTCCCCTTTCCTCCCCATTCTGAGTTCCAATACCTCCCACCCTGTTATCTCTCCAGGAAGAACGACTATTATAATTTCTTGGGTTCTCTTCTAGAGATATTGTACTTCTATCTATCTATCTATCTATCTATCTATCTATCATCTGATCAGTAGTTATATACATTTTTGCATATGTGCGTTTGTTCTGAGAATATTCTGATAATATTTCAATTTAATGCTTGGGTTAGTGTCAAGATCATTTGGAATGTGTATTTGGGCTAATACATATTTGAATTAAAGTCATGATATGGCTGGGCATGTTGGCTCATGCCTGTAATGTAATCCCAGCACTTTGGAAGGCAGAGGCAGGCAGATCACAAGGTCAGGAGATTGAGACCATCCTGGCCAACATGGTGAAATCCCACCTCTACTAAAAATACAAAAATTAGCCAGATGTGGTGGTGCATACTTGTAGTCCCAGCTACTAGGGAGGCTGAGGCAGGAGAATCACTTGAACCCAGAAGGTGGAGGTTGCAGTGAGCCGAGATCACACCAATGCACTCCAGCCTGGTGACAGAGCAAGACTCTGTCAAAAAAAAAAAACAAAAAACAAACAAACAAACAAAAAAACAAACTCGGGATACATATTTGGGCTGCTTTCTGATCTCTGACTAACTTTTTGTTTGCTTTGTTTTTGGAGTGACTTTTTTTATCTTTTAAATTATAAATCTCTTTGTGGGAGGAAGGGAAGATTAAAAAATGCTACCGGAGATGGAAAACCCATTTTTCTATTTGTGTTATATCACACACCGTAGTTTTCTGAAATTGTATCTTTTTTTCATTTTCTGGATCTAGACTAGGGATCAGTAAACTTTTTCTGTGAAGGGCAGGAGTAGACACTTTAGGCTTTGCAGGCCATTCAGTCATTGTTGTGACTCCCTAACTCTGACATTGTATCTAGAAAGCAGCCGTGGACAATATGGAAACTATTGAGTGTAGTTATGTTCAAATGAAACTTTATGAGCACTAAAATTTGAATTCCATTATTATTTTACATATCACTAAATATTATTAGTCTATGTGTCTGTTTGTATTTTAAACATTTTAAAATGCAAAGATCAGTTTAGCTCATGGGATGTGCAGAACAAGGAGGTGGCTGGATTTGGCCTGTGGGCTGTAGTTTGCTGATTCCCGGACTGTCTGAAAACTAATGTGAATCAGTATTCAGGCTGGGTGTGGTGGCAGCCTGTCACACAGGCTGGAGTGCAGTGGCACGATCTCAGCTCGCTGCCTCCTATGCCTCCCAGAGTTCAAGTGATTCTCCTGCCTCAGCCTCCTGAGTAGCTGGGACTACAGACATGCGCCATCATACGCTGCTAAGTTTCGTATTTTTAGTAGAGACTGGGTTTCACCATGTTGGCCAGGCTAGTCTCAAACTCCTGACATCAAGTGATCTGCCTGCCTCACCTTCCTGAAGTGCTGGGATTACAGACATGAGCCACCACACCCAGCCGACTTCTTCATTCATTCTCTATGACCCTGCTCTGACCCCCACTTTTGGTGCTCCCTCAGTCTAACCTACCATCTACCCTCCATCTTTGATACAGTTTGGCTGTGTCCCCTCCCAAATCTCATCTTGAATTTTATCTCCCATAATTCCCACTTGTTGTAGGAGGGACCCGGTGGGAGATAATTGAATCATGGTGGGTGTTTCCCCTATACTGTTAGTGAATACATCTTATGAGATCTGATGGGTTTATAAGGGGAAATCCCTTTCACTTGGCTCTCATTCTCTCTTGCCTCCCACCATGTAAGATGTGCCTTTGCTCCTCCTTTGCCTTCTGCCGTAATTGTGAGGCCTCCCCAGCCATGTGGAATTGAGTCTATAAAACCTTTTTAAAATAACTTACCCAGTCTCAGGTGTGTCTTTATTAGCAGCATGAAAACAAACTAATATGATCTTCCTCCTCTCATGGAGGCTAAGCAGAGGGTCAGCCCCACTCACCTGTAGATGGACAGCAGTTATATCCAGATGCCACTAAAGATGCAGCAAGGGACTTGAGGGACTTTGTCTTCTTAGAATCCCCAGAGTAGCTTTTGGGCCTCCACATGTGTGGGCCTTATTATTTTTATGCTACTTTTATGCTATTTATGATGCCACTAGTCCAGAAAGGGCCCCTTAGAGACTTTACGTAGTGTAAAGACTCAGATTAGATAATGCCAGAACAGCTCATTCTGGATAAGAGTTTTTAGGATCAAGATTTTCTGGATAAAAGTTTTCCTGTGGAAATTTCCAAAACTGAATAGTTAAAATAAGGCTATTTCTTCCAGGTTTGTAGTTCCAAAGATGAAGAACAATCAGGGCTTGGGGATGGGTGAATAATCTTCTGAAGAAGTGACTTGGCAACTCTTATAAAGGTCTGTGCCTTCACCTGCACAGTTGTCACTGCTGTTGATATAAAATACAGAATTTATTGTGAGCCATTCCCTGCTTAAACACCTACCATGGTGCCCCATTCGAATCCAAGTAGGGTGTTTAAGGTGCTTCAGACTCTGTCTTGATCCTCCTTTTGAAGATTTCTCCCTGCCACTACCCTATGGGGAGTCTCTTGCCACATCCTCCCCTGCTCTAAATCTCTATTTAGAGCTTTAGATAGAGCTTTAGATGAGCTTTGGCTCATCCAGGGCAATGTGACGGCTGCTTCCTCTGCTTGGCTTGTCCTTTTCTCTTTGTTAACTCCTGCTCTTTATCAAGATCTAGCTCAGATTATGATTTCCTCTCTGAAGACTCTTCTTGGTAAAGTTGCTGGCTCTGCACTGCTTCCTCAGATCTCTGTTCCCTTGTTACATGCTTTTTCATTTGTTTCATGGCTCTATCTCCCTAACTAGACTGAAAGCACTTGAGGATGGTGACCTTTTCATATTCTTCTTGTTATTTGGGCACGTCACACATGGCAGCTGCCCCGTGATTGCTGGTCCCTTTTCTTTCTCTCCTGCCCATCACCCACCCTGTTGTCAGGCGGAAATAAGCCCAAAAGTCCACGGAAGTTGGACAGCTGTATTGACAACTGGGCTATGTCCAGGATCAAGCCAGCTCTTCTTAACTGCTTAGCGTGCTTCTAAGCGTGGTTCAGGGAAGCCAGGATAACAGAAGAGCTCAGAGAAGGCGGGCAGGAATCCTGGAACAGTCAAAACAATTCCTGCTTCCCTGTGGTTATCCTAAGGAAGACCAAAGCATCACTTTCCCTGGGAGCATCTCAGGGGCTGGCTTTGACTTGTTTCAGGAACAACTGTGCACACATGGCCACAGCCATTGCTTTGGCATCTCTTTCCCCTGGACAGGATTTGTCTCCTGAGCACATCTTAATACAAACACCATAGGCTCCTTTTGGCAGGTCCAGGAAGGCACCTATTTCAACAGGTTGTTTTCGGAATGAAATTGGATACTGTTCAAGTTCCATCCACATTGTGACTTCATCCACTGCTACTCACCCACCAGGTCCTCACATGTGAACTCTCCCTGCACTCATGAATGCCCTGCCACACGAATGTTGGTTGAATGGAGTATTGTTTAGAAGCAAATCAGCCTTCAGTGTGTACCATGGGCAGCTATTAGGCATGAAAATCTGCTGGTTGCCCTATGATTTCTACGAAGCAAGGGATCCCGACAACAAGGGAAAGAAGATTCCCACAGAAAGAGGCTGTGCAAAGGCATTTGATCCATTTGTATTTAAGGCCTAAACTTTCAAGAGCTGCCTTGAAGTGGTTTCAAGTGCTCACAGGCTCCAAAGGTCTAACCCTGAGTTTTTCTGCTCTTTGGTGCCCCCCACCCAGTGAGAGAGGCTCCCCACCTGGCTAGTTCCTTTATTATCAGATCAGCTGCACTCACCCACTTCTTAACCTATGAGTCTCAAGTCCCTGCCAGCCCACAAAAAAAGCTAATCACATCTTCCTGCATGAGTCAGGGGGCATTTCACCCTCTTGTTACTATTAGCTTGGTGCAAAAGTAATTGCGATTTTTGACAGTACTTTTAATGGCAAAAACCACAATTACTCTTGCACCATCCTAATACAAAGCCTGCCTTCCACAGCCTCTGCTGGTTCACCCTGCTCCCAGGTGGAACCCCTGTGGGTCACTGGATGGCATACAGTATCCTCTTCCCTCAGGCTGTGAGTATAGGTGACACTAATTCTACGTGCTTTTCATCTCATCTGTTCAGTGTCAGGTGTCATGTGATCAGCCATCTCATACTATTTGGAGTGGGGGACCCGTCCTTCACTGATGGAGTGCACAGGTGATCAGAGAACCATCCCACCAAGAGAAAGACCCTCTTGAGCCCTCCATCTCTGCATACCAGGTTCTCACTAGGTCTTAATGATGCCAGACCTGAGTCCTTATGCCAGTCTTCTCTTCTCCTCCTCTTATCACCTTTGCACCCTTCTCCCACCCACACACCTACATACACTGGGACCCTGACTTCCCTCTTCCCAACTTCTCTTTCTGCTATTAACTGGCAGTTGCTGCCTAAACTTGCCAATCACCCTGAGAGTTGTGAGAGGATAGCCTGGCAGCCTGCAGCTCTGTGCTGTGGGTGGGGAGTGCTGAAAGGAAGAGGATGCCGACCTCCCAATATCAAGTTGCTGAGTGAAGACTCCTTTGATGACAACGCAGTAGGGCTAAAGTGGACTAAAATTTGTTTTCTCTCTCTCAGGCTGTGAGACGGAGCATAGAACCTGTGTCAGGTCATAGGAGAATGATCCCCCAACACTTTGGGCCATGTTCCAACCCCACCTGCCCCAATTCCCATTGTGTAAAATCCACCTGCAACCTATTCCAGGTGGGTGGAGAATCTTCCCTCCAGGTTAAGTCAGCTTCCTGGGATATAGAGGCTGTGCGATTAAATAGGAGCCCCTAGTGAATGGGGACTGAATTGTACTCACCTTTTCCTCGGGCAGGCAGTTGGGGCTGCAGACACAACCCTCACACAGCAATGCACTGGGAAGGAGATCTTCTGAAGACACAGATTCAAGACAAATATGTATCTCTCTGACCATGAAGAGGGATGTTAGAACCCCAGAACAGAGATAATATGTTTTGCAGGGACACAAATACTATAAGGCCGGGTGTGGAGGTGTAATAATTCAAACATTCTTTTTCCCCTGTGACAGGGCTCCATTCAGGCTGTAAGATATGGGGCTACCATATGTTTCCTGATGGCGGTGATATGATTAGGGTGGGCCCCAGGAATAAGGTTGGCAAATGTGTAGCTGCTAAACACCCAATTTTTTTTTTTTTTTGAGACAGAGTCTCATTCTGTCACCCATGCTGGAGTGCAGTGGCACCATCTCATCTCACTGCAACCTCTGCCTCCCAGGTTCAAGCAATACTCCTGCTTCAGCCTCTTGGGTAGCTGGGATTACAGGCATGTACCACCACGCCTGGCTAAATTTTTTTTTTTTTTTTTCTTTTTCATTTTTAGTGGAGACAAGGTTTCACTCTGTTGGCCAGGCTGGTCTTGAACTCCTGATCTCAGCTGATCTGCCTGCCTTGGCCTCCCAAAGTACTGGGATTACAGGCATGAGCCACCTCGCCTGGCCTAAAAATCCAAATTTAAGACAAATATTTTGGAAGAAGTTGAAATCAGGAGCAAGAGAGTGAGAAGCAATTGTAAGAGTGCTGTGTCCTGACTCTTGCCCCACTGGCCAGAGTCCCGGAATGGGCAATAATTAGACCATGCCTTCATGTTTGGGAGTCTTGGAGTAGAAGATTCCAGGCAGGTCCCTTAATGATAGAAAGTGTTATAGAAAAGTTCCACAGTGTAACCATGGAGAGGAGGCATCCCTATATCAAAACTGGAGGTGCAGTGTGCCCAAACATGAGCAGGGCAGAGGCAGCTCTCTGATTTTCCATGAGCACAGAGTATCACGGGAGGGTCATCTTAATTATCTGATTCCCCCAAGAGGAAGACCGAAGTTAACTGAAAAATAGCTGATGGACTTGCAAAAGGTAGCCATGACCAGGACAAAAGAGCACTCCTTGCTTATGATTTCACCAGAGCATGCCTGAAGCCTCCAAAATTGCCAGCAGTCTAAAAAGTGGTTGTTCTGTTGACTTAGCAACTATTCCTGACTATAAAACAAGATAGCACTACTGCTGTACAACGTAGGCAATGTGGAAAAATAGTATGAATGGAACTCAGATTATTCCTGGGGTCTCTCCTTGCTTTACTGTGTCAGTGTGTATAAGCTGGTGAAAGATGTCTGTAACTCCATACAGGTTGGGTCATCAAGGGCTCAGATCCCACCCCGAATAAAAATCTGAGTCACTCCACCAGAAAAAATAGCACCAATCAGTTGAGAGGGTGGCTGAAGGCAAAGGGAACATGGATTGGATAAGTGGAGGCAGGAATGTGTTATAATGAACTACAGCCTCACAACCAGTTTCAGAAATAAAGACTCTCCATCTACCCACATTTCATTTTTATCTTGGGTATATGTTTCTGTAGTTAATCTTCTTTTCTCTTCCTTCTCCCATTTTCTCACTATTATAACCAGGTGGGTTAGCGGTGGTGGTTTTAGTGTATTTCATGGGGTATACAGTACCAGCACAGGATCGCAGAAGGACAAGAGATGAAGCGGGCACTATCAGGAGATCCTGAACTTGGAGCTGAATGAAAACAGCAAGTGTTGGGCTGTCTCCCTCTAGGGACAAGATGAGTGGATTTTCAATAGTACAGAGGCATATGCATCAGTACCTGCATTATATATACCAAGGGAATGTGCAAATATGCAGGGAGAGTTCAGGAATATTCCCAGCAGTGCTGATGCAGCCAAGAGTCCAGCAGTGGTGGTGACTATGCAGGGTCTTAATACAGCATTGACACATGTCAGAGTCTTCTTGCTCTATGGACGTAGCTATATTCTCTACTGCCAGATGCCTTTGTTTGCTGCCTATCACACCTTCCTATCAATTTTCCAAGCTACTCTTAATATTCTAATAAATATAGTCAGTTTCAGTTATTTGCATGAAAACCTTTTGCCTGGTTAGCTCCCAGAGCTGTGAACTCCTCCAGATGCTCAAAGGGTGCTACGTTCTCACAGTTGTCCCTGCCCCAGAATCAACTAATACAGGGAGTAACTGGAGAGCATTCTCCTCTCACCATGGGACTTAGTATGGGTTGAGGAAGAGATAACATTGAGACAGGAGTAAATACACAGAGAGTGTGAGCAACCGCAGATCATTTCTGCCTTGGGGTCTGCTCAGGCCCAGTCACACTTTTAGCTTTTCCTTTTGGTGGGGTGTTGCTGGACATGCCCTACTTCATGGCTAAGTGAATCAGATAACACCCAGCTCACATGGGTGGTAATGTCACACACGAACGGTTGGGCATTGAGTCTTTTCAGAGTTTAGTAGCTGGTTCTACAAAACAGAGTAGGTACTTTCCACAGAGAACAGGAATTTGCTCCAAAACCCCAGGGGCTTTCACTGTGATTCTCTTCTCAGGGTTTTCCAGCTCTATACAGTGTTCCTGAGCAACTCCAGACATTTTGTGTATTAAAAATCTATTGGTTTATGAGGGCCAAGAGTCAGAGCTACACAAATTTCTGAGTCAACCAGAGAGACATTGATTTTTCTTGGCATAGCTCAAAGCTAATATTTTGTTACATTTTAGACCACAGGGATCCTTCATCTCCCATGGAGAACCTCCATGAGGTGGTAATTCCCTGAATTTTTATAAAACTTATCTTTCATCCCAAGAAATTAATGTATCTTACCAAAACATCTAGGGTATCTGCCTCATCTGTCTCCAGGCCCTGCCAGCACAATGCCATAAATGTACTAGGTCAGAGGATATTCAATGGGACAATGAAGTGGTTAACATCACTGTAATCTAGATTCTGTCATTGAGCCACAGAAGTAACTGACCATGAAGCAAGATAGCAAAAGTGCACTGACAGCCCTGTGAGGTCAAAGCACTTCACTTTCTGCTTCTGATGTTTCTGCTTAAAATTTCAAATATCCAGGCTGGGTGCGGTGGCTCATGTCTGTAATCCCAGAACTTTGGGAGGCCGAGGCAGGCGGATCACGAGGTCGAGAGATCGAGACCATCCTGGCCAACATGGTGAAACCCTGTCTCTACTGAAAATACAAAAGTTAGCTGGGCCTGGTAGTGCACGCCTGTAGTCCCAACGACTTGGGAGGCTGAGGCAGGAGAATCACTTGAACCTGGGATGAGGAGGTTACAGTGAGCCAAGATTGTGCCACTGCACTCCAGCCTGGTGACAGAGCGAGACTCTGTCTCAAAAAAAAAAAAAAAAAAAAAAAAAAAAAATCCAAATATCCAGATGTATAACTGGCAACATTCCAGATACCAGGAGATGCATTTATTAGCTCTAATAAGGAGAACACACCAAATTACCAACCAATTAAAATCACTGTTTCAGTTTTTGAGAGGGTCCAATAATAACACCGTTTTATCACTGCCTGAGTTTTGAACCAAAGAAGAAGCCAGAAAAAGGAGTCAGCGGAGGAGGGAAAAAATATTACCTTTATCACTGATAAAAATCTAACTTGGAGGATATAGCTAATACCTTCAGAAAATTTAGATTACAAATATTTAGACTCAGAATTAAACAGACAGTCTCATTCAGCAGTGTTAGACTAAGGCAGGATCCTGTTCCTTGAGAAAGAGAGGAGAACAGAGCCTGTTGTTTGAGAAGGAGAAGAGAATAATGTGTACTCTTGTGGTCAGCCAGCCGCGAAGTGGAAGGAGAAGGAAAGGAGCTTATGTAATTTACAATTATTTAAGTTGCAGGAAGAAAACATAGGGAGGGAAGTTATCCAACTACAGGCATAGCTTGGAGATATTGCAGATTCAGTTGCAGACCACTGCAACAAAGCAAATACCACAATAAAGTGAGTCACACGAATATTTTTGGTTTCCCAGTGCATATAAAAATTATGTTGACATTATATTGCTGCCTGTTAAGTGTGCAATAGTATTATATCTAAGAAATACTTTAGTGCTAAAACTGCTAACAATTATCTGAGCCTCCAGCAATTCTTTTTGTTTGTTTGTTTGTTTGTTTTTGCTGGTGGAGGATCTTTCCTCCAAGTTGGTGGCTGTTGATTGACGAGGGTCGTGGTTGCTGAAGGTTGGGATGGCTGTGGTGATTTTTTTCTTTTTTCTTTTTTCTTTTTTCTTTTTTTAGATGGAGTCTTGCTTTGTCACCCAGGCTGGAGTGCAGTGGCGTGATCTCAGCTCACTGCAACTTCTGCCCCCCGGGTTCAAGCCTCAACTTCTGGAGTAGCTGGGATTACAGGCGTGTGCCACCATGCCTGGCTAACTTTTTGTATTTTTAGTAGAGACAGGGTTTCACTGTGTTAGCCAGGATGGTCTCAATCTCGCGACCTCGTGATCTGCTCGCCTGCACCTCCCAAAGTGCTGGGATTCCAGGCATGAGCCACCAGACCCGGCCAGTGATTTCTTAAAGTGAAACAACAATGAAGTTTGCCACACTGATTGATCCTTTCTTTGATGAAAGATTTATCTGTAGCATACACTGCTGCTTCATAGCATTTGGCCTCCAACAGAACTTCTTTCCAAACTGGAGTCAATCCTCTCACAGACCCTGCTGCTGCTTCCTCAACTAAGCTTATGTAATAATCTCAGTCTTTTCTTGTCATTCCAATAATGTTTGCAACATCTTTACCAGGAGTAGATTCGGTCTCAAAAAACGACTTTCTTTGCTCATCCATAAGAAGCAACTTCTCATTCATTCAATTTTTATATGAGATTGCAGCAATTCAGTCACATCTAATTGTAATTCTAGTTCTCTTTCTATTTTTACCACATCTGCAGTGACTTCCTCCGCTGAAGTCATCCACTAGGGCTTGAATAAACTTCCAAACTTCTCTTAATGTTGGTATTTTGACCGCATTCCATGAATCACAGATGTTTTTAATGGCACCTGGAATGGTGAATCCTTACCAGAAGGTTTCAATTTACTTTGCCCAGACCTATCAGAGGAATCACTATCTATGGTAGCTCTAGCCTTATAAAATGGATTTCTTAAATAATAAGACTAGGAAGTCAAAATCACTCCTTGATCCATGAGCTTCAGAATGGATGTTGTGTTAGGAGGCATGAAAAGAGCATTCATCTCCTTGTACATCTCTATCAGAGCTCTTGGGTGACCAGGTGCATTGTCAGTGACCAATAATGTTTTGAAAGGAATCTTTCTGAGTAGTAAGTTTCAATAGTGAGTTTAAAATATTCAGTGAATCATGGTGTCAACAGATGTGATGTCATTTAGGCTTTATTTTTCCATTTTTAGAGCATGGGCAGAGTAGATTTAGGATAAATCTTAAGGCCCCTAGGATTTGTGAAATGGTAAATGAGTATTGGCTTCAATTTATTTATTTTTTTGTTTATTTATTTATTTATTATGGAGTTTTGCTGTGTAGCCCAGGATGAAGTGCAGTGGCAGGATCTAGGCTCACTGCAACCTCCGCCTCTTGGGTCCCGGTTCAAGCAATTCTCCTGACTTAGCCTGCCAAGTAGCTGGGATTATAGGCATGTGCCACCATGCCCAGCTAATTTTTGTATTTTTAGTAGAGACAGGGTTTCTCCATGTTGGCCAGGCTGCTCTTGAACTCCTGACCTCGTGATCTGCGCACCTTAGCCTCCCAAAGTGCTGGGATTACAGGCGTGAGCCACGGCGCTTGGCCGGCTTCAACTAAAAGTCACCAGCTGCATTAGCTCTTAGCAAGAGTCAGCCTGTTCTTTGAAGTTTTGGGGCCAGGCATTGACTTCTTTCTAGCAATAAAATATTCCCAGATAGCATCTTCTTCCAATAGGAGGCTATTTTGTCTCCACTGAAAATCTGTTCTTTAGTGTAGCCACCTTCATCAATGATCTTAGCTAAAACTTCTGAATACCTTGCTGCAGCTTCTCCATCAGCATTTACAGTTTCACCTTGCACTTTTCTGTTACGGAGATGACTCGTACATCTCTATCTTCTTTCCTTAAACCTCATGAGCCAATCTCTGCTAGCTTCAAACTTGTCTTCTGCAACCTCCTTACTTCTCTCAGCCTTGACAGAGTTGAAGACAGTTAGGGCTTTGCTCTTGATTAGGTTTTGGCTTAAGGGAATGTTGTGGCTGGTTTGATCTTCTATCCAGGACACTCGAACTTTCTCCGTATCAGCAGTTAAGACTGCTTTGCTTTTGTATCGTTCGTATGTTCACCGGAGTAGCACTTTTAATTTCCTTCCAGAACTTTTCCTTTGCATTCACAACTTGACTCTCAGGTGCAAGAGGCTTAGCTTTCAGCCTGTCTCAGCTTTCAACGTGCCTTCCTCACTAAGCTTATGCTTTGCTAACTTTTGATTTAAAGTGAGAGATGTGAGACTCTTCCTTTCACTTGAACACTTAGAGGCCATTGTAGGGTTATTCATTGGCTTCATTTCAATATTTTTGTGTTTAAGGGAATAAAGAGGTCTGAGGAGAAGGAGAGAGATGGGAGAACAGCTGGTGTGTGGAGCAGTCAGAACATACACAACATTTATGGGTTAAGTTCACTGTCTTACATGAGCATGATTTGTGATACCTCAAAACAATGACAATAATAACATCAAAGATGGCTGAGCCCAGATCACCATAACACGTAATAATAGTGAAAAGTTTGAAATATTGGGAGAATTACCAGAGACACAGAGTAAACACATGCTGTTGGGAAAAAATGGTACTGATGGACTTGCTCAATGGAAGGTAGACACAAACCTTCAATTTGTGAAAAAGTGCAGTATCCGTGAAGTACAACAAAGTGAGGTACCAATAAAATGTGATGTGCCTGTGTTTATTCTCTCAGCCATTAAACCTTGAGTCAACTGCAGGTGTTACCATTCTTCCTGGGGAAGGAGGTCAGCAGTTAGTAAGGCCAGTCTACTTCCATCTTCATGAGGTTACTCATAGCATCTTTGGATATTCCCTGGAACCCCAAACAGTGGCTGGAAAGATTGTGAGCAATCCTTGGGAGAAATCTTGGCATGTTCGCTTTGGCATGGGAAGGGGCACTAAAGCCTGGAGCAGAAAAGCCTCGGGATACCACAGACAGAGGCTGGATTGTTCTGTGGTTTGCCCCATCCCCTGTGAAAATTGCCAGGAAGGGCACAAGTAAGGACTTCACTTGTTTTAGCCTTTCCTCTAAATTACACGTGAGTAGCCACAGAAGCTGCTATCTCCAGGGGAGCATGAGCTCCTGGGGGCTTCCAAGACATCTGAGGATCATTACTGATGTCAAAGAAAGATACAAATCTAGCAAGATAGTTTGGATGAATCAGATTTAATGAACCAAATAGAGCAAAACATAGGACACTGGGTTATAAGACAGAAGGCTTTTTGGTTGTGCTCTGTTCTTTCCTCACTTAGTTCCAGGAAGACTGTGGCTGTAAGGAAGACAGCAGCTGTGCCTGTCCTGCAGGGTGGGAATGATGTGATAATGTCATGGTGGGCTGGAGAGACCAGCAATACCAGCGTGCGGATCTGCTCGCCAGTGAGGAGCCCTCATTATCAGCAGGACTCCCATTTCTTCCTTCATGCTTCTGGGTTCTTCCCTCAGCTTCTTCAGTTCCACTCTCACTCTAAGTCCCCCATTTTCGCAGTCTGGCCCTCGGGAGAATGTTCTGTCTGCTCTGAAGTCTGGAGAGTCTTGGCAGGAATGA